>NC_140593.1:901734641-902334641 GCF_964204655.1 Triturus cristatus
ACACCATGTCAACTGATATGACTAGCGTGCTTCAACATCTAGACAATGATATAGAGCCGTTATCTAAAGGCAATCAAAAGGATCTGTTTTTTGTGGGGGATGGGGGGGGATTTCAATCTACACTTATGCAATCTGCCTTCTAAAAGGGTTTGTGGAGTGATTAACGCCGAGAACACAGCACAAACACATTTTGTACATAACTGTTATGATGAACTACTGAATGATTTACTTTATAACTATGATTTGGTATTTGCTAATGAAGTTTACATTCCCTATGCTTCATTCAAGCCTATTTTTAATGGTAGAGACCAGCATAGTGTTTGTGATTTTGTGCTACTTTCTAGCAAATAAAAGCTCATCATTTTGTTACTCATAAAATCTCATTAAAATCTCATTAAGTGACCACTACCCTCAGAGCATCCAACTTACTCTGAACATTTTATCCGATGTCCATATACCGAAAAAATCTTTGGTTACAGCCAGCAATATTCAATTATCCTCTCATAATGATTATATGTTAGGATGGACCCAGATTGAACCAGAAGGTTTCTTGAATGAGTTAATATGTGCCAATAAGGATGCCTTTATGGCATGCCTAGATGATAAAGTTGATTCACACGCCTGTATTGAAGAGCTTTTGAAGATTTGTAAGGGGAGGGTAAGGAGGGACTTTCTTCAACAGGCGCTCGACTCTGATGAGGAGTGGATGATTTAACTGTGTGTTCGAAAGCGCACAAGAGATTAAAGGGCACGCTACACAAGTCCATTAGGTGTGAAACTGAAAAACAGAATTGTAAGCGGACTATAAGAAAGCAGTGAAACAGAGGAAAAGAGCCATTAGAAATAAAGCATGGGAATCTTTGCTTGAAGTAAGTCTGAACAAGGATAATACTGCGTTTTGGCAAGTGATCGACTCACCAATACTAACAGATGAGGGGGGGCCCCTAGGCTAGAGATAGCCATTTTAGAACAAGAATGGATAGAACACTTTTCTGGAATATATTCAATACCACCTACTGAGACGGTGATCCTAGTACATACTACCCGATAATCTTACACCTTAACATTTACCTTATGACAGCACTGACCTTTCTCTTAGCTTAGATGAAGTCATTATGCCTATTAATACCATTAAAGGGGGCAAAGCACAAGGCCCTGATGGCATCCTCATAGACTTATTCGAAGCTAACACACTATTATGGGGTCCCTTATTAACTTTGGTACTAGGAGACTGCTGTAGAATAGGTTTCTTACGAACTTGGGCAGAGTCAATTATAGTCCTCATCTATAAAAGAGGGGACCGTAATAATCCTGCTTCCTACCGCCAGATATCTCTACTCGACTCATTAGTGAAGATAGCAGGCTTGATTATCTTAAACAGGATTGGGCATATTCAAACAATATTCTTTCAGATCCACAGTATGGTTTTCGCCTGGGAGTGGGGACTAAATTGCTAAATCTGGAAATATACTAAGATTAAGAAAGAGAATAAACTGCAGACTGTGCCCCTACACGAGGGAATCCTGGTTGCATCTTCTATGCTGTTGCCCCAACATTATTAACAAACGCTGGCGACTCCTGCGCCTGATCTGTATCACCAATGGAATAAAGTCCTGTAGCAAAGCGTCAGCCTTGTGCATATCTACCACCAACACAACGACTTGGCAAAATTCATCCATCAAATCAGGATCGCCCTAAAAGTTGTTAACAAAAGCAATAAAACTCTGGTGAAGGGTACTGCAAATTTGGCGGTAGAAAGCGGACCAGCTTTCCAAAAAGCTCCGCTGCTCTAAACACCTCCAGCGCACCCTTAAGACAGCGCTATTCCAAGATGGTCAATTGGAGCCCCAGGGCGCTTAGTTCATCACCCTGTAACGGCATGGGGTAGGGTGCTAAATTTGATCTAACATAAATTGAAGCTTTTCATATCACTGCACCAGTTTTTGTACGTTGATTGTTTTTACCATAATGATTTTAATTAATTGTACAGTTAATAAATAAATACATAGAAAGAATATTTACCTAGCCTTCGTAGATTTTTCACTGCATTTAACTGCGTTAGCCATAGCAAGTTGTGGGAAATCTTGACTGACTTAGGGGTGGATATATCTGTAATCCACTTCCTAAGGAAATTATATTCAGGTAGCAAGGCTAGAGTGTGCTACGGTTTCAGGGGGGGGAGTGCACTAGGTCCTTCCGAATAGAACGAGGGGTGCGGCAGGGCTGCATGCCTGCCCCTTTTTTATTCTCTTTATATATATATATATATATATATATATATATATATATATATATATTCCTCCAAAGACCCCCAAGCTTTTCAGAGACGCACTCCACAAGAAACAGCTCATCCGAACCTTTTAATTCACAGCAGACAGCATTTCCAACCTGATAACTTCATGTCCCTGACGCGTTTCGATGCCTCTGGCATCTTAATCATAGGGTGGGTGATTTGGAAATTCAGATACGGACTTCCGCTTCTTTTCAGGGCGATAAATGAACTGGGTTTCATCATACCGCTTCATGAATAAACAGGTTTTGTCAAACCTACCTTGTGGTGTGCATCTTCGAAAGCTCGGAGCTTTTTGGGAGAATGAAATACACGGCGCCTCCGGCCGTGGAAGGTTGCACCGCCTTTGTGAACTGGACTGAGCCTGCGGGGCTGAAAATCATTTTGCAGCCTCCCTGCAGCACAAGGTATCTCGGATTGGGAGCGGACAAATGAGACCTGGGACCCACTGGAGGGCAGTAAATTACTTGCAACAATTGGCAGTTTAACTTTGTTAGCGGAACGACCTCACCGAGGAGGAAGAATTGGGACTACCTTTCCCGGCATACCACTTACTGGAAAGCGAGTGCCATATGGGTAATAAAGGAGGCAGTCCATTTTCGTTTCGCCTACAAGCCAACCCTATGATGAAGGTGCTGGAAGCACTGAAACGCGTCAGGGCGATAAATGAACTGGGTTTCATCATACCGCTTCATGAATAAACAGGTTTTGTCAAACCTACCTTGTGGTGTGCATCTTCGAAAGCTCGGAGCTTTTTGGGAGAATGAAATACACGGCGCCTCCGGCCGTGGAAGGTTGCACCGCCTTTGTGAACTGGACTGAGCCTGCGGGGCTGAAAATCATTTTGCAGCCTCCCTGCAGCACAAGGTATCTCGGATTGGGAGCGGACAAATGAGACCTGGGACCCACTGGAGGGCAGTAAATTACTTGCAACAATTGGCAGTTTAACTTTGTTAGCGGAACGACCTCACCGAGGAGGAAGAATTGGGACTACCTTTCCCGGCATACCACTTACTGGAAAGCGAGTGCCATATGGGTAATAAAGGAGGCAGTCCATTTTCGTTTCGCCTACAAGCCAACCCTATGATGAAGGTGCTGGAAGCACTGAAACGCGTCAGGGCGATAAATGAACTGGGTTTCATCATACCGCTTCATGAATAAACAGGTTTTGTCAAACCTACCTTGTGGTGTGCATCTTCGAAAGCTCGGAGCTTTTTGGGAGAATGAAATACACGGCGCCTCCGGCCGTGGAAGGTTGCACCGCCTTTGTGAACTGGACTGAGCCTGCGGGGCTGAAAATCATTTTGCAGCCTCCCTGCAGCACAAGGTATCTCGGATTGGGAGCGGACAAATGAGACCTGGGACCCACTGGAGGGCAGTAAATTACTTGCAACAATTGGCAGTTTAACTTTGTTAGCGGAACGACCTCACCGAGGAGGAAGAATTGGGACTACCTTTCCCGGCATACCACTTACTGGAAAGCGAGTGCCATATGGGTAATAAAGGAGGCAGTCCATTTTCGTTTCGCCTACAAGCCAACCCTATGATGAAGGTGCTGGAAGCACTGAAACGCGTCAGGGCGATAAATGAACTGGGTTTCATCATACCGCTTCATGAATAAACAGGTTTTGTCAAACCTACCTTGTGGTGTGCATCTTCGAAAGCTCGGAGCTTTTTGGGAGAATGAAATACACGGCGCCTCCGGCCGTGGAAGGTTGCACCGCCTTTGTGAACTGGACTGAGCCTGCGGGGCTGAAAATCATTTTGCAGCCTCCCTGCAGCACAAGGTATCTCGGATTGGGAGCGGACAAATGAGACCTGGGACCCACTGGAGGGCAGTAAATTACTTGCAACAATTGGCAGTTTAACTTTGTTAGCGGAACGACCTCACCGAGGAGGAAGAATTGGGACTACCTTTCCCGGCATACCACTTACTGGAAAGCGAGTGCCATATGGGTAATAAAGGAGGCAGTCCATTTTCGTTTCGCCTACAAGCCAACCCTATGATGAAGGTGCTGGAAGCACTGAAACGCGTCAGGGCGATAAATGAACTGGGTTTCATCATACCGCTTCATGAATAAACAGGTTTTGTCAAACCTACCTTGTGGTGTGCATCTTCGAAAGCTCGGAGCTTTTTGGGAGAATGAAATACACGGCGCCTCCGGCCGTGGAAGGTTGCACCGCCTTTGTGAACTGGACTGAGCCTGCGGGGCTGAAAATCATTTTGCAGCCTCCCTGCAGCACAAGGTATCTCGGATTGGGAGCGGACAAATGAGACCTGGGACCCACTGGAGGGCAGTAAATTACTTGCAACAATTGGCAGTTTAACTATGTTAGCGGAACGACCTCACCGAGGAGGAAGAATTGGGACTACCTTTCCCGGCATACCACTTACTGGAAAGCGAGTGCCATATGGGTAATAAAGGAGGCAGTCCATTTTCGTTTCGCCTACAAGCCAACCCTATGATGAAGGTGCTGGAAGCACTGAAACGCGTCAGGGCGATAAATGAACTGGGTTTCATCATACCGCTTCATGAATAAACAGGTTTTGTCAAACCTACCTTGTGGTGTGCATCTTCGAAAGCTCGGAGCTTTTTGGGAGAATATATATATATATATATATATATATATATATATATATATATATATATATAAAACAGTCTTGGGTATGAATTGGCTAGTAAATCCAAAGATCTCCCACAAATTGGCCATCAACCCATACTGGCTCTCCTCAATGCGGAGGACGATATTCTTATGGCACAAACTCTACTGAGCCTACAAAAACTCCTCTCAAGCTTTGTGGACTATATGCAAGACTTGGGTCTTCTAGTCAATCAAAGAAAAACTATATTATTAATTGTGGAAGTAGAATAATTAAAATGGCGCAATATCAACATATTTGATGCAAAGATTAGTACTACGAGGACCTTTTCTTATCTGGGTATGCTGTTTGAAAAGGAGAGCACATGGACTCAATGCATCAAGACCAGGAATCTTGTGTATAAGAAATCAGTTATGGCCCTATCCAACTTTAAAAGGAAGCTAGGCAAGAACCTATACCATGAAATGCTAAGGATTTAGAAGGCTAATTATGGAGCAGGTGTATGGGGGGCCTTGTTAATTGCTTGCAAGGCACTTTAAATAGTAGATAATGTGTTTGAGGTATCTTCTTGCTGCACCTGAAAGTACTTTTTCTTATGTTTGCCATGCAAAAAACTGGGCCTATCGTTTTTTGTTGATATAATTAAAATGCAGCCATTCTTGTTATCACAGAAAATTTAGACTTCAGAATTTACTAGCCTTAATCAGGTAGTAGTTATTAGAGATTGCCTCAACCTTAGCTCTGCAATGCATTTCTCATGGCTGGTTTATATTAACCAACTCTGTTGTGACTTGGGTCACCCACTGTACATTGAACAGCCCGATACTTTGTTAGACAGAAGTAGGAAAGATCTGAAAATTAAGTGCCTGGGGCTCCTTGAAGAATTCAGGCTAAATACTTAGCTGTTAAAACCCACAGTTCTAAATAAATCAATCTATGCTGATTACGTTCAATATGCAAACTTACCTTTGCTTTATTCCAAACCCCAGGCATAGGTTTGTACTTACGCATGTCAGAATGGATATTTCACCATTTAACCAGCTTTCCCATAATGAATGATTGATCTAAAAAATTAGATAACTGTCCCTGTGACCAAGTGTCGCAACAGGGCACTATGCACATAGTGCTTTTTTACAAACTGGATATAGAACAGAGGAAACGCTATATTGTTCCATCTCTAAAGTCTTTTAATTTCAAACAATGCCACCCAGTCTATGTTTTTTTGCAAACCATACCTCCTCTGGCTATATGCTGATATCTGTCAAATTTGTTATGGGCAGTGATCTTTGCAAGAAAGAAGTTTTAACTCATGCATATAATAATGGTGTTTTTAGATGGCATGTTTTTAATTGATCCCTGTATGTATGTTCTTTTACTATTACTGTCTAAATGTCTTTATTGTATGTCATGATGTTTCATATAGTCGTATTTGAGATTGTATGTATTTGTTTTTAATATATATATATATATATATATATATATATATATATATATATATATATATATATATTCTATGCTGTTATGCTTTTATGATTTTAATATAAATTGAATAAAGCTTACTAATGAATGAACATACAGGGTAAGGTTCTCCCAGATTTACAGGTAAGTCCTAGTCAAACGGTCCCAAATTCTCAACACTCAAAATAGACCTCAGAAAACCCATGTGCCACCTCTGGTTACGAAAAGGAAAACACATTTCTTACTTGTTTCATTCACCTGGAACCAAGAGAGATACCCCAGTCTTTTAGAAATTAATTCTTTATATTCTGTAGCTCTGGTCTTATATGAAGCATTGCTGTGCTTATATGACCTCTGGAAACCTCCATACACAAGTCAGACTTCCCTGCCGCTATTCGGAGTACGAGTCTCCTCTGACTTCAACTAGTAAGTTTCACTAGCACAGTGCCAAAAGACTGCTTAGCACCTAAAAGTCCCTTTTTGGGACTCTTGTGGTTACAGTCACCTTAAGGCTTAAGGAACCAGCATCAGAGCCCACCATTTCATTAAACATCCAGTTTTCACAGACCTTTCATCAAGCAATCTCACTTAAAGGGGGCTAAAAAATGCCTCTACCTGAGAGTCTATTACCTCATTTTCAAGAAACTATTTTCCCTTCACAGTAGGTCAGGGCCCAGAAATGCAGTGTCCTCAAAATGCTTCCTCTGGTTAACAGCTTCATACAACCGGACCTTCTTGTTTCTAGTATAGTGACCCACTGTTCCAAACTGCTTTCTTGGTGCTCCATAATCTGCCTATCAAATCCATGAGCACTCCCTCCAGTGAGGGCATTTTATTTTCAAATGTCTGATTTGACTGATGCAGATCCTTCACAAATCTGATAAAAATAAATACCAGCTCCGTGTGTGAGTCCTGAATTTTTAACTCTCGGTAACTGCCACCTGAAGGTTCCTCAGCTAGGTGACTGAGATGAAAACAAAATCCTTTCTTTTTATAGGGGAGAACTAGGTCAGTGGGGAGATGTTGGCTCTGCCTGCATTCTTAGTGGGACATATCACCACAGGTGAAATACCCCTCTACTGAGCATAAATGTGGGGAAAGGGGTTAGGGGGTGCTTATGTTTCAGTGACCTACTGGTTAAGCACAATAGAAACCTACTGCTAAGGCCTGAAGATCAGTGCTACTTAAAGAGAGGAGGGGCTCTGTACGAGGACTATAGGCTCCCATCTCTGCTGTCACTGGACATGATCTAGTCTGTGTTTTCTCCCCGACAGGTCACTGATCCCCTCTGATGCTAGTACCTGCAATGGCTCAGTATTGCCATCTCCCAGTCCTCAGGATCCATTGTTTTTGGCGCTTCATATCCCTTCACTCTTCATCTTGACACAAGCAAATCTAACTAAGCAGAAAGCCCCCTCCAGATCAGTCATGCTGGAGGCAGGTCCTGGGAGACCTCCTTCTCTGAAAACAAGTCTTGCCTCACCTGAACCTGCTCACTGTCTCAGTGACCAGCTGCGGCCCACAGAAGAGAGCCATGAGGGATCAGCAAGAGAAGTACCATCACACTGCGCTGCAGGCTCCTCATTTCTTAAGAAACCTTAGAAACAATTGTGACTAAGCAGCTTTTGTTTTTTGTGGAGTCAGTTCTGGAATCCTGGAAACTGAGCTTCAAAACATATAGAGGCACCAAGACTGCAGTTACTGGTTGTGAACAAAATGTCAACAATGGCTTATGAAAAGGGCACAGCAGCTCTCATATTACTGGTACTTTATGTTACATTCCATATCATGGAGCATTCCATTCTAATACAAAGACTTGGTGGGGGCCAGTATATGTGGGCTGGTGTTCTCCTTTTATAACTGTTTTTTTCCGGTCTCCGCTACGGTTTCATTCCAGGAGCTGCAGTGTATATAGTGTTGTTCAGCACGGCTCCTCATTATCTCTACTAATGTCTAACATTTATTTAGGACGTCAGTTGCATCTGATTGAGGGAATTGGATGCTAGGCATTAATGTACACTGATGACAATCAGCTTTTGGTTAAGCTCAAAGAGGAGGTTCCCAGTTCTAACTGTATTGAAGAAATACAAACATGTGTCAGCTTATAGAGGAAGTAAATTTTGGGATATCTGAGATATTGGCCCAGCGCAGAAGTCTCACTATAACTGTGTTGTTTCTGTCCAAATGATCAAATCAATAACTTGTGGTAAATCACTAGATATGTATGTGAAAATATTAGACTGGTCCAGTATTTTTTCATGTAATTCTTTCTTTATTCAAAAGTATCTTCAAGAAATGGTTTGAAGATTTAGTCAACAATGGCATTCCTAATTCCAATATTGTACATCACTTCAAACCGCAGCTATGGCTGACAATGTGTTTCGAGGTTATACTGCTTTCTCACAGCTTATAATTCTGATAATGGCTTTTTTGTAACATTTTGTGACAGGTGAATCATAAAACTGATAATCAAGTAGTCACCACAAGAATAATCAAGCAATGTCTACATGAACTATAGGTATTCCCAAGATAAAGTGTCTGCAATACAAGGTGGCAGCACACACTATACCTGCTGCATATCATCAAGTTAGAACAAAATAAACAATACTGGATCCGTCTAATACTTTCAAATCCATTTCTTCTGATTTACGTTGACCTTCAAGAGCTTCTTTGTCTCCCTCCAATACAAAGGGTGCAGTTAGGGGCACGCTCTTTGATGCATACTTTTTTTATGCGCTTGAAACGTCTTGCCTCAAAGAAACATTTGCAAGTATGACACCAGATGTACCGTGTCCCATTTCAAGCTTTTTGAGAAGATGCCCAACCTTAAGTGAAGCTGTAAGGGTGGCGAATCTCTACATTATCTTCGCCCCAAACCGTTGAATAGTTCGCCACCAACCACAATTAGAACAATGACCTCATCTTACGCAGGATGTTGTGATAGACCGTATCAAAGGCAGAGAAGTGGTCCAGTAAATCCAGGAGAACCGAGCTACCCTTGTCCATTAAGATATCATTTATGCCTGTCCTGTGGGCTGAGTGAAAAACAGTGTGTAAGGAATCAAATCTTCAATGAAGCTGAGATTTAACTTCCAACTCTACAATTGTAGACTGAAAAGTTATAATTTTGATTTGAAATTTGCTGAAAATTGCCATTCGGAGAAGGGTCTGTTTAAGATTTTTCTTACACTTTTAAAAACCAGAATGACTATGTCTCTCTTATAAGACAGGAATAGATCCTTCTTAAACAGGTTACAAAGTTGAATGTTCTGAGGGGCCAGGACGAGAGTAAAAGTCTTAGAAACCTCCAAAGGGTATGGCTCTAAATGGGCACTGGAATTCATGATCTTGTCCATGATGGTTTCTGTAAATGGAGAAGAAAAAAAAACACCAGGTCAGAAGGTGGGTGGAACTAAGGTCAATCGTCATGAGAAGAGGTGATTCAAGCCACTGCATCAGAGAATGAAAAGACTCAAGGATACCACATAGGTTATCCTGAACATTCATTTCCAGCTATCAAAGAGGAACAACTGCGGACGAGGCAGCTATAAGTATTGAAAGAGAATTTAAGTTGCACAATATCTTTTCATTTTGAAATAGTGTGCAGTTAATACGCGTTTGAAAGAAAGTAGTTATAGCTGATTCCAGAGTCTTCTGACAGGTTTGTAGCTGAGTTTTTAGGTGGGGTAAGTAAAGTCCAAGCCAGAGGCCCTCAAGATGTAGGCAAGCTGTTTTGACCAACAGCCAAACTGCAGAGAACCTGGACTCTAAATTTCAGATATTTAGGGCTGTAGCAACTTGAGGGAAGTGATTTAATCATGTAAGAAAGTGAGTCATTATGGAAGATCTTTGTCCGTGCTTCTAAACCAGAGGAGGCAGTGGAATGGAAGTAGAGATAAAATGTTGAATATTATGTTGATGTGTGGTTTTAAGTCAAGGTCATCCAAGAGCCATGGAAGCTTGTTTGGCCAACTAGAGGAGGAGGCCTTAGGACTCTGTGCACTTTACCACTGCTAACCAAAGCTAAAATGCTTGTGCTCACTCCATAAACAATGGTAAAATTGGCATACATCTGATTGGCATATTTAATGTACTTATAGGTCCCCTGTAAAAGTTGTATACCATATACCCGGGGCCTGTAAATTAAATGCTGCTATAGGGCTTGCAGCACTTACTGTGCCACCCACTTAAGGAGCTCCCTAAAACATGTCCCAAGTTTCCCACTGCAGTCTAGATACATTTTTAAACTGCCAATTCAACTTGACAAAATAACCCCTCCCCTTTGCCAAGCTGTAAACTCCCCTTTTATTACATATAAATCCTCCCTAAAGTAGTTCTTAGATAGCTCATAGGGGAGGGTGCATTGTAAATAAAATGTTGGACATGTACTTTTATGTTTTACATATCCTGATAGTTAAAGACTTTCAAATTATTTTTTCATTACTGCAAAGCCTACTTCTCCCATATGATAACACTGTGTAGTCTTATTCATTTAATAAGTGCTAACGTGATTGAGAAAAGTTAGAGATTTCATGTTTGGGGTCTATGCATTTGTAATTTAAAATCCTCTTTAATGGTAAAGTAGAATTTTAAGTTACAATTTTGAAAATGCCACTTTTAGAAAGTTACCATTTTCCTGGCTGATCTATTTTGTGCCTGCAGCCTATTCCTGGGTTGTCTGGCTGGGTGTAGTTGGACTTTGTTTATTCCTTCCAGACAGTCACACATTAAGAGGTATTAGGTGTACCTGGATGGGCCATCACTAGAAGGATTGGGCGGGCAGAGCTGGACACAGCCCCACTTTAAAGTCACTAGGCTGTGCCCTGCTTCACACAAAGAATTCCACACTACCTTACTGTTCATACAGAAAGTCTAGGGCCAATAAGGTCAGGCAGGAAAATCAAAGCACTACAAAGGGAATTCTCTAGAACAGTGGTTCCCAAACTCTTGACTCCTGAGGACCCCCACTGAATCACTACTGGAGTCCGGGGACCCCCAAGCAATTTTTACAATTTAAATGTCAAAAAATTAAAACAGGCCGGCTTTAGTGCTGGTGGCGCCCTGTGCGACAATGTTTGTTGGCGCCCCCCCAATGACCACCTCCACCAGGGAGTCTCTCACTAGCACCCTTTAACAGTGACGAAGTCTCCATATCCACACTCTCTCAGATGCATTGAATTAGTTATATAGCGCCACTCATACCAGTGCAGGGTGTTCGAGCACTTTGCATCACACACACATTACACAGAGACAATCAATCATACGTGTGTAAATCAGTGTATAGGAAATGTTACATAAGCCAAAAGACTAAAAGTGTAGGAGTCACATGTCATCCATACTGGTAGGCAGTATAGTTTAAGAGTACTTGGTGTGGAGAAGCCCAAACTCAGAGTCGAAAAAGAAACTGCATAGTTGGGAGTTCTCTTTAATAATAAGAATCGATTTCTGCCAAATTAATCCTTTTTGCAACATTAATCAATTTTCTAATAATGTATTCTTTGCAGTGTGTATGCAGTTCTGGGATGAAAGTCAATAGCTCACTATTCTATATTAGGAATTTAAGTTATAAATTGCAAGTAACAAAAGGAGGTTTCTTTTGAAAGCAGTAACCTGCTGATCTGTACATACGCACTCTGTAATCACTTGGTACACGTTCTTTGCAGAAGGCATATTAATCCTCTGCACTAACTTCACATAAGTCAAAACCTCAACTATGCAAAATGCTGATCTGTCTCGGACGATAATTAATCACAGGAGTTATTGTGACATTTATGTGAGCCTGGTAATTGCCGGGGGAAAGAAACGCTGCAGCAGGTGCTTCAAAAGCGTAATAAACGTTCAAGCACGGCGCCCCCAGAAAGGTGGCACCGGTGGCACCGCCCTAAAGCTGGCCCTGGCGCTACATGCTTCTTAAAGTTATAAATTGCAAGTAATAAAAGGAGGTTTCTTTTGAAAGCAGTAACCTGCTGATCTGTACATACGCACTCTGTAATCACTTGGCACACGTTCTTTGCAGCAGGCATATTAACCCTCTGCACTAACTTCACAGAAGTCAAAACCTCAACTACACAAAATGCTGATCTCTCTCCAGGAAGATAATTAATCACAGGAGCTATCTTGACATTTATGTGAGGCCTGGTAATTGCCGGCGGAAAGAAACGCTGCAGCAGGTGCTTCTAATCTAAAAAGCATAATAAACTTTCAAACACGGACCCAGGAAGCCAGCGGCCGGTGCGCTGGCACCGGTCGCACCGCCCTAAAGCCCACCGGCCGCTGGCTTCCTGGGTCCGTGTTTGAAAGTTTTTTATGCTTTTTAGATTAGAAGCACCTGCTGCAGCGTTTCTTTCCGCCGGCAATTACCAGGCCTCACATAAATGTCGCGCAACACCCATTGTACTCCCGTTGTGTGTGTCGGCCCTCAGCCCGGAATGAGACTTTACCCGAGCACTTCAGAGGTATTTAAAAGCCCATTTGCACGTTATTGATGCCTTACTGTTTCACCCCTTCTAAGAGACTGCTATTAAATGCAATGTCCCTTTTTTACCCTCATATGGCGAATAGGGGTAGGCAGCTGGGTAATTGATTCTCTGGAAGGGGCAGTCACAAAAAGCACTCCGGTAACTCCAGTGTGCTGTGTCCCACCAAGATCTATTAAGCCTTGTGTGTGCGTAACTGTTATAGTAGTTATTTCAACACTTCCATTTCCCAACTCTTAGTATAGTAACATTGATAACACATGGATCTCAAAATACAGAGACCAACCTTCAAGCATTGGCATGATACTAGGAGATTTTAATTCCAAACTAGGTCAGCCATAGAAAACAAACAAAGTTAAACAGATCATGCTCCAATTCCCCATTAAGAGAAAGCATAAGGAGGCGATATGTTGAGTAACTACTTATGCAATTTTCCAGATGCTTACGGTCTCTTCAATTATCCTAGGGGGCAATCAATTGGCACATTGGCCCGCCCCCGACCTTTAAGGGTAAGGCCACTTTACAATATTTCAGTCACAGGTTTATTGAATCATTTAACAGTCTATGAATCATTTAACAGTCTTTACTGTAACTGAGAGGCATGACAGGGACCTTAACTTGTTAAAGTCAGAATTAAGTGCTGCCTTGAACGTTAACTGGGACCTGCCTAAGGTCCTTCATTCATGCCATAATTTGCCCGTCGTAGATGGTAGGTGTTTAAGATGGCCATTAGTGGACTTCGAAAGGTATACTAAACTTATTGTCAGACTAATCTTAATATTATGAGCTGCTTGGATAGCTACTTGCTAGAGAGCTCATTAATCGATTTAAAATTCTGAACAAAGGTCAATTTCAATTTTAATTCACGTTTATTTGGACCGTAGATCCATAAACCAAACACACAATATATAAATTGCATCTTAAAAAATTCATTTCTTTTAAAATATTAAAATACATCATAAAAACTCATTTAAACACCTTTATAACCTAAATTGCACGTGATCTATTTGTTACAGCTCGATAAAAGTATTCAGAAGTACTTTCACTTTTTGCATAAACTTCCCCATAGCAACGGCAATATCTAAATTAGTCATTTCGGTTAGCAGTGCGACAGCCTGTGCCCTTGTTTTGATCTCATATGACTTAAATAATGGTTTTAAAAACATACATCGTAATTCTAAAAGCCTGTGGCAATCTAATAATATATGTAACAAATCACACTGTGTGTTCAAGGCGCTTTTTACCATATAGTTTGTATAACATGGGTTTACCCCAATTCTTACCCTAAGGACTTCCCTCCGTAATCCACAATCTGGTAGCCTATCAATATAAGGGAAGCATTGATTATCCTCCCAAGCAATATTCATGAAATGTACGGATGGTTTGTTCCCAAGATACTTTCGATCCTCTACAATAGATATTTCCTTCCCCAACGATTTCAGAATCTTTTTATCAATGTTTACCACAGAATCGTTAGGGTCCAGGGTAACCTCCATCCTACGGTATAACTTCTTCATGGTTGCCCTGATCTCTTTTGCCCATCTTAACTCACTTTTCTCTACTTCATTTTTACACCATTGGGATACTTTTATATTTCCATCAGCCCCTAATCGTTGCCAAAAACGAAACAAGGCCATACCAGCTAGCATACCCCATGAGGTCAGTCCTAGCTCCAATCTTACGGCCTGAACCATGGATGATTGAGGCAGCATAATGAAATTTTTAAAATTTTTGCCTTCCTCAAGGTCCCAGGACATCTTCCCACTCAAATATATCAATTCAGCACCATACAAAAATTGTGGGGGTACCATAGCGGAGTAAGCTTTTAGCACCGGGCCGTCCGACATTTCACCATAGGCTTTGTTAAATATTTTCAGGCCACTGATTGTTGTTGAGGATCTCAATCTTAATGCGTCTAGATGGGTATGCCACTTCATGGTCTTCTCAAACCATATCCCCAAATATCTGTATTCAGAAACTGATTCCACTTTCTCGGTCCCCATCCACCAAGTAAAACCGGATTTCTTTCGACCAAAAGTCAAAGTTTTGGTCTTATCCATATTAATCACCAGTTTTTTCTTCAAACAATACGCGTTAAAAGAATTCAGTTTCCTTTGCAAGCCCACTTCGGTCTGGTCCATAATTACCAGATCGTCAGCATAGAGTAAGCAGGCAATATGCTTCCCATCTAGTTTCGGGCTAGCCCCAATTGGTTCCCCTAGAGTCAAAGGTAGATCTGCCAGGAATAAGGAGAGCAACAGGGGGGCCAATACACATCCCTGCCGTAGCCCATTTCCAATCTCTATTTTCCTGGATAAACTGCCGTCTAAATCTAAAATTATCTGTGCCCAATTTTTGGTATGCAGGGTTTGTATCAGGCGTAACAATTCATTTGGGATCCCATAACTAGTTAGATCCTCCCATAGCAGCTTCCGATCCATCAAGTCGAAAGCTGCCCGGAAATCTACAAAACAACAAAATAAATTTCCCCGTGTTTCCATTGACTTCCGCGCTATTGCCCATAGCGCAAAACAATGATCAATTGTCGAATGGCCAGCTTTAAACCCTCCCTGTTCCGGCGGGATTATCTGTTTTTCCTCTGCCCAGTCTTTTAATACATTCAATAGTGCTTTTGCGAAGACCTTTTCCCCTATGTCAAGGAGATTAATCAATCTGTAATTTTTCGGTAAATTATAATCGCCCTTTTTATGTATGGGTCTTATAATAGCACCCTTCCAACTTTCTGGGATAATTCCTGTGACTCCAGGATTATTTGGAACAGATTTTTAAAAAGGTCAGCCCACCATTCCGGTCTTGTTTTTATTATTATAGCCGGTAGGTTATCTGGGCCTGCCGCACCAGTGAGCTTCAGACTGGCTATAATACTTTTTATATTTTCTGAGGAAAAATATTCTTTTATATCCTCTGACAACGGCGTCCAGTCAATAACTCTTAGATCTTCTTGCATCGGCCATTGCCCATAAATTTCTCCTAGGTAACCCACCCAATCATCTTCTGCAACCTTACATATCAGGGAGCCGGTTTTCGTCCCCATACTTTCTTGGACTAGTTTCCAAAATCCTTTAATATCTTTGGTTTCTATTACCTCCAACATATTTGACCAACATTTATCTTTATAGCTTCTTTTTTTTCCCCAAATTAATTTTTTATATTTGATTCTCACTTGTTGGAGCGACTGATATACATCCAGCTTAAATTTAGCCCTTAATTTTCTTTCCTTTTGTCTAATCTCAGCCTTTGCCCTCCTACAATCTTCATCAAACCAGGGCTTCCACAAGTTTACAGGATTTTTCATACCCATCTCTGACTTTTTTGCCCTAATCTTCTTCTTTAGTATTTCCGCCAGCCTTCCCAAGGATGATTCATACCAGGTTATTCCAACATTCACATACATTTCTTCCATTGAAATTTCCTGCTGGATTAACAAAAGCTTTTTAACATTCTCTTCAGTTATACATGTTCTCAGCCGTTTTGGATATTCAGCATGTGTCTGCAACACCCTTTCTCTATTTCTATTGTTGCTTGATAGTTGGATTTCTGCTCTCAATGGGTAATGGTCACTACCTGACATTTTTACCACCTCAAAATTTTTAATTGTCTCGAAACACCAGGCCTGGCAGAACATATAATCGATTGGGCAGAATTGCTGGCCCCTCACAAAGGTCCGGCTAGATGGTCGGTCCAGGTTAGATATCCCGTTTGCACAGATCATACCCAATGAACCCATCAATTGGGTAAATATCATATCCTGTGCAGAGATCTCACCTTTTGGAAAGATGGCTGCTTCTATGTTATATGCGTCTAAAAATTCTGTATACCATTTATCCACTCTTCGGGGATCTAATCTGTGATTAAAATCTCCCAACACTAGTGCTAGATCCTTCCGATACTTTACACAAACTGCCGCTATATCTTCTTTCAAATTTCCCAAATTTATTTTGTAGTCATTATCCTTCCCCTTATATATATATATACATTTATGACACATATTCCTTCAAATCGAGGGTCGGTCTTCTGTAATAAGACCCTACAACCTAATGCCCAGTCACATGATAGCTTTAATTTATCAATTTTCCTTGCTATCTGTGAAGAGATCAACGTTATTTGGCCCCCGGATGGTCTCCCCAAATTTTTTTCCCTCTTAGCTACTTTGGAATGTTGGATAAATCCTTCCAGGGCTTGTAATTCTAGGGTATCGTCACACAGCCAAGTCTCTTGTAGACATACAATATCATTTTTCCTTATAAATTTAACAAAATCAGTGTTTGCACTTATTTTCTTAAGACCATTTATGTTCCATGAAATGGCTGATAGGCTGTGTGACGTCCCATGTTCCTAATCAGTTTCACTCAGGAAACCCTCCTCATCATCCGGCCTAAAATCTGGGGATGCTAGATGATTAAATCTATTTCCAATTAATAGGTCTGTTTCATAACTCGCGGATCCGCTCTCTGTTATCGTTATTGCAAGATCCTCCTTCCTATTCCAATTTGTGTTAATTAATCTTACCTGTCGTAGGCCTAGGCCCGCATGCTTCGTCAAAAAGTACTGTCCCTGTAATTCCTTCTTTCTTACCAGCCTAATTCCCTCCCTTTGCAGCTCAGTTTTGGCTTTTTCTACAGCATTTTTCACCATGGCTGAGTGAAAGAGAACTTTAGTCACCTCTCCCCCATTACTACTTGTGACAAACCCCACTTCTTTGAGATCCTCTGTGCCAATACTACTGAGACTTACGCATTTGGCCATTGAGAAAAGAAGTTGGGATCAGTTTAGAGGATTTAGCTTCCCAACCCTTTTCCCACCTTTAACATCCCTATATGGTTCTAAAAATATCCATAAGTCTGGGGAGCACTCTTGCCCTGTACCATACAAATCTCCCTTAATTCTGGGTTCTTTTTCCTTTATCTTATATTCTTCCTTCTCTTTCCCTTTGGGTACCTGGCTACCATTTAGGTTTCCTGGTCCCCTCTGCATCATCAATCTCCCTTTTATCCTTTTCCCTTCTTTCATCTCCGTCCCCCTCGATGTTAATACTGGGTCACTTTTACCTTCCTTTGGTTTTTCTAACTTTGTATGGTTTCTTTTATCTTCTACCTGAATCTTTGCTTTCTTCGATTTTAAATTTTGCATTTTTTCCCTTTCTTTACCTTTATATTCTTTCTTTCCTCCATCCTTTTTTCTCTTATTTCTTACGTGGAGATTGGTTAGGTATCTTTTAGTACGGGCTACCTCACCCGCTCCTAATCTCGGGATTCCGCTTGCATAGTGTCTCCTTTCACCCCATTTCTTTACAATCATTGGATGATGAGATATATATACTGAGGGTTCCTCATTCTTTAAGATTGGGGCGCTCAACCCTACTTCCTCCTTCTTTTTACTGCCTATATCCTCCTGGACTCCATCAATCAGGCTCGCAAAGGCGGGCATTAAACCTCTAATCTGAGTCAGCTCACCCAGCATAGCCTTAGACTGCTCTCCTTGTATTTTTAATAGGTCATTATTCAATACTGAGACCTCTAGTAGGCCTTGTAGGGTTTTTTGCAGGACCCACATAACCTCAAGCATGGAGGTACTTGAAGTTCCTGTAACCTCAAGCCCACACAGTGGGGAGCACGATAGATCATTCTCTATACCAAGAGAATAGTCATCTCCCCTCTTCTCATTTGGATGGGTCATCGAATCATTTAATTCTTTTAAGCTTAGCTCAATACTGCAAATAGTTATTTCTTCGCCTTTGTCCTCTGTTTCCCGTTCAAAAGACCACTGAGTCAATTTCGGTGAAGAAGGCAGCCGTGGGTTTAAGGAAGCCTCAGATAAATTAAGTACAATCTGGTTTATGGAAATTAAATCTTCTTTGCCTACTATTCCAGAGGTTGAATGCTCCATGTCCCTTGACTCCTTCTCCATCACGTCCTTTCCCTTAAAATGTCTTCCAAGGAAATCTTTGATTGAATTAGATACTGATGCGCCACCTTTTGCTGCTTTTTGATTTACTGGCTTAGGGGTTAGGGTCAGGGATTGTGCATTTCTTGTCCGTCGCTTTTTCCTTTCGATTGGGTCGCTTGCCACCCCCCTTTTAGTGTTGACTATTTTCTTCCCCAGACTCTACAGGGTTCTCCACAATATCCTTCTCAGTCTTTTTCCCGGTTTTTGTGGTCTTACGAGCTCTCGCTTTGGACGGTACTTTTACCGGTGCCATTTCTTTCCTCTGACTTTAACTTTTACTCTCCCCCAGCTGGGTTAAGATTCCCAGGGTTTCTGACTCGTTTGGTACAGGCTTCCTCTGAGGGGTACTCAGTCTCTTTTCCAACACTAAATTTAGATTAGGTTATGTATTTTAGGGCTATAATTAAATGTAGGTTAATTTGAACCTTAAAGAATGACTTTTAAATCTTTAAACCACTACAGATTGTTCCAGCATAAAATAACTGTTTATTCAGCACTTACCTCTATTCCACGGTTTTCCCCTGCACACTTTTCCAGCCCCTTATCGCCTGTGCTTGTATATCTTTTCCAATACAGTCTCCTACTTTACACAGCTCTGCTGGTTTTCAGCTGCTCTCCTGCTGTCCTTTATATAACATACGCGAAATAAAATGTTCTGCTCACTAAAAAGCTGCAGCACCACCTTACATCTTTCCGATCCGAGGCAGTGTCGGATTTCAGTCCCTCGGCGCGTAGGTACATGGGCTGCGCGGACTTCTTGTTGATTCCCCCTTCACCCAGCCCCTCCGTGCCCTACACAACCAAAGCTCTTCTCTTGGGCCCCCGGTACGCTTACGCTCCGATACACAGGCCGTCAGAAGCACTTCTCCGGCGTTGGTCGCCGTTCGGCGTTCTCCAGCGTTTGTTAACAGCTCCCTCGCACTGCTGTGTTGAATGCGTCGCACCTGGAGACGGAAGCGGGTCTTGGACGGGGCGGAAACAGAAACGAGCTTGAAGGAGGTGCAGGTTAGTGTGCAGGTTAACCGGGATAGAGGAAGACAATTGCTCTGAACAAAGGTGTTGCTGATTTCATGATGTGCAAGCGGTTAAGCACAAGTAATCAACGTGGTTTAACACACATTGCAGAAAAGAAAGAAGAGACTTAGGTTTCTTAATTTAGGCCATCCTGAGCTAACGGGCAAAAACAGACTTGTACATAGGAAGGAAACTGAGACTGCCAACAAAGGCTTGCATAGCAAAATAAGGGAAGTCTGGCTGAAGCCTGTAAAGAGACATGGACAGTTGACATTTCTGGAAATAGGTGGCAGGGGAACAACCAGAGATGGCCCTAGTTATGGGAATAATGGAAAACAACTGGTTCATCCGTTTTAGCAGTCTGTATTTAAACTGCCAACAAGGAAATATTACAATACTTGATTAATTTGCTGGTGCAGGTTCATGTATCCCATTGGAAATAACACTGCATGAAAGAAAAGTATAGAATGAGCCCAGGCCCAGATAAGGTACTGGATATCTACAGGTAGAATGTACCATTATGGGCTCTTTGCTAACATATTAAATGCTGTTTGCAGATAGAATGCTATCACTGCTTCTTGAGGTTCAACTATAATGTCTATTTTTTAAACATGGAGATTGCTCAATCCTAAGCTGTTACAGCCCAGTATCTCTATTGAATACCTCACAAAAGTACTTAAATAGGATTCTGCTTGATACAATGCACGAATGGGCAGATTAATCAGGTGTCCCGTCCAGAGTGTAATCTGGATTTCATACAGGGTTTGATACTAGGAAGCAATGCCTCATCCTTTACTAACTTGCGACAAAGTATGTAAAAATCAACAACAAAATACTTTTTCTGGCTTTTATAAACCTGTCTACCGTATTTGCTCATCAACATTCCAAAGCTTTGGATGATAATGTTAAAAACAGGGGTGAGCCTGGTGTGCCTTATTGCTACACAGACTGCACTCTAGTCTGCAGTCTGGGGTACCTTATGTCATGAAAGGTGAATGTACCAGGTGTTTCTCGTTATTAAGGGGGTGGGGTCTGCCTGCAGTGTGTTTATGGTTCCGTTTTTGTGCTCCCTCCACATAAATGGCTTGGGAAAAAATCTAGCTGTGGTGGTATCCAATTCCCCAAGTTGCTCCTTTCTGCTGTATATCGATGACAAGGTCTTAACACCTATTGGCTTGGAATGCTTAGTGTCGGCATGGGCTTCATTCATGGAAGGAATAGGACTGTAAAACGCTATTTCCAAATCAAAGATAATGTCTTGGGTGTAAAGAGCATAGAAATTAGACCTTGCAGGATAAATGGTACCGCTATCAATCGAGGATTTATAAAGAGTGGCAAATCATGGCACCCGAGTTGCTAGCTGCTACGTGGTGATCTTGTTCATTTGAACAGCTAGGTCTTGAGTCCTTAACTGAATTGCCAGAGGGATGAGGCGGTCCTGAGGTGTAGGGTAAGGTCCGTCCAGGCTTTGGTCACCAGGTGTGAGAAGGAGCGTCCTCTGCTGTTGCCTTGGCGGATCGGGGGTATGGCTGCGAGGAAGAGTGCACGGGATCATAGATGTCTGGTTGGTTGGTGGAAGGACATGAATTTGTCGATGTATGCTGGTACTTCGTTTTGCAGAGCTTTGTATGTGTGGGTCAACATCTTGAACTGGCATCTCTTCTGATTCTGGAGCCAGTGTAGCGTCTTGAGGTGGAGGGTGCTATGGTCCGTCTGTGGAGGTCGAGTACGAGTCTTTCACTGAGTTTTGTATTTTGTGTAGTCTGTTCAGGATGCGTGCAGTGAATCCTACAGTGTGTGTTCCTGTAGTCCAGCCTGCTGGAGGCGAGGGCCTGTGCGTCTGTCCTTCTGGTGTTGACTGGGAGCCACTTGAAGATCTTGCGGAGCATGCATAGGGTGTAGAAGCAGGTGAATGAGACAGCATTTATCTGTTTCTTCATAGATAGCTTAGAGTCCAAAATAATGCTAAGTTTGCGGGCATGGTCTGTAGGGGTGGGAGGGATTGGCTGAGTTCAGCAAGCCACCATGCGCCTTTCCATGCTCAGGTGCGGTTCCCAAAAATGAGGACTTCCGTCTTGTCAGTGTTGAGCTTCAGACAGTTCTCCTTCATCCAGTCGGCAATATTCATCATATATCTTTGGAAGGTGGCTCTGATGGAGGCGGGGTCTTCTGACAGAGAGGATGAGCTGGGTTTTGTCAGCGTAGGAGAAGATATGGAGTCTGTGCAATCTAACGGTGTTGAAAAGAGTGGGGCTGAATGACGATCCTTAGAGAATGCCGCAGATTCGAGGTGAACTGTGGAAGACCTCTCTGGATTCTTCTTTTGAGATACAAGGCGATCCATTTAAGGGCGTCTCCCTGGATTCCGATGTGGTGGAGTCCGCTGATCAAGATGTGATGGGAGACTGTACTGAAGGTGGCCGACAGGTCCAGGGGGATGAGGGCTGGCATTTTGCTGCGGCCCAGGAGTGCCCTGATGTCGTCGGTGGCTGCGATCAGAGCAGTCTCGGTGCTATGGTTGGCTTGGAATCTGGATTGTCAGGGGGCAGGAGGTTGTTGTGTTCCAGGTGTTCGATGAGTTGCTGGTTGATTGCCTTCTCAAGAACCTTTGTTGGAAAGGGAACCAGGGAGATGGGCCAGTAGTTTTTAGGTTCTGCTTGGTCAGTGGATGTTTTATCAGGAGGGGCCTCACTTCAGTAGTTTCCAGTCCTAAGGGAAGGAGGCCAAGGTGATGGAGGTGGTCAGGACTTTCATGAGCTCGGTGCGGATCGTCTTGCTCCTGAGGTTGAAGATGTGGTGAGGACAGGGGTCAGTGGGTGCTCCCAAGTGCATGAAGTACATGATGAAGACTGTGGCTTGAGGGGTGAGAGGGTCCCAATGTGTGAGTAGGTGCATGGGGCTTGTGTTCGTGTGAGTGACCAGGCGGATGTGGTTGGTAGCAAGGGATTGAAGTTTTCGTATATGACTGCAATCTTGTCCTGGAAGAAGTCTGCCAGGGTGTCACACAGTTCTTGGGAGGAGCCAATGTCGTTCTCGGTGGCTTCGGTTTACAGAGCTCTTTCACGATGGCGAAGAGTTCCTTGCTATTGTTTAAGCTGTCTTCTATACGGTCTGCTAGGGCGTTCTTCTTGGTTTCTTTCAGGAGGAGGTGGACTGGCTGAGTGCTGTCTTGAAGGTGGTATGGTCTTCTGGCTCTTTGCTTATGCGCCCCTTCCTTTCTAGTTGCCAGCAGTTACATTTGGTGGATTTCAGCTCCTCAGTTAACCAGCTGGCTCTTCTGCCAGGCCTCTTGAATTTGGCTGGCTTGGCGGGAGTAATTGTGTCGGTGCATTCTGTGATCCACTGGGAGAACTTCTTTGCAGCCAGTTCTGGGTTGGAAGTTGTATTTGGGAGGTGGGAGTTGAAAGTATTGTTACACTGGTCTTCTGATGTCTTTTTCCAGTTTCTGTGCGTGGAACTGGGATGCAGGGTGGATGCTGTAGTCAGTCCAGGTGAGCGGTGAGATGTGGTTGTACTTTACTATCGCGGGACGTGAAAATGGGGTTGAGCGTGTGTTCATCGGTGGGGGTAGGGTCGATGACAAGTTGCTTTCCAGGAGGTTGGTTGTGTTGGTGTCGCTGGGGTCATCACGGTGGAAGTTCAGATCCCCTAAGAAGATGTAGTTCTCGGAGTCTATGGCTATCTGGCTAATGAGGTCAGAGATGGCATTGCAGAAGCTGGGGCGTGGTTCTGATGGTCTGTAGGCGAGGGTGCCTCTGATGGTGCTTTTTCCGACTGTGTGAAGTAGAGATGCTCCATAATCTGGGTCGAGTCTTCTGAATAGGTCGTGCAGCGGATGGTGCCCTTGTAGATGATGGCAATTCCACCTCCGTGTTTGTTGGTTTGGTCCCAGTGTGTTATCTTGTAGCCTTTGTGGGTGGCAATGGTGATGTCCGTTGCGGAGTTCAGCCAGGTATCTGCGGGTAAGATGAAGCCCAGGATGAGATTGTGTCCCTGATCTCTGTGGTGCGTTTGCCGAACGATCGTGCTTTGAGCAGAATGCACTGGAGTTGTGCCGCGGCCATCTCAGTCAGCGTGGTAGGCGCAGTCCTGTTTGCGGTGTCTCTGGTGGTTTTAGTTGCTTAGGTGTTGCAGGTGAAGTGACAGCGCTGGTAGGAGAATGGTCCTCTGGTGGCGGCTGGAGATGTGCGGCAGCAGTTGCTGTTGTTGATGCGCCCGGCATCCAGGGCTCTGAGGTCTGTGGGGGTAAAGCTACGTGGGGTGGAAGAACCAGGGTTAATGGCGCTGGGAGCGGTCCTGGAGCATACAGACACAGACAGGTGTGCCTTTGGCGTGCCCGCTGCACGCATCTGCTGCACACCCATCCTGCAGCCTCCAGAAGTAATCCTGCAAGGGGCTGCCAGGGAGACAGAAAGCGGGAGGGCAGGGAGCTGGAAAAACAATGGGAGCAGGGGGAATGCAACAGAGAAACAACCGAAATGCAGTGATAAACAAAATGCAATGCAGCAGAAAACAAATTAGGCAGTAAACAGAACAGCAGGTATGATATAATGAAATTGAGGACTATGGCAGAGTCACAAAAACCAGTGAGCTATCGCAGTAGATGGGAGAGTGGCACGTTGACCCAAGAGGTCGTGGGCTGCTCCCGCAAGAGATGGGATGCATTTTTTTTGCTTATTTGGGGGTCCAATTTGTTGTTAAATTACATTGGATATCTTTGCTTTTTCATAAAACTAACGATTTTACCAAGGTAAAATGCTTGGATATCAAGTTTTGCTTGGTCACGAGGGGGCATGCATATTTTTTCTATTCTTAAAGTATATCGGGTAATAGACTTTCCATCAGCTCCTTATGGTGATTGTTTGTGGGGTTATTAAATGGCGAATTTTCTACAGACATAAGAGAATAGAAGGTTTCGCAGAATCTTAGGTCCACCTCAATCGACCACAACTTGTTTCATTCATCAGGAGTTGGACACAGACTATTTAGAAGATAAAATTAAAGTATTATACATTTTTAAGTCTTTTTTACAGTTCAATCCGGAATAGTCTGAGTTATTAAATCCAATAGTGAAGGCATTTGTACCCTTGATGTCTGACACCGGTCCTGAGCAATATATTGATTGGATATCCAATGCTAGGAAGAGAAATCTCTAGATTAGATTTCGATTTGGCCTATTTCTGGAGTTGCTTTCCTTTCTGCTGGGCAGGACAGAGGCACAGTCAATACCAATCTGTCCATGTGATGGGGCAGCAGTGCACCTCTTCATGCATTTCTTTTTTTGTTGTGGTCATTTTTACCAATCTTCTTAGAGGAAATATTCAATTTCTCTAACGTGTATTGGGTGATCAACAATGCTGCTTTAAAGTGGAGGGAGGATGTGGGTGAGATTACTGATGAGGATTGGAGGGAGGCCCTAGCATCGCCTCGGGAGGTGGCGATACGTTCCTGGTTTAGATTAATTCAACTCAAAGTACTCCACAGGGTTTATTGCACGAGCTCCGCATTGGTCAAAATGGGCTTACTAGGATATCCAACGTGCCCCCGTGGTTGTGGCCAAGTAGGTACCTATTTGCATCAATGGTGGGACTGTCCATCCCTTCAGACGTATTGGGGCGAGGTCATCCCGACTATGTCCAAGATCTGCCATAAGGCAATTGAAGCTACTCTGAGGTTATGTCTTTTGAATATTTGGGATGCCACTGATTTGTCTAGAACCGAGCGATTGTGGGTATCACTGGGTTGCATGGTGGCTAAACTGAACATAGCTAGAACGTGGAGACGAGGGGTGGAATTGAGATGCACTGATTGGGAGTCCGATATGGATTGGTGTATGCAGGCAGAAAGAGCGTTATATGAAAACAGAAGTTGCCCAGGTAAATGGATGAAAATATGGGCCCCCTGGAATGAAAGTAGAGGTTGGCTATGTGTCCCCTTTGGTGATGCTCCTCCATTTGTTTTCGATAATGAATCATTGTAATTCCTTGATCACCGGACTTTCGTTATTACATGAGACCATGTCATGTCCCCTGGTATGATGAGCTTCATTGTTATGATTTGTTTTTGACCATTCTCTTATTTAATGAGTATTGCATATTTTAAAGACTGCTTTATTTAATCTGTGTATTGGTTTGTGTTGTATAATTTTGTTTTATTTTTTATTTAATAAAAAGATTTGTTAAAAAAAAAAAAAACACATGCTGCTTTGTGGTTGAATACCCCACTAATCACCCATTCACTTTCAATATTTTTACAACATCGTTGAGGATATGAATGTTAATAGGTGACTGAAAATTACTCTATTAAAGTATAATGTGTCTGGGAGGGCCTTAGGCTGGCTCACCTCTTTTTTGGATAATCGCAGCTTCCAGGTGAGGCAGGGTAAGTTCTACTCTAAGGTGATGGCACTGCAGCAGGGGGTCCCTCAGGGCTCAATTCTGAGCCCCACCCTTTTTAATCTGTATGTGGCTCCCTTAGCCGAGATTGCTGAAGGTTTTGGGATTGGAGTGGTATCATACGCCGATGACACCCAGTTGGTTGTGTCCCTGACTCAGGATCAACTATCGGCGGCTTCCAACTTGGTGGCATGCCTCCAAGAACTTGCAGCCTGGATGGACACAAACTGTTTAAAACTTAATGGCAATAAGACTGAGGTACTGGTGGTGGGAAAAGCTCCTTCTGTCTGGTCGTCTGCGTGGTGGCTGCAGCATTTGGGCCCTACTCCTGTTCCCTGTGCCCAGGCAAAAAACCTTGGGGTCTGGATGGATGCCCACCTCTCGTTTGATTACCATACCAGACGGGTTGTGGGCACATGTTTCGGAGTTCTAAAGGGACTTAGAAAGACTTTGGACATATTGCCCGCTGCTGCCAGGAAGACCCTGGTTCATGCACTCGTGACCTCCCGTCTTGATTATGGGAATGTCCTCTATTTGGGTGCTACAGAGAGGTGTATACAGAGACTCCAATGCGTGCAGAACGCAGCGGCCCGATTAGTCCTGAAGCGTCCGAGCAGAGCCCCCTCTAAACCGGCTCTTACCTCCTTACACTGGCTCCCAATCCGGGAACGTGTTCGTTTTAAGGCACTATGTGTGTGCCACCGCATTATGCATGGGACCTCTCCAGTCTATTTGCGGAACCTCCTCACCCCCTACACTCCCACCCGCCGCCTCAGGTCTGAGGGGCTGGGTTTGGTTAGTATCCCTATGGTTAAGAGAGCCAGGATGGGGGACCGCTCTTTTCGAATTCTGGCGGCCCAATTCTGGAACAAACTTCCAGTATGCCTTCGATTGGAGCCCTGTGAAGGCATTTTTAGGAAGAAACTTAAGACTTTCCTGTTCCCTCCTGGATAGACCTCAGTACCTGCTCCTGCTGCCTCATCGCAGCGCGGGGACACACTGTCCTTAGTGTAACCATGCGCTTTATAAGCTCGTTAATATATATATATATATATATATATTTCCACAAATTCCCTCAAGAAGGATTGACGACGCCGTGTCTTGTGCTGCAAATTAATTTTATTTGTCAGCTGCTGGACGCGTTTCGCCTGACCTGCAGGCTTGCTCACCAACATTTTAAATAAAGTTTTTTCACCAATTTAAATGTGCTCTAAACAAAACGGAAGTCACATGATGGACTACAAAAACAGTACAATGGAAAAAAGACTCGTAGTTTTTTTGCAATCGAAATAATTATACATTGCTTTTCTCTGCACACTCGATATTTCAAACATCAATCATTTGTTTATGTTAGTACATTGTAGATCATTTTAAATCTTATAAATATTCTAATTCCGCCCCAGTGGGCTTTGCACCTCGAAAGTTTCTGTATTGAAACCAATCAACATAATTACTGTTGCTCATGCCTGAAAATCAATGTTTGGTGTATAACACTTGAAAATTGCATTTCATTTACTGAACATGTGTTCTTTGCTTTTTATATTGTATTGAATAAAGCCCTAGTGGGCAAAAGTAAATGCATTTATCCACAGTCTTTTTATATACTTGCAATAGTATGTGACTTTCCTCTAATACAAATTAACCGTGCTCAAATAATAAAAAATGGTTAAAAACGAAGAAAAGGAGTGATGCATTTTTAATATCTATTCTATTTACAGATGTGTGTATAAATCTTCTTCCACATTCAAACCTGCGGGGGTTTTGCAGTTTAATTTTATTATGTATTTAGATTCCATCTTCCTCAACTGCTTCTCCCGGTTTCCCCCTCTCTCATTAGGTTTCACAGCATCTATTACATAATAGGTTAGGCCCGTTATGTTTTTTTGGTGGTATCGTTCAAAGTGACGTGCCACAGGGTACGTTCTGTCTCCATTTTTGACTGCTCTTAGATGTTGCAACACTCTCTTATGGACTGGTAAGATCGTACTGCCCACGTACCTCAGTCCACACGGACACTGAAGCACGTAGACAGCATGGTCTGTCTTGCAGGTATAATGACCTCTGATTTTGAATTCCTTGCTTGCTAAATTTGATGTATATTTAGTGGTGTTGATCCCGTGGATGCAAGCTTTGCATTTTGTGCTTTTGACAAAGCCTTCTTTTTTGTTTAACCACATTTTAGATGATTTACTTGGCATCTTTTTCATTACATTACTAACTAACATGTCTTTGAAGCTTCTTGCTTTTCTGAATGTTAGTTGAGGCCTTCTCTGGACAATTTTACCCAGCACCGGATCATTTTTGATCAGATGCCAGTGCTTGGATAAAATGTTTCTCACCTGTGTGTGCTGTGTGTTAAACGTGGTTATCATCCTGCATATATTCACATTTAGAGTTTCTTTTTCCTTTTTCGTGTTGCTTGTCTTGAATAAAATATCTTCTCTGGTTCTTTTTTTAGCTTTCATAATGGCTGAGTCTATACACTGATCTGGGTACCCTCTCGCCTGAAAACGTGTATGTAAAATTTTCAACTCTGCATCACAGTTGTTTTTGTTGCTACAATTACGAATTGTCCTGAGGCTTTCCCCATAGGGAATACTCTTAATTAAATTCTGGGGATGAAAACTTTTGGCATGTAGCAACGTGTTGCCTGCCGTAGGTTTACGGTACAACACTGTTTCTACTTTGCCCTTATCAATGTAGATGGTAAGATCCAGAAAATTGACTATAGTGTCACTGATGTCACTAGTAAATTTTAAGTTCAGGTCATTGATTTGTAACTGCGCAACAAAGTTTGTTGCAGAGTCTCTGGAGCCTTTCCATACGATGAACAAATCATCAATGAATCTGCTCCAGTGCATTACATTGTCTTGCCAAATTTCCGGGTACATTTTTTGGATCACCTGCTCCTCCCACCAGCCCATATGCAAATTAGCAAAGCTGGGGGCGAAGCAGGTGCCCATCGCTGTGCCACATACCTGGTGGTATAGTTCACCGTTGAAAAGAAAGTAATTATTTTTTAGGCAAAAAGCTGTCATTTCCATTAACATCTGGGTGTGTGCCCAGAATTTTACTGGCTCCAGAGACTCTGCAACAAACTTTGTTGCGCAGTTACAAATCAATGACCTGAACTTAAAATTTACTAGTGACATCAGTGACACTATAGTCAATTTTCTGGATCTTACCATCTACATTGATAAGGGCAAAGTAGAAACAGTGTTGTACCGTAAACCTACGGCAGGCAACACGTTGCTACATGCCAAAAGTTTTCATCCCCAGAATTTAATTAAGAGTATTCCCTATGGGGAAAGCCTCAGGACAATTCGTAATTGTAGCAACAAAAACAACTGTGATGCAGAGTTGAAAATTTTACATACACGTTTTCAGGCGAGAGGGTACCCAGATCAGTGTATAGACTCAGCCATTATGAAAGCTAAAAAAAGAACCAGAGAAGATATTTTATTCAAGACAAGCAACACGAAAAAGGAAAAAGAAACTCTAAATGTGAATATATGCAGGATGATAACCACGTTTAACACACAGCACACACAGGTGAGAAACATTTTATCCAAGCACTGGCATCTGATCAAAAATGATCCGGTGCTGGGTAAAATTGTCCAGAGAAGGCCTCAACTAACATTCAGAAAAGCAAGAAGCTTCAAAGACATGTTAGTTAGTAATGTAATGAAAAAGATGCCAAGTAAATCATCTAAAATGTGGTTAAACAAAAAAGAAGGCTTTGTCAAATGCACAAAATGCAAAGCTTGCATCCACGGGATCAACACCACTAAATATACATCAAATTTAGCAAGCAAGGAATTCAAAATCAGAGGTCATTATACCTGCAAGACAGACCATGCTGTCTACGTGCTTCAGTGTCCGTGTGGACTGAGGTACGTGGGCAGTACGATCTTACCAGTCCATAAGAGAGTGTTGCAACATCTAAGAGCAGTCAAAAATGGAGACAGAACGTACCCTGTGGCACGTCACTTTGAACGATACCACCAAAAAAACATAACGGGCCTAACCTATTATGTAATAGATGCTGTGAAACCTAATGAGAGAGGGGGAAACCGGGAGAAGCAGTTGAGGAAGATGGAATCTAAATACATAATAAAATTAAACTGCAAAACCCCCGCAGGTTTGAATGTGGAAGAAGATTTATACACACATCTGTAAATAGAATAGATATTAAAAATGCATCACTCCTTTTCTTCGTTTTTAACCATTTTTTATTATTTGAGCACGGTTAATTTGTATTAGAGGAAAGTCACATACTATTGCAAGTATATAAAAAGACTGTGGATAAATGCATTTACTTTTGCCCACTAGGGCTTTATTCAATACAATATAAAAAGCAAAGAACACATGTTCAGTAAATGAAATGCAATTTTCAAGTGTTATACACCAAACATTGATTTTCAGGCATGAGCAACAGTAATTATGTTGATTGGTTTCAATACAGAAACTTTCGAGGTGCAAAGCCCACTGGGGCGGAATTAGAATATTTATAAGATTTAAAATGATCTACAATGTACTAACATAAACAAATGATTGATGTTTGAAATATCGAGTGTGCAGAGAAAAGCAATGTATAATTATTTCGATTGCAAAAAAACTACGAGTCTTTTTTCCATTGTACTGTTTTTGTAGTCCATCATGTGACTTCCGTTTTGTTTAGAGCACATTTAAATTGGTGAAAAAACTTTATTTAAAATGTTGGTGAGCAAGCCTGCAGGTCAGGCGAAACGCGTCCAGCAGCTGACAAATAAAATTAATTTGCAGCACAAGACACGGCGTCGTCAATCCTTCTTGAGGGAATTTGTGGAAATTCATTACGGACCTTGCGGGGTTGGTCTGACAAGACGACGCGCCCTTTGATCTGGAGACGCGGCAGGATTAACCAAGCGGTTTTCGACAAGTATATATATATATATATATATATATATATATATATATATATAAAATCAATTGAGAATTAGTGGTTATAATTTATTTTTAGTAATGTTGCTTTATTTGTTTACATTTTTTGGTTTTCGATTATATTGTGACATCGAACAATGATTAGTCTGTGTCAATTAAACTAGGTATTTTCATTCTCTCACAAATTTTATTCTATCAAGACCTGGCCCTTCACACTGATGTTAACATTAAATGTAACACACTTAAAGAGGGACCTTTTGAGGCTTGGAGGGTGCCACATGATTTCTCATCTATTTGACAAAGGGAAACTCCTTACCTTCCAAGAATGCAAGATACAATTCGCACTGTCCACCAAAGAAGAATATCATTACTTACAGCTGAAACATTGGGTTCAGCAACCCCCGACGAGGCTGGCTGCTACCAGGGCTCTGCTCCCCATTGAGAAATATGCCCAGTCTGGGTCCACCTCCAAGGGATATATGTCCTTCCTATATGCTCTTATACAAACCCTGAGCCCTAGATCGACCCCGCGCTTTAAGCGCTTCTGGGAGGCACTCATGGATTCCTCCTTGGAAGCCAAACAATGGGAACGTGTCAACAGGGATATAGTGAAATACAATCGTTCCATGTTCCTACGGGAAGCGCATTATAGGCTTATGTACGATTGGTATCTCTACCCTCAGAAACTCCATAAGATTTTTCCTACCGCTTCAGACAGGTGCTGGCGGGGTTGCGGCATACTAGGCGACTTCCAGCACATCTGGTGGGATTGTCCCTCTATACAGCCTTTCTGGAAGGAAATCCTATCCCAAATCATACTTATCCTGGGTTATCCGATCCCCAGCTCTCTGGAACACACGATGTTGGGGTTACGAGCTCCTTCCTTGAAACGCCAAACACAGAGTGATAGATCTATCATGAGGCTCTGTTGGGGGGCAGCAAAAATGGCAGTGGCGGCTGCACGGAAAAAACAAGACGCACCATCTCTTACCCAATGGCATGCGAGGCTATGGAGGGTGCTGGAGCACATGGCTGACATTGTTGACGGCACCAGAAAAGGCTTCGACTATGTTTGGTCTCCATTGGTGAACTACCTTTCGGAGGGGCTCCCACCGACGGCCTGTGCCCCACGCCATAGGGTCCTCAACTTATTCCATATCTAACCACTCTGCAGTTATAGGAGCACAAGGCCGTGCTCAAGCCACCCAGGCGATGATCACGGCATTCACATCCTCCTGTCCACAGTCTTATGATTTGCACCATGACATCATAGTTTTGTTAATTTTTCTTTCTCTTTTTCTTAAGTATGTGTAAGTTTCCTTTTCAGATTACTCTCCTATGAGGGTTAACGGACTTTCACAAGAAATTGACTGTTTGCAACATGTAGTGATTGTGCTGAGTTTAAAAGCTGGTTTGCCACAGACCTAGTGAAGAAGCTGTAACCGACATGTGAGATTTTTAACTCTGGGCTGCTTGTTATTTTCTTTCATGTTTCTTAATTGACAGATGTTACATATGTCATGCTTATGTTTAACTCTCAAAGAAAATTCCAATGAAAGGATTTGAAATAAATGCAATTACTAATGTATTATTTTTCATCTTGGCTACAATTGTTTGTGATGTTTTTAAATCATTTCTTTATTAACATCAGCAGTTAGCAACATAAGGTAAATACGGTCACTTTTTAAATATGATGAGATTGCATGCCATCATTAAGACATCTTATGGTTTGCAAATAAGAACAGGTATCGCTTCACAGTTTCCATATTTCGGTCTACTACCATCCCTATCTTTATTATTATTATTATTATTATTACGTTCTTGTTGAGCGCGACTGCCACCCCAAGGGTATCCTGGCGCTTGACCTTCAACAAATCATCAGATCTAACACACTACATTGCTCTTGGAAAGAGATAGGTCTTCAAATCTCTTTTAAAGGAAGTTAGATCTTGCTTACTCCTTAGCGACAGAGGGAGGGAATTCCACACCTTAGCGGCTGCAAAGCTAAAAGCGCGGCCGCCCATCCTCGCTCTGTTGAATTTAGGAACTTTTATCAGAAACGCCGAGGAGGATCTTAAAGGTCTAGCAGCCGGATACCAGGAAAAAAGGTTTTGGAGCGGCAAGGGTCCCAGCCCATGCATCGCCCTAAAAACAATGCATGCGGGCTTGAAAAGAATCCGCTGCTGAACAGGCAGCCAGTGGAGCTCGAATAATGCTGCCGAAGATGACGCAGAGCGTGAACGAGCCAGGGCCAATTTGGCTGCCATGTTTTGGATCCTCTGCAACCTAGATACCAGAGACTTGGGAGCCCCCAGAAGCAGTGCGTTGCAGTAGTCTAGTCTACTGAGAATAGTACTGCGCACCACCTCTGCTCGAGCTCCCAAGGGAAGCAGCTGCAAGATTTTACGTAGGGCTCGAAGTAAGCCCATACACGTTGCTGTGGTCTTATTTACAGAGGCATCAAGCTGCAAGCTAGGTTCAAACATGACCCCCAGATTACGGGCCGACTCGGCGGCTGTCACTGTGCCCAGGATAGAAGCCGGCCAGAAATCCTTTGGCAGCAGGCGAGAGGGCCGATCCAAGGAGCAATAAAGCACCTCGGTTTTTGCCCCGTTAAATTGGAGCGAATTAACCCGAAGCCATTCTGCAGTTTCCGACATACACTGATGAAAAGTGTCCCTCGAAACCGCCTCCTTACCCTCAAAGGAAAAAATCAGTTGAGTGTCATCGGCGTAGTTGATGACTGAAATGCCGAATGACTTTATCAAACTGATTAGGGGTCGGAGGTAAAGATTAAAAAGGATCGGGCTGATCGCAGACCCCTGTGGCACACCCTGCTTCACCTGACGTACGGCTGAGCGAAAAGGTGGTAGTGCCACTGCTTGTTGTCTATTAGCAAGATAGGATTTTAGCCATCCCAACGCCAGACCAGCATCACCCGCTCTCTGAAGGCGGTCCAGAAGGACAGCATGGTCCACCGTGTCGAACGCGGCCAACATGTCGAGCAGTACTAAAAATGCTGCCTTACCCATGTCGACACGCGTTCGCAGATCATCCAGCACGGTGATCAGAGCGGTCTCAGTCCCGTGGGCTGGCCTAAATCCAAATTGGACTTCATCCAAACATGAGTTGGATTCTAGGAAATTAGATAAGGTTCTTGTGACCAGCCTCTCTACAATTTTTATAGGAAATGGCAACAACGAAATAGGCCTATAGCTAGCAGAACATAGCGGGTCCAAAGAAGCCTTTTTTAACAAAGGTGTCACTATTGCCAGCTTCCAGCTGTCTGGGACCGAGGCTGTGGCCAATGACTGGCAACAGATGGTATACAGCGGGGGCAGCAGCACTGTCTGGAAGGCCTTCCAGAACTTATGTGACAGAGGGTCAAGTGGGGAGCCCGAGGACACACCATTAGCCAGTGTATAAAATTCCTCCAAGGAAGGGGTAGGAAAGCAAGATAATTGCAGTTGCTCCCCTTTAGCCTCAGTCCCCTCATCACCAGGAGAATAGGGGGATTCCAATGGAAGAAGCCTTGCCGAGGCCGAATGGCCCGAGGTCGAGAGGCCACTAAGAATTAACTTAATTTTATCCTCAAACGCAGAGGCCAAAGAGTCACACAGTTCCTGAGATGCTACAGTAACTGGTACTGTTTACCAGTTTGAAGAGGGTCTGTGATTTATTAGAGGCTTTTGCCAGGGAATCTTCCAAGAACTTGGCCATCCTTAGGTGGACTTTATATTCCCGCAGGGCCTGCTTATAAGCCACGCGATCCGATTCCCCATATCCTCTCCTCCAAGCACGCTCCGCCTGTTTACAGCGAAGTTTCTGTTGACTGAGATCGCTAGTAAACCAGGTGTTAACTCTCAAAGGTTTGTTCTTCACCCTCTTTAGAGGGACCAATTTGTCTAGTGATGTCAGAATTTGCTGACTAAGGGCAACATAACTTTTATCCACAGTCTCCTCCACCGAGAAAGCTGTGGACAATAGTCTAGGTAGACTTGATCCCCTTAACAAGCGAGACCATTGTCTACCAAATTTATGCTTAACCGGGCCATCTTCACTACGCAGTTCTCCCGACAAAAAAATAGACATAAGAACTAAAGCATGGTCAGTCCAGCATTGATCCATGACCTTATTAATTACGACCAACTCCTTGTCAGCAAAAACCAAGTCCAATGTGTGCCCCTTCACATGAGTGGGAAATTGCACCAGCTGCTCTAGCTGTATATTGCTACACGCTTGGCAGATTTCTATCTACCGCAACTGTTAACTCTTGTCCCTTTAACAGTGCATTAAAGATTTTTAACAGAAATAAGGTGTTGGGATTGATTGAATAATTGAGTACACCTACATACCTTTTTATTCTACAGCTTTAGAATGTTAATATTCATAAACAAAATAAAATGACAGAATTCACACTCCCTTGTAAAGGAAGCAAACAATTTATAAGAGAGGAAAGAGAGAAAACGTGCAAAAACTGCAAAAACATTTGAAAAATGTTTCAGTAAAAACAAAAAGCCTGAGCTGGTTGGGGTAAAAAACAAATAGAATGATAGTGTTGAAGACGACTCTGGCTACCTTATGAGGTACTCTCTCTGCCGTTCTCTAAGTGGTGGATTATTCTTAAAACTTGGGGTGACTTGTAGAGTTTCAAAACCCTAAGGTATTCTATTTATCGACAAATCTTCTGATGTTCTACTGACACATGGAAGCGACAAGATTTTGGAGTTATGTGCCAGTCTATTCAGGCACACCCAACCAACACGATCTGTGTTCTATATCACAAATAATCATTTAAACATTAAGCACGCCAACACAGTTGCCTTGGCGGCAAATGCATTTTTTCAAGCACTATAAAAAATAATGTTCTGTCAACCAAGGTTAGCATGAAAAAGGACAGTTAATAGACCAATTAGTTACATCCTAAATAGGTATAAACACATGGGGACAATCAATGAAAAAGTGCAGCCATGATCATCCATACAGGCAGTTGTGCCATTTGTGAGAAAGATATTTGTGTAAACATATGCTGCAATTCATAGGGCAGAGGAGCCTTTGTGAAACTGATGCAGCATCCCCATTATAAATATCCAAATTCTATAACTGAAAACCATGAACTTACAGAGAATGACAAGCTATACCTTGGTTGCAATGGTGTTAAACACCAACTTGTCCCTTTTCTGCTCTTTAATCCTAGCAAATAAACCACAAAGCACTGCACAAGATCGTTTTCTGTCATTCTGCTACCACAAAGGAATAAACCAATGAATTAAGAGCAAGAAGAATGAATACCAGATGTGCTCTCAATCAAACTATGTTTGTGAAATAGAGGTGTATGTTAGAGTTAGGTGCTTCAAATTGTGGGTTAAAGAAGGGACACGTACGTCAGAATACAGATTAGGCTGAGGACCAATAAGGGAGGAGGCAAAAAAGCAACCTCATTGTGACGAAGGATTTATGCAATTATGACTGAAAATATGGTTAACAATACAGAGGGGCAGAGGAATAAGTGAAACAAACTATGTTTGGGGAAAGAAGACAGTCACTAACATGTTAATAAATTGGGTTTCTAAAGTGGAAAGAGAGACAGTGGAGACTTGGATGTAAAGAGCTACAGCTTGAACATGTGCAAGGAACAAGACTAAGAAAGATGCACCATGATGTACATGCTCAGGATAAATGATTAGCTGCCCCGGGTCAGTAGATCAATAATCCGAATGTACTGAATCACTAGAGGCATTTAATGTGTATTGAATTGTGGAGGAAAGTCGTTCAGGCAACTCGAAAACTTTAGGAAAAATGTTAGCACTCGATGAAGAAATTAAGATTATTGAATCCCACCTGAAGGTTAAGACACCAGTGGTGAATTGGGGGAGACGCTTCGTTGGACCAGGGGCATTCAGTGGAGGCGAGTGGACATAACTACGTGTCCCAGAAGGCTGAAGGACTGGACCCGTGACAGGGATCCCGCCCCCTGTGACCGGGGATTGTTGAAATACAGCTCGCGCCTCCCGCAACGCGGGATGCGCGCGGGCGGGCGCCGGGCGGGCCGTCTGAGGCCGTCTGAGGCAGACTGAGGCAGGGCTGGGCCAGGACTATTTCGCTATTGTCTGGTAGAGGTACCCCTTGACCACTATTTATTATCTGGCTCTCCCTGAGTTGTCCCTATAGTTGTGTCCGGTTGTTCAGAGTAAGCATTGTTACTAGCCCATCACAGAGTATTATTTGTTGATTAAGTGTTTGGTCAAGGTACTGTAGGGGGGTCTTAATCAGGACTGATGGGGAAGAGGAAAGCCATGGAGGGGATGGTTGCCCACAATACTTCTACCTCTATCCAAAGTAAGAAAAAGAGGTTAAAGATATCGGCTAAAGGTGCTGCTGCCAATCGTGTGATGGACAGAATTGATACTGTTATTGAAGAGTGCGAGAGTATCTTAGAAAATGCCCCCAGTCCCAACCCAGAGGAAGCCACCAAAAAAGTCGCTGTATCCCCTCCCAAGAGCCTAGTGATACCCGAGTTATTCCTTAAACATAAGAAAAGAGGGGTAAAGCGGACAGCGGGGGATTCTTATGTGTCTGTAGACTTAAATGAAAGCAACAAGGGAGACGCTCAGGTCGAGGGCGAGAGCAGTTGTGAACCGATCCCAAATGTAATCTGCTCTAATAGATTTGCCCCTCTAGCCCCAATAAGTGTTAACCATGATGTTACCCCTTTTGTGCCCGGTCAGAACCATTCTAGTCCGGGACACTGTTGTAGTTGTAATTGTTCCCATACAATTGGAGAATTAGAAAGGGTCATTATGGAGCTTAGAGGGGAGGTCATGGGTATTAGGGGACTATTAAAGGACCTCTTGGATCGTACCCAACACAAATATTCAGAAAACTTCCATCACATTGTGGACGGTCCTATATCTACAAATGGAAATGACCTTGCCCCTACTGGTGGGGGTAATTTGAACAACACTCTAGCAGGGGTTGAGACTTGGAAGCAGTTCCCTAGGGGGGAGGAGGTAGCTCCCAAGACCATTCGTAAAGATCGTATTACCTTCCCCAGCTGGAGAGGAGGTCACCAACAGGGCCCTACGCCCAGAACATCGCATTTAGGGCTAATTGAGACACCTAGACCCCCTGTGGACCGAGACCTAATGGCCCCTGGCCAGAGATCACCTAACATTATTTTCATGACTAATGTTCCAAAGATATCCTCCCTAGGCTCTTATGAGTCTAGCGACTCACTAATTAATAAATTAATCCATTGGATCCGCCATGTACGAGGGTGTCGTTCAATTATTAGGGAGGACATTGTGAAGGCTAAGAGATGTTCTATCCCAGATTCTAACTTTGATACGATTGAGCTAACCTTGGTGGATGCCTTATTGGTTGAGAATCTGGTTGCACTGGAATATAGAACCTCTTCCCCAGACCATTCTAGAATTCAGTTCAGGCGATGGACAGTGACTTCTCCTAATACTATACCTCTTATCCTCCCTTGATAAAAATGATTGACTCCCTATGCCCCATTTAGATGAGAACACAATTAGTTCAAGTTCTACTGTCCAGGGCTCCTTCCCCTTACTTAATTCTAAATTCCCATCTTCCCAGACATTACATGCCCAACCACCCATTCCACTCAATCCTGCTAGCTTATCCGCGACGAATGAATTAAAAAATACTGTCCTGGAATATAGCAGGCCTTAAGAAAAATATGAATATTCCGGTTGAGTTTGTGAGCACGCATGACGTCTGTGTTTTTCAGGAGACATGGAGCATGGAAGCGCTCTTGATCTCAGGGTTTGCCACCTATTTTATCCCTGCAATCTCTAGTGGCAAGGGTAGACCCTCAGGTGGACTCCTAATATGGATTAACCTCGATCTGGGATGGTCTATTACTTCTAAAAAAAGTAATAATCATGACATCTTGTGGCTATCTATCAAGGCCCCAAAAAAAGGTGAATCAATTAACCTCTTTAATGTCTACATCAGGGGAACAGTGAGTGGCAGGTCTTCGACCATCTTGAGTGAATTAGAACTCCTCTTAGCACACTGCCCTCCCTCCTCAAAAACCATCATATGCGGGGACTTCAATTGTACATTCGAGCCCTTGGGTTCCGAGGACCCCCTGAACTTAGATGGAGAAGACATTAGATGGGGAGTGCCTCCTCTTTCCTTGGCCCAAATTAAAAAATGGACGGAGATTGTCATGCAGGTTAACGCCCTCACACTGGAATACGGCTTAAGAGCCGTTAACGGAAGAACCTTGTCAGACCTTAAGGGGGCAAACACTTTTAACAAGCTGACATGTCCTTCCCGTATTGATTATATTCTGCTGTATCTATGTCTCTGGGAAAGTCTAGTCGATATGGAGGTTAGTTTTACAGTAGACAGCGATCACAATCCTTTATCCCTAACCTTGCAGAACCGTTGGGCTGCTTCGCTGACAATAGCATCTGTATGTGATGCTGACCCCCTTCTTTCCAAAGAGGTAGTACCTTCCAATTGTGGCAGGCGGTTAAGGTGGCCTAGAGTACTAGCAGACAAAAAGAAGATCTCCTCTATATCTTTAATATTGACCGAAAAAACTAGAGATCTTGAGGAAGCCATGGCCTCGATCCAGACGAGAGGCAAGATCCCTATAATTCACCAGGAAACTATTTCCTTGATTGCGGAACAATTTCTTGGTAGCACTAGCTTAGGAAAAAGGAGATCTGGAAAAAACACCCTTAACCCTTGGTTCACAGATCTCTGTAAAGAGAAAAGAAAAGCACTAATAGCTGCGGTCAAGGAGAAAAATAACATCAGGGTCAAATTAGCAAGGAAAGATTATAACTCATCCTTGACATTAGCTAAGCGTGCTTGGGAAGAGGACCACTGGGATGAGCTGAAAATAGCGGCTTCTAAGAGAAATTCTGCCTACTTCTGGTCACTAATTAGCATTAAAAGAAGGGCAGGCACTGTCCCAATCCCAAACCCTATAGACAGCCAGAATTGGTGGGACCACTTTGCAAACTTATATGCCGTTGACGTAGAGGGAGAGCGAGTGTCTAGTAGGGTTAATCAATATTTACTCAATCCGGACCATATAATTGCTTTTAGTTGGGAGGAGGTTTTAAGTGCTATTAATAGCATTGTTCCAGCTAAAGCCGCAGGACCTGATGGCATCCCAGGTGATTTGTTCCGTTTGGAACCAGGCGGTTGGGCTAAATATATCCAACACCTGATTAATAGCTTGTTAGAAGGTGGTGAAGTCCCCCCATCCTGGAAACAAGCCGAAGTTATTCCTATTTTTAAGAAAGGTGACCGCCAAGTCCCTGCCAACTACAGGCCTATTAGCCTTGTAGACTGTATGCAAAAAGTGGTAGGACGTACTCTCCTTAATAGAATTCACCTTTGGATGGAGGAAGGGGGAATCTTATCTAAATGTCAAGTGGGTTTCAGGAAAGCTACTAGTACCATAGACCAAGTCTTCCGTCTATTATTATTATACTGGAAAGTGGTTGTTATTGCAAAGGGGAGCTTATATCTTGCTTTCATCGATCTCAAGACGGCATTTGATCTAGTTCCACACGCTAAGTTGTGGGCCGTCTTGCAGGAAATGGGCATACCCCCCTATATTTGATCCCTTTTAGTTCGCCTCCATGACGGTACCTCCGCAAGAATTAGATGGGGAGATCAAGGGCAGACTACTGAGAGTATCCCAGTAAAGAGAGGGGTCCGCCAGGGCTGTGTTTTGGCTCCCACACTCTTCTCGCTTTATGTGAATGGTGTGGTGGATTTTTTGAGCCACATTCAAGCTGATGCACCAGCCCTGGCAGGGGAAAAAATAGCTACACTTCTCTTTGCTGACGATACTCTCTTGATCTCCAAATCCCCCATGGGTCTTCAATTACTACTCTCCCGTTTCCAGGAGTTCTGTACTCAAAGGGGCCTTATTATTAATATTTCTAAAACAAAATTTATGGCTTTTAACCCTGGAAAACAATTTAGACCGAAACTCATCCTTAATGGCTCTCATCTTGAGCAAGTTCACTGCTTTGATTATTTGGGGATGAGGCTATCGGACCAATTGTCATGGAGACCACACTTGAATAAAATGCTACTAAATCATAAAAGGGTAGCAGGGGCAATTGTAAGAGAACAGCGCCTGTCTATTTCTAGACTAGTCTCCCCTGCCCTGGCTGTTTATGAGGGTAAGGCAGTTAGCGCGGCAACCTATGGAGCAGAACTTTGGGGGTTTGAAAAAATAGCTGAAATTCAAAAGTCAGAGAATAAGTTTTTAAGAGATATCCTCTCTGTCCCCCAATGCACTCCATTAACCCCCTTATTCCTCGATACTGGGAGGCGCAGGGTGAGTGACACGATTAGACTACGCCCCCTCTTATACTGGGCAAGATTAAGATCCACCCCGGAACTATTACATTACGCGGCAGATCTCAGTGAACTGATTTCTCTGGATATGGGCAAAAGGGTAAAATGGCTCACCGAACTGAAGGAACTCCTAGTCTCGTTGGGTTTAGCTGACGCATGGAGGAACCAAGCCCAGCCCTCCAAGGCGGAGTTAAAAAAGATCTACTGGAACTGGATACTCCAGCGTCATCTATCCTATCCGAGGCATGGGAAACTCTCAGAAGACTTTTTACTGTTTAAACATGTTGGCCATCTGGAACCCTATCTTGACTTCATTCGAGTCCCTATGGATAGAAAGCTGTATATACTTTTCCGGTTTGGGTCACTGTATCTCAATGTTTCAGTTGCTCAGAGGGATCCAGCTAAAAATCTCTCTCCTAGTTGCCCGTGTTGCGAAGCTCCCCACGAAACAATAGCTCATTGCCTATTTGCATGCCCGGCTTATCAGCAGGCCAGGAATAAATGGCTTAAACCTATTTGTGTTCAGCTAGGAACAAGGAACCATCTAGTTGCACTACGCATCTTGAGATCAGATGCGTCTAGACCAGTAATTGTGTGCGGTGTTGCCACATTTTTGGGTCGGGCTTGGATCATTCGCACGAAAGCCATTTCCAAAGCCACAAAATTAGCCAATGTTGCTATCGATTAAATTTTGAACCCACTTTCTAGTGTAAGAGGTCTAAAGGAATGAACTGTGATTTTGAGACCCCTTGTTGATTATAGTAATTTGTTTTTAAAGGGAACTTTTATGAATTGCTATTTCCTTTTATTGTTGTTATACCATGTACTCTTAAATATTTATCCTTTTTAACTATTACACAAATTTGACTTATATAATATTGACCGTATTGTATGAAAGCTTTTATGATAGTAATTATCGAATAAAGCAAAATTGATAATGATAATGAATCCCAAAAGACTAGTCAAATGATGCAGTCTGCTGACATGGGACAAACAAGCATTTACAATGCAATGGTCACGGCATTGGTAAAGTTAGAGCTATTGGCATTGCTCATGACATTATTTTTGTTTATGTTTTTTTTTTTTTAAACATTTAAAGAAACGGCATTGTCATGAGCAATGCCAGTAGCTCTAACTTTACCAATGCCGAGACCATTGCATTGTAAATGCTTGTTCACATTGTTTTCAGGAATTGTATAACTAAACTCTCCTTCCTAAAAAGTTTTTTCTGGTATCTGCCAGTCTTAAGAAACTTAATATTGAGGTATCAGAAATAATGAAATATGAATGAAGAACATATTGAAAGAGGAGGCGAGTCACCCGATGCCTTCACCCAGGGCCTTAATGTGATGCTCAGGCTGGACCCACAATGGTGGATCCATGTCAGATTTTCAGGGCAACCAACGAATCTCATGTAGATTCCCTTTATGTACATGTATCTCAGTGGGATGTACTGAAATTCTGGCGTGGGTCTAGCCTTGGCTGCACACAGGACATGGCCTGGAGTTTTCACTTGACGGAAGGTGGAGGGGATCTGTATAGAGATGGTTCTATAAGGGCATCGCCCAGCCAGACTCATGGGCCCTCCTTACAAGAGGGGGGGGGGGGGGGGGGGGCAGGAGGGGGCGGAACTCCCATGTGGAACTCCACTCCACCCCGTCATGAATGATCCGGTGTGTTAACACCATGTGTTCTCAGGTGTAGGAGCACTGACCCTATCTTATCGGCAGATATAAGCACCTGGTGAAATCATTTTAGGGTTCGGCTGCAACCGCAGCCAGGCCTGGACCTCCAGCCCCACCCGACCTCTCCATCTCTGGTGGCGGTAGTGTTGGTGTGAGAGGGTTTGGGGGGTCGGCGGGGGATGCAATGCTTCCCCCTGACAGGACACTTCCTTCCTTATGCCTCTTCCTTCACCCCAGCACCTCACAGAAGCCTGTGTTGCCAAATGGGAGTGTTAAACCTACAATGCGAGTCACGGAGTGCTTGTTTCGGTTCATTAAGAAGCCGTGTCACACCTCCCAGCTACTTCGCGAATCGCTATTTTTCCGCAAAGTAAGTTGAAGAGCGCGGTGCAGCACTTCACGGACAGCACCGCGGAAACAGAACGGGTCAGGCGTGGGTGTGCAATTTTTCCATTTGCTTCTTTTTTTAAGTTTTCCTGACTATTAGCTCTTCGCACAGAACGGCATAATGTGCGGTGACGGTCATAGTCGGCCTTTGCTCTCCGATAACACCCTGGGCGGGAAGAAATGTAGCGCCCTGGGCGGAAAGAAAATTTGCACCATGGCTGCAGCTGGTGAATAAAATAATTCACAGTTCAGTCACACATCAAAGCACTGACTGACTTCTGAGCACAAACTTCTCGGCACTTTCCCAAAATATCCCAGAGCGCCTTGAGACCCTCAAGGGTGGGATTGAGTCACTCACAGCAGTAGCTTTGTCACGCTAGTGCCGAGTTGTTGCTGGTGCGAATGGCGCTGTTGATATGTGTGGGGGAGGGAGATAGGAGGGGCGGGAAGGGGTAGGTGGGTTGTAGGACGGCACCTGAGGCAAGTAAAAGGGAGTAAAATCAGTCTAGCCTGCATCATTGGTGTCAAGAGGGACACTGCTGTTAATACAGGCTGCTCCGTGCGCCCCTCTAAAGACGGCGCCCTGGGCCTGGGCCCAGCTCGCCGTGCCACAATACAAGCATGTGGAGGTAGGCAGGAGAGAAGTCCGTGTGTTTTCCCCTCCGCTGGTTCTTCGTCAGCATGCTTGGCTGCTGGTTTTCCCGAGGTGAGTTCAGTTTGCCCTGCCGCTTGTTTGCTGCGGTTGGCGGGGCGCACAGCGGGACAGGCCCTCTTCCCCCCTCCCCCACCTCGATGTATCGGCGCAGTGGGAGCCTAGTAGAGCGAGGGTGCCGGCCTTCTCTTTTCACAAACCTGCACAGCAGATCTCGGGGTTGCCCGCCGTGCTGCGCAGACGAAATTCGAACACCTGCTGGGGTGTTTCTGGTCACATTTATTTTTAAAAAAAAGTTTGGATCAGACTTGGTCTAATAACTGTCATCGAGATTTACCAAAGAAAGGGACACCTCTCTCGGTTTCAACAGTCACGGGCACACTGTGTTCCATCAGTGTGGTCAGGATGAGAACACGGACATTCCTCGAGCGAGAAACACCTCTGCATCACACGCCGCCCTGTGCGGGGGTTTCACCCCCGGATCGAGGCCAAGCAGAAGACTTACGTGTGCACGTTCAACAAAACACACCAAACATCAGGTTCAAGGCGGGAAATGTTATTTTTTTGTGATTCAAGAGTATAGTTGGTGAGAAAGCTATTTTTACAGATGAGTGTAACCGCTTCCTCTCTGCAGAGGGTGCGCGCGGCTGCCGCTTCCTCTGTGCCAGCCTCCCAGTAATGCCAGCAGGAAGCAATATTCAGGACTGTGGAAGCACGGGGGGGAGGGGGGGGCTGCGCAGAATCTCGTGACCCGCCCGCGGTTATGCCTCGATCTCCTCGAGACGGATTTCCGAAGCTTTCTTGGAAACATCAAAGAGCCTTACTTACCAACAAGAGCAAGCACACACCACCGAAAAGGCAGCGTCGTTTTCGGATTCGGGGGCGTGTTTTGCTGTTGTCTCCTCCCTGAGACTTTTCGCAAAAACCACGCCCCCTGATCCGAAAAGGACGGGGCCTGATCGGAGTGACTGACCTCTTCTCCAGTGGCTGGCCAGCATTTACGAGGCCAGCCAATGGAGAACAGGGGAGAAGAGGGGCTGGATCAAGCCCCTCTTCTCCAAGTCATTAAATCTCCGACTTCGGGTTCTGCCTTTCGGCAGACCGGTAGTCCTCGACCTAAAAAGTGTTGTAAGCTTAAAGACGCACCCAGGTGATAGGGTGTGGGACTGCAGAACAAAGAAATCCTGGAAGTGTATCAACATTTCGGTAAAAGCGGACAATTGCAAAAGAAAAATCAGAGAACACGAAGACACTGTGAAAGGTAGGGTACGATGTGATTAATCGAAACCACAGTTCAATGGCAAATGCCAGAATATCAAGGACCTCATCACAAGTGGCCTCTTAACTCCAATGGGACTGATACCAGCAGTTACAGACTCCCTTGGAATTATGTGTGAGTGGAAACACTCCAGATCTCTTTACTTTCACCGGGAGACTTTGGATGCTGAACAAAATCTAAATCTCCGTGTGGACTTACATCGAAGACTAATCTGGGTACTCCGATCTAGAATTATCAATTTCCTCTGTAATTCCTCATTTTTAGTGGACCCTGACATTCCAACTTAAGTCAAAGCAATAAGCCAAATGTTCCCCAACTGCAGATTTAACGGTACTCCTGAAGTCAGTAACACAAGGGGTGGGGAAAATCCAGCCCATTTAATGGGCCACTCATAATGAGGTCTTAGTAATCAACATGCCCATCAGGTGAGCTACGTAGGACACAATTCCGGAGACAACAAGGCAGCAAAAGAGGCAGCAAGTACAGCAACATTCATAAAATAGGTGGTTGCAGAGTAAAGCCAGTTGTTATGGCACAGTGATCAGTGATAAGAAGACCCAAAGCATACCCCGCCACATCACACTAGAGACATCCTTGGTCATGGTTTGTCTGCATGGGCAAACTTCCTGTACAGTTTTTTTCCTGCAACCTCAGCTCCTCACTCTCTTTTTCTAGTCATTCCCCTTTTTAGAATGCGTCGATTCTCCAGTAGACTGGAGGATGGAAAGGAAAAAGCAGAATTCAGTAAAGCAAGCCATGATTATTTAAATTTAACATTTTAAGAAAATACATGAAATACCATAGAACAGGTTTGTTTACAGTATTCAACATTTTCTGCTGAGGCATTATTATGTATATATTTTTAATAGCTACTACACTGCACTTCTAGATTTCCTTAAAAATGGACATTAAGACACTCGGTGGTGGCACTGAAGACCACAGACCTGTGGATGTATCATTAGTTTTCATTCTTAGCCAAACTACTGGAAAACTGTTTTGCAAACCAACTGAAAAACTACTTATCAAAAAGTCAAAGTACAGAAAATGCTATCCTGCACGTAGTTGATAATATCCTTAATTTCTTTGATCGTGGAGAGTATGAACTCCATATTTTATGAGGTCTCTCCAGAGCCTTCAGTGCCTCGGACAATATCATTCTTCTTAACACCCTGGAAAGGAGGTCATGGATTCAGGGCATGGCTCTGGAAAGGTTCTCATCATATCACTTCAACAGGAAAATGCAAATACATATGCACAATACCAGCTCTCCTAAACATGATACCACAAGACCCATTCTCACTCGCCTGCTGTTCATTCTATATATGGAACCATTGAGAGACCAAGGTGAACTGTGTAATTAATATTGACAACATGTTGATGACACTTATCTCATAATAAACTCCATGGAAGATGCTTTTTTTCTTTCAAACTGCTTAGAGTAAGTTAAAGACTTGAGTTCTCAACAAAGACATAGGCCTTAATCAAGCCAAAACTGAATTTTAGCTACTCTTGCCCTAGGAAAAAAACTCCCTGCTTTAGAACTGGGATAAATCCCTTGCTTCCCTAGAACTTCCACCCAATGTGATTTAAAAAAAAATCCCAGACATCATCCTTGATAACCTGCATTTGAATGAGCATATGTGAGTACATTAAGACTGCTGTAAAAGGGTCCAATACCGAGTCAGGTTGATAAGAACAACTAAACCATCTAACCACAAACCTTAAACTAGTTGCTCAGATGTTGATTCATAACAGACGAAATTACGATAATACACTTGTAACTGGTTTCCCCAAAATCAAAACTGCAATTCCTTAAAGCAACCTTGTTGCAGCACATTTGGTGACTACAACCTACTAAAGATCTGGTATTACCCTAGCGTTAAATGACCACCGATGGCTCCCTCTACTAAGATGCAAATTTATTCCTGCTGGTGCAACATACAAGGTTGTATGATCAAGGTTTCAAGAGGAGCCCTCACTTTCAGAAGAATGTTTTTTGTTTCGCCTCAAAACCCTAAAGTCTCAAAACAAACGACCTTTAAGAAGGATTCCTCTGGAGCTACTGAATAATTACTGAACTTCCAAAATCTTCTTTATCAGGAAACAACCTACTCTCAACATCTTTAAGGCCGAACTCACCACTTTTTAAAGCAAGGAAATGTTACAATGTAATAAACTTAGCAGGAACCCCATGACAGGAAAAGGTCCTGTTCAGACTCCTACATGATGCACTGGCCAAGCTAGCTGTGGTTTTTGTCCTTCCAACTCGGACTGAAAAGCAAAAATGTGTTTTGCTTGTGCTAATTCTAGATTGGTTTTCACCACTCTACCCTAAAGTAACTTCCATCCTATATGATGTGCATTTTTTAGTATCTAGGCTTTCCAAGACGTTTTCTGCTGTGATTTATCGTTCCATCTTGGATGATAAACAGATTTTGTTCCTTAGTACCCACGATGTATTGTTGTTTCACTGTATCCCATTTCCCCTGTACTGTTGCCTTTTAAAAATGATCATCTTTCTCTTCAATCAAAAATTTGATCCAACATGTGTGCACCACTCTGAGGCCCGTGAGCCTTGGTCCACATTATAAAAAGCTGTACAAATAAACAAAGCAGGTGAGCCTTGTTGACTTTAAAATAACAGTGCAGTTCTTTTCTATAATCCTATGCTGCCTATGTGCTTGCATTGCGGTTTGCCTATGTAAATAAAAAAAAGATTTAAAGAGTATCAGGGGCTTTAATCTCGTAGAACTTTTTCAATGTTCACAGAAGAGAGACTGCGCAAGAGAAAGAGTTAAGCAGGGAAGGGCTAAATGGAGGGTAGGTTCGAAATAGATTAATGATTAGGCAAAGTAAGAGTGTGTTCACCAGCAAGTCTGTCCAAAGAACTGTAGCTGTTTGTACAGAGTAATAATTAGAAGACAATTCAAAATAAATTGTTTCACAAGCTACACATCTTTCCAAATGTTTCATGTGCTTTGTGTGAAAAGGAGCTACATATTCGGTTTGCATTGCACGTCCACGAAGTAAGACAGTGCAAATGCACACTGAAGTAAGGTTATGAATTACACATTTAACGAAGACTAATGCTACAGGAAAAGAGTACAGAAAAAGTTGATGGATGGAATGCTCAAATCCATCTAAGCCACTGGTAATTACTCAGGCCGCATCCCATTACATTGTTATTTTGCACACCATGCCACCTCCGTTTGGATCCAGGCATATGAAAATAAGTCTTAGCTCTGGTCCAAAAGGAACAGTCCAGCCTGAACAGTCAGGCCAATTTCTCCCAGAACTGGAACACAAGCAATCAAGGCCTGGTTTTGCCCTCATTAGGCCTCATTAGTCGGGTATAGGTTTGTCCAGTCTTGGGTTGTTTGTGTTCCGGTTCAGGGAGGAGCTGGACTGGCAGTTCATTTTGGACTGATCCCATTGAAGCAGCATAGAGCCCAATTTCCATACGGTTTGGTTCAAACTGAGTTGGCTTGGGATGCAAAATAATGATGCACTGGGATACAATCCTGAGTAATTACCAGTGGCTCAGATTAAATGAAGCATTCCATCTATTGTTTTTAGTATGTCGTACTAAGTGGGATAGCTGTGCCCAGATGAGGGTCACATGCACGGTGTCTATGGAACCACCTGGCTGATGAGCCCTAACTAGGGCACGAGTGGTCAAGCGTTGCTTCGGTTCTGCTTCAGGGAGTACCTGGCCTGGCAGTTGTGGCTTTACTGTTCCAATTCGAACAGGGTTGAGAAGGATTTGAGCATGGCTGGGTCTAAACTAAGGTGGCATATTGTGCAAAATAATGATGAACTGGGATGCAGCGCGAGTAATTACAGATGACTTAGATTAATTCAACACTTTATTTAGTACTTCAATCGAAAGGAAAAGAGACTATTCAAATTCTGAATCTACCCACAACCAGAGTAGCATATTTTTTTCATCACATTTGTACTACGAAATGAAGGTCTCCACACATAAAAGAACAAAATCCTTACCCATTGAAATAAGAGCTTCATAATTTTCCTTCATCATGTCTTTGTAAAGTTCCTTCTGACATTCTTCCAAGTCCTTCCATTCCTCCTCTGAGAAGTATGATGCCACATCATCAAAACTCATGGGCACCTGAAATACCAAGCAATAAGCAGTCAGAATGCACAGGACTACTGGTGCTGGATGCCTGAGCTCTAAATGGATTCAAGACGAATGAAACCCCCGTCACAGCTCTAATGGATTTGCAAGCACAAAATCATTTTAACCATACTATTTTTTTTTTTTTTTTTTTAAAGAGAAGTGGATCAATTTTCCAAGGCCATAAAAAGAAATACTAGATTTTATAGCACGGCTTGCAAAGGCCATCATCGGATGAAAATGTATCTCTTTCTTTATCTCAGGGGGTGATGCATGTCACTTTCAGCATTACAATGAATGTGGCTCCACAAACTTGTACAAAAGCGATACAATATTCAGTGCCCAATCGTTTTTTCTACCATTTACATCTCATCTACTTTACCCCACCCAAAAAATACAAGCGAACAAGACAACTAAATCAATGTTATAAAATATAATTTATAAAACATAATTAACTGTACAAAAAGAAATTCATAAATGAAAATCTAAAAAACAAAATCTCTCAATTTACAGTGTGCAATCAAAATTTTCAGAGGTAAACACCAAGCCCCTTTAACAACTGAAAGATATCCTGACAGACATATTTTATAACCAGGTGAAAATCCTCAATGAAGGTTTTTGAAAATCGTTTTAGTCTACTTGGTTCTTTGAAAGCTATAAGAGGACCTTTATTTGTTGTTCGGCCCATTTTATGTATTGACCACCCATAATTCAAAATAAAAGCAAATTGGAAAATCAAAATACAAAACATATGCCTCACAGGGAACAAGTGAAGTCTATGGAAACCGTGCAAAAAAAGTTTCTTGAGTCTGTGCTACATAACTGGAGTTTAACCTGTCTGTCAAAAAGGAAAAACATAACATTGTTTCACAAACGTAAAAACAAAGCAGTTACCGAAAAGTAGCACTTATTTAGCTGTGTTACTGTAGCTGAATTAGTAAGGTACATTCCCCTCGCTACAAAAAGACTCTTCTCTATGTGCATTTTCTGTTCATACTATTTTAGAGCCTTTATTAAATAGTATGATGGGTTTCAGCTATGATGCTCTGGATGCAGAAGCTTTTTATCAGTTTAGCAGTCTTGCTGAGAAGACATTGTCACTTTTATAAGTATTTTTTAGGGCATTGAGGATTAAGTTAAGTAGGAATATGTTAGTAGTATTTCCCTGGCTTTTCTACATCAAGTCAAATACATAGAACATGTACCCTGCCCTTTAATGAAGTTCTTTACTAAAGAGTCACCTTCAAGTGCAGCCATGAAACCAACACTCACTGTTTTCCAAATACCTCACTCTTTTAGTGTACTTGTGACAGTTATTCAGCTGCACCAGCTTATGAAAATACAGCGATTCAAGTTAAGACGGTTATCGAAAAAAATACAAAAATAATCAACTACAACAAAACAATCAATCTGTATGTTGACTGCAGTATTTTAATCCCTCAGTTTACACCAAGATGAAAAATAAAATATGGATGCCCTTAAGCAAACAACAGGGATATGGGAAGACTAATGAAACTGAACCGAGGTAGATTGGTCGCCCTAGGTAGCAATCTTTGAATGGATTAGGATCCCATAGCCAATTCACAGCATCGAAGTTAGCACTCCAAAGAGACGAGCAATGCAACTAAAATCTCACTTCAGCCAACTACATAATAAACAAAAACCCTGGCTACCTGAGATTCTCTCAGAGACACCCAGTCCCTGAAACAGAAAAAATACATTACTACCCAACATTCCTCTCTGCCCCATGCTACCTTCACCACAAGGCTGCCATCTTAGAAAAGTCCCTATCATTTTAACTTGAATATGCTTCATTGTATTTATAGACTGCAGAATTCAAAGGAGCAGCTAGAGGCAATCCAGTAACTTAAATGGAGAGAAGGCAGACATCTGGGGTATAAACAGAAACAAAGGTAAACAAATGGGACAGGTTTACTAAGATTAATTTACTGGTTAAAAAGCATTTTTAAAGTAAAAGTGTTTACAGAACATATGGAGGGAGGGCTCTAGTTGATGGGTCGTAGGCAAGGAATTCCAAGCCCAAACTACGGTCTGTCTGTTGCCAAAAGCTGATTGTTCTGACTTTTGCCATGTATAGGAGAACCAAGAGAGCTTAGTGAGGGGAGTGTTGTGGTTTGTTCTATCTGAATTTCTTACCCCCTCCTCAAAATAAATAATAAATAAATACAAATCAGGGAGAAGGCTGGTAGAATCCTCTTTGGATAATGGTGAGTAAGGGATCGGTAACTAAAGGAAAGCTTTGATGATAAGACAGATATAATATCTATAGGTACATACTGGAATAGAAACGGCTTTCACATTCTAGACCAATTAGAGTCTCTTCAAAATAGTGATGAAAGCACATTAAGTAAACTAAATTACTATAATCTAGATATGATATCACCGAGGCTTATATGACTGGGACCTGATGAGCAGCACAAACCCAGAGGGTCATATACATATGAAAGATGGCTTAAACCTTGTACCTAAAGCTTTAGTTGAGTACACTTAATCCTTCAATAATATCCTTTATACACAATCAAGACCATATCTTAGAAGCTTATTGATTAAAAGAGCACTAGAAGTCAAATAAGTCTAAGTACTCTGACATAGTTTCTCATTACAGCCCAGAAGCCATTCACTTACTCTGGAATGTGACATGTATATGGGCTCCTTCCCATAACTGCATGCTAAGCTGGAGATTAATTAGCCTTAAGAAACAGGTTCACGAATAGCACATCACATCTCTTTTAGCTCCTACTTTTGTATTGAAGCAGTTTATACATTTTTAGTCACAAAATAGTGGAAACTTCTTCAAAATTATTACCCAGAACACACTTAACATCCTCAAGCATGTTGTCAGCTTAAGTCTCGCACAGGTGAGTATCCTCGATACTCGATGCAGAACAGAAAGATTCCACTTTAATCCATCTGGCCTGGAAAACAACTACAATACCTGATATTTGACCTCCTTCACCCACCTTCTCTACCAAATGATAAATCTGTCTCTACCAGTTAATCCTAGCCCTCCCTAAAAGCCTTCAGACTTCTATACTTATCCAAACAAACTTCCTGCATGATTCCCTCAGCTTACACTTACCTTGGCCATACCACCACTAACCCCACAAGTGAAGCACAAAAGATATCTACACTGTTCCAACCACTATCATGCCAACTTTGGCTAACACAATGGAAGACTAAAAAACTCTCCCTGGCTCACCTTAGCAGGAATTTTAGCCATCATCTAGTCAACCAACTTTATTTCTATGAATGCAGAAAGAGTCAAAGCCCCACACTATCAAAGTTCCAATAAATTCTAACCACAGACAAATTAAGCAACTTAAAATCTGTAAGTACTGTAAAAGAGGTCTTAATTCACCACTTCCAACTAGGTGTGGTAATCAACTTAACACCAGACCTCTCCTACTATAAATCACCTCTACTACTATAAATCAATGATTGTCCCAGTTAGGAGAAGATGCACAAAGGAAATACAGATTTAACATCCATTCCAACTGATTAATCATGACTCAAATCAAGAACATAAATCTATTTCATCTACAACCAGTCTTTAGCATACAACAGAGAAAACCTCAAATCAGAAGCCTGTCAAACCATTGTCTGTTGAGAATTCCTTTTCAAGGTGCTTCCCCAGCAAAACTGCCTTTTCATCATCACAATGATTTACTAATCATGAGAATACAAACCCAAAGCTTTTTACATTATAAATTTGCAATGTTTGAAGACCCAATTTCCAAAAATCATTGCAACAAGATCTCATCACCCGGAAGGAAGGTCAACAAACGGCAATGATACTCTTCAATCTCTCAGTCTCAGACAAAATTCCAAATTATGAAATTATGTTATCAAATCAAAAACAGACAAAATAAAATGGGGTTCTCCAAATATTCCCTAATCCAAATTCACTCATTGCTTTCTGAACTCAATCAGGCAGCCAGAAAAGGAACAGATTATGGTGTGACCATATAAAGTCAATGTACTATCAATGCAATCTTTGCATGGTCACTGGTTTGGTCAGCTATTGTCTCATGTTATAGACCCAGCCACTTAAATGGGTCACCATTTGTATCGTGAGAAGACTGGAAACAATGGGTAGTAGAAACTGTGTCAGAAATATGAGGAAAATGTGTGATTTTTGTCAAAGTTTGCACAGCATTTCGGGTAAAAAAATATAATGGTACCCACGCATGTCAACCACCCAGGACTCCACTAGGTATCTTCTTGTCAGAAACAAATCTGATGTCAACTGAGGCCTATAGTGTCAAAGGCGCGAGGTTCAGTCGCACAAGTGGGAGAACTGTGGGACACAACGGGCAGCAGAACATTTGTTATTATAAACTGAATTTCTCTTCACTTTTGGCTTCCAAATGTAAGCAAGCCAGTGTGTAAGAAGGACGTTTGAGGCAAGGGACAGCAAATCAATTATTGATTATATCTTCTTATCCCCTGCACTTTTGAGGTGGGTCCACAGGTATAGTGTCTTTCGCCTTCCTTTTAGTGATCACAACCCAGTGATCTTAGAACTTGATAAGGCTTTTTGCTCCAAAGTGGCCCCACTGGCGATAGTCCCCTCTGCTACCCTGGTCACTAGAGAAAAGGGCAGGAAAGTAAAGTGGCCCAGAGTAGTACCAGAGGACTTTTTGGATAGCTTAATGGCAAAGAGAAATGATGATTTTAGGAAGTGCATGGACCCTTCTAATATGGGTGGTGAGACAATAGCTGCTTTTGACTTAATCTGTAAACAGGTCTCCTCTGACTTAACCATACCTAGCATTCCGCGCAGTCAACAGGGAAACAAGTGGTTTGATGCTAGTTGTTCCAGGGCTCACCGAAGCCTATTAACTGCCCTAAAAACATTGCCCCGCGATAAGGTTCTAATAGCCACCCTTAGGAGAGACTATAAATCTACAATTCAGCGCCGGAAAAACGATTTAAAACAAGAGGCTTGGGACGCCTTGTCCTCGATTGAAGTCCTTAAGGATAGCGCAAAATTCTGGAACATAGTGAACAGCCCTTTTCTAACAGGGAACGATAACGCCCCACTCGATATTAACATCCCAGAGGGGGAGTGGCTGATTCACTTCGAAGGAATTTATGCGAGTAACCTGTCCCCCGAGCCTTTTAAGGTCCCTGATTCCTTCTTTCCTCTCAACCAGTTGATATTTAATAAGAAAGATGTGGGGAAGGCCATACAAGACTCTGCCTCTAATAAGGCCCCGGGACCAGATGGTGTTCCATTGGATCTTTATAAAGGGAACATTGAGATCTGGAGTACCATTTTAACAAATGTTTTTAATGATAGTGTTGAGAATGGGTTCCCGGTATCTTGGTCCAAATCAACTATTGTACCGGTTTTTAAAAAGGGGGATAGGGGTGACCCGAGAGGTTATCGGCCCATCTCTCTGATTGACTCAGCGGTCAAAATATTGGGCAAAGTGGTTTTAAACAAAATCTCGGATTGGGTGGCGGAGAAGGGGATTCTATCAGAGATACAATATGGCTTTAGGTCAGGCAGAGGTACTATGGACCAGTGCCTCAACCTGTACCTGTTAATAAATATACTAAAGCCTCTAAAGGGTCCCTATATTTAGCATTCATGGATCTGTCCACAGCCTTTGATCTGGTGAACAGGTCGAGGCTGTGGACGATCCTGTTGGATCTAGGGTTAGACCCCTGCCTGGTGCATTTCTTAGCGGAACTGCACCAAGATCTATATGCTGCAGTGAGGGTCTCCCACGAGGGAAAATGCACACGTCACTTTAAATCGGGCAGAGGGGTACGCCAAGGATGTATCCTGGCCCCCCTACTCTTCACCCTATATATTAATAGACTAGATGTAATTCTAGGTAAAGCCAGTTTGGACACTCCGCGTATAGGGAGCAATACTCTACCTGCTCTTCTATATGCGGATGATGCCGTCCTTCTGGCCCGTACCCCTTTGGGTCTACAGAGATTATTGAACTCATTCGGGGACTTTATGAGCTCATTGGACCTCGTGGTGAATAGTTCTAAATCACATGTGATGTCCCTGGGCAGCCAGAAAAATAAAGTTAAAAAATGTTACTGCAAGGGAGTGGAGGTCACTAGAGTTAGGGTATTCACCTACTTGGGGGTCATATTTGACGATAGAGGTTCGTGGGCCCCTCAGCTTACTGCTAAAAAGAATAGTGTGGGCAGAGCATCTTCAGCCATATTAAGTTTTGCACGACGCTTGGGTGGAAAACCTTGTGACGCAGTTCTTGCTATTTATAGGGCGAAGTGTTTAGCTATAGCAGCCTATGGTGCTGCCATCTGGGGGTTTAAAAAGGCGGAGGGAATTCAGGTTGCAGAAAATACATTTTTCCGTTCACTTCTCTCCGTCCCCCAATCATTTTCAACTTTCTAAATTCATCAAGAATTAGGGATGGGTTTTGTTTCTGATCATTTAAGTTTGGCCCCCCTTACATTTTGGTTGAAAACATGGTTGAATCCTGAACTTTCCCTTAATAGATTGATTCTAAATGATTGCATGGGTTTAGATAGAACGGCTGACATCCCCTGGCTCTTGTACGTCAAGAAAATGTTTTATAAACTAGGTCGCCCGGAGATCTATGAGAACCCAGAATCTATTATTAAGGGGGACATTGGTTGGGTTAAAGTTCAGTTTTTAAATTTAAGAACTCAAGAGCGGGAAGATGAGGAGCTCACAAAAACATCGGTAAGAGCTCATTTTTTATTGATATCCTCTCCCCAGATCGAGCCCTACCTTAATCTGGTCAGGAATCACTATCATCGTTGGTTATTGACCAGATTTCGTTTCAACCAAATTCATTTTGTTTTGGGGAGCATTGAGGGATGGAGTAAACCTACAGATGCAGCTTTTTGTAATTGCGACGGCCACTCATTTCAAGATACTGCGCACTTTACCTTTTTTTGTAAATATTATGATGAAAGCAGAAGGAAGTATATCATACCACTTTTGCGAGGGAGGGGTTTTTATCAAGTTAAACCTGCTTTGATGCATTTGCAATTATTAAATTCCCCTTGGATTACCTTTAACATTGCTAACTTTCTGGTTGCTGCAGCTCGGGCAAGGAAAAAACTAGATGCACAGTCTGTTTTATGATCTTAGTGTTAATTGTATTTGTCGGGATGAATTTTTATTATGTTGTTGTTGTATTGTACCTGTGTTTTTTAACAATTTGTAATATTGTGATGTACTTTTGTGATTTTAATTAATCGATTAAAGTGGTTTTGATGATGATGATGGTGTAACAAGGAATATTCTGAGTTCTGCATATAACCACTATTCCTAAACTCAGCATCAAGGAAACATTTTTATAATTCATAGCTTTCCTTCATTCCAAAGTTTTATTCATTAGATTTTACTATAGATGTTTCAGCATACTCAGTACAAAATTAAATACCACTATAAGCTGCTGCTCAATTGCTGACCCTTGATGTCATCGGTTTTTGAACAACCAAAAACCACTACAAATACCTGTATCAATAAGAAATCCACTCACAATCATATTCTGGAAATGCACCCAAGATCATGAATACTCTATGCACTCAGATCACGTTTCATCCAGATTTTCAAAAGTGTGGTCAGAGGATGCCATACGCACAGGTTTTTGATACAGCAAACAATTCTGCATAACTATACAGTCCTGTGTAACTATACTGTAGGAAAATGTGAAAGAAAAGCTAGACTAGAAATCCAAACTACATAAGATGTCTTAGTGCAGCAGCTACTGTCTTCACAGAGTATGAAGTTACTACAAAAAATTGGACACAAGTAATCATCAGAAGTAGCGGTCTCAAGCAAAAACTACTGAACTCATGTGAAAAGCTCAAATTAAATGTGTATGTTGACTTACTGTAGCCAAAAAAGACATGACCAGTCGATGGGAACAGAGCCAACACCATCGCTCACAATGGCAACGAAGCATTGATAGAAGCATAGTTGTTGAGTCCGATTTATGTGGCCAGATGATGGGCAAGGTTTTAAAAAAAATAAACTGTAAAAAAGAAGAAAAACTGCCCCGATGATGAAAAGGATAAGAAAGAGAATAGACACAGGGGAGCTTACGGCTACAATAAAGTAGAGCTAGCTCAATAACAGTGCAAATATTGTTTACAACAAAGTATAATGATGCAAGATTGTAGCAGAGAAACAGCCATTGTCTAAGAAACACAGAGGCATCCGAAATTCACAGGTAATGTGTCATTCTGCAGTGCACTATTCTGCCTCTAGTAATTTGGCTCAGAAAAGCATCCTGAATAATGTTTTTGGTCATCACCCCTGGGCTACATAGTAAGGTATAATGTGGGACTGATTAAAGAAATAAGACTGAATCAAAATTGCAACACGCTTGAATACCTTCTAACTGAAGAGCACACATATATACATACATACGTATGTATATACATACGTGTGTGTGTTTATATATATATATTTTTTTGCAACCAAAGATACGCCGCACTCAGGTTTCTTTGATGTATATTTATTTTGTACAAACAGACTCAGTCCGTAATCATACCGACGCGTTTCAGCCACACCGGGCCTTGCTCATGGTTGGTAGACATTACCCACAATTCAGTATATATACTCTGTGCTCTCAGCTCAGCCCATAATGACGCCTAATGGGAGATGTAGTTCGTAATAATTATCAGTCACCTTTGCTAAACGGACAGTAATACCATTGTAATTTGTAAAAGGGCTGTATTTTACACTTTAACCAATTTAACCTATTGGTTATATATACAGTGACATACTTCCAAAGTTTCCATAATGTGCACGTTTTGTATAGTACATTTGAGTGCATATCATGCACTCTTACTGCTCAGTGCAAGGACCTGCATGGAGGTTTCTAGGTGCTACTTACTTGCATATTTTCTAAAACAACGTCACATTGAGGATCAACAACACTCAGCTATGCTACTCACCATGATTGATCTATGCCTGAACAACAACATGTTTTTGTTTAATCATGATCTGTACCTGCAAACCTGTGGTACCGCCATGGGCTTTTCATTTTCGCCTAACTATGCAAATTTAACAATGAGTTGGGGGGAGAAAGAAACTGTGTACAGGACTCAATGTAAAACCGTAAGTGCTCTATTAGAGGTAATGTGGGCGAGCAGCCTTGGGCCTAACATGTGGAGTGTAAGACATTTATTGCACAACACTGACCAATAATGGACACACGACTCAAAAAGGAAATCCACAGCAATTTTAGAAAAACTAGCTTTGTTTGTACTTTAGGTTTAAATATTTGTATTAGTTTAACAACAATCAAGTCAAATTGCTGTGTACTTTATATTAAGACCAATATTTTGGCAATAAGTATGTTTTTCAATGAAAATACCTTTCAGTTTTAAAAGTCGACACTTAATGCTATTTCTGAACATTTCAATGTTATCCTATGGGGAAAACAATATTCTGGTTAAACAGTTGGGTATCACACTTACAGTTCCAGTTTTCAGGACCTAAGGTCAGCCCTCGCCAGTAGGTAGTTTTAGTTAGGGCTTGGTTTCCATAGGAAAAGCGTTTTTGTTTTGCTAATAACTTTGGCGCATTTGATGAATCTTCACGAAATTTTCAAAACTAGTTTGACACTCACTTCAGCTGCAGTCTGGAAAGTTTCAGGGTGATCCGTCAAGTGGTGGCTGAGACAAAGAGGGGGTCTTAAAATGTCTTTTACCTATGTTAATTCCCGTAGAGACTTTAGACACAACCGCCCGACGGAATTTCACCAAATTTCGCTGAAAGGTACTTGGTCCAGAGCAGTGCCTATTTGTAACAAAAAACAAAGCTGATGCAGTACAACCTTTATGATTAATAATAATCCAAATACAGTATTGGATAAGTTCTAGATAAGTCCAAATTCCAAGCAAAAGTTAACACCAGTTCATGCGGACAATCTAGTGAGGTATCCGGCATACAATGAGCAGTGAAAAGAGGTAATCTGTCAATTTTCAATTTCTTTTTATTAATTCTCTCAAAAAGTTTTCCCAGCACACGAACTTGCCGACACGTGTTTCGTCTAATCCTAGACTTTTAAGGCGATTTAGTAAATTAGTCGCAATGTGGTCTGATGCGATCGATTCATAGGCCATAATCCGTTGGTGAATTCGAAAAACCAATAGTATATAGTAAACAGGAAAGTCAAAATGATGATACAGACTCCAGCGAGTCACAATGGATATGCGTCGATTCCTCGTATCGCTTGTGGGCTGGCGACCCAAATAAGATAAAGGACTTAAATGAGTCACAAAAGGTCTTCCAAGATGATCCGTTGTCGCGTATGACCTAACGGGTTAGTGACCCTATGTTATGTCTTGTTACAAACAATCCCAGGTCATGTCTCGTAACAGTATACGGACTTTGAGTCTAATTCCACTAGTGTGGCAACACTACCCAAGCAGTGAATTCAGTACGTCCTAGGACAGGTAGCTGCAACACCCGTTGCTTCGTTTGGTCTACATCGCTTGTACGAGGTTGCATACTTACCATGAATTTGCTTCCGCACTGAATTCAGGCAGATATTGAACAGCTAAAACCCTAGCTAAATTTGATAACATTAGTCAACTAATAATGTTGATCAGCCTATTTTGGCTGTGATGATATCTATGCAAAACACTTTGACTTCAACGGCAAACCTTTTGACAAGACATCTTAAAGCAAAGGATGATGCCTCAAATCTTAAGTGCTAATTTTCTAACAATATATGGATGACCCTGGCACACTTAACTTTATAAATGAGCAACACACAGATTAAAAAATACAACAATAACATATATGCCGGATCTTGTTGAATTAGGTAAAGATTGCATTATGAAGGGATTTTAAAAGGGATTTCTTGCATTTTCCACTGACCACATCTCTATCCAATCAGTCTTGAATAGTAACAATCATGATATGGATATTTTCCTCTTTATACTGGTCAAGCAAGGAAGTATGGGAAAGGTGGCAGAGGAGCTAAAATGACATCACCAATAAAGAAAGCGAAAACACCACAACTAATAGAACCTATATTAACTGACCAACAAAAAGGAAGCAGACTTAAATATTTAAAAAATTAAAAACTAAACTCAAGCATTTAGCCGTATAATAAAATAAAAGCTTCCAATAAGATCAGCTTTTTGACAAACTGTGGAAAGTCCACACCAGTAGTGAGCTAGACCACTCTCTTGGACTTGACTTCACTGCGACTACAAGACTTAGATTAATGTTGAGATTTAGATGTACCCCAAATTTCTAATTCTAGGCCTGACCAAAGGGTCGAAACTTTGTACGTTGGCCATCATAACCAAATGTGGCATAAATGACCAGTAGGCCAATATGGTACAATAGATAAGTTACCTCAACTACTGACTATAGGCTTACTTCCTATTTAGAATTGGATTATGTACCAAACTTCAACGTTTGAGTTGGAATGGGACTAATCATAAACACTTAAATAGGAGTATGAGATTAACCTGTCTTCTGAAGTTAAACTAAAATTGGTTTAGGCACCATATACAATTCTTTAGAAAAAAGTTATAGAATGGGATTAGCGAGGACCTGACAAATTATTCTACAGATTTGTAGAAGTGGTACTCCTCGTTAGCAATTATGCTTTTAAATTGTCTAACAGGATGTTCTTAACTTAAATGCATCAAATGTCTAGGCAACAGGAAGCATGCCGTCAGAATGTAAAGGGCTACAAGAGAATCCCCCCAAGCGAAAAGCAGTTGTTGTTTTAGGAAATCTCTATACCAAAGTAACCTTTGAGGGATGTCTGGTGAAGTCTTCAGCATGCACAAATAGAAAATCACTACAAAACAAAAGTACACTAATAATGTAGTAGGCACTGTATTGAAGTGATCTTTATAAAGTCACCAGGCCTTTCGGTTAAACATCTCTCTCTCTTTCTGTCACTGCTGATTACATGGATATGAACATCAGTCCTTTAGAAAAACTGGTTCTCCACCTAATATGGTCTTCTAAAGTGTCTAACACATTAGGCCCACTCACCTATCAGTAACCTTTAATACACAAGGCTCCATTGCTGGGAAATAAGAAATAAACATTGGCATAGCCTATAGGTCACGCCTTTGGGGCTTTATAAGTGTTTAGACAGAGCAATTGGCTTTGTTAACGTTTTTAATGTGTTGTAGAGCATTGTGAATGTTGTGCAGCATGTTGAAAATGTATAAGTTATAATAAAGTGTTATAACTATTTCTGTCACCTGATATCTAACCGAAAAAACATTATACACAGCTGAAGTATTGTACTAAAAACCAAAATTAATACAAAAAATGAGTTCTAGTTTGTTTAAGCAATGCTGTCAATTTTTCCTTGCTTGTTGTAGGTTAATTTTTTTTAAATAGTTTTTATTGTTAGTTGTGGGATATAAACAACAGGAGGGTGGTTGTTGTGAAATAGTATTTTAATTAGATAGGCGTAGTGGAGAGTTATTTGTGGAGAATTAATAGATGTCAAATTTTTATGCCAAACTGAAGTGGTGTGGAATGATGCTGAAGTGGTTGTAAGTAGTGGCGGAGGTGATGCTAAGGTGTACCGGAATGATATTGAGGTGATGCTGAAGTGGTGGTGCACTGGTTGCGAGGTGATGCTTATGTGATGCTGAATGATACATGGGTGGTACTGGGTGGTACTGAGTGATGCTGAGGTGTTGCGAGTGATTTTGTCGTGATGAGTTATGTTGATGTAGTGAAGCTGAACTGGTGCTTATGTGGTGCCAAGTGATGTTTTTGTTCTGTGTTGAGGTGTTGCTGTATTGATGCTGAAGTGGTGCTGCGTTGGTTCTGAATTGCTGCTGGTGTGGGGCTGTGCAGGTTCTGAGCTGGTGTTGCACTGGTGGTGGTGCACTGATGTGGAGGTAGTGTTGTGCTAATGCTGAGATGGTGCTGTGTTGATAATGAGGTGTTGCTGCAGTGTATCTGAGGTAGTGCTGTGCTGATGGTGACTTGTTGCTGCACTGGTGGTGGTGGTGCACTGATGAGGAGGTGTTACTGTGTTGATGCGAATATTGTTATATGGGGGCGGGTGAGGAGCCAGTGAAGGGAGATAAATTGCAGCGATAAGAAACAATACACAGACTGTTTACTGTAGAGCCGTCTGTTGGAAGTTGCGCGAGGGGTGGTGGGTCTGCCTCCTGTTACAGTGGCGGTACTGGTGTGCTTCCTGTCTGAGTCGCACAGGGGTACAAATGTTGCTGCTGATGATTTAAAAACGAACAAATATTGTAATAAAGGGCAATAATGTCAATGCCAAAGCTGCAAGGAATAATAAAAATTAATAATATTTGGGGCGTGGCCAAGATGGCAGCTAGGTAGAACGCAGGATCGTGTACCTCCGGCGCCGCCACCCAATAGCCTTGTGATCGAGCCCATTCCCGGTTTCCTGGAGCACTGTAACGGGACCGGGCGGCTTCAATGATCAGCACCGTACCTGCCTGTCGAGTTTCCAGAGATTCAGCCGCTACCTGCTGGTTCCGGAGTCGAAGGCCGGAGCGGCGGCCCGGCGAGTGGCGCAAGAGGGCCCTGTGACCGGGAGGAGCATCCTGAGTGGTGTGGCCCGGCGGCGGAGGAGCAGGAAGCTGCCGCTGTGTGGACGTCTGCCGCGGTGAAGTGCAGGGGTGCCTGCGGGCCCGGGTAGCTGAGCCAATGTGAGCCGCTGCTCTGAAACAGGTGAGAGCCGGCGATTGTGCGAGGGTCGGAGCGCGTGGCTCCGCAGGATCCGCCATCTTAGGAGACCCGTCATCACGGAACACTCGTTCGGCGCTTCGGGCTGGCAGCGGTCTTTACTATGACGCAGGGGAGCTGGCTCAGCTAAATGGGGGGGCGACCTCTCCCAGCAGATGACCGCAGTGGGAGCCCCTCGGTGACAAGGATTGATTTGAGGCCTTGATTCCGGCCCGGCAGAGCTCAGAGAGGGGACGAGAGCCCTGACGTGCCCGGGGAACGGGAGGTGTGCTGGGCTTCCTGGATCCCGTGGCCCTTTGCTGCCATACAGGAGAGGAGACACTGAGGGGCTAGCCTTGGATCCCGATGCAACAGCCTCTCGGGGACATTTCGAGCCTGGTGGGCCCTGGAGGCGGGGTGGGCCTGTCAAGGCCTGTGAGGGGTGCATTCGGATCTGCATTGGCCCTCTTTGGTGAGGTGATAGAAGAGACCACGTGGCGACACGGGGCACGCACCCAGAGCAGCCATCAGCCCTGTGCCTGAGAGGGATTAAAGCCCAGCGGCGCGGAGGAGCCGGAAGGTCATCCTGGGGTCTGCCCGGCCAAGATTGAACTGAGTCTGTATCCGGTGGCGGGGACCATGGGTGTTGTGCTGTGCGGACCCGGCCTGGATTGCACAGCTCCCCTACGATAAACCCCACTGGCGGACGTCGGCAAGCTGATAGGGAGAAGGTGACTCGCCGAATGTGGCTGGTGTTGGACATAGTCTCGCAACCGGCTGTCCCGAGAGCTCGGGGTCCCCGTCACTGACTGGGAGAGAGAGGAGCACGGACACTTAGTATTTGCACCATGGTGGCAGCACGCACCAAGAAAGACAAAACACTGAAAAAAATGCATCTGAAGCAATCTGGGTGCCACTACCACCGCAAGACATGATGGGGCCTTGGATGGGGGCGACTGCCTGGCCACTAAGACTTTTATGATGGAACTATTTGCTGCCATAAAAGAAGACATACAGGAACTTAAGGGCCAGCTCTCCGCCGATCTAGAAGAGCGCGAACTCAGCAGAGAAGAGGATCTTCACCAATTGCAACAAAACATGCTCCGCCTCCAAGAGCAGCATCTAGATCTACAAGCACATGCCGAAGATCTCGAGAACTGCTCTCGGCGGAATAATATACGGATCCGAGGTGTGCCATGGCGAAAGGAAGGGGACGTTCTAAGGGCTTACGTCAGGGCTCTGTTCCAGCAGATACTGGGCGAAGATGACACGACTGACATACAGATGGACAGTGTTCACAGAGTGGGCCTCCCCCGAGGAAACAAAGCACCACTGCCAGACATCCTTGTGTGCGTCCATAACTTCCAATTAAAAGAAAAGATAATTCGGAGGGCGTGAGAGGCTCACCCAATCTAGTTCCGGGGCCAGACACCCGCTATTTTTCAGGACTTGGCGGCTTCCACTTTGCTCAAACGGCGTGAATTCAGGAGGCGGTCACCTCCCATCTCCGTGAGCAAGGCATCCCTACTCCTGGGGACATCCCTTCGCATCATATTTAAACTACATGGAAAACTACACCAGATTCGTTCTCTCACTGAGGCCCTTGAGTTACTTGGCCTCGATAGCACGACGACAGCGGAGCCGGTAGAGAGGCTTAGCGAGCATGCTTCTCGTCGATGGCAGCGAGTTGGCAGGCCGGCCTCCACCCTGAAGCACAACCAGGCAACGATGACCAAGGAGCGGGAGGTGGTGCTCTCCTCCCTATCGCAGCTGTCGGAACGCCCGGATACCCCATGATCTGCACAACTGGACTGCACCGGGGGGCACACGTGGCTGTCCCCAATGCTCGCTGACAAACTCTCCGCCTGCGAGCGAGGGCGGCCCATGCTCTCTGCACCACTTGTTGCTGAACGAGTCATGAGCTCCTTGGTTCTCCATTCCCTGGCGAACTTTGGTCGTGTTTTGTTCTTCGTAATTGTTCTGAGATTTGTTCTCCCTTTGATGACATTTTTGGTTGTTTTCATGTCTTTTGGGGGTTTCCGCACCAGTCAGTCCTTCTGTCCAGCTTCCCCGTCAAGTCATGAGGGCCTTTGGATCACTGCAGGCCTAGACAGCGGGATGCTGGCAAAGCAGTTTGTTGCACCCCCACACCCACCCTATGGGGAAAGCCCTTAAGATAGTTAGCCTTAATGTGCGGGTCTAAACTACCCCGTGAAAAGAGCAGCTGTTCTATCCTTGCTAGAAAATGCAGGGGGGATATTTGTCTTCTCCAGGAGACACACCTTCTTTCTAAGGACACCTCCCCCCCCCGTATGCGCACTAGGCGCTTCCCGCAGCAATTCTAGTCGGTGGGTCTGTCCAAGAAAAATGGGGTAGCAATTTTGGTTGGAGCTCACTTTCCGGGCAAAGTCATTGCAACTCTGGCAGAAATCAAGGGGTGCCTGTTAGCGCTTAGGGTGCAGTGGGAGGGTTTACACTTAACATTGGCCTCACTCTATGCTCCGAACACACAACAAGAATCCTTTATTCTCACTGCTCTCACAGAGGTCCTTGCGACGCCAGATGCTGCAATACTGGTGAGAGGGGACCTTAACTTAGTAATGGACACAGAGCTGGACAGATCTGGTCAAAGATCAAATCAAACGGGGGCGTTCTCTCCACGGGGTCGGGAATGGCTGACAGACAATGGCCTGCATGACGTTTGGCGCACCCAACACCCCGGGGTAAGGAACTACACTTACTACTCAGCATCCCACAAAACCTATGCGCGACTTGACCATTTTCTGGCTTCCACTCTCTTAGCGCATCAACTGCACACTGCCACGATTGAGCCCCGGTCCTTGTCGGATCACGCTCTCATTGCGGTACATGACCCTGCACAGACCTCACATGCGATCGCCCCTGGGTGGCATTTGCGGGAGAAACTCCTGCATTTCGCTGAAACGGTGCAGCGCATTAAACAAAAATTGGAGGACTATTTACAGCTTAATGACGTTGGTTCAGCGTCGCTCTCTGTGGTGTGGGAGGCCCTGAAACTGGTCACCAGGGGTAAATTTATAGCCATATCTGCAGCCGAAAACAAACTGCGGAAAGAGAAGCGCAGCGAACTAGAGAAAGGGGTAGAGGAACTTGAGTCTATTCACAAAAGAACTGGGGCGCCGAGGGTGTGGAGGGAGTTGGAGAACCGTCTCGATAGGGCAGAGTATGCCCTTCTTCACCTCCGCCATAAATTCTACCTTAGCAGTGATAAATGTGGTAGGCTCCTAGCCCACAGACTACGGGCTAAAACACATACGGCTCTGATTCAGTCGATCAGGGATCACAACGGGGAGGAACAGAGCGCTGATGTGCACATAGTGGAAGACTTCCGCTCGTTCTATCGCACCCTATACACTGGGCAAGACCAGCCAGCACGGGATCCTCTTTTATATTTGACGCCTGTGCGATCTCCCCTCTCCCCACATTTACAGCGGAACTACTTGATTCTGCCATTCCAATAGAAGTAATTACGGCGATATCCAGATTGAAAATTGACAAATCGCAGGGCCCCGAAGGCTTCTCGGCCTCTTTTTATAAAACCTTTTGTAGAGAGCTGGCTCTCTTTTTAACTAAATTGTTTAATTTGTTTTTAGAGACGGGGGCAGTAACGCCATCCATGTCGGAAGCTGCTATCTCAGTCATTCTAAAACCTGCTAAAGATCCGCGAGACTGAGGCTCCTACAGGCCCATATCCCTCCTCAACATAGATGCGAGGATCTTTGCCGGCATTTTAGCGGCACATTTAAATCCCCTTAAGGCAGACTTAATAGACCCTGACCAGGCGGGTTTTATCCCTACACGACAAGGAGGAAGGGACAATACAAAGCGTTTCTTCCACCTCATGGATAGCGTACAGAGATCCGGCAGGCAGGCCTTCTTCCTATCTATTGATGCCGAAAAGGCATTCGATAGGGTGGGTTGGGCATATTTATTTGATACCCTGCGCTGCTTCACATTTGGGGAGAACTACATAAAGTGGATTAAATGCATCTATTCCGGGCCCGAGTCATTTGTGAGAGTAAATGGCAACAGATCAGCAGCTTTCCCGATATCCCGGGGGGACCCACCAAGGTTGTCCCTCTTATTCGCACTCTATATGGAGCCATTGGCCCAGCGTATACGAGTGAATATACGCATAGAAGGCTTGAAATTCGGGGCTGATGTGCACAAGAACAGTCTATATGCAGACGATGTGATTCAATCCCTCACCAATCATCACTCAACCCTGCCGGCTCTCCTTGAAGAATTGCTCGCCTTTGGAGAGGTGTCTGGGTTTGAAGTCAACCTGGGCAAATCAAACATACTGACCTTTTCGATCCCCCCAGCTATGATGGATGGTCTACGGCAACAGTCCCGTTCCAGTGGTCCCAGCACGACATATCGTACTTGGGCATCCGCCTTGCGCCGACCATCATGCGGACGATTGCTCTAAACTATGCGACTCTCTTGGAACACATGGCCAAAGCGCTGGATGCTTGGTCGCGACTACGATTAGCTTGGTTTGGGAGGATTGCGGCGGTGAAAATGACAGTCCTCCCGTGTATTCTTTATAAATTTCAAACTATCCCCATGAAACCTTCGCTGCGGGCGATAGTGCAATTGCAGACCCTTAGCAATAAGTTTGTGTGGGGAGGGAAGAAGCAGCGTCTTTCTGTAACTCAAAGGGTCCGCCAGAAGAATACAGGTGGGGTGGGTCTCTCTTTGATTAGTGGCTACTACCAGGCGTCCTGCCTCCGCTACATAGTGGAGTGGAACAGACCCCTATCCGGCAAGCACTGGAACTTATAGACCAGACAGTAGCTGGAATTAGCATTTGGAGAGAGCTCTGGTTGCCCCGCAAGCACAGGGCCTGGGGGTTATATTCCTCCCCTGTCACCTCCCCGACACTGAAGGTCTGGGATATGATGGCTATTAGGAAGATCTGGACCTCCTTTCCTTCACCTCTGACTCCAATTGTGGATAACCCAGACTTCCCCCCCCAGGACAGGCCTCAGCGGTGTTCCACCGCTAGAGAGAGGAGGGATGCAAGAGGGTGGGGTCTCTCTTTGACACAGAAGGATTGGCCCTGTGTGCGCAGCTCAAAAAAAGACTATGATCACCTAGTGACTGATAAATATGCCTACCAACAACTGTATCACTGGATCATGACGCCCTCAAACTACAACAAAATGTCTCGCCCCCTTACCACATTTGAAAAATGGCTGCTTCGCAAACACGACGATCTCCGACTTATCTCTGAACTGTACGCTATGATTACCGCTCGACACACTGAGCAGTGCACAAAGGCGCAAATCCACTGGGGGACCGAACTGGGTAGACCTCTAACTCCCAAGGAATGGGATCATATACTTTACAGAGCGCATCACACTGCACACAACACTGCTGGGGCGGAATCCGCCTTTAAAGTCCTATCATACTGGTAATGCGAATACACAGTTGGGACAAAAGCAAATCCGAACTCTGTTGGAGAGGATGTGGGATGTCCAGCACCCTATCACACTTGTTATGGCATTGCCCCAAACTCCAGCGCTACTGGACTGAGGTCCTTAATAATATAGACAAAATTCAACACCGCCTTACCCCGGTCTCCAGAATACACTCTTCTTGGTCTCTCACACTCACGGGTTTTCCCATTACGTTCCGTGCGAGGTAGGCAAATAGCGCTAGCCCTGTTAGCGGCAAGGCAAGCAATGTTAGCTCAAAGGGGCAGGAAGGCCATTCCGGAAGTAGCGAGTTGGTTACATCGCTTGTGGTATATTTTGGCTATGGGGCGCTTGTCCTCCGTTGTGGATGGAAAGGGGGAGGTCTACGCAGAATTATGGGCGCCACTTCTACAGTTGTTGTCCAAAGACATGAGAGAAGTCACTTGCCCTAAATATCTGCAAATCCTTAAATTACTACTACAGGACGTGCATGCTGTTGCACCGCCGAATACCATTTAAGAGTGGCACACCATTAACACTTCTGTCCAGGGGCCTTAGATCCGATAGGTAGGCAATGACTGGTGCAGAAGAGGGTGGGGGAGGGATTTGGGGGGGGGTCTAGGGATGGGATTGTGTTTTTTTGTGTTCCCCTATTTGTTCTTTCTTCTTTTATTTGAATGTGTTTCTCTCCCATGAAAAGTAAGAAGTCTATAATTGATGCGAAAAGTCATTCCGGCCACAATGCTGCCGGCCTCTGGGTTGTTGGCATGAAACCTGTGTATTGCTACGAGAGATGCGCTCTGCCGGCCATTGGATGTAGGCAGGAGGCTGTGTTATCGCATACTGACTCCTTACAAATAAACAGATTGGTTCCTAAAAATAATAATATTATCATACTATCACAGCAGCTTGTGGCGAAGGAGTTTGTCGCTCGGCCGGGGTGGAGAGGACGCACCTTGTAAGGAAAGCTGCAAGGTCTAGCACCTTAATGCTTCTGTCAGGGCGCTTTATAATCCAGCTTATGGCGCTGGGGTCTGTCCCTCGGCCGGGTAGGAGGTGACGCGCCTTGAAAGAAAAGCTGCGAGGTCCAGTGAGTTCACAAATGCTAACATTGGAAACCTGGGCATCTGTGTGTGAAATTTGTTTATTAAACAGAAAACGAGAGAACCACGTGGGTGTGATGGAGGGGGCACATGCAGTGGGGTGAAGGAAACACACCACAGCTGTGCAGTGGGATGAAAGGAAGCACACACCACAGCTGTGCAATGTGCATTAAGGTGAAAGGAAGCACGCACCACAGCTGTGCACTGGGGTGAAAGGAGGGAAACACCACATATCTGCACTGTGCAGTGTTGTGAAAGGAAGCACGCATGTAGGTACGTAGAAGAGTAATCTCGGGCTCCCACCCGTCCCCCTTATATGGGCGCGAGTCAGCTAAAGTTCGGAGTATCCAGTGTCCATGGGCACTGGCGGGGCCGAAGCTCCCGCTACGTGGTCGCGTATCTGCCCCAAAATGCCCAAACCAGAACAAAAACATCCCTCCCCCTTGACCCCCCCCCCCCCTCACACCCCCTAACCGGTGTGCCATGTTTTTCCTCCTTAGGTCATCATATGTGAGAACAGCCAAGTGTCTAATTTCCAGGGATGCCTTTTGGGGGAAGACGTATTGGTAAGTCGCAAAAGACGAAGATACTTTGGGTAGGTAACTTCGTTGAATTCCGTCGATAGGAACGACAGAATAGGCTGCCAGACCGTGTTGAAGGATGCCGTGGACTGCGTGAGTTTGGCTTGAATGCGTTTCGTACCCAATGTGTACCATAGTTTGTGCAGCCAGCCTGAATGGGTGGGGCAAGTTTGTGTACCCCAGAGTGATAAGATGTGCTGAACAGCCGCACTCATGACCAGACCCATCTGTCTCCCTCGGATTGATTTCAATGGAAATGTGAGTGCGTTGGGCAGCCCTAGAAGCGCATAGGCAGGGAAGCGGGGAATTTCAGTATCAAAGTGCCTGTCAATGTCGTTAAGGACTGCTGTCCAGTATTCTGTCACCTCCCTGCATTCCCATAGTAGGTGAGTCAATGTGCCCTCTTCCTCACATCCTCTCCAGCAAGTTGGACTACGGTTAGGGTTGCCCTTATTTAACCTTACCGGTGTCAGATACAAATAGGTCGCGACTTTCACCGCTGCATCCCTGCTGGCAGTATTCCAGGCTGTGTGGTTGACCCTATAATATATAGCTTGCCATTCCTTGTCCGTGAAGGTTCTCCCCATCTCTCCCTCCCACCGCCTCTGACCGGCCGAGCGGCGCAAATCGGCAGGCGGACCAATCATCTTATGTAAGTCCGTGATCAGCTTACGGTCCGACTCTTGGGTAATTAGCCACTTTTCAAAAGCTGTCAACCTTCTACCGACCAGAGGGCTTATTTCGGGCTGTGTCAGCCAATGTCGGATTTGAAAATATTGAAACCGTTGCGGGGCTTTGATGCCGTAAAGCTGTGTTAGATCGGAGAGCTGGACGAGCCCCTCGAGATCGAATAGATGGCCCGCGGATCTACAGTCCGACACCCGCCATTGCTGGAACGCTCGACTCTCTAACCCCGGAGTAAATTCAGGATTATCGAACAAAGGTGTAAGCGGTGAGGGAAAAGTGGTGAGCCCCCTCTTAACCGCTACTGTATCCCACACACGCATCACTGTGCGAGTGATGGGGGATTTCTGAAGGGATGCCGGCCTATCAGTGTGTTTTAGGAAAGGTATCTTCCAGAGCGATGTTTGCGCCATCGCTCTATCCTGAAAGAGCCACCCCTTCTCTGACTCGGGCCGGCTCCATTCCACCAAGTATCTCAATTGCGCCGCCTGGAAGTATTGCTGTAGGTTTGGGATCCCCAGGCCTCCCTCGTCAGGAGGTCGGTAGGAGAGGCATCTACGCATCCTAGGCCGTTTCCCGGACCATATAAAGTGTTGCACCGTTTCTTGTAATCTTTTTATGGTGTCCCAGGGAGGGATCACCGGGATGGTTTGAAAGATATATAGGAGTTTGGGAAGGATGGACATCTTTACCGCAGCGACGCGCCCAAGTAGTGAGAGGGGCTGTTTCTGCCATCTCCTTAAGTCCCCTTGTACCTGGGAGGAGATATTCATGTAATTCAGAGTAACTGTCCGCTCAGTAGATGGGGTTAAGACTATCCCCAGGTATGGTATAGATGCCTGAAGTTGCAAGACCCCGTAAGCAGAAGATGCATCGTGGATTGTGTGCGTGTTGCAGCCCAGTGGAAGGAGCATTGATTTCCCCGTGTTCATTTTGAAGCCGGTCACCCTCCCAAAGGCCTCCAACTCCCCCAAGAAGGCAGGCACTGATTGTTTAGGCTTATCCAGCGCAGCCAGGATGTCATCTACGTACTAGCTAATTGGGTGAGGCTCCACCCCAAAGGAAATGCCGACGATGTCTGGGCTATCTCGAACCCGCTGCGCAAGGGGTTCTACATAGAGTGCAAAGAGGAGGGGCGAAAGCGGGCATCCCTGCCTCGTGCCTCTCTGGATGTCGAAGGGCCGTGAGCCTATGCCGTTGACCCGAATCGTTGTTCTAGGTTTATCGTAACAGCTGGCGACCCACGCCCTAAAGCGATCCCCAATTCCAAAGTGTGCCAATGTTTTATCTAAAATATCCCAATCCACTCTGTCAAACGCCTTCTCAGCATCTATGGACAAGAGCATGTCGTCTGACTTCGCGTAGTGAGCTTTGTCTATTAAGTGCAGGAGGCGTTTAGTATTATCACTGCATTGTCTGCTGGGGATGAAGCCAGATTGATCCGGTTCGATGATGCCGGGAAGCCGTGGCCCAAGTCTAGAAGCGAGAACCCCTGTGAAGAGTTTAAGGTCAAGGTTGAGTAGAGAGATTGGCCTATAAGCGGCGCATTGGGTGGCGTCTTTACCTGGCTTAGGTGGTACAATGATATTGGCCTCTAACATATCCGAAGGTATCGAGCCAGGCCCTTGGAATGAGTTAAAAAGTCGTGTGGGAAGCGGTGCTAGTAACAGGCAGAAGGTTTTATACAAGCCGGCTGAGAAGCCATCTGGCCGAGGCGATTTCAAGGGTTTGAGGCGGGATATCGCCCGACCACTTCTTCTATCCTGATAGGCGCATCCAGTGAGGTGGCGCCAGCTGCATTGAGAACAGTCGTTGCTGCTCTACTCAGATAAGCCTCTCCATCTTTGTCAAGAGACCGATCCGAACTGTATAGCGACGCATAGAACTCTCTAAAGGCCTCAGCTATCTGGACGTCGCTTCCCAGTTTCTCCCCCAAGCGTTGTAAAGGGTTGTGATTTTAGACCGCTGGACTCGAGCTCTAAGCGCACTTGCAAGGACGCCCTGTTTTATCGCCTCCCACGTAGTATGTGTGACAGAGCCTCAGCGCTGCATAGTCGGCGCGATCGATATCTAGTCCAGCTAGTTGCGCTCTAGCAGCTTTCAACTGCCTCCAAATCCTGGGTGCACCCGTGCGGCTGTGCACCCTCTCGAGTTCGACCACCGTAGCTGTAAAGGATTCCCGCTTTTCTTTGCGCTCTTTGGCTTCTGCCGCTGAGATGGCTATCAGCACCCCTCTCACTACTGCCTTAAGTGCTCCCCAGATTGCAGTCAAGGGTGTGCCTGGCTGGTCGTCAAGTGTGAGATAGTCAGTGATGCTTTTCTGTAGTTATTGTGTGACCCCCTTCCTTTGTAGTAGGGCCTCCCGCAGTCTCCATCTTCCCCCTGCTGCCTTGGTCCGGGGAACCCCTACAGTCACGGTATCATGATCCGATATAGCAGCTGGAATAATGCCTACTTCATCTATTATTGTGCGAAGCTCCGAGGAGCCTATAAAGGGGTCTAGTCTGGCGTAAGTATGGTGCACATGGGAGTAGAATGTGTAGTGCGTAGTTCGAGGGTGCGTTTCCCGCCACAAGTCCACCAGTCCCCTTTGAAACAGTCCTTCCCCCCCTGGTGATATTGCTCCCGTGGAGCCAAAGCGAGGGCCTGATCTATCCGCCTCACGGTCCATGACCAGGTTGAGTTCGCCTCCCACGAGTATGTATCTGGTTTGGGGACCCCTACTGCCCCTCCCCCCCCGAACCCAACTTTTACCAAACTGATGACCCTTACCCCTCCTCCCCCTATCCCCAACTGGGCATTCCCAACAAGTTACCATAGTCCCAAGCCTGCACACTTGTACCGCAGGCTTGTGGTGAAGTTACCTGTCTGAGCGTGCAACTCCAGCAAACCCCCCCCCCCCCCCCCCCCCCCAGCCAGCTGAAAATCAATGCGAATGTGTCCCCATCTGTAGAGCAAGTCATTCGATAGGAAAGGTGTCTCTTGTCACCGCCTTGAGGGCTGAAGCCTGTTCCTGTGACATGGTTGCGCGGCCTTGTTTCAGCTCTGCGATAGGTGGACACCTGCGGCCCACGCGTTGCCATCCGTCTCTCGGGGGTTTTTGAGAGCGATCTGGGGAGGCGTCTGTCTCGCTGTGCTCAAGACCCAGCAGGGCGCAAGACTCTTGAGGGGGATCTCAATTGTTGCAGCACCCCATTCCATTTGAAAATCAGGCGGAAGGGATGACCCCAAGCGTAGGGCATCCCTTTGGCCCTCAGAAACGAGGTGACTTCTCTGAACGCTTTCCGTTTTTGAAGTGTGATAACGGACAAGTCTTGGAATAGCGCCACTGAGTGTCCTTGGTGCCGAAGAGGCTGTTTCAATCGCGCTTCTCGGAGGATCTGCTCCTTCAGTGGAAAGTCCGGCAGGAAGGCCAAGATGTCCGGAGGGGGAGCAGGCATACGCCGTGGCAGACCCACTCTATATGCTCGATCGATACGAATTTCGAAGTCGGAGCTTTCGCCGAGTATCTCCCGAAAGAGGCCCTGCAAGTATTGGGTGATATCAGCTCCCTCCGTTTTCGATGGAACACCTCGGACCCGTATGTTGTTGCGTCTCGATCTGTTCTCTAGGTCCTCCACGTGTGCTTGTAAGCCCACCTGTTGGTCTTTAAGGCGAATAAGTTCTTGTCGGAGGTGTTCAAGTTCTTCGCTTCTGGTGTGGTCATTGTCCTCGATGGATGCCACCGCTCACCCAGTCCATCCACTTCGCGGCGTATCTCCCTCACTTGTCCTGCCACCTCCTGCTTGAGCGTGTGGAAGTCCTCTTGTAGGGAGTTGAATAGTGTCTCCAGGAACAACCAGGTAATCGGCACATCCCCATCCCCGTGGGCCGTCTGCTGCTTTGGGGTGGCAGGGGAGAGGGGCCCCCTGTCTCCTTTGTTGGGGCCCTTAAGGAGCATGTCTGTCAGTGTGCGTTCCCCCTTCTTCCGTGTTGTGGCCATGAAAAGGCGTCTCCCCGTGAGTCTCTGCTCCCTCAGCTTGCTGATGCTTCAAGAGGCCCCACTCCTTGGGCCTTCGTTCGCTAAAGCGGGTCCTTACTTCTTTGAGCTCTGTTTGTGTGGTGCTGTGATTTCCCCGGCACTACCAGGCGTGTGCTCACACTTGGGGGAGGGAGGTCAAGAACAGCCTCAGGCCCACCGCGTCCCGCTCTATCAGGCGATATGAAGACGCCGCACCAATAGGGGTATGTGCCCAAACTGTCCGGTGCGGCCCGGTCTTATGGTTGGGGGCCAGCCTTTCTGGAGGAGGCTCGTCTCGTAGGTGCTGCGGGATGGTCCCTGTGTGTGGGGGGGGAGGGGAAGGGTCAGCTTACCAGTGGCACTTGGTATGAGTCCTCAGGACCCTCAGATGTTCCTTGCCGTTGGACTCCCAGCCGATGTTGTTGATGGCGCTAACTCCCCGCTGCCGCTCGCAGGGGGGGGGGACCCTCCTGCTGCCCCTCCCGCCGCTCCCCCAGTTGCTTATGGCGTGGCTCCGGTCCCTCCCGCAGCCGGGGTATCTTGTGATTTGGTGTCGCCTATGCTGTGCAGGGCGTCCCCCGGTGTGTGCTGGTACTGTATTTCTTTGCGTCCTCGCCCTACTCAGATCTAGGGGGGAATGTCCTTTGGGCCGCACTCACCCTGCCCCGGCATGTGGATCTCGGGCCTCTCCGCTATGGCGGCGCCGTCCTACCTCTGATGCCTGACTCGATCCCTCCGCTGAGCTGGGACGACTATGCGACACTTTGTGGAGCTGCGAAGTGGGGCCGCCTTCCCTGTTGCCCCTCTTCCGTATTCACTATGTCACACTCTTGGAAGGAGCATTGACTCTCTTAGGGGGAGCGAGGTCTGCTTTCGCTCCCCTAGGCCCAACAGCCGCGGCCTCAATTTTAAAGATGGTGCTGGAGGCGCCGGGCGGTCCTCTGGCATGTGGGCACGCCCTCCAGGAGTCCCAGCGATTCGCCTCCCCCTTGCCGCCGCATCCCCCACACTACTCTCGGGACGGCGGCGATAGGTTGCTGTCTGGGAGCTGGTGCCTCCGCTTGATGGCGTGTGGTTTTCGGACCTCTCTGCGGTGGCGTTGCGGGCCTTCCTCTGGCGCCCGGCTCTACCCCTCCCCAGAGCTGGGCCTACTATGAGGCACCCGGCAGAGCTGCGTAGTGGGGTCGCTTTCCTTATTGTCCCTCTTCTGTATCTGTGGTATGGCGTCTGTGGTCCGGCGCTGGGGCCCAGCCGCTCTCCTGGAGGAGGCGAGGTCTCCTAGGGGGGAACGGAGTCCGCCCTCGTTTCCAAGGCCAAGCAGCCCCGGCCTCAATTTTAGTGGCAGCGCTGGAGGCGCCGGGCGGCCCACATGTGTGGGCACGCCTTCCAGGGGTTCCAGCGGTTTGCCCCCCTCTCTGCCGCGGTCCACTCACCGCTCTCAGGATGGTGGCGAGGGAGTGCTGTCTAGGCTCTGGAGACTCTCTGTGTCGGTGACGGAGGGGGACTTTGCTAGCGTCCGCTCCGCTTGGGCGCCATTTTGCCGATCTGGTCCGGGGGTTGAAACAATGTCTTACAGCGACGTGAGGCTGCCAGAATCTCTGTCAGCGGGAGCCTCGTGTCCCCTCACTGCTCCGTGGGCAATTGTGTGCTGATTTGGGGACTATAATGCACACAACGGCCAGAAGAAGGGGCTTGGAGCAGGGAGCCACAAGAACATGCGTCTGCCTAGGTCGCCATTTTGGCCATGCCCCGTGCAGCCAATTTTTAAGCTGTGTACTGTGCAATGGGGGGAAAGGAAGCACGCACCACAGCTGTGTCCTCTGGAGAGATATGAAAGGTAGCACGCACCACAGCTGCACAGAGGCATTATTTAGCAGCCGGTGCCAGCAAGCACACACAAAAAGAAAGGGCTAATAATTAAGTGCCCTTGTGCACACTGGCAGATACCGGCTCAAATTAGCCCCCAGCAAGGGCCTGCGTTACGCCCCTGAATCGAGCGAGCACCAAAAACAACGTGGGGAAAGGAAACACGCACCACAGCTGTGCACTATGCAGAGATGTCAAAGGTAGCACGCACCACAGCTGCGCAGAGGTGTAAAAGGATTAGACAATAATGGGGTAACCCTGTGTCCCTCAGAACCTGGTTATTTATCAGTTAACCTCTTCGATGCCGATGACGGAACGGTTCCGTCATGCACGCCGGTTGGGCTGTGCTTATGACGGAACCGTTCCGTCATGGCCCCGCCCGCGCTCAGATCTTTCAGCACTGCGCGGGAATCCGCGCAGCGCTGAAGAGGTTAAACAACAAATGGTTCTGTCGGGTAGAAGGTACGATACGGAATGGTGCTAATAATGCACATGTAAAATATAGTAGCAACCTTTATAATGCGCCTGTAAGGAAAAACAATTCTCTTTGAAAAAATTGAAACAAAGTTCTAATTGCTTTGTGCTGTTTCTTTTCATCTGAATTACTTCATTCATAGACTCGAGGAGATTTCCGGTCCTGGCTCTAAGCAGCAGACAGACGGTACATTGGCACGCCTGCCCAACCCCTTCTACCAAATTCTTCTAAACTCAGAGCATCCACCGCTTGGACCCGGATCTCCTCTATTGTCCCCCAACCCTGGCTGAGACTCTTCCAGCCAACCTAGGGCTGTCACCTCCCCCCCCCCCCGACACATTGTCCTGAAGAAGACCCGATGTGACCACCGACTGGGGCACATTCAGGGTCGAAACGTCGACGCTTACCTAAGGCCCAGACCAACCAAGACTCCACACAACGAAAGAGAGTAGTCTTTGGCGCACAAGCAATTTCTGGCCTCTCACTTGTATATAAAAACCTCAACCACCTTGTACATATTGTACACTTGTATAGCACTGAGCACTTATGTCACAAAATCACCCTTATCCACGTATTTATTATATGTAGACAGCTTTTGTCCACTGTGATTATCTATGAATTAAGTAATTCAGATAAAAAGAAACAGCACAAAGCAATTAGAACTCCGTTTCAATTTTTACATAGAGAATTTTTTCCCTTACAGGCGCATTATAAAGGTTGCTACTATATTTTACATGTGCATTATTAGCACCATTAAGTATCGCACCTTCTACCCGACAGAACCATTTGTTGTTTAACTGAGGTGTAAAAGGAAGCACGCACCATAGTGATGAAAAAGCGCTAATGTTAAAAGGTGCGGTCAATTTTTAAGATGGTACCGAAAAAGAGGAGACTATAGAGGCCAACTACAGAGTACAGCAAATGTATTGACATTAACATACTAATGCAAAGATAGCGGTGCAGGAAGAGAGTGCTGACATAGATGAAATGCAAGTGCTGGAAAAAGAAGCACGCACTCCTGTGGCGGTGGGGTCTGTCCCTTGGCCGGGGTGGAGGGGACACGCCTTGTTAGCATCTTATTGTCATGAATGCTAGTGCTGGAAAAGAAGCGCGCACTCTTGTGGTGGTGGGGTCTGTCCCTTGGCCGGGGTGGAGCAGATGGTCATTGTAAGGAAAGCTGCAAGGTCTTGAAATGAAACATGATCCACAACAGATGGCACGCTGCGCGCCGCTGCTCGCTCCCGACAGCTAAACGCCGTGGAAGTAAACATTTTCAGAAAAGGTGGGACATGCACCCGCTTTTGGCCAATTGCATGCTTTCATTTTTGAAAGCAACACGCAAAGGCCAATAGCATGTGTGGAAAATCGAGCACCACACGCACGAGTTTGCAGAAAGTCTGAAGTGATTCCAAGAGGCCTTCTCCTAGAGCAGCGCATGCCCGATGCACTAAGCTCGACCTAAAAAAAGTGCATAATTTGTGACAACTAATTTCCACCCAATGCTAAGCAGTGTGAGGAAGACTGGTTGAACTCCTCCAACATTGTTTCTAATACAATGGTATGCTATTAGAACATTATGCTCCAAAACTGATAATGTACTCCTCTTGCCTCTTTCTGAAAACAATATGTGTCACAGACAGGCCAAAAAAATCTATGCAGCTTTTATTGACCTCTCTAGTGCTCTTCATTGTGAAAACTCACTATTTAATGGTCAAAACTGAGTAACTTGAGAATACCGAGAGAAATGTCCATCCTTATAGCACTCCATTCTAACAAATCGCTCAGACCTAAAAAGGTTTAAATAATGAGTTACAAAGAAAATGCCTGTACGAAACTGACTGACATAAGGATGTGTATTAGTTCCTCTGTTATTTGTGCTTTTACGGTAGGGCTACCACAACATCTTGCTCACAATCTAGTATTTCCTCCTAAAATTAGATGCACTTTCCTTTTTCTTATTATATATGCAGATTATGTGCTTGTTTTTAACTCAACTCCAGTTGGGCTCAAACATCTGGAAAGGTTATCCAATTATGCATGTAAGAATAATATGGCTGTCAATTTAAGTACGACAAAGGCTCTGGTATTTAGTGGAAGAAAGGCAATAATGAATAAAGGTTGGTGGATAACATGGCAAAAAACTTGAAAATGTCAATGAATATAAATGAATTGGAGAGACTGTTTTACAAACCTATCTTGTTTGTCACTTGTAAGTTCAAGTCTGCAGAGCTCATTTTCCAGAGAGATGAGTATGAACCAGTTTTTATTTTTTATTTATGGAAGATTGACTATTAATACCTGAAATACTGCTGTAGGCATTAGAAGCATTAACCTGTTAAATGCAGAGACTTTTTCACACCAGTGCTGATCCACTGAAATTCATCTGTTATAACTATCTCAAATCACTATAACTCATGTCTTAAAGTATCTATAACTCACACCCTTGCCAGGCACTGCTAATTACATCCAAAATTACATCACTCATTACAAGTTCTATGACACCACTGATAACATCACTGCAACGTCCGAAATAACATCATTGATGACTACACTATGCATGGCAGGGCATAACTTACAGTTACTTTAGGACACAAGTTATAGTTACTGGAGATAACTATAAGTGGTGAATTTCAGGGAATTTGTTTGTTCAAAACAATATGCTTGTTTAAAACTGTATGCTTTAATCCCTTAATGATTGCGGATGAGCTACTTTTAGCACTTACTAGTCAGTACTGGTAAGTAAACTTAAGCTGGAAAGGACCAGGTGTTCTGTTCAATCAGAAAGTGAATGAGCAATAAAGAGGTCATTAAATCTTGTTTTTATCTTGACACATTTGCAGTCTGTTCAACAAAAAAGTTCAAATGCCAGTTGGTCTTTATACTAATTGCTGCTTGGAAAATTGAGTTTATCTTTCTCTTACTACAGTTCAGAGGTTTTTGTCAGTGAGCTGTCTGAAGACGTCAGTTTTTAGGTCGAGCCTGGGTACCGCCTTGTCTGCAATTGTAACCTCCCATAATGAATGAACTTTTTACTTGTGTTGTTACATGGTTTGCTTTATCTAGTCGGTGAGCACTTTTTTCTTTAATGATCTTCCCTATTGCACCCACGATGTTGCAGCACGCCACTACCCTTTATATCTTGTCATTTAGTTGTGTATTTTTTTCATTTCCAGCGCAGTCCGCTTTAAGTATAGCAGCTGTGCTTAATTAATGGCAAAGACCGCTTTCAGTTTAACGGCAGCGCTTATTTTTTTCATGGCATGACTGCTTTCACTTTAGCGGCCGCTCGACAAAAGCTTGCTTTATACATTTTTATGATTTTCCATGATGACTTCCTTCACACAAGACATGTTCTTCCTTTCAATGACTTTTTTTTTGCAGCTCCTATATTTAAGCTGTGTCCTCAGAATCCTCTGCATCTAAACCTCCTCTGTGTCTCATCCCCTAGGCATTCAAACCCTTCCGATGTGTTCGTGGGGGCTGAGGGTCATGGCGGCGAGTGGCGAGGAATGTCTGTGCATCTCTGGCTTGGCATCCCAAGTCCAACCATAACTGAGAAGTGGGGTGGGAGAGGCCAGCAGACAGGGATCATCTCTGCCCTGCTTGCTGTACCTGGCTCTGATCCCATGGACCAAGGAATAGCAATTGACTACAGCCCCCCCTCGCATCCATGCCTCACATAGAGAATTCATGGCCCTCACCACGCTCCTGGACTCTATGGAGCTGCTTTGGGAGGCGCAATGAGGCAAACGTCACTGTGCATCCTTGCACATTGCAAGATGGCTGCTGATCTTTCATAATTAGACCACGCACATAACTTCGCAATGATCCTTCTTTTGTGATTATTATTTCAATGATTTCCAAAGATATCTGATGCGGATTTGTCCTGCAAGCATCCACACATGCCCCAGCCCGTTAGTCCAGCCTATTCCTCTTCACATTTTGTGAAAGGCCACACAGACACATCATAGCTAAGTATCGCACTGAAGTAGCTATGTAATGTATTCCTTCAAACACATTAGCACACAAGTAAGTATTAGCAGTGACATGGTCAACCCAATCTGCAGTTAACACAATCTGTGAAAGTCAGAAAATCTTAGAAGATTGGAGAATACTGATAACTCTTCCAACAAAGCCTTGGTACCCAACAGCACTTTTCAAGAAAGAACATGATCAAGCTTTCATCTAGTCCCCACTTAATCAAGACAAAACTTATAGGCCATTTCGATAAAACTCAAAAACAACCGTCTCTTTTAAGAAATGCAATTGGTTCTCTTCAATCAATAGAGTGTACTAAACTTCAATCAATAATTGTTTCCACTCACTATTAGGCAGGTAGATGTTGCATGTTTGCCACTCCATCAGAGGAAAAACCCCAAGAGGATTGGGGATGGCTTACTTACACCTTAGCCAGGTACGAATCAAACTGACTTGCATCTAAAGAACATATTAGTCTAAAGCGAAGTACAGAGAATAAGGTTGCAACCATGTCTTTAGTCTCCAAACAGACCCTGACGCAATGTCTTTCTTTACATCGCCTTAACATTACATGACATCATATGTATCCATGAACCTTGGTGTCACATGGAAACTCCAATGTAAGGTTACTGTGAGTTCTTCTCTTCCTCTACTAGATCGCATACAAATGGTCATACAATGGGTGGTCTTTCCATCTTTCTGACAACTCGTCGGGATATTTCAGTCTCTGAGTACACCGTCAGTCAAAGATGTTTTATGCGAAAAGACCACAAATTAGAGTTACAATTCCAGGAACAGTAAATTATTTTCACTAAACGTGCATTTATACAGCGTCCTCAAGGAAAAATCAAAAGGTGAAGGAGTTGGAGCAGCTAATTTTTGGATATCAGGCACAGTCATGCCAACGCTCATCTTCTCCTGACTGGAGATTTCAATTGAAATCTGCTCCATAACCCTTTTTGTAGCATGGCAAAAAAAAACTGCGGATTCTCGGTTGCTGACTCAAAGGCTGGTAACAATTCCACAAAGAACAGACTCTATTGGTTGCAATTTGCTAGCCGCTTTAGAGGGGATGCCCCTACAAGCATTGAAAGGGTGCTTTCTGGAAGAGCAACCCTCCCAACCCACACATTTCTCCCCGAAAAGATCAGCTATTTTAGACTAAACACACTATTCAATCTCATTGTTAAATGCCATTAACTAATTTTCCATCTTTTTGCGTAGTGAAAATGACCATATGCCCCAGAGCTTGTTTATAAAAAACAGTATCAAAGCACATTCTAAGTTCCATCTAATCAAATGACGTTCATAACAACTGGAAACGTGTCAGATACAGGCCTTGAAAAAAAATCTCGCTCACTCACAATTGTAAGTGAAATTTTATCAGGTCGAGCTATTTTTAGCAAATAAAAGTCCCATATGGCAGTGAACTTTAGCTGGAAAGGAACAGGTATTCTGTTCATTCAGAAAGTGAATGAGCAATAAAGATGCTATTAAATCTTGTTTTTATCTCGACACATTTGCTGTCTGTTCAAGGAAAGAGGTCAAATGTCAATTTGTCTTTTTACCAATTGCTGCTTGGAAGATTGAGTCTATTTTTCTTTCTCTTACTACAGTTAGAGGTTTTTGTCAAGTGAGCTGTCTGAAGATCTCAGTTTTTTTTCTCTAACACATAACACTTAAGTAAATAGCCTGTAAATTAATATTACAAATAATTCAAAACATATCAGGAATTACAAAAGCACATTTGTTTTGAAATTAAGAAGTGTGATGCAAAGTAACACAGGAGCAAAACATATCAGAACATTTTACTTGGTAATGTGCACGACACATGTTTGCAAAAACTATTTGTAAACGTTATTGTTTGTACACTATATAGTTTTATCATTAAAACTGCATGTCAGTGAGAAATTGTGTGGCCATTTCAATGTAAAATCTGCTGATTGCAAATGACAGTGTGCCATCACTTCATGCTTTAGTTGTATGTATTTATTAAAAGTGATAGGTTTTAAACATGATTTGAGAAACATTCCTGCCCCCGCACTGATGACAATGCTGTTAATGAACTAAAAGGCAAGCCAGGGATCATGTTTATCCTATATGTGGCTAGATTTGTACTATATATGGAGCAAACGTTTAGTCTATTAAATCAGAGTTTTTTGTACAGCAGACATACTGAACTCATATTTGAAGGTACTCGTGTGCGATAATGAAGAAAATGACGTCTCAATTAAAATATTTGCCTACAATCACATCATTTGAAACCAGTTTATGGGTCAAGAGCATTACAATTAGGTCAAGTAGATTTTTTAAGTCAATAGACCTGCAGGTGTAGAAACATTTTAGCGATTTTTCAAGGATTGAAATGGAGCTTAGAAGGTGCTGCAAAATATACCATCTGGAAAGCAATGTTACCTAATCATAGCAGCTCTTTGATTCATATAATTAACAACTGGTAGCTCCTTGTGCAACGGCTACTTTCTGCTCTCGTTAGCAGTCAACGGACTAACTCGATAATAACATCTTCCATGTCTACCTCTTCACAACCTTGGGTTACAAAAGAGCTCAGGATCCAGAAAAGAAGCATTAACAAGAAGATAGATCACTCAAATCAGGGTCAAATCCATCTGTTTGCTGAAATAAAAACCTTACGTAGTTGGGATAAAAAAACTAATTTGGCCTGTCGAAATAAAAACCCAAAGGATTTTTTAGATCATTATCAACCGTCTCAGTAGGGGGGTCAGACCGTTAATATAAATGGGAATAATGTTACCCCTGAAAACTGAATCACACACATCAGCTTTTTGTATAATGTTTCAACAAAATGTCCTAATTAACAACTTAGTTATAGCAAGCAAAAACGTGTGCAAGGAAGGCCTGAGGCAACATTGGTGCAAATCCTTCAATATGCGATAACTTTAAAGCCCACAAGAATAGTAAACCTGATTACAAAAAGCAGAGCCGATGGAACGCCCAGTCCCAACGGCATCCCTGCATCAGAATACAAACAGGATACTGAGTTTTGGTCTACGTCCCTGGAAACACTTTTACAACTTGTATGATTACTGAATCCATCCCTTCATTTTGGCATGGTTTGATTCTGCATCCCATTTACAACAAGCATTGGCATAGCCAATAGGTCTCGCCTTTGGGACCTTATAAGTGTTTAGCTATGCAACAGTTGCATAACTAAATACTTATAAAGGTCCCAAAAGCGAGACCTATAGGCTATGCAAAGCGGCCATGCGGTCACGAAAGTGATCGAGATCCGAAAATGAAAGTAATCGCGGTAAAGCGCGAAAATGAAAGTAATCGCGGTAAAGCGCGGCGCGCGCGCGCCCATGCACTGTAGCTCTAGGCTGGCCTGGCAGCACTTTTTGGAGCCCTCTCAATAAGTCTCGCCAGACCAGCGCATGCGCTGGGTCAGGCGAGACCTAAAAATGGCCTAGTGGCGTTCCCCTGATTTGACCTCTGTCTTTGAGAGTACAGCAAATGTACCAAGATTAAAACAATATGTAACGGGCTCTTTATTGCTCGTTTCCTTTCTGAATTCCAGCATGGTCGCAGACATGTTTGCCTAATGCCAGAGATAAGTATGATCAGTCGTGCAGAATGAGATCTCTGCCAAGAAAAGAGAAGTACTTGAATACAACCAGCGAAATATGGACAGTGGACAGAAACTTGAAGTGTCCTGCTGTGTTTGGTGGGTTGGATATTACATCATCCTTGCTACCAAAAGTGTAGCAGTGCACAAAGGATGTAGATATTTTTTCAAACAAATACTGTATATGTATTACAACCCTCCAAGATTCACCAGCTGCTCCATGAACTAGCATGCAATGGCGACAGCTGAAAACACGCACACTCTGGTGGAGTGCTATATGAAAAGAAAAAAGAAGTTCTCGGAAAACGAGCACTCGTGGAAGAATACACGGAGCCAGACAGAGAGGTTGTAAAGAGGTCATGTTCCACAGGAGGGACAAAGACATGCTGAACATCCTAAAACAAAAAAAGCAGATAAAAATTCAAGCAAATGTTAGTTACTAAACACAAAGCCAATAGTATGTAATAGGCAGAATGCATTGCTAGGTAGACTTTGAGCATGTCCCCAATTGGCCTTTCCAACCAGACAGTTGTGCTATTTGGTAGGCTCTGACCTATAAAGGGCAGAACGCTATTTCAAGATGCCTTAGCTGTTAAGAGGCTTCATGTCATATTTGATTAAAGCAGTCTTTGAATTTTAGCTTACCACACATGTCAGTTTCAGATATGGAGTTTTGCTTTAACACAGTAATGGTGGCTAAAAATAAACAAATCATAGCATGGAAGGTGTTTAGCCTAAAAAATGAGCTTGAGCATAGCACGTCAGAAGGCCAGTTGACAGCTATGGATAATGGCAGACCACGCAGAGGTGTTTGTGGTGGCCAAAAAGGTCCAGAGATTAGCCCTCCCACAGCCCCTGGTTTGCTAAGGAAATCTACCAAAATGCTGAGCTGACATTTTTTTCATTCACACCGGACACGTACATGTTATATTAGTGTCTTATGCCCCTCACACAGGGCCCAAAGTACACGACGTCCAACCACTATTTTCAAGGGGTAGACACCGTGCACCCTATCAAGAAGTTGAGCCACACAAAAGTATGTTGAACGTGTAATTTACACGTCCAGCAGCGCACGTATGCTGGACGTATTTCCAGCTGGGCCACAAATAAAGGCTGAAGTAAAGTTGCCATCAGGCCTCCTTTTGTTTGAATACGATGACGGGAGGCAGCCTTGAACCTCACACTTAAAAGTAAATACAGCAGAAACAAAGGCACACTGCTTGTTATCTCTTCACAGGTACTTAAGAGAGGCATGCTTTTGACTTTGTTCAGTCCCTGTATATAAGTGCATGCACTGTAAGAATGTCGAATGTGTTGGTCTGTCCCAGTATTTACACAAATAATTTCAATAGTACTGTTTTATTTCTTTTATAGAGCGACTTGTCCCAATGCAGGGAGTCAGAGCTCTTTACAAAACATACGCATTATAAATTAACAATAAATCATCTAAGTGTGTAAATCAATGCACAAGATGAGTGACATGACACAGGGTTACAAGGTGTAGATGTAACATGTCCATATCTCACTGTGCTATATTAGAGAGATTACAATTTATGAACTGCAGGTAACAAAAGGATCTCTGTGTTAAAAGCAGTAACCTACTTACCTATCTACATAAAATAAATAACGGTCATCTGCATGTTACATGATGTGCTTTGCAGGAGACACATTAACATCTACACTACTTTGGTTAAAATCTGGAACTTCACAAAACACAGATCTCTCCCACAAATACGTTAACCTTCAGCGTTATCTCACCATTGCTACTATTCCCCGAGATTTACAGGGCACCTGTTCAGCAGATGCCTTAACCCAATGAAAATATTTTAAAATGTAGACTTTGCAACCAACTAAGCAGAACAGATCTACTGCAATGCTTCTCCGTGTTGCCAATATCTTTGCGGCAGGGTTTAAAAAAAATGTATTAGTTGAGGCCCAGATTTTGCCTCAGGATTGGGCCACTTTTTTGCCACAACCCCAATGCAAAATCTAATTTGTTAAATCTCATAACGCGCTTAAATGTACTCATAATATACCTGATAAACATGTGTGAAGGTCTTAAAATCTGCTGCCACTTCTTGTTATGTTACTTCCTGTGATGTCATGTGCAATGTCACGCACCATGACATCATGCGCTGGGGTGGCATGTGTCATGCTTTCACTTGCATACTACCTAACATGGTTAGTCACCCGACTTCTTTTTTTTGGGAACAGTGGCATGCCCTCACATATTGTGTGCAAAAAAGGACAATGGTAGAGCATAGGGCAGAACGTGTCTGTAAAAGTTGTTTATACAGTGAATTTATTACCTTACGGTGCACGTTTCAGATAGAAGCAATGTGTTACGTAAGTTCTTAATAGTCTCTCTTAATTCGATTTAAAATTATTTTTCAAATGTATTTGTATACTTTTCTATAATTTTATGTATCACTTTTTATGATGTAACCAATGTTAAGGGTCGAGTCCCAATATACAGTGTAATATGTGATAGTAATCCAATAATTCTACAAACTTTTGAACTCAGCAAGTTATAGTAGTCACAATCGTCCGACCTTTCAATCTCTGGGCCTCCAGCCGGCCACTGTACTGTCCTGACTGCCAACACTGCTCCCAAGACGTTTCGCTACTTCACCTGACACGACCTATCTTCAGGGCTGGACACCTAGGGTTACCCATCTGTGTAGCGCAGATTTGGTCTTTCTCCGTCTAGTCACACAGGGTGGCACAACCTCGAAACCAATCTCCTATGATAAGCACCCACCAACCATAATGTCCATCTTTACCATGGTTACATCCCAGCCCCTCCCTTGCATCCACTCTCCTCCCAGTGGTCCCTCACCTGCGCACTATCGGTCCTCTCACCCCCCTTGTCCCCTCAGTCATCCCTTGACCACAGCCTTTCGCTGTCTTACCGCCACTCACCTGCGCAGCCAGTGCAGAGTCTCCCTCGGGCATCCTGCCGCAAAAGCCCCCACGGGCCTGCAGACTGTCTATTGTGCCGGCGGAAATCATTGAGCGGCCTCTGCGGCCCCCAGGGCTACGAGAGGCCGCGGTCTCCGCTTCCCAGACCAGGCCCCTGCTCCAGCATCGCAGGCGCCCCGCCCCCTTGGCCAGATGCGTCAGGGGCTGGAGCCGCGCCCCCTTCGCCAGTGGCGTCACGCACGACAGGCAGGCCTCCTCCGTCAGAACGTCATGGGAGATCGGCCCACAACAGTAACGTAAACCAAACGTGCGAAGTGACGCCTCCAAGAAGGTGATTTCTTGCCCGCCCATTCCTTAAAATGCGAAGTGTACCCTCTCTGGATAAAGTCTGTTCGGAGTTCATCTGTACTTGGAATGCGAGAAACAATCGCGACATCTATCACTTAGCAATGATGTCATTAGTCCACTCAAAGCCCAGCTGTAGGTAATGGAATGTCAGTCAGTACAGTGCGTGCCATTGCAATAGAAGAAAGACTACAAAAAGGAGAAAAGCTACAATGTACAGGCTGATGCTAAATCTCACTGAAATTAACCATAGCTGCATTGTTTAGCTTTGTAGGTGGCAGGGTGGGGTAAAAATATAACCGACCTGATTGTGGCCGAGGTTATTTGAAGCCTTTTACCCCACTGCTTTCATCTATAGCAAAGCTGGAGACACTTAACTCGGAGACAAATGTCGCGTTTTTGTGAATGTCGGATTATTAAAGGACTAGGAGCTGGCACCTCAGTAATAATTTGTGGAAAATCTCAAGTATTCATTTTTCAGCACAAGTCTCCATTGCCTTCAACAATAATGATTTGAGCATATAGTATTCAGTTCCAAAACACGTTTTTAGTTCTTTCGGTTTGTGTTCCAATGTCGAGTTTTTAATTTAAACGAGTAAAATATTGGATTTAGCGATTTCCCACTATTTGTGCACTTGCATTGAACTAGAAATGTTGGCAGTGCATGGAAAATAGTGGCTAGGTGGCAAGGCTACTTGAAGCTGCTCCTGGACCTGTCTTTACGGGGGTTTTATGAATTAATCTCCTGTGGAAATTATGTGATACTTTCATCACTGCCTCCCTGGAGAAAAAAGGCCAACCCTGTAGTACACATAGTCCCATTATTGGCAACACACCCCACCCACACCACAACAGAATATGCATGCATAAATAAATACACAACACAACTTTTGTTTGGGAAAAATATTGCTGCAGGTTTATTCCATACAAAAGTATGCAATATGGTGGGTTATTTTACGGGCGATCTAAGGGTAGGCAGCTGTACCAACCTATGCTGCCCTGCCCGCCTGATGAGCCAAGCACTGTGGAGAATCCAATTAGCGCTACCCTTATGGGAGTGATCCCTCTTACTGGATCACATGACACATTGGTAGCTTATTACTCACCCCCCTTTCAGGGCGGAGTGGAGCAAGGCAAGCCCCCGGTTGTTCAGGTCCACAAGCGCCCGAAAGACTAACGGGGCGCCAACGTAATTATTCCAGGCCTCTCCCCTGAGTCTCCTGGGATTTGGCTCTGGCACCCCTATTGTGCTCTTGCAGAGGTACCCTTCTGTACCCATATGCTTCCAGATCGCCCTGTAACTCCGCCAAAGCTCTGGAGGTGGCCACCGTCGCCTAAAGAGCCCCCCCACCAAAACAGTTCCTTTCTCACTGCAACCTGCAATTTCCCGGGCCTCATTCATGTCCAGTTTATGTTTATATATTTCTAAAGCGCTCGAATGCCGAGGTGTCTTGGCGCTAAAAGGTGCTGTAGCAGGGGAAAGGCGGAGTTTAACGGCCTATGTAGTTGCAAAGAGCCTGGTTTTTAAATGTTTTCTAAAAATCTGAAGGTTGGATTGGAGCCTCATAGATTGGGGCAGCTTGTTCCAAAGTCTGGCTGCACAATATGTAATTGTGCGGCCATCCCAGCCTTCTCTTTTGATCTTTGGTACTCTGACCAAGCCTTGAGTGTCTGATCTTAAGTCGCGCAGAGGAGCATATGGTATGAGGAAACTTTCAAGACCTTCAGCTGCTCCACCATAGATTGCCTTATGCACATGTGTGAGTGCTTTAAAATCTATGCGTTGTTTTATAGGCAGCCAATGTAGGGAACGTATCCCGTCCGAAGTGGGTTGCCCTTTGTATAGGCCCAAAGTCAGCCTGGCAGCTGCGTTTTGCAGGGACTGTAGCTTCAGCAGTTGAAATTTGTTTATCCCTAAGAAAAGGGCATTTGAGTAATCTAGCTTGGAGAGAAAAAGGGCCACCATTACCGTTTTTTGAAGTTTCTGGGGCATGTAGGGAAACATTTTTCTTAACGTCTTCAGTAAAAAGAAACACGAAGACGTCAAGCTGTTGACTTGAGCAGCAACATTAAGTTTGCTGTCAAAAAGGACCCCCAGGTTTCTGACCTTCTCTACAGGGGACGGACATTCTCCCGCCTCTGCCGGCCACCATGATTGATTCCACAAAGGTAGGCCGGGTCCAAACTCCATCACCTCTGTTTTATCAGTGTTTATTTTGAAATAATTCTGACCCATCCAGGACATGATTTTCGAGAGGCATGCATGGAATCTGCATGCAACAGATTCAGGCTGGTTGATAGTAGATATGATAAGTTGAGAATCATCTGCGTACGATACTAACGTGAAACCATGTTTCCTGACGAGGTCGGCCAGAGGTGTAACATAGAGATTGAAAAGAGTAGGAGAAAGGGCCGACCCCTGTGGCACTCCGCAGGGGAGGTGGAAACTGTCAGATCTCATGCCCTCCCAGAACAGCCTGTGCTCTCTGTTTTCTAGGAAAGAGGCTAATAGGGCCAAGGCGGTGCCTCCCACTCCCAGGTCCCTCAGCCGCTGCACCAGAACGGTGTGATTAACGGTGTCAAACGCGGCCGATAGGTCTAGAAGTACCAAGACTGCCCTTCCGCCGCCATCCACTATCTTACGGATCTGTTCAGCAGTTTTTACAAGTGCTGATTCCATTGAATGTTGTGGCCGAAAGTCGTGCTGGGAAGAGTCGAGCAAGCCGTGTGTGTCTAGGTGAGCGGTAAGGGATCTGTTCAGATGTTTTTCTAGAACCTTAGCTGAGAAGGGAAGTCCTGCAATGGGACGATAGTTGTTAAGATTGCAGGGATCCAAGCTAGGTTTTTTTAACAGAGGGGTAATGACTGCCTTTTTCCAGATGGCAGAATATTTTCCAGAGCTCAGAATTTGGTTCAAGAGTAGGGTAAGATGTTCAGTGATTGGGCCTGCAGCTTGATGCATGATGGTTGGTGGACATGGATCTGTAGGTGCTCCTGATTTTAAGGAGAGGAGAATAGAGTTGACCTCTTCTTTACTCACCGGCTGGAAACTGATCAGCGTCCGGCTGGAGCAGTAGGAACAGATCCAGGCCCACCTGTGCCAAGTGCACTCAAACTTTGTCAAAATAACCTTTGGTGTTCGCCCAGCATAGCCCATGCCTGATGAAGCCAAAGCCCCTTGCTCTGCGAACTTGCGCATAGAGCGGTTTATTCTTCTCTGGGAATGTATCAGTACCTCGCATGACCTGCAAGAATGTGATGGCCTCCCAGGAGGGAGCTCTACTCTTAAACATCGCTATATTCCTTCAAGCTGATGTGGCTCCCACCTCCTGCAACCTGTAGTTGCAGTCCTTCTAGCCTTTCGTGCTTCCTAACATCTGCTTCCCCAATTTATGGGACAGCAGCACACTTGCTTAGAAGACTGCTTCCACAACCAGCCTATATACTCTGGCTATGCGGACGGGGCATTTCGTGCATCCTGAAGCGACCCATAACCCGCCCTGGGAGCAGAGTGCACCTACTTTGTTGAAGTTGACCAGACATGTGCACCGACCTTTGTGATTAATAAACCCTGGCAAACAAGACTGTTCGCATAGCGGACGCTGTTGCAGTCACAGCAACCATTTGGAGTGACAACGTACGCCACCTACCAGGCTTGCTTAACTAAAGCTCGATCACAGATACACACATACCTGCTAACCAGCTGTGACCCTTGATGCTCAACCCAGCTAATGACCTAGTACTTTGTTATTTCAGGGAATATTGCCTCCCACAAGATCAAGCCGCACATGAGCATATAGCCTTACCTACTGGGCCGAGGTGCAGTGTGCGCTCTGGAATTGTTAGCGATGGTGCTCCAAACACCTTTTCAGCCGCTCTTGGAGCCACGGCACACATTCTGGCCTAACCAACTGACGCATGTCACCTGCCTAACTTGCCGCTGCGAGATTTTGATCTATGCACCACCCTCTTGCGGCTACCGGTGCACATCGTCTATAGGTCTTGCCCCCACTCTATTTATGCAGCTACCTTCAATGTACCCTTCTGCCCCTGTATGGGCCTGTATATACCCTGTAACATTGCAAATCCCACTGCACTCACACTCTCAGGTAGCCTGGTTGGGGAGAGAGGTCCTTAGCATTGGTTCTGCTACATAGCCTGGCCTCCTAACCCGCAAGCACCCTCGTCTGACAGCAGACTATCTGCTGTGTCTCCCGCTGTCAGGTTTCGCACTCGGTAATGCGCTGAGTGTCGCATCCCAAAACTCCCAAGCTGGGACGGAACAGCCGCTCATGTGCACAAACTACGATTCCCAGAATTCCGGGAAGAAACCCGCACCACGTGATACGCCTACGCGGAAGAGAACGCATATAGGCTGCAAAGATGTCGAGGGCGGTGCCGAATATTCCCGGACGTTCCCGTCGTAGCAGAGAAGCGTTGGCAGTTCTCGTCGGCTGGAACTGCGTACCTTGGCTTCTTGAAGTGCGCCACCTCCGCAACGCCGGTACTGATCTACCGGTCCTGAGCCCTTTCTTGTTGTCAACCCAGGAGAGCAGGGCCTCTCCACCTTCGCGTAAGACGCTCCCCGGTTCTCGGCTCCTCCTAGAGCGGGAGCAGAAGCAACGCCGCCAGCAACGCCCTTTGATTTCCGGGCATCCGCGCGCAACCTTCATTGCCCCAGGAGTGCCGGGCCGTCATCCAGGGGAGTATCGCTCCTCTGCTCCAGGCTCCGCCAGGAGCATTGAGTTGTAGCGAGTCCTACCAACTCATCGCCCCAGGATTTCCGGGGCCTCCGACTCACGCGCTTGCTCCTCTGCTCCAAGCTACGCCAGGAGCATTGAGGTGTAGCGAGTCCTACCAACTCATCGCCCCAGGATTTCCGAGGCCTCCGACTCACGCGCTCGCTCCTCTGCTCCAAGCTCCGCCAGGAGCATTGAGGTGTAGCGAGTCCTACCAACTCATCGCCCCAGGATTTCCGGGGCCCTAGACTCACGCGCTCCTCTGCTCGCTGGGCATCCGAGCATAGAGTGGCAGCGCCAACACAGCTACTCAGAACCCGACCTCACTGCAACTATTCCAGTAGAGGGGATACCCAAGACGGGCACAGCAGAACCGTGAACTAACGGTGCTGGAAGGCCCCCCCCCTTGTTTTGTTGGTTCCGACGAATCAAGTCACAGCCCCTGGGGAAGACGTTTCGCTTTCTCAAGGCGAGCCGCTCCCGGCTCCTTGATACTAGTACCTCACAGGGTCACCTTGGCCTTGCTCCCCCACGTCCCTGTGACATAACAGGTAGTGTCGTGGAACAGAACTTCCCAACAAAGAGGCGGGAGGAGACGACAGGTAAGAAGGAGTACCCACGGAAGGGAAGCCGGGGAGGTTGTAGAAGAGTCTCTAGCTCACAGTTTGTTTTGTCTTGTTTCAGATCTCCCTCCCAGCCGTCCCTATCCTTCCTTCCCTCGCTCACCTGCCTCCTCCGTCCGTGTGTGTCACACATCCTCCGGACTAGGGGCAGATGGGAGGTGGACCCCATAGAGCATCAGCGTCATTCTGAGGAGAGAAACCCGGAGGGGACACAACAGAATATTCGGCCCACGAATAATCCTCCTCCCGATCACGCTGATCTAGATCATGGCCACTTTAGAAGACGTGGTTGCCGCATTAGCCCAGGTTCAAGTAGAGCTAGCGGCTTCCAGGTCCGATACAGCCGCACTACACGCACGAATAGATCGTCTCCAAAGCAACCCCTTTGATGCAGGGTCTCCGTTCCCTCCACAGACCCCCCAGGTAGTGGTAGAAATACCGGCACACGTACCTTTGGCCCCCCCTGAACGGTTTCATGGAGACCTTCAAAAGGTACAGGTCTTCATGACACAAGTCATGCTACACTTTCATTGTAAGCCAAAGCTCTTTCTCACCAACCAAGCCAGAGTGGCCTTTCTGATTTCCTATTTGGCCGGAGACGCCGCGCAATGGGCAGTTCCCATTGTCCGAAAGGACGAAGCCCTGCTGTACGATTGGGATGCCTTCCGCAGTGAATTTGAAAAAACCTTCGACCGGATGGCTGACACCTTCTCCGCAGACCGAGACCTGTTGGACCTCAAACAGACCAACAACGACTTCATAGGATACCTCAACAGCTTCCGTCGGTTAGTGGCAGAAACCGATTGGCCTGAAGCCAAACAGTCTGCCATATTCTACAGGGGGCTCACGGATGAACTGAAGGACGTTATTGCCCAAATCGACCCGCAACCCCGTACCTGCTCTGCCATGGTAGAATTGGCCTCCCGGTTGGAATATCGCCTCCGGGAAAGAAAAGGGGACCATAAACGGAAGGACAAGACATCTGCCGCATTTGAACACGCCCGAACTCCTGACCATGTTACTCCCAGGGCGGACCCTATGGAAATCGGGACGGTGAGAGCCTCCCTGACCTTGAGCGAACGTGACCATCGCCGCAAACAGGGCCTCTGTTTATACTGTGGCAAAAAAGGCCACTTCCTTCGAGAATGTCCTGTCAGACCCAAGACGAGCAGATCCCGTACAGGTCAAGCGGCGCTGGTAACAGAAGAAGGAGCAGCGGGAAACTACAAAGCTTGAAGGACCAGGAAGGGAAGCCTTCAAGCCAGCACTCCATCCCTTCTATGGAGTTCGAAACCGCTCAAGAACCTGACCACTTCTTTATCACTCTGGAAGCGGTGATAAACCAACGAATGCAAACCATACGAGCTATGGTGGATTCCGGGGCGACGGGATGTTTTCTGGACCAACAGGAAGCCGAAAGGCTAGGGATCCCTTTAATACTCAAGAACTCGCCAGAACTCGTCTATGCCGTGGACGGCAAAGAGTTGGAATCCGGTCCCATAAGGTACATCACCCCGTCTATCTGGGTAACCATCGGGAGAAACCATGGCGAGTGGCTTCAGTTGAACATCATCCAAGCCCCTCGCTGTAAGCTCATCCTAGGGTTACCGTGGCTAAGAAAGCATGAACCCACGATAAACTGGTCTACCAATACGATCTCCTTTCAGCTCTCTGCCAACTCCGGTGCCATCGCTCCAATACCAACCCAGCATTGGAACCATCAACCACCCAACACGTGGCCACAGCGGCCGAAAAAGACGTGACGCTCCCAAAATGGTACCTATCGTACAAAGAGGTGTTCAACGTACAAAAAGCAGAGGAGCTGCCCCCACACCGGGAGTACGACTGCCGCATTGATTTAGTCCCAGGAGCAGTCGTTCCGTGTGGCAGGATCTACGCGCTTACCGGGCCGGAAACGAGGCATCTCCGGGAGTATCTGGACACCTACCTGGGGTTAGGATTCATTCGTCCTTCACGGTCGCCTGCAGCGTCTCCGCTCTTCTTCATCCCAAAGGCCAACGGTGAGTTGCGCTGTTGTATTGATTACCGCGCCCTCAACGCTCTGACGATAAAGAACCGGTACCCCTTGCCGCTGATTCCGGTGCTGTTGGAACAAGTGCGCGAAGCGCAGATTTACACCAAGTTGGACCTACGAGGGGCGTACCATTTGGTGAGAATGAGAGAAGGCGACGAGTGGAAAACCGCCTTTAAAACGCGGTTTGGCCTCTTCGAATATCTGGTGATGCCCTTTGGGCTTTGTAACGCCCCGGCAGCCTTCCAGTTTTTCCTCAACGAGGTGTTACGGGACTTTCTGGACAGGTTTGTCGTGGTGTACATCGACGACATCCTGATCTTTTCAGCAAATCAGGAAGAACACGTCGTCCATGTGAGGCTCGTACTGCAGGCCTTGAAGAACCACCGGCTGTTTTGTAAGCTCACCAAATGCGAGTTCCACGTCGACACCGTGGAATTCCTCGGAGTACACCTGACCCCCGCCGGACAGGTAATGTCCGTCCGAAAAGTGCAGGCTGTGAAGCAATGGCCTCAACCTCGAACCGTCAAGGACATACAAAGCTTCCTCGGCTTTTCAAACTTTTATAGGCGGTTCATTCATCACTTTTCACAACTGGTCTCGCCCCTCACCAGGTTGACTCGAAAAGGAATTCCATTCTGTTGGTCACCAGAGGCCCAAAGGGCGTTCGACCAGCTAAAGATCGCCTTCACGTCCGCTCCCATCTTGCGACACGCCAAGCCCGATCTTCCCTTCATAGTGGAAGCGGATGCATCCGATGGCGCCGTGGGAGCAGTTCTTTCCCAACGCCATCCAGACACCGGACACCTCCACCCCGTTGCCTACATGTCCCGAAAGCTGAACACCGCAGAACAGAATTATACTGTTTCCGAGAAAGAGCTGCTCGCAATCCGGGAGGCGTTCCTGGAGTGGCGACACTGGCTGATGGGTGCCCAACATCAAGTCACCGTGTTCACCGACCACAGGAACTTCCAGTTTCTGCGGTCGGCTCGCCACCTCTCTCCCCGTCAACGTAGATGGATGCTCTTCTTCGCCGAATACCACTTCATTGTCACCTACCTGCCAGGCTCGCAGAACAAAAAGGCCGATGCCTTATCCAGACAGGACATGACCGGTCTTTCGGCAGTGGATCCACAGCAAGCCATCCTGTCCCCGGAGCAAGTGGTGGGAAGAACAGAAACCGAGTCGTTCGTGCTCGGAGTAAGGCGAGGGATAGCCTCCTTCTATTGGAACTCCTGGTTAAAACGACATAAGGAGTGGCGTCTGCAGCAAGGCATCCCCATGTGTGGCTCCAGAATGTTGGTCCCGACGCTCAGGTTATGGAAACTGGTCTTCAATTGGTGTCATAATCTACCCTGTGCAGGGCATATGGGAGGAACAAAGACCCTAGAGAAAGTACTAAGACAATTCTGGTGGCCGTCGGTACGGCCAGACATTCTAATGTGGGTCAAATCCTGTGAGGTCTGCGCACAGATGAAATCTGATCATCGCAAGCAACAAGGCCTCTTACGTCCGTTGCCTACACCCATGAATCCGTGGGAGAAAATCTCGGTGGACTTTATCGTAGGGTTGCCCAAAGATCAGAACTGCACAGCCATAGTCGTGGTAATAGATTACCTTACCAAGATGGGACACTTTCTGGCGTGTAAACAAGTACCTACGGCGGGAGCACTTGCAAAACTCCTGTTGGTGAACGTGGTCAAGCTCCATGGCCTTCCTCTCGGAATAGTCTCGGACAGAGGCTCCCAGTTTACGGCAAGGTTTTGGAAGGTCTGGTGTGCTGAACTAGGCATTCGGTCGTCCTTATCCACAAGCTTCCATCCTCAGACCGATGGACAGACCGAAAGGCTCAACCAGACCCTTAAGCAATACCTCCGTTGTTATGTGGACAAGGCGTCGGACGCATGGGTGGACTGGTTGTGGGTAGCCGAGGTGGCCTATAATGACTCCATACATGCATCCACACAACAAACACCCTTCTTCCTCTCGTCGGGGTATCATCCCCGTTTTACTCCTTTCCTGCTCCCTCACACTAACCTCAGTCTTCCTGATGTACAGAACAGGCTCACCACGATTCGAATGACCCTAAAAAAGGCCCGCACGAGCCTTCAAATGGCTAAGACACGATACAAACACCAGGCTGACAAACACCGCAGACCCAACCCAGTATACCACAAAGGGGATAGAGTATGGCTGTCCACGAAGAACATTAGATTCCGGAGACCCAGCGTCTTTAAACCTAAATTCATAGGCCCCTATCCCGTGGTACGACACGTGAACCCCGTGGCGGTGCAGTTGAAACTTCCCCCGCATCTGCACATCCACCCGGTGTTCCACGTCTCGTTGCTCAAACCATCACTCTGCCCAGTTCGTAAACTCCCACCTCCTGTATGGGTGCAGCATGAACGCGAGTATGTGGTGAACCGCGTACTGGACTCCAAGATGGCACGAGGCAAGCTCTGGTATCTCCTGGCCTGGAAGGGGTACGGGCCTGAGGAGAACTCATGGGAGCCTGCCACGGCAGTCCATGCAGATCGCTTGGTAGCGGCCTTTCATCGCAGATATCCGGGTAAGCCTCGGGCTCCGCTCAGCGCCACATGAGGAGTGAGAGGGGATGTACTGTCAGGTTTCGCACTCGGTAATGCGCTGAGTGTCGCATCCCGAAACTCCCGAGCTGGGACGGAACAGCCGCTCATGTGCACAAACTACGATTCCCAGAATTCTGGGAAGAAACCCGCACCACGTGATACGCCTACGCGGAAGAGAACGCATATAGGCTGCAAAGACGTCGAGGGCGGTGCCGAATATTCCCGGACGTTCCCGTCGTAGCAGAGAAGCGTTGGCAGTTCTCGTCGGCTGGAACTGCGTACCTTGGCTTCTTGAAGTGCGCCACCTCCGCAACGCCGGTACTGATCTACCGGTCCTGAGCCCTTTCTTGTTGTCAACCCAGGAGAGCAGGGCCTCTCCACCTTCGCGTAAGACGCTCCCCGGTTCTCGGCTCCTCCTAGAGCGGGAGCAGAAGCAACGCCGCCAGCAACGCCCTTGGATTTCCGGGCATCCGCGCGCAACCTTCATTGCCCCAGGAGTGCCGGGCCGTCATCCAGGGGAGTATCGCTCCTCTGCTCCAGGCTCCGCCAGGAGCATTGAGTTGTAGCGAGTCCTACCAACTCATCGCCCCAGGATTTCCGGGGCCTCCGACTCACGCGCTCGCTCCTCTGCTCCAAGCTCCGCCAGGAGCATTGAGGTGTAGCGAGTCCTACCAACTCATCGCCCCAGGATTTCCGGGGCCTCCGACTCACGCGCTCGCTCCTCTGCTCCAAGCTCCGCCAGGAGCATTGAGGTGTAGCGAGTCCTACCAACTCATCGCCCCAGGATTTCCGGGGCCCTAGACTCACGCGCTCCTCTGCTCGCTGGGCATCCGAGCATAGAGTGGCAGCGCCAACACAGCTACTCAGAACCCGACCTCACTGCAACTATTCCAGTAGAGGGGATACCCAAGACGGGCACAGCAGAACCGTGAACTAACGGTGCTGGAAGGCCCCCCCCTTGTTTTGTTGGTTCCGACGAATCAAGTCACAGCCCCTGGGGAAGACGTTTTCGCTTTCTCAAGGCGAGCCGCTCCCGGCTCCTTGATACTAGTACCTCGCAGGGTCACCTTGGCCTTGCTCCCCCACGTCCCTGTGACATAACAGGTAGTGTCGTGGAACAGAACTTCCCAACAAAGAGGCGGGAGGAGTCGACAGGTAAGAAGGAGTACCCACGGAAGGGAAGCCGGGGAGGTTGTAGAAGAGTCTCTAGCTCACAGTTTGTTTTGTCTTGTTTCAGATCTCCCTCCCAGCCGTCCCTATCCTTCCTTCCCTCGCTCACCTGCCTCCTCCGTCCGTGTGTGTCACACATCCTCCGGACTAGGGGCAGATGGGAGGTGGACCCCATAGAGCATCAGCGTCATTCTGAGGAGAGAAACCCGGAGGGGACACGACACCCGTGCAGCGTCCGCACCCTGGCGCAAGACGTCCCGTTCTATACCTCTGCTAACAGGCTACCTTCAGTGAAGCTGGAGTGAACGGTTGTATGTTGTGCATCTGACCATAAGAACTTTGGTTTACTTTGTCAGGGATCAAATTGTTGCATCTATCACATCCTAGAACATTCCCAAAAAGGGGGGCTGGGGCGTTCACACTGACCACCCTTGGGCCACCCCATAAGGGGAAAATTACCTGCTCCATTAAATTTTAATCATTGTTGATCACTGGACGTGCCAAATGTTTTTTTACATAGTAGTCTTTTGTGCTTGACACCTTGTTTCCCCATTTCTTCGGGCGACAGCACGCAATGTTGGCTGACAGCGTCACCACCCAGCGAGGCTACCATAACTAACCGGGCGGGCCTTTGAGCTCAACTGCAAACCTTAAATACACACATTTTTCCTGGGCGTACCTCTAAATGAGCCAGGCTCCACACAGCTGTAAGGCCAGAGACACACCTATATGTATTGTGCCCACTATTGGAGACAACTCACCCCTTCGTGGAGTGACAACTACACGGTGCCTACACAAGTCACCCAACAGACCAGTTGGCCCTGACTACCTTGTGTTCTGGTGCCATGTTTGGGAAGCGCCTTGCCTACACTTGCTGCCCCCTGTGAACCACCCAATGCCCGTGCTCTGGCCGCAGCGCGGCGATGCCCTCGTGTTGCATTGAACCCCAGGTCAAATAAGAGTGCCACTCCAACTACTTAAACCCACCCCTTGACCATGGGCGGAGTCTAGCTCTCTCCAAACTTTGCTGGTATAACCCACGGGCACGCCTCCTGTTTAGTTTAATTTAGTAATTCATGGCACTGGCAACCACAAGGGCCTACTACTGCGCGGTGTAAATGTGGCCCAGGGTGACCTTAAACAATCGGCTTGGTGTGGATGGGTGCTAACATTACCTGGCTGAAGTGCAATCCCGTTGACAATCACTCCTGACAAGATATGCCAATGCAGGTAGAAGCAAGAGTTATCCAGCCCACCTTACTTCCTGTCCCAGTTATCTGAGTAAATTAGTGAAAGATGCACATTGAACTAGTAGCGGATACTGTTACTTACGCCTGCAAATGATCTGCTCAGAGCAGCCCGCCAGACAATGGCTTCCATTGAAAGGCAGTTCCTACAGACCTCCAAGCACTTAAGGCGGTACCTCTGAGTAGGGCTTTAATCTAACAAATGCCCCGTGCATCGGATACCGCCACAGGCTGTAAGCCGCTCAGTGCTACTGATGCCTTGGCGCTTCCTGACCCACAGCCAGCTCACCCTGATACAATCCGCTTGTGACTGGGACTCAACAGTGTGGCGAAAGCACCAGACATCCTAGCCTGACCGTAGCTCTTCACCAGGCTCCCCTCCAAGAGCCAACCACAACCTTGTGGCCTAAAACATTCGCCCTGTGGGGCGGTTGCAAATGGACTGCAAACAACGCATAGGCATTCTCTACCAATGTTGAAAATTGAGTTTCTGGTTGGCTAGGGTATGCACCTCAGCCTGGCCGAACCCACCTCTCTAGTCAGGAGAAGGGAGTGCACACTTAGGCTGACACCTGCCCACCCCCTAGGTGGCTAGGCAGAGAGTGCCTTTATAGGTATTACTTCGTATTGTCGCCATTGGATCCCTAACTATTCCCTACTATCAAAACCCCTCCTACAATTAACCACTGAGGATCTGCATGGGCCTTTGCCTTGGACGCATGAATGGCAACAAGCTTTTGAGCAACTAAAAACAGCGCTTTGCTCTGTGCCTGCGCTTGGTACGCCAGACTACCAGAAGCTGTTTGTGTTGTATGTACACAAGATGGCTGGCTGCACGCTCTCTGTTCTAACACAAGCCTTTGGAGGTAAGCAAAGGCCGTGTGCCTGTTTCTCTGCGCTTTTGGATAACGTCGCCAGAGCCCTCCCAAGCTGTCTAAGAGCGGTCGCGGTCGTGGCCGTCTCAATCTGACAAACAGCAGGGCTCGTCCTTGATACTGATCACACAGTCATGGTACTGCATACTGTGGACACACTTTTGAATAGAACAAAGACACAGCACCTCACCAGTGCACGTCTGACTGGCTACAAATTGACATTGTTTGCACCACATATCACCATAAAAAGATGTGCCACTCTGAACTCAGCCACGTTACTACCCCTCCCTTCGGAGAGTGAGGATGCGCAAGTGCATGTCTGCATTTTCCGCACTGAAGAAGAGACGAAAGGACGGGTAGACCTGACTGATGTTCCCTTGTCTGAGCCTCAAGGGGAACTATATGTCAATGGCCCTTGTTTCAAACCACCAGATGGTACGACAACTCCAGCATACGCCACTGCCACTTTACACACAGTAGTCGAGACATTGCGAATCCCTTATCATTCAGCCCAAGCTGCAGAATTGGTTGCCCTTCTCCGTGCCTGTGAATTGAGTGAGGGACTGGCTGTCAATATTTACATCAACAGTATGCATTCGGAGTCGCACATAACTTTGGGCGGCTCTGGGCAGAGAGGGGCAGAGAGAGGCTTCCTGACGTCACTGGGTCAAAGATCCAAAACGGCCCACTAATTCACAGACTGTTGTCAGCCCTGACAGTTCCCAAAAAGTTAGCAGTGGTAAAGTGTAGTGCCCACAAGACAATTACTGATGATGTGGGGAGGGGAAATGCTTTTGCAGACCAGACAGCTAAGGATGCAGCCCGATCAAAAATGAAAAGAATGTTTGTGACGGGTCCTGCTAGATGGGTAAATGATAATGCAATGTTTGAAGATACACTGGAAAATGTAAAAGATTCGTAGCAAGGCAACAATTGAGGAGCTAGCAATATGGCAGGAGAGAACAGGGCAGCTAAACGATGAGGGGTACTGGACGGACAAATAAGAGAAGCTGAGATGGATGTTACCAGATGCATATGTACTCTCAGTAGTCACAATGGCGCATGGGCCAGCCCACATTAGTGTGAAGGGAATATGTAGACTATTGGACCCTGTGTGGCAGAATGATAACATTCCTAGGGTAGCCGCTCACCTAGTAAAGCATTGTATGGTCTGTATGATACATAACCTGGGGAAAGGTACCCCTACACCTTCTGGTAATTTTGCACCACCCTCTTTTCCTTTCGAGGTTCTTCAGATGAATTTCATCGAAATGGAACGAGTAAACAACCTGAAATATGTGCTGGTGGTTGTTTGTGTGTTCAGCAAATGGATTGAGGCATATCCCACTAAAGAGAACACAGCCAAAGCAACGGCTAAGTTCCTTTTAAAGAAGTTCTTCCTGAGTTTCGGCTTGCCCCGTTTATTATAATGGGAGTCCCTTCAACTCAAAGGTTATTCAGCTGGTGTGTGATGGTCTGCACATCTGGCAAAAGTTTCATGCAGCAAACCATCACAAGTCAGCAGGTTTGGTTGAGAAGTACAATGGTACTCTCAAGCTGCAGTTGGCAAAGATCAAGGAGAGTACAAGATTGCAATGGCCAGATGCGTTACCCCTTGCCCTGCTGTCCCCAAGGGTGACGGCCCACTCTAGAACTGGATTGTCCCCATATGAGGTTGTTTTCGGCCGTCCCACAAATGTTTGCGGCGTCCCCTGGCCCGTCATTTTTCTGAAATTGAATACCCGTTACTTGTGGACAATTTGTGCGAATTAACTAAAAATTTGCGTTCTATTCAACAACAGATCAATGAGGCGTTACCGTGAATACCTGAGGGGCCAGGGCACAGCAACCAGCCCAGCAATTTCGTTCTGATCCGCAATTTCTAGAGGAAAGGGTGCTTCAAGCCACGGTGAAAAGGGCCTCTGCAGGTCCTTATTGCTACCCAGATGGCAATGAAGGTGGATGGCCGGAAGCACTGGATTCACTCATCACATTGCCGGCGAATCCCGCTGCCTCTCCCCTACGACCGGTGGGTCCCGGAGGGTGTAGGGGACCATGAGACGGAGAAGGTGCCGCGCTTTGTTTCTTTTTCTGACGATCGTCTGACATGGGCGCAAATGGAGGAGGAGAACAACACTGCTTTGAATGAGGTGGTCCCCCCAGAAATAAGGGCTACCCAGGATCTACCTCTATCTGACCCACAGGAGCTTGAGACTCAATCCCTTGCCCCCTCTGAGTTTAAGATCCTTTTCCGCGACTAGACAGTGCCTGGAGTGGCTAGGTACAATTTGCGTCCCCCACAGAGGGACAGTGAACCAAAGGAGAAGTCAGATTAGTAGGGATGGAGTTTATGGATGTGCCTTGTTTACGGTACCAACGATAGATTAGGGAAAGTGAGATTGGTGCATTGTCCGAGGCACTGGACAGGATAAGTTGGGGGTGTCTTCCCAGGAGGGAGGGTGTCCTATCCTGAGCAAAGAGACAGACAGGGTTGTGATCGCACAGCCCCACTGTAAAGTGCTCAATAGCACCATCGTTGATGAACAATAGGAGTCTACCAGTGAGGCTCGGACGGACACTGGTTCACAGGTTCACTGGTTCACAGAGGACTTATGGTTTGCGGAACAAATTAAGAAACTCACTGGAGTATGTTTTGGCCCCCTCAAGTCTTTAAGAAGGTTCCTCCCTTTGCTGCCGAGGTCGGCTAAGGAAATGGTCGTTCGTGCTCTCATCCTCTCCCGTCTTGACTATGCCAATGCTCTGTATGTGGGCATTCCAGGATACCTACTCAAAAAACTACAGACTATACAGAATGCCGCTGCTAGATCAACATCTGTGGAAGATCTAGCGTAAAACAGTATTTATGCGATTTGCATTGGCTGCCTGTGGCTCAGAGAGTGCAATTTAAAGCTCTTACCCTGGCGCACAGAGCGCTGCACGATCTTGGACCTATGTATATCAGGAAGCAATTTGCTTTCTATGTCCCGAATAGAGCGTTGCGGTCAGCCACCCATCGACGGATGGTGATCCCACGTTTCCGCAGAACACGGTTGGGGGGCCAGTCTCTGTCTGTCAAAGTAGCCATGGCATGGAACGCCTTGCCTCAGGAACTACGGAATATTCAGGATCTCAGATTTTATTTAAAACAATTGAAAACTTTCCTCTTCCCGTAGTCGTGTTAAAGCACTGTTTCATAGGGTCATTGTTATTTTGCGCGCCAGGACACTCTTGAGTATGTGTGCGCGGTATAAGTCCATTATAACATAACATAACACTGTACTGTGTGCCTTTTTCATAATTCTTGGCTCCATAGTACAAACTTTCCTCTGGTAATTTTGATATATAATAAAAAAAATGTACCCCTTTGGCCGCCTTGTTATGGATGAAGAACAGCCCTTAGCACCCCCTCGTTTTGAGCAAAATAGTCCTAGCTGGTTGAATTGGTCTACCAAAACTAAGGCAGTTTTTATAATAATTGTTTTGATCGCTTTGGTAGCTGTGTTTGGGATCATATGGTTCCTTGAAGAAAAACATCCTGTGCATGTCTTGATTGGTACTACTTCCATTCCCACTGAACATGTATTTGTCACTTTGGCCCCTCATAAGGAGAGGCACAGGCAGACACATGTGGACGTTGTGTTCGTGCAGATGCTCCATCAGGCCCATCATACCACTAATGTTACTAATTGCTGGGTTTGTGGCCTGCTCCCTTCTGTAATGCATAAGAATGATTTATTGATGTCCCTGCCTTTCTCTTATTTAGGTAGCTGCGAGGCCTGGTTTCAGCTGTTTACTATGGTGTATATCCATTACCATGCTGATGCCATGAACATAACATATAGCGATTATGAGACTGTGTTAAAGTATATTACTGTACACCAAGGGTTTATGCCTGGGGAACAGGGGGACCCTGATACCTTGCATCCAGATGCCTGTATGAATGTATTTGAAGAGAAAGAAAATATTACATGACTCCAGAATGAGATGATGGATTTCCATAACTTCAATGTTACTGAGTATTTTAGGTCCTTCCACATGCGTAATATTTCCCATGACAAAGCGATGCTCGTGCCAATAGTTAACACAACAGCTAGCTTCTGTGTCCAGGGTTTTGGAAATGTTAAAGTGGGAAAGAGTGTTTGCAATTATACATATGACTTGAACACGACCAATAGTCCACCTTTACTTCCACCCCACAATGTCTAATTTTGTTTGTGGGCCTCAGGCTTACGTATGGTTCCGCAGGGCATGGTCCGGCATTTGTTATGTTTCCTTTCTTCTTCCTCAGGATATATAGCACCATCCACTTATCACAGAGACCATCGACTGTATCGTAGAAGTTTATCTTTGTCCAGAGTTAGAAGAGTTATTAACACTGAAGATATTGATCAGTCAGAAACCACTCTGCAGCAGTTTACGGATGCCATGAAAGGTATTCTGCCTTAGGGGCGTGGCTTACCACGCGATGCGGACGGACGTGCCCGGGTAGAGCTCCCGACTGAGCTCCCCTACCCCGGGTCGATTCTCCGGCACAAACCATCCTGCACGGCCCGAAACTGCCGGCGGACCTGTCTCGCGCCCCGGTGCACGTTCCGGCTGCCTCCGGTGACGATCGGCGGTAAGACTCCGCACCAACCCCAGATGCGAGGTTGAGGCTGACTTGGCAGTGACGCCGCTAGGGACCCTGGCGACGCAAGTCCGCGGCTTCTGGCGGCCTGCTGGGCCCTGAGCTGCGGCCTACGGGGAGCAACTTGCGGCAACACGCAGAAGCCTGCGACCCTACAGGCGAGGTCCCCCACAGGGCTGGGGCTGAACTCGGAGCACTCTGGAAACCCCCCCCGGAGATGCGATTGGAGGCGGTAGCAGGCCGGAGCCGGCCCTGAGGAACCACGTGAGAGGAGACTTGGGCGCCTGGCCTGCATGGGAGCTACCTGCCTGGGGTCCCGGGAGCGGCGGGGCAGCGCCTGGGTGAAGACAGAGCCTATCCGCTACCGTACTGCAGATGATGCCCTTCAGGTGCTGCTGGAGCAGACTCGCTTCCTGAAGGAGTGGACTACTCCTGCGGACACTGGAATCTCGGGGTGCATGAGGGGAAGCTGTGGCTCCCCCCCCCCCCGCTCCGGCACGGCTTCTCATGAGCTAAGGCTTCTCCCCCCCCTTCCTGGAGAACACTGCGACCTGGGGACGGACTTCAACCGGACAGTGGCAACGCCACTCATTGGATGTGGCTACCACTATCACCGCTACCCACCGGCACCATGGGGTCTGACGACGTGACTGGCTGGACCCCATAGACCTTTGTAGCGCAGAACCTGCGCCTCCACACACAGCGGGGGGTGAACAAATCCACAGAGAGGGCCAGAGACACGGATGTAACCACATACCCTGGTGGGGGACACCTGGCATCCGCCCACCCGACATCGGGCCCTTCGCTGCCTGGCACCTCTGGAGCCGCGACGACCAGGACACACTACACGAGACCCGGTGGCCTGCAGCTGCAGAACCCTGAAACGCACTGGGATGTGTGTGGGACACTCCTCTCCCTGAAGGCGACCTACGGCCCACGACGACAGCCTCGATGTCGCAGAGGTGATTTGCCACGCGGGACGGACCTCCACCCCCCCGCGACAGGAGGGAATACCTCGCACGCACCGCCAGCCCCATGTCTGGAGGGGTGCGAACACGCACCGGATCGGGGAGCGCGTCAACAAAGGGAAAGCAAACAAAAACGACGCCCAAGATGGATGCCGACCAAGTGGCGTCGAAGCTGGACAGCGTCCTAGCAGCGATGGAAAGGATGGAAGAATCCATCCAACAGACACGCACCTCCCTGGAGACCAGAATCGATGGCGTGGCAATAGACCTAACCCACCTCAGGGCCGACCACAGGAAGCTACAAGATCGCACCAAGGCGCTGGAAGATACAATGGCAGTCATTGAACCAAAGGTGACGCAGACAGACAAACACGTACAAGACCTCCTGAAAAGAGTGGAATTTTTGGAAGACCGAGCCGAGGATGCGGAGGGACGGGCGCGACGGAACAACATCCGCCTAGTAGGCATCCCGGAGAAATGGGAAGGGACAGATCCGGCTCGCCGTGTGGAGGACTGGCTAAGGGAACTGCTGCCAGAAGACGTACTCTCCCCCTACTTCGTGGTGGAGAGAGCCCACCGAGTGCCCACGAGACGGCTCCCCCCTGGCTCTAACCCCAGACCGTTCATCCTTCGTGTCCTCAACTACAGGGTTCGCGATGCCATACTACGCGAAGCCAGGAAACTAGGGGAAATCAGCATAGATAATGCCCCGGTGATGTTCTTTCCGGACTATACTGTGCAAGTACAGAGACAGAGGCAATCCTTCCTGGCAGTGAAAAGGCGACTGCGCGAAGCGGACCTCAAGTACTCGCTACTTTTCCCTGCCAAACTGCGAGTGATAGCACGAGACAAGACACACTTCTTTACGAGGCCAGAGGAAGCGGAGGCCTGGCTAGATGGAGGAATGCCCGAGGCGCCGAGTAGAGTGCTGGGAACAACCACCGCCGAGCGGACCCGAGGACCAAGACGACGACGCCGCCGCAAGTCGCCCACGCCTCCACTGGCCAGAGATGCGATGATTCACTCCCCATCGGTGGACCCAATTCAACACGAACAGCGAGATGCCCTATGCAGAGTAGCAGAAATCAGTAATTCCCCAGCGCAATCACTTCATCCGGGCGCTAGCCCTGCCGTGTCCATGACGGATGATGAGGCGATCTACGGTATCCCGGATACCCAGCGCTCTGGGGACCCCCCGGACGTCACGCCGCAAACAGTGGATCTCTTTGGCTGACTGAAACCCGGCTGCGGCCCGCCCTCTGCAGCACGGTACAGACCTACCTAAGCTCCTGCCTGGTTACCGCGCCCCCCTTTGGGCGAATCATGGGCCTGCCTGCGTCCAGACCATCTCCGCTCCAAGAACTCGAGAACAGAGCCAGACACTGTGAGTACATTTTTTTGTTTGTAGACACGAGACTCAGTCACCCGCAACACAGACACGAACGCCTGACCAATGATGCTATCCCAACGCTCTGATGTCGCAAGAGACGCTTGGAAAGGGGAATGTCCCCCTGAGGCCCACGCCTGATTGACACCCGGGTAGGCCGCTGATGTGGCACTGAGCGGCAGACACTGAGCGTCCGCCGGACAGCGGCGGCCTCCACACCTCACCCGGGAGGGATGCCGAGCTCTCCAAAGACTACACCGTTTTGTTTCCTGTTAAAATATAAGCCACAAGATACCCCCTGAGACTGTATAGTTTACGAGCTCACTCGAGCGATTGGACGGCGACATGTTGTACAGCCGACCTTTTGGCATTTTTGACTTTGTTGCCATGTTGAGGATATATGTTTTCCCTCTCTTCCCTATCCCCATGTACTGCTGGAGATCATGGCACTGCACGTGCGGCACCAACAATGACTTTGCGGAGGGAGCGAAGCGCTGGACTTGGGGGAACACTGCGCTGGGCGTTCCACCTTGGGAGGGACTGGGGGACGCTCACACACACGACTGCTATGGCTAGTATACAAATATGTACCTGGAACGTCAGGGGAATGCACACACCGGCTAGACGCTACCACATTTACTCATATTTAAAGTGACATAAGATCAACATGGCGCTACTCCAAGAAACGCACTTAAACAGGGCTGAGGTACGGGCACTGCACCGCAGATGGCGAGGGCAACTGTATGCCACGGACTATTCCTCATACGCTCGCAGAGCATTGATATGGATCCGCCCTGGGACCCCCTGGGAGGTCACAGATGTTGCAATAGACCGGGAGGGCAGATTAACCGCTGCACAAGGTAGGCTAGATGGACAGCAAATTGCACTAGTGTCCCTCTATTCCCCCAACGTCGATCAGGGCGGCTTCCTGGCGCGCCTCTCAACGACCATGGCACCTTGGCATGCAACCTCGTGGATACTGGGGGGCGACTATAATTGCACACTGGACACAACGCTAGATCGCTCCTCCCCACCCCCAGCTAACGCCTCCACACGGGGAGCTACGAAAGCACTACTGGAGTGGGCCACACAGTGGGACCTGCATGATGTTTGGAGAACACGCAACCCGGGGACACGGGCATATTCCTACTACTCAGGCGCTCATGGCTTACACGTCCGCCTGGACAGGTTCATGGCATCCACTGGCCTTCTACCCCACGTAACAGATACACATTACATGGGCCGCACGCACTCGGACCACAACCCACACTTTTTGTCCATAACCTGGGAACAGCCGCACCCCCCCTGTGCCCACATGGCACCTGCAACCAGCACTGTTACTGGACGCGACTTTCCGCGATTCCCTACTCATGCGCACTGCACAGTACTTTGCAGACAATGCAGGCACGGCGTCCTCCCCTCAGGCAGAATGGGACGCCTTCAAGGTAGTGCTCTGAGGGCACTGTCTGAGCACACAGGGCCACATGAGACACCAACTGGAGAGGGACCTAACTAGGTTGGAGTCTGACTTGCTCGCCAGGGAGGAGGGGGCTATTGACGGTGATGAGGACCCGTTACACGAAGCTCACACGGAACATACGTGCCTATTAGAGCGACTCTGAAACATCAACTATGCTGCACACTCAGCGAGAACACACCACCTAAGTGACAGGCCCGGCAAACTTTTAGCCTGGCTGATTTCCCAAGAAGACCGTTCAGCCCCAGTGGCAGCCATACGGACAGATGGAGGTGAACTATTATACACACAACGTCGCATACATGACGCCTTCATCGCCCACTATGAGGCATTGTATCGCTCCCGCCTACCAGTCCCCCACCCTGATATCGCTGGCTACCTCTCCCCCCTGCAAATGCCACAACTGACTATCGCGCAGCAGGATGAACTGGGAGCCCCACTCGCACCGGACGAGCTCCGAGAAGCCATTTTTAACCTATCTAATGGCAAATTCCCGGGCCCGGACGGGCTACCAGCTGAGCTTTACAAGGCTGGCTCGGATATTCTCGTCCCAGAACTTCTGAGAATGTTCAATGCGGCGGCGGAAGACGCCGCTTTACCACCAACGTTAAACGAGGCCACTCTGGTCTCTATCCTCAAACCTGACAAAGATAGCTCGCGGGTGGGCTCTTACCGCCCCCTGGCGCTGCTAAACACGGATTACAAGATACTGGCCTCTGCATTAGCCCGGAGGCTGGCCCCCCATGTGCCCCACCTGGTACACCAGGACCAAAATGGCTTTGTCCCCACACGCCACACTTCCCACAATATTCGACGCCTCTTTCGGGTGCAGGAGTACGCTACTCAGCAATGGCCCAGAGCGGGATGCCTGATACTGGACCTGGAGAAGGCCTTTGACTCGGTCGAGTGGCCGTACCTGAGAGCGGTTACGGAGAAGTACCAACTAGGGGGTGGGTACGGAGCCATGGTCGGCCTGCTTTATGGCAGACTGACAGTCCGAGTCCGCACGGGCCAGCTCCTTTCAGATGCCATCCGGGTCCGCAGAGGCACTAGACAAGGCTGCCCACTGTCGCCATTGTTGTTTTCCCTGGCCATGGAACCCCTGGCCGCGACTCTCAGGGCACATGGACCGGACTGGGGAATCCCATTAGCGGACGGCCTGCATGCGGTGTCACTGTACGCGGACGACCTATTGCTATACGTCAGAGATATAACTGACATCCCCGCCTCCCTTGCTGACATTTTTCGCATCTTTGAGGAAGTGTCGGGCCTGAGAGTCAATTGGTCCAAATCGGGGGCCTACCCCTTTAGTCCGGACACGCCTGAATAGGACATCCGTCTGGGCGGGGACAAGCTGCAGTGGTACCCTACCACCTTTCGCTACTTGGGGATACGAATATACAGAAACCCAACAGACATCTTAGAGGGAAACCTCCTCCGAACGATAGCTTCCATCCGAGCACAAATCGGCTTCTGGAACACCCTACCCCTCAATGTGCCTAGCCGCATTGCGCTGACTAAGATGATTGTGCTGCCTCGTCTACTCTATTATTTTGCAAACATGCCCACGTATGTTCCCACCAAGCTGTTCCGCGATCTAGAGGTGCTGCTGCGCAGCCTCATCTGGAACAAGGGGAGACCACGAGTGGCGCTGACCAAACTATACATGCCCACAGACTCGGGGGGCTTGGCAGTTCCTAACATGGAGCTGTACTACCTCTCAGCGCAGATGCAATGGGTGGCGGGATGGCTGAGCGGCAATCACCTCGAGGATACCGCCCGAACACAGTTGCCTGGACACAAACGCAAATTAACACGCTGTTCCATCCGATCACCCGCACTCAATGCCCCTCCCAGATATACCTGGCGGTGGCGACCAGGTGTTTCCTGCGGTGCCTCCGTCTCACACGAGCAACTACGCCATATGCCCCGATCTTACCACTTTTAGGCACACCTGGCCTGACGGGACCGCTTACTAAAGCCCACTTGACTAGCTGGGAGCGTGCAGGGGTAGGCACGCTGAGTGACCTATACGCAGATGGTGAATTGCTCACCTTCGCAAACCTGACTGATGGCACAGATCTCCCGACGGGGCAGTTCCTACTGCACGCGTCCCTCTTGCGCACGCTTACTACTTCCTGGGGCGACATCACAGCAGAGCTCCCGATGCACAGCTTCATACAATACTTGCACGTCATGGGCAATGGCTCGCACATCATACACTGGCTAGCGCAAGCTCTGCAGGCACACTCGCAACCATCCACACTACTGCTGAGAGAACGCTGGGCGACAGACAGGGGAAGGGATTGGACAGATAAAGAATGGGCATTGATCCTGGCTGGCCCGACCAACATCCCACGTAATCCCCGCTTTAAAATTATACAATACTACATATTGCAACGTGCATACCTCACGCCCGACAAGATCAATAGATACTTCTCCCTAACGGACGCAGCTTGCCAGCGCTGCTCGCTACCGGGAGCAGACCTCCTACATATGCTGTGGCACTGCCCTGATATACGGACATATTGGGACGAAATATTGACATTACTCGCGCGCGACACTGACGAGCAACTGCCACACACATGGGAGGCATGCATATTGGGATTGTATAAGCGCACCAAAAACAACAAAGTGCAGGCACGCTTCTGGGACATGGGCCTTATAACGGCCAAGCGCTTGCTCACTAAACACTGGAAGGCCACGACCCCCCCGCACACTAGACACTGGAAAGCCTCCTTCATCAACTGGGCACAAGCGGAGAGTACGGTGCTCCTTCGGGAGGAAACCGCGGGACTCCGGAAATTCCCCATCGCCCAGCTTTGGGATGACCTCCTCAAAGCATTCCAGATGGCCTGCCAGGAACGAGGGATAACCTGAGACTATAGATCTAACTGATCTCTTGATGTCAGTCTGAGACGGCCCTAATGCTACGGCGGAGCCAACTCCCTCCCCCCCACTCGCCTCTGGCAGCCTCTGCTCCCGCCCTAAATGAGACCGTCACCAGGGATACATTACCATGCGGATATCACACACCACACGAACGCTGCTGCCACAATTTGACGCTACACGCACATTACCTGGCTGGGAACACAGGCGAGAGGGCATACCCACCTCGCCCCACCTTGCCCTTCTCCCCCCAACGCAGCAGAGCACCCTGCGCACCAAGAAAATAAGTGAGGGTATCGACGCTTTGGGCTCACAACCTGCCTGGGGGTTCCTCCCCCCCCTCCTGTCCGCTGCTTCCCGCGCACAGTGCACAGCCCCGCTGTGCCCCACTGGACAGCTGCTGACCCCCCCGCTACAGCACATGATGATCTCCCCCCCCTCCCCCTTGACCCCACCTGAATTTACAACCCTAACCCCTACTCCCCCTACCGCCACACAAGCGTAGGGAACAGTTTGTTTACTGGTCACGTTCCCTGACCGGACTCCTATCTTATCTCGGATAACAGGTGATGGACGCGCCGTCTGGACTCCCCGAAGCGATACCCTATTAAACACACACCTCTCTCTGGCAGCAGAGATGCGCTGACATACGCGCCCTACCAGGGATGGGTACATCCAGAGCATTCAATGAGATTTTGACAAGGGTACATTGAGTTGGATACTGGACACAACCCCGACAACCAGCGGCTTCAGGGGCGTCGCGATGGGGGGACGGATACGCGCCACGCAGCCCGCACATAGGCCCTAATTATGAAGCTGTAGACTGGACTTGCCGAACTTAAGCGTTAGCTTTCATGCCTCAGTGAGCTATACCGTAACATAGCTGCCACGCTCCGGCCAGCATTGCGAACACGACGCTGCCACTGTGCCGCCCTGGGACCCCCACGTTCATGATTACCCACGACGACTTGTGCAACTCTCAATAAGGGCCTGGGTGACGACCGCACTGGCCACAATGCGGGCTGGAACACTGCGTTATCTTTGTTACCGACACTAAGAATAAGGAAAAACATAGACCTGTCATTTACCGAGGTAATTACCTAATGATTGTAACAATACCACCATGAACAACGCCACCGGACCCCCGGGTTACCGGCTGAATGGCTGTGTCATTTCATCTGGAAGCGTCTGCTTAATGTCTACTTGATTAGCCACCGTGGATGGTGAATGTATACTGTATGATGACACAGCTGTGGAATATAAAGGTCTTCAAAAAAAAAAAAAGGTATTCTGCCTTTCTGAGGTCCTATGTCGAATAGTCTTAACATTCGCTGACTCACAAGAGTTGTGGAGGGAGTTATTAATACAACGGCCGAAATACTAACAAATATCATAGCAGAGATTCAGGCTACGAGAATTGTTGCCCTTCAAAACAGGATGGTGTTAGACGTCATCCTTGCTGAACTGGGTGGGGCTTGTCGCGTCATCAGTAGTAGTTGCTGTGTGTATATACCAGACCATGCCCCAAATGTCTATGCATAAATACAGAAGTTACTTTGACTTGCATCTGATATTCATCAAGAGAATGGCACCTGGTGTCTTTCTGGCTGGCTCTGGGGTATGATAGCATCATGGGGTTGAAAAATACTCCTTTTTCTAGTAGCCATTGCATGTGTTATTTTCGCTTGTTGCCTGTGCATTAATTGTCTCCCTAGATGCTGTACATATTGTGTTAGCAAGTTAACACCTGCACCAAAGGCCCCAAGGCAGGATACAAAACCCTCAGCTATGATGATGCAGACTGTTCATGACCTCATGAACATTGATGTAGGACTTTTTGAATATTAGTATGCATTTGTATGACCTTGCAGTTACTGTTCTTCCTGTTATGTTAGTATAGACAACATTGTTAGCAAATGCTAAAAGGAGGGTCTGTTGGACTGAAAATGTGTCTAGCTGACATTTTTCATGCTAAATTAGCATTTGCTATGCCATTTTGTATGTAGGTGCCATTTTGTACTATGATCGAAAAGTAAGACTGTCACATTGCCTTCCTGCCTCGACGAAGGAGGCAGCTTCGAGTTATTTCCCTGTATCATATTCAAGGCTGTATCATAATGTACTAATGAATGGTTTATTCTGCCCTCGCATGCCTTTCCTCTCTCGTATCCCTGCTCCCACGTTGAAGAGTGCTGTGCTCAGTCAAGGCAACCATGAGAATGTGATAAGATGTACCCATTCTGCAGGTGGTAGCTTATCTCTGTGTGCCCCTTTGTTCATCAGAGCCCGTACTTGAATTTTCCAGTCTGGGCGGGTTCTTAGGGATCTGAAAATGTATAATATCTGATGTTGTGTTGGGGGGAGTCAGTCCCTCTGCAGCTATCCCATGAGGCTGGTCAGCCCCGACTCCGCTGCAGCGCACTACTAATAAAATTGCTTGGTTGGTATTCTCTACTATCTTCCCGACTCTTCATCTCTTGGAAGGCAAAGAGGTGGTCTCTAGTGACCTTGGTGACCCGATTTGGGTCACTTCCTTCAGCAAGTGGGTGCACTTGCCAAGTCAACATGGCAGTAAAAGCTGCCCGCAGGCACTGCAGTGGCAGGTCTAAGAACCCTTTCAATGGCTGCTCGTGTGGGTGGCACAATCAGGGCTGCAGGCCCACTAGCAGCATTTGATTACAGGCCCAGGCACTCAATGCACTGTACTAGGGGCTTACCAGTAAATCAAATATGCCAATCATGGAAACACCAATCCATAATACAATTTACAATATGAGCACATGCACTTTAACACTGAACAGCAGTGAGATAGTGCGCAGAGATACTAAACCAGCAAAAACCGAGTCAATACCAGGTCAGAAAGCAAAAAGACAGGGGAAACACGCCAAAAGATGCCAGGTCTAACAATGTCCATGAGAAATGTGATGCAGGAAATGCTAGCTGCAAATAATTTGTGGATTTGTGTAACAGAAGTAGGTAATGACAGCAGCTTAGAACTTTAGTGGGGCACCTTTTTGCACACTGGTGTAGAAGGAAATTTGGTGTATTATCTTATGGCTTTAAAGCCCCTTTTCTGTTTTTCCAGCAGCTTCCTCAGTGCCATATAATTGGCGATTACATCACGTCCTGTGACATCACTTCTGATCACGTCCAAGAGTCCAAAAGTTGTACCCTATAGTTCAACCTGCCCCCCTCCCAACCCGGGAAATTTAGAAGCTGGCTCCCCTGGCTAGAGGCACTGCTACTACACTATTCACTGGTTCGAACAATACAGTGGATTTGCTATCTTTGATCTGCACATCAAAGTGTCTCCATTCTAATGTTAACCAACAAAAATTATTATTTATATTATCTCCAGTTTTGGGTGCAGCCTCAGTGTCCAAACACTCATCCACCTAAAGTGTTGACTCCTGGATATACAAATTGTATTCCAATTATATACTAATGACAAAGACACTGGAGCATGGTGTGCTCCAGTGTCTTTGTCATTATTACACTATTCACTGGTGTCTTTGTTGATGACAAAAAGTTCCACAGAGTTTAAGGCTGGCATTAGTCACCAACCATCACTCGATTATAACATTTATTTGTCAGCTATCATCCGGTTCAAAAGCTGGACAGTTGAAACTATAGTGACATGTAGGGTCTTCGTGCAGAGATGGGGCTGTCCTGATGCTTTGAAAATGGACTTTTGGTATGTGAAATACAGTTTGAAGCATGGCAACAGAAAGAGTTGTACCAGGATGGGAGATGTCTGATGAAATGTAAGAAAATATGGGGGCTGAGCATACAGTACTTTGTACTGTTGCCGGTTCGTTTCTAATGCACCACACCTTGGTCTTTCTCTGTACCTCATTAATGTTGAAAGCATTCTCTGTCATGACATTTTTGCACATATGTCTGTGGTATTGCTTTGTTGCACTAAGTGCACAACTGTACAAGGGATTCTCACATCACACTTTGTTGATGTAGTTTTAAGATTCAATCTTGGTTATTGGACAATGTATCAATCACAGAAAGTCAGGCCTTAAATATCTCCTAAACAGTAAGTGTCCATTAAACTTTTCTTATACCACCAATCGAACAGGGAGGAAACAAATTCTCTCCGTTTACACAGAAAGACGAACAGCTCAGTATGAATCAGGAGGGAGGGAGAGGGAAGAGAGGAATGTCCACTATTACGAAGGCTCTGACTTGATGAACAGTGTGCTTTTCCCTCACCGTGAAGATAATTGGTCAGATTATTGCACAGCCAGATTATGTCCAAGAAAATGCAAATCCCTCCTCAGTCATGGTAGAGTTCTGCCTCTCTCTGGCCTGTCATTTTTGCAAGGTTCCTGCTAGTTATAAAATACTGCCCTTCTTTTGGCACCTATCATATTAGATGTGCAATTTGGATGGATACCACACAGAAGCCATAAATCCCGCTGTCAACAGTTGCTTTTTTATAGTTTGTAACTCATGTTCCCTATTTAGGATGACCCTACGTATATAAGGAATTTTTACTCTTTGGTTTTAGAAGCCATTTGGGTGACCTCCTCTTTCTGTGCAGGAAATCCCATCTCAAGCAGTATCATCCGTGCTCCCAAATGTCTTACCCCTCTCTTCTTTCATCTGGAGACAAAATGCTTTGCAGACCTCTAGTTGTATTGTGGCCTCCAAGCCCATCACCTCAGTTTGTAGTAACCATTGGAGCAGGTATTCAATGTATTCAGATTCGTGCAGTGGACATAGTCCTAAGACCCACAGTTTCGAGGCCTAGGCCATGTTGTCACGCCTCTCCACATCATCCGCCATTCTTAGCATTACTGGAATGGTACAATCTGTGAATGTACTTTACTGCTGGGCGGTCTAACCGTGCTCCTGATTTCTGCCTTCTAGCTTTGTGAGACCTTTTTCTATACCTCCTACTTTGTTTTCCTTTTGTGGCAGTCTCTGTTTCAACTCATGCAAACTCCCCTCTATTGAGGATACCCTTTCCTCCACATGTTTAGTTGTGGCCTCCAATTCCTGCAGGAGTTCTTTCAGCATTGACTCCCTTTGAGTCATGTTGGTACTACATGTGTCTTTTGTTTCATCTGTTCCTCCATCTTTTTGCGGGGTAGAGGTCCTCTTCAGGTCAAAGACATTTTTCTTCTCTGTGGTTCCCTTGTATTTAATCTCTTTGGAAAGCATGACATGTGGTTATCCCCCAGCAGCACAGATGTAGCGGGCATAAGCCTGTTTTTAGGTCGAGGACTACCGGTCTGCCGAAGGCAGAACCGGAAGTCGAGATTTAATGTTTCCTAGAGTGGCTCCTTAGCCCGCCTCTCTTTTTGCCTCTCCTCCATTGGCTGGCTTCCTAAACGGAGGCCAGGCATTGGAGGAGAGAGCCGTCCCTCCAAATAGGCTCCGTCTTTTTCAGATTCGGGGGCGTGTTCCTTGCTGTTCTTTCCACTTTTTAGCCACGCCCTTTTAAAACAGCATGAACACGCCCCGAATCCGAAAAAGATACGATTCTTCCAGCCGCCATTGTTTTGCTGTTCTCTAGCTGTGACGATTGTTCTCTGGCTGTGAGGATCTTGTTTTGTAGAGCTGGTGGAACCGGGCAACGCAGGCGCAAACTTGGACCCCATTCGAAAGAACACCGGAGAAGAGGTGAGCCTGGTAGTGAGTTAGACAGCGGCTCTCTCCCCCGCCCCAAATCCACTCCCACGGAAAACGTCAGGCGGGAGACTGCTCTTGCAACGCCGCAGCAGGAAAGCGGCGGCGAAGTTCGTTTCGTAAGTGACTGCTGGCCGTAGCAGAAAACAAAGACAAGCCGCAGAGGAATCGAGCCTGACGGGATTAACTTGGCTTCAACTGGGGTTTCGATTGAAAATGTGTTGAGTCTGCAGATGACAAAACTTGACAATTAACAAAACTCTACGCAACGCAGGAACTTAACATATACGGACTTAAAATATCTGCTCGGTCCGTGTGCTGTGTGCGGGTGACCATGCTGCGCTTACCCCATGAATGATGCTTGCGTTGCTTCTGTTGCCCACTTTAGTCTGTTGTGCGGGAGGGAAGCTTGTCTGTGTTTTGGAAGAATCTGGTGCAACGGCTGCCACTGTCACGTGTGCGTGGGAAGTGTCACTGCTTCTGGGTGCAATACATTTGTTCTGCATGTGAGGCGAGTTGGTACTGTTGTTGCGTGTGCTCTACATATTGAGAGATATGCAACAGAGCGTCAAAAGGCTGCAGGCCGGAGTCTTCTATTAAGGGCTGAAAGTGAGGACAATAGGACACTGCAACGCCGCGCGCTGGGGCAGTGGGGGCCTGCCTCAGAAATGACGAAACGTGCCCGCTCTGTCCGGTGCTCACGTTGGACAGGCGGTGAGCAGTTTTGGGGAGCGGGTTTGTTTTACAGTATCCGACTCCGAGCTAAAGCAAAATTGAGGAGCGTAGGAAGAGAGTTTGAAAGAAGGACGCAGATAACGATAACATAAATCAGCTACGTGGGGAGAAAGCAGGGGGAAAAGAACATGCAAGAGTGAACTAAAAAGATAGGACGTGTGGGTTTAGGGAAGAAAGAATCAAGAACTGGCATGAATAGTACTAGTCTGCAGCCCTGGCATTCGGCAGCGGCGGGCTCCTAAGAACAACTTTAGACCTTTGCACTATTTTAGCAAGTTAAGCACCCCAGCGACTCTGAAGGGTGGCAGGGCCCACCTTTAAGATCGATAAAGAAATGTGCAGAATTCTGAAAATGTCAGTGCAGTAAAAACAATAGCACGCAAGCCACAGCAGCATGAAACCAAAAAAGAAAGACAATTGGCTAATTTCTCTGCAGCCTTGCGACGCACAGGCTTTACATGGTCGCCGGCTTTACCAACTGCTAGTATTTCAGATGGGCATCCGAAAAAAACACCACGAGGCAATGCTGCCGATAAACACTACAGAGCAGAACAAACTGCTCCAAGTGAGGCCTTCGGACGTGATCTCCTTAGCAGGACACACTGCTTAATTTATGTTATGAATGTATTGTGTTACACAGAACGACCTTAATCCAGCGAGGTTTCAAAGAAATGTGCAGAGTAGGTTTAAGAGAACAGCGTATATGCATTGACCGAAAATCAATAAGATGCAGAGTTCAGAATTAGAAGCTCACAACCTCACAACTTCACTCTCTCTCACTCACTACCTCAATCACTCTCTATCTCACTACCTCACTCTTTCTATCTCACTAACTCACTTTCACTCTTTCTATCTCACTACCTCTCTCTCTATCTACCTCACTCTCTACCTCACTACCTCACTCTCTATCTACCTCACTCTCTCTCACTACCTCACTCTCTATTTCAATACCTCACTCTCTCTCTCTATCTCACTACCTCACTCCATCTCTGCTAATGCAATAGGTATCACATATGCAAAAAAAAAAGCTAATGCCAATAGAAATGACAATGCCATTTATTTATGGATACAAAAATGATAAAAAAATAATGAGCAATACCAATAGCTCTACCTATAATATTGCCGAGACCATTGCATTGTAAATGCTTGTTTTTAGCTGACATCTGTGTCTCCAGTATCATTAGTCTAATGAGGCCGCTGTCAGTATGCTGTGCCACATTTTTAGGGCTCTAAGCCCGTCAAGGACTCAGCTACTACTCACCCTTTCACTCCCTATGTACACACCAGTCAGCAACAGGTGGTTACGACATTTTTCTCAAGGCCTGAGAAGCCTCCACATACTCTCCAGTGGTACCCTCCAGCGGCAACACCTGCTGGAGCATCCACTATTTCGCTGACTACTACGCTGTGTCCCTTTTAATGAGCCGCAGCAATATGTAATTATTTCTGGGATTGCAGCCCATGATTACAACATTTGGTGCTCCTTAGGTTCTGACAGATGTGTACCTTTGGTTCTATCGTCACCTGACTGTTTCCGCCATTACCAGCCTTCGTGTGGGAGTTCTGCCAGAGCTCCGTGAAGACATGTTCGACCAGGAGACTTGCAAACCCCACCCAAATAATTTTAATAGCACATTAGTTACCAGAAAGGGAGAAAATAAAAATCGTAGTGAAAAATAAAAAGGCCGCACATTCATTTATTCTGATCTGGGCGACAGGTCCTATGTGATTTCCTGTGAAGCAGTCATTGAGCAAATGGTCATGTCATTTCAATAATTCATCATAATGCTTTAGAAACCTGAAAAAAGCGTCCATCTTTTTAAGGCTATATTCATTTAGAGCAATGTTGTTGCAGGGTAGCTTTAAAACAATGAAAAAGACTGACTCCTCTTGTCAATGTAAAAACAGGCATTTACTGTCGCGGTAGGGAGAGCGACCGTCCCCACCCAGGTTAACAGCCAGTCTCAATTTGCTGCTTCACAGGAGGCTATTTTCATACACAGTCAGACAATGCTTGTCACAAAAATGTAAACATTAATTAAAAGTTACACATTGGTTACAAAGCAAGAAGTCACCTGTGACCCTAAACTTTAACCTAATTCTCTACATATCCTTTAATGCAGTTCTAATAATGCTTAACAAACTAAATATTATTCTACTTTTTAAAGCATGTGTATTTATGGTGAATGCATATTTATTTGCGTTGTGCTTTATCATTGTGCTCATGAGAGCTCTTATCAAATTATGTGTATTCTTGGTTAATTCATTCTCCTGCCTCTATGATCCAAACTTGTTTCAATCTATTGAAAACACAGAATACGTGCCAGTGTTTCAGTGTGCTAAGGCCATAAGTTCCTTCAAGCTTGCCAAACAAGTGTTTTCCATTAACTATGACCTTACAGGCCATGCACTCTGTTCTTAAGTAAACTATTTTCCTCTTTCTCATCAGCACAAGTTTTTGGCCCTGCACTACTCTTTCACCACGTATAGCTGTGTGACGGTCTCTGCTGTTGTCTGCTGTTGCGCTGTGTTTTCATATTTCATTACTTCCATGACAATGTATTTCTGCTGTCTACCCAGTCCAAAGGAAGGAGTTCCCAATGCTTGCTGAATTGAGTATATTATCATTGTAAGCAAATGGGCTATTAATACACACACCATTTGCTTATATTGAGTTCTGTGGTGGGATCCAGAATTTGTTTTTAGTAGGCACCACTCAGTATTGGAATGTCAAAATTAAAAGTCTGTATTCACAGTTGACAGCAAAAATATCATTTTACTTAGCAAAGGATGTTGATTGGGTCATTTTTGATTTTTTAAATAATTTTTTTCATTCTAATTTTTACAACTTAACTTTTGGAAACATGGATGTGGATCTGTTTATCCTGGAGAGTCTCAGCATGAGAGAAGTGAGACCCTGTCCAAGCAGAGAGGGCTGAAGTTGAGCAGTGATTCCACAAAACAGGATCTCTACACATGTCTCAAGGCCTAGGAAGAGGTTCTGCAGCTACAGACCACCTCAAAGGAAAATATGGAAGGTCAACAACAAGAGGAGACAGATCACAATCTGTCTCAAGGAGACTTCTCATGTACGTTCCAGGGCTGAAAGTGACGGCTCCCATAGCCTCAGCCCGCAGTGCTGTTATCTACTGTTGCACCGTGTTTTCATATTTCATAGTTTCCATAACAATGTATTTGTGCTGTCTATCCAGTCCAAAGAAAAGAATTCCAAATGCTTGCTGAATTCCATACCATCCTTCCCTCTAGTTGATATTTCAAATACTGGTTCTAAACCTTGGTCTACACTTGGCACTAAGTGTTATGTGTTGCGCTGGGCATCACTACACATGTTGGTGTCCTATTTGGAAACATCCCTCCCATGTTTGTACCAATCCTTATACAACATGCTAGTACTAATATGATAGGACAAAACACAACTAGTAGGACCACAATAGCTGGCAACAAGGCTAGCAATTGTCCTGACATTCAGGATGGTGGAAAAGAAAACTATCTGGTAAACCAATTATCTGGGGCACCTCCCTCATTTACCATTTTCTTCTGTAGTCTATACAAAGTTTGTATGACCACTGACATAGTTCCATTGTCCTTATCGTTTGCTGGGACATAAGTGCAGCGAGCAGTTCCTATCTTTTTTTTCTCAACATAATTTTATTGTTCACAGCCAATACAATATAAGGGCCTTGTAGGGCACCCAAGATATATACGCAGGGTAAATTACAATAATCAAGAAATGGTTACACAGTAAATAGACTGCAAGAACAAATAAGAATTGAAAAGAATAGGAATGAAAGAATGAAAGAAAGAAAACAACATTACCACAGTATCTCTGCTCAACAAATGCCACAATTCTGAATAGAGAAAACAAGTTTGCCACGCATAGTTACATCTAACAATAGCACTACCCAAATTTCGGTCGACTGGTGTCAAAGTAGTGGTTCCTCAGTGTCCGTTGGGGGGGGCTCCAAATATAGTCCCCTATAGTCAGCCCACCTTTTCCAAATTTTATAGTGTTTACGGGGACATCCCCTTGCTGTAAATGCCGGGAGTTCCAGGCCCATGCAAAAGTCTAGACCCTTTTTCCATACCGCAAGTGATGGTGGAGCTTCATCTTTCCAAAGGCTGGCGACATCACGTTTTGCCAGAGTAAGACCAAGAAATAGAAGATGGCCCTTATATCTATTCTCACCTATATCTTCTGTAATACGCAACATGGCAAGCCTCGGCGAGGGTGCAATATCCCACCCGAGACCTCAAACAGACATGCGCACATCCCCGTCCAGAACTTTGACAGTGCCAGGCAGGACCAGACGGAATGTAGGAAGGTACCCTCCGTGGACTTGCAGCGTAGACAGTGTGGGGATTCGATAAGCCCAGCACGCCACAGCCTGTATCTGGTATAATAAGCTCTGTGTAACTATTTGAATTGAATAAAATGTAGGCGTGCCGCGATTGCCGTACTGCGTGGGGATTCCAGAGCCTCCACCCAATCATCTTCCTACAACGGCCCCAAGTCCTGTTGCCATGCCTCTCTGGTTTTGTGCAATGTAGTAGTGGTATTGTTAATAAGTGTACGGTATATTTCGGTTATTTTATGATTTCCCAGGTCGCCCATAAAAACTTTCACCTCAATGGGATGAAATTCCGGAATCATTGATAGATGAGATATGTATGGGGTAAAGGCGTGTCGGAATTGGAGATAACGATAAATTTGCGAGTGGGGCATACCATATTCCGTCTGTATATCTAGGAAGGACTTGAGAGTGCATTCCCGTACAACTGCTCCCACTGTATCTATCCCGATGGTCTCCCAGCCTCAAATGCTAGACAGTAGCGTAAGCTGTGGGAACTGTCCGTTATGCTACAGTGGAGTCTCCCTGGTGAGTCTCCCCCACCAACCCATCTGATGGAGTGCCGACTTCCAGATCTTGAAGACCGTGGTTGTGGCGGGTGGTAGCTCTCGGTATAGCGCCCCTGAATAGAGAACCAGATGGAGGGTGTTCTCTCCCAATAGCCAGTGTTCTACAGCATATGCCAGGACCACCGCGGTCGCCATACCACCAGTCATTGAGGACCAGTAAATGAGAGGCCATGTAGTATGCCTGGACGTCTGGAGTTGCCACTCCGCCAGAGTAGGTGGATGGGAAACAAGTCCTTACGGCCACCACGAGGCGCCACCTCCCCAAAGAAAACGGGCCAGGACAGCATTTAACTGGCGAAACCATGACAGTTTTATCAGATAAGGATGGTTTTGCTATTGGTAAAGGAAACAAGGTAGGGAAATCATTTTAAAGATAGCGGACCTACCAAAGAGAGATAAGGGGAGATGGGACCATGCCTGTGTCTCATCGCCTACCTGCGTCCATAGGGGGTGAGGTTTTTATCCCACGCCAGTGTCGAAAACGATAAGAGATATACTCCCAGATATTTAAAGCCCTATGGGTCACTACTACTTCCCGCGACCAGTCGCCTAGTCGGTTCCCACCCCGCAGTGGCCAGAAATAGGATTTCCCCATGTTCATGTGGAGGCCGGATGTTTCCCCGAAGATTTGCATGATGCGGAGAAGCCGTGGACCAGTTCGATCAAGGTCCGTGAGGAAGGATAAGACATCATCCGCATAGAGCGCTATGTGGTCAGACAAGCCCGGTGCCCACTCGAAACCACGTAGCTGTGTGTCTATGCGTATCCAAGCCAAGCAAGGGCAAAGAGATAGGGGGAGAGGGGGCAACCCTGGCGCATCCCCCGCCCGATCGGAAAGCAACAGGAAACTGAGTCGGCCACACGGACTGCTGCAGTTATGTCAGTGTAGAGCAAGCGAATAAGGCTCAATAGCCGGGGACCAATATTCAGATGAGTAAGCAGGGCAAAGAGATATGTCCAGCTTAGGGTGTCAAAAGCTTTGTTCATGTCTGCAAGCGGTTCCTATCTTGGCATATACCACTCTTTGCATGGCCGTCATGAGGTCAAGTACATAACGGTGCTGCATTGTCATAATTCTTATAGTACACAACTCTTCCTTTATGCATTAAATCCTTTTTTGTTGTGTTGATGCACTTGATAATCTCCCATCGTGTTGTCTGCAGTCATTGGGCTTTTGCCTTACCCTGAACAAATGGCAAAATACTTCAGAAGAACAGCTTTGCATCATTAAACAACCAATACTCTTGAGGAATATAGTTCCAGGTAGTAGTGCCATAATACTATGCAGTTCTCTTCCTTTGATGATGATGTAACAAAGCTGTTGGACGGCTCATGTGATGATCTTGTAAACCTGATATGTTAACTCCAGGAATTACCAAAACAGGGGCGTGCATGGTGACCATGGTGCTGAGGCCTCCCCAGTACAGTGGTAACTGGATGTACAGTAGTTCTCCACACTGCCAATAACAGTTCATGAGGCTGGAGGTGCCCCCTGCATGTCGTGGTTATCTATTGTGGCTCTACAGTTGACATTGTGTTCTACATTAAAAGTGCCATTTCCTCTGAAATGCAAAGAAACAGATGTTAGTCACATGACTGTCTGAGGACTCACTGTACTATCTATCCAAGTGTAATGTGCAACATTATTATCGCATATCCCATACACACACTTTCTTACTGCACCCTGACTAATATCAGTACCATTCCATAAAGACGTGATACTCCAGGAAAATTAAATATCAGAATGCCATTGATCATGGACAACAACTGATCCAGTAACTTTAAATACTGGCCTATGAGCACAATCTGGGGGCAAAGGATTCACTAAATAGCTATTACACTCAGTGGGAGGGCATTGTACACCTAAAAATCCTAAATCTAAGACCACTTGTATCTATTCTGCAGAAGTAGGACTACCTGTTTTCCATGTGTGATATCTCAGCCTTACTGCCCTGTCTATCTTTAAGGATATATAAAACTTCTGCCAACGAGTCAAATTTTGTGGAATTGACTAGAAAATGTGCTACTTTGACATTTGTTAGTTACATTTGGGCCTACATCCCACACAAGTAGAGATGCAAAAGACAGAGCTGTGCTTGTGGGTACTTCTTTAGTTGAATGTCGTCTATCTGATCCTCTATCCTGAGGAATTAAAGAGCAGATGAAACATGATTCATTGGTACTTTCCGAACCTATGTCTGACATATGCTGATGCCACATATTATCTGATAATCTGGTATGATTACTGTGGGACACATTAGCATGAATAGAAAGTTCTCTTCGTAGGTGTGTGGGGTTAGAGGTAGAATTTGCTATGGAAGAGCAAGAATTGAAAAGATAGTATTAAGAGACAAAAAAGAAAAAGGAAAACAAAAATACATAACGTATGTTATTTTATTAAAATAAATTGTCAAAAGGCAGCGATGGAAGAGGGTATTTTTATGATGACAATCTGCCCCCCCCCTATTCCATTTACACTGTTGATGATGCTGGATTCAGACAAATATCGGTGAGTTAGATCCAAGGCTTCCTGCCACCTTCCTTCAGGGCAGAGGGGGTCACCATGGTTACCATAAAAGGTCAGTCGAATCTGGGCTGTTTGCATTTCCGAACAACATTGCGAATGAAGACGTTGTCACCTATATGCACAACTGGGAGGTCAACCTCAGCGGTGAAGCACTTCCCCTCCATATTAGTTACCTTCTTAGAAATTGATTAATTCACAAAGGTAAACATGTCTTTCATTGTTTAAGATTTCTGCTGTAATTTCTCTCTATACATTACTTCTACTGGCAGGTATTTGTACATTCATCGGTCTCCCTATGACTATCTGATCAGGTGTCAGGGGATGATCAGATCCAGGCATATTCCTAAGGAAAAAGCATGCCAGTGGTAGGCAATACGACCAATTCTTATGCAATGTGGCACATAGCTTGCTAATCTTATTCTTTAGCATGCTGTTTAGGTGCTCCACTATGCCATTGCTTTGGGGATGGTAAACAGAGGATAGTTTATGTTTTATCCCTAACATTGTCGTAAGATGTGTGAAGATCGCATTAACAAAGTGTGTGCCATTGTCAGATCTTATCCCTTATGGAATTCTCCAGGGTGGAATCACCTCACAAATCAGAAAGGTAGCAGCTGACTTAGCATCACAATGGACGACCGCCCCTGTTTCGATCCATCAGGAAAAAGGACAAATTACAACTATTAGATAAAGATATTTATTGCACCTATCTATCATGTCTACAAAGTCAATATGGAGAGCTTTAAAAGGACTTTGTGGAATGGTAGAATTTAGCACTTTTAATGTGGTGTTAGGGGAGAATTGTTAGCAATCAGTACAGTTACGAAGGTACATGGTAAGCATATCATGCAAATTGGAGATGAACCAGTCTTGTATTTGCAAAGACAAATGATCTCTTCAAATTTAGGTTAGTAAATTCAACTTATAAGGGGCTATTATAAGTTAAGGCTGAGGCATCACTGGTTTACCTGTAGATATTTGTTTATATATTAAATCATCCCCTGACTAGGACCATCCTCTAGCTTCCTGCAACTGTTTCTCATGTAGTGAAGCAGCCTCCAACTCTCGAAGATGTAAACATGCTGTCTCAGCACAATGAGGCATGACATTATCTATGGTAGGGTTAGATACAGATGGCGAAGTAGTCTGAGCCACCAAAACAGGGACATGTTGTGAACTCGATAAAACAGACGGGGGTGCCAAGCCACAGTTTTAGCTGCCCAATCTGCTAGTGCATTACCCCGAGACACAAAATCCTGTCCATTTGTATGTGCTGCACATTTCACAACTGCCCATGCCTCTGGTAACGCAAGTGTCTCTATTGAAGCCTCTAGGAAATTCCTATGCATAACAGGACTTATGTCTGACTTAAGGAAACCTCTCCTTCTCCATCTCATAATGCTGGAATGTACATACGATGAATCTGAATAGATCATGATGACTTTTCCGGCTTTTTGCTTGAGAACTGCTATCAAGACTATCAGTTCTGCTGCTTGTGCAGAATAATATGCTGGTGCTGTTAACTGCTCTACTATCTGAAGTGTATCTAAAGAGTCATACCGTTGTGCTCTAAATACTGCTGCACCTGTGTTTCTTACTCCTGCATCCTGGTCAATAGTATAAGGACCATCAACAAAATAGGTAATAATACATAGTATAGGGTCCTCTCTTGCTTGACTAGATTCATTAGGAAGGTAAGTTGCACAATCATACACATCATCCTCAGAGTCTAATATAGGATGAGCATAGCATGTTGCAGGATTTACTGTATAAAAAAAGGGTTTGCACGCGCACAACCTAAATTTAAACAGTAAAGCTGAACAATTTCTTCCTTTAAGATGTGCTCACAGGGTATCGCTCTCTGAACCACGTTCGCGGGCACCAGATACACTCGTCGGAGTGTTTCGAGCTTAAAACACACCGTATCTGCATGTTATTCCAATTGTTTCCCTGACGAAGGGCAAGATGCCCGAAATGCATTGGAATTCATTGGAATTTATCTAAAAACATGCGATACATTTTTTTGCGAACGTTATGGATATTTAAGTATCATGAATTGAAAATAAGTTCATTGTTACTACAAAATACAAATCTTGGAACATGTAAAAAGAACTTTGGCTTACGTGTCGTCTTTGTTTAAATCAATTATCAGTCCAACACCCTTAACTGGGGACTGGTTGTGCCTAGGGGGATTCACCCCATCCAGGGGTGAACTATACACACAGGATTTACTGTATGACACTTCCCAACCTTCAAAGACGGTAGTGACAGTATCACCTCATATCCTGACACTCTCTGTGTTTTCAGAGTAGTCTACTGAAGGATAGCAAACACTGCATGCTCTGCATTGAGCGTCAAATGTGCCCCCATGACAATGGGGGTGTCCTGCACTGCAAATGCTGCAGTGGTGAGAGCTTGCTCGCAAGGATAATGTCCTCTCATCACTGAATGCAACAGTCCACTAAAATATGGAATGGGTGTGTGTCCTAAAGGATATTTCAGCCTAAGGACAGCTGTCATCACTTGAACATTGCAATGACAAAAGAGATAAAACTCCTTGGTATGATCAGGAGTTCCCAAAACTGAGCATTTGTTATCTCAGCCTTCAACATCTGAAAACTTCCCTTCCCAGACGCTAAACAGGACTATACGCTGCTGCAGCAGTTACGATGTCTATGTCTAGGACTTATCAAGGTCCAGGTCAACAACAGGGTTAGACAACTTGTGTCTACATACATTACGTAATTAACAGTTGCCATTAATCACCCACATGACCCTGTGGATTGCACAGCCAGGACTTCTAAAGTCTCATCTCTGTTTTAACGGTATTACTGATATTTTGGGAAATCTTCATATTTTGTTATTGCCGCAATTAAGAGTGACCAATATCTGTGAGCTGGAAACAACACACCTGAGCATTGCATTGAAAAAGTTCTTTAAGAAGGAAACGAGTCGGCTAGGATCATCTACGAGAAAAGGTCCCCACAACAACGGTACCTGTGGAACAAGGGAACGCACTGCATATATAATTTATCAAATTGTTATGGGTATAATTAAGTGATAAACAAACTATAGAGTGTAGTATATGATCTGATGTATAACAATTTTTAGTGACAGTTTTCAAGCAAGAAGTAAAAATATCACATGCTTAAAAATGTGTGAAATCTGTTTATGAGATAGCATCTCTATGTCATTCAAGTAATACAAATTCTATGCATACCAGGATACACTAACTAGTAGGTGTAATTGATATGGATTATGATGACAATTCTTACATATGAGGAGTGTTCCACTATTTTGTTTTCTCAATTTGACGAATAGAGGCTGCTCTTTCAGGGGTTACTCGTCGACCCAAAGCTGACAAGTAATTGCCCTAAAAAATGGACTCCCTCCTGGCGATACTGGACTTTGTCTCTCTCTACCTTGTATTCTCTCTGCGCAAGAGTAACCAGGAGACATATAGTATCTTTCCTACACTGCTGTTCTGTAGGACTACAAACTAGTATGTTGTCGACATACTGCAACAATGTACTGTCATACCGAAAGTTTGACCCATCATTTTTCACCACTTTGTTGAAAATACTAGGGGAACTCATAATACCCTCGGCGTAACCTAGAATGCAAATACTGAGTCCCGTGATGGAAGAACGCTGTCAAATTATGGCTTCCTGGATTGGGAGGGATGCTGAAAGAGGCATTCTTCAGATCTATAACAGAGAAATATTGAGCATCCTGAGGAATATTTATTAGAGTGATGGAGGGGTCAGAAACAATTTGAAATTCTGGTACTACTACATCATTCAGGGGCCACAGGTCTTGAACCATAAGCCAAGTATCACACTTAGACTTTTTAACCAGGTAAATCGGGGTGTTTCTAGGAGATACTACAGAGCAAATTACTCCTTGCTCTAGCAATGCCTGTATAGTAGGGGTGATGCCCTCATCTGCTTCTTTAGAAAGAGGATACTGTTTCACTCTAGGTAAGAAAACACCTTACTTTAACGTAATTCTAAATGGTTTAGCAGTACGAATAAGGCCTACATTATGGGCACCCTTAGTCCACAAGGTGTCTGGTACTTAGGAAAGGTCAGCTTCCCTAACTGAATCAAAAGCTCTACCTGGTATGGGCGTCCTTACATCTAATATTGTCCTTAATGGTATGTCATCCTGAAAGAATAAAACTGTTTTCTTCTAATCGTCATCAAACAGTTGATCATCCAATATTTTCGAAACCATTTTACTTGGCTCAATGAATATAACACATGCCCATAAAACATGGTTATGATCACTGGCTATCAGATCACCATAGATTGGTGTTACCTCTAAGGCTTCTATTTGCAATATTACCTCTGGATCAGACATCCAACAATCTTGTTCTTGTTGCTGGGAAAAGCAATTGTTTGGGTAACTGGACCTCCTTTCCCAGTAACTCTAGCATCTCTGCTAAAATTGTATACACTGGGTTGGTAAGTGCTTTGATATCAACAGGTCACGCTCTGATTTTCCCTCCAGTAGAGTAATCTACTGTTACTGCCATAATCCTGAAAGGTGAAACTCCAGGGGTAGAACAATCAAATCATTGTATTGTATTGTAATTGCATTTATATAGCGCTTAGTACACCTGACGAGGCGTCGAAGTGCTTTTTCGGCGAGTAGCACGCTACTCCGGGACCCATAGAGGATTAGTGTTGAATTAGTATAGTGAAACATGAAAGTAATTTTAAGCGGTGGATAGGTTAGTCAGTTATTTGGATTCTAAAGGATAGCAGAAGGTTAGAAGAGGAAAAAAGGTTTGTATTTATATAGCGCTTGTAACCCCTGATGGGGTGTTGAAGCGCTTTTTTGGGGGCGAGTAGCACGCTACTCCGGAAACCCATAAAGGATTAGTGGTGTATTAGTATGGTGAAACATGAAAGTAATTTGAGTGGTGGATATTAGTCAGTTATTTGGAGTGAGAAGAATAGCGGAGGGATAGAAGGGGAAGAAAGGTTTGCATTCATATAGCACCTGTTACCCCTGATGGGTGTTGAAGCGCTTTTCTGGCGAGTAGCACGCTACTCCGGAACCCATAAAGGATTAGTGTTGAAAATTAGTATAGTGAAATATGAGTGGTGGATATGTTATTCAGTTATTTGGATACAGAAGGGTAGGTGGCGGGATAGAAGAGGGAAAGAGGTTTTTATTTATAAAGCGCTTGCTACCCCTGATGGGGTTTTGAAGCGCTTTTTTGGCGAGTAGCACGCTACTCTGGAACTCATAAGGATTAGTGTTGAATTAGTATGGTGAAACATGAAAATAATTTGAGTGGTGGCTATATTAGTCAGTTATTTGGATTGAGAAGGGTTGGGGAGGGGTAGAAAAGGGAAAAAGATTTGCATTTATATAGTGCTTGTAACCCTGATGGGGTGTTGAAACGCTTTATTGGCGAGTAGCACGCTACTATGGAACCCATAAAGGATTAGTGGTGAATTAGTATAGTGAAATACGGAATTTGAGAAGTGAACATGTTAGCCTGTTATTTTGATTGAAAAGGATAGTGGAGGGATAGAAGAGTTAAGGATTTGGATTTTTTGGGGGGGATGTCAAAGCAGGAGGAGGAGACTTTTAGATGAGTAAAAAGGGTTTTTTGAGGGGAAGAGTCAGAGGGAAGAGTTTAGAAAGGTTTGTTTTGCGGAATCGGTGTAGTAAATGATGTGTCAGATGATGCAAAGAGGGGTAGAATAGGGGAGACTCTAGAAAGGGTTATTTTGGGGATCATAGTAGTGGTATGGGCTTTGGGATAAATGAGAGAGTGGATGTAGAAGATATATTGACAGATGTATAGGGTGAGAGATAGGGTAGTGCATTCGAACGAGTAGTAGAAAGAAGTTTGAGATGACTCAGAAAGTTGGGCTAGAAGATATATTGAAAGAAGTATAGGCTGAGAAATAGGGTAGTGCATTGGAAATGCTAAATTAAAAGAAAGTGATAAATATATAGATCAATAAGTACATTGAAAGTATATAGATGCATAAAGGAGGTAAGTATATGTAGATTAAATACATTGATAGAGGTGTAGGATGAGAAATAGGGCAGTGCATTGGATATGCTTTTTTAAGAGAAAAGTAACAAACGCACAGATCCAAGTACATGGAAGGTACATAGATGCACAATGAAAGCAAGTACATGTAGACCAAAGATGCACCACATATACTCCAGTTTTCAAGTGTCATTGTACTTAAAAAAAATGTTTTACAACATAATTATTCTACATGTTTATACAAAGCAATACGCAAATATAGGTACTTATCTATAGTGAACATAAATGCTTGTATACAGAAGGATATGCTGTAAATTTCTGTTTGCGTATGGTGCTTATGTGGGAAAGAGCCAATTCTTGAGTAGTTTTCTAAAGATAAGGTGTTGTCGTTGGATCTTATGGTGGGGTAAAGAGTTCCATAGTTTGGCTGCTTTAACGGAGAAGGATGTGCCACCCATGGGTTTTTTCTTGTATCTTGGGATTTTGAGGTGAGATGCCCCTTTAGAGCGGAGGTTCCTTTGTTGAATGTTGTTGGTGATTTTATTTCTGATGAAGAGCAGTCCCATTCCATGTATTGCTTTGTGGGTGATACAAAGAAGCTTGAACGTGGAACTTCTGGCAACCGGTAACCAATGCAGGGCTTTCAAGGCAGTTGAGATGTGGTCTTGCAGTTTGATATGCAAGAGTAGTCTGGCATCCGAGTTCTGCATCCGTTGTAGTCTTTTCATGGTTGTTAAAGGTCATCCGTGGTAGAGGCTATTGGCATAATCGAGTTTGGACAGAACAAGGGAGATGGTAGCTTGGACCTTGTGCAGAAATCCCAAATGAGGGAAAATTTGTCGCAGCATTTTTATAGTGACAATGCTTGATCTTGCTAGTTTGTCCACTTGGGCATTCATCGATAGCTTGGAGTCCATGGTCATTCCGAGGTTTCCTACTTCCTTCGATACTTTAGGCGGTGATCCCAGTTCATCAGGCCAGGCTGCAAGCGGTCATTGTTCCAATCGCCACATTTGAGTATTTCCGTTTTGCAAGCATTCAATTTGAGATGGCTCCAAGTCATCCACTGATCCACGGCTCTGAGACAACTGAAAATTGGGGATTTTCCAATGTCTTTGGGTGGGGCATTCCAGTTGAAGGAGTATTTGCATGTCATCTGCATAGTTCTAGCACGTGAGGTGAAATTGATTGATCAGTACCGGTAATGACTTCATGTAGATGTTGAAAAGCATGGGCGAGATGATAGAGCCTTGAGGGACCCCTACTTTTGTGGAGTATGGTTTGGACAAGAACGGTGGGGTATGGATGACATTAGTTCTGTTTCAAAGGTAGGACGCGATCCAGTCTTGAGCAGTCCCCTCTATGCCGGCTTCATAGAGTCTTTGTTTCAGAGTGTCATGGTCAACCGTGTCAAAGGCAGCTGAGAGGTCCAAGAGGAGTAGCGCAGCAACCCCGTTGCGGTCTACTGTATTCTTCAGGTCATCCCAGATGGCAAGGAGGACAGATTCCGTGCCTCTTCCTGGATGGAATTCTGTTTGGAAGTCTGAAAGTATGTCATTCTCTTCAATGAACATCTGCTCTTTCTATCAGTTTGCCCAGGAAAGGTCCATTTGTAATGGGTCTGTAGTTATCAGGGTTCTGCAGGTCCAAGTTTGTTTTCTTCAGTAAAGGGCGTATGTGTGACTTTTTGAGTTCTTCTGGAAATATTTTGGTAGCTAAGGAATCGTTGATGATTCTTCTTACTGGAATGGCAGCAGAGGTTGTTAGAAGAATTGTCTTGAAAGTTTGTGGTGGACATGAATCAGAAGGGCTGCCGGCAGGCCTGCTTGCCTTGACCAGGTCCATAAATTAATCGTGTGAGATGTGTTGGAAGGAACAGAGAGGCTGGGTTAGAGTATTCTTGGATTGTTGTTTTGTACAAGGGTTAGTGCTGGTGTCTTGTTTTTGTTTTAAGTATGAGTCCAATGTGTCTGCTTTGTCCATGTAATGATTTTCCAGTTTGTCTGTGAAATCTTGAGTAACAGGATGAGTTCCTTTTAGGCAATTTGGTTTGTGAAATTCATTGAGTATTTTATAGAATTCTTTAGCATTTTGAATTCTGTCTGAATAGTACCTTTTCTTAGCTTTTTTGATAGCTGACTGATATAAACTGTTAATTTTCTGTAGGTGAAGTTTGTCTTGTTTGGCGCTTGTTTTGAGCCAGGTACGTTGCAGCTTTCTAATTTGTTTTATGTCTTTTATTTCTATGTTTCTCCAAGGCGCTTTTTTTCTTTTGTTCTGTTGTGTGGTTTTGAGTGGTATCAGGATGTCAAAAGCTTCCTGTAGCCACTCATATAGTTTTTTTAGCAGAATTTATTGTTTCCAGATTTGTCATGGATGTTAGTTGTGTTTCTAAGTGTTCCAAACTGAGGTTGTTCCATGGCCTATAGGTGGATGGATGTAAGGTAGTTTTAGGTGAGTCGCTTAGTGTTGTTTTATGTTGGAAAGCAAGCAAGTGGTTGTCTGACCATGTGACTGGAGTTATAGTTTGAAAGGTAACTAGTTCAGTATTAGCAAAAATGACATCGAGGATATGTCCAGTGATGTGTGTGGGTTTGTGGACAATCAGATGCAGGTTCAGTGCATCTAGGCCAGTAATTATTGTTTTTGGATGGGTCATATTGGGTTTGTCAATCCAGAAGTTGAGGTCACCCGGAACGAATAGGTTGGAGTGTATTGTTATCAGGTTTGAAACAGTGTCTAGAAGTGCGTCTGGGAATGTCGCCTTGCTAGGTGGAGGTCTGTAAAGGAGCAGGAAGTTACAGGAGGAAGACGGTGTAGGATTGCATTTGGTGAGAAGAGCATCACAATTCTTTCTGGTGATGTCGTCCACTTTAGTGATATGTAATGTTTGCACGAACACAACAGCTAGACCACCTCCTTTTTTGCCTATATGATTTTGGATGGTTGTTTGATAGCCTAGAGGAACGGCTTCATGCAGGACTGGAGCCATATCATCTCCCAACCATGATTCAGTTATGAATAGTATGTCTGGTTTTGCATCTGTGAGAAGCTCGTAGATGCAATGTTTGTTTTTAGAGCGGGATCGAGCATTTATTAGTAGACAGTTAAGAGAATGGGCTTTGGTGACAGTGAGACTTTGTTTTGTAGAAGAGTGATCAGTATTGTGTGGGTTTGTAGCAGGTGTGTTTTTAGTGCTGGCATTAGCTGTATTAGGATAGCAATCGTGTAGCTGTTCTGTATCATGTTCCTCATGTAGCATGCTAAGAAGGCATTTTGATGGGTCTGCGTGTGTATGTGGTGGAGAAGGTATTTGAGAGTGAGTGGTGTGCTGTGTTGTTTTCGTGGGTGTAGCATTGTTGTGCAGTAAACATGGGGAAGCGAAGTTGTGAGGTGTGGCACGTTGCTTATATTGTTTACGTGTGATTAGGGTGGAAGGTGTATGAGTCAGGGGTGTTGGTGCAGCATGTGGGTCATGTAGTACGTTTCTAAATTGTCCAATGGATGAGAGGCAGTTAGAAGAGAGTTGCTCTGTTGCTGTATCTGTGTTAGGTGTGGTGAAAGAGAGAATGCTTGGCATTGGAGTTTGTTCCTTTGTGTGGTTTGAAAGGTGGGTGTATGTTTGTATTTTGTGATGGTAAGTATTATGAGGTGTTGTGCTTTGAAGATCTTGTTGTGCTAGTGTGTGTGATATGTTTTGTTTTTGAGGAGTAGTGAAAAGGGGTGTTGGTGTATTTGTTTCATGCAATGGATTTGTTTGCATAGTTTTGTTTGTGAGAGGGGGTTGTAAGGTAGAGGGGGTGGTGATGTGTTTATGAGTAGAGTGTATGTTGTGTGTAGGAGGGAATGAAGTAGAGGTAAGAATGTTTGTCTTAGACTGGTTTGTTGCAAGAGTTAAAAAGTGTGGTGCCGTGCAGTGTATGTGTTGTGTGTTAGTGTTATTATGGTAGAAGGAAGAGGAGGGTGTTGGTTGGACAAATGATGGAAGGCTGATTATATGTTTGTTAGTGATAAAAGGTGGTCTGTTACGAGTAATTAGAGTAGGGAGTGTGTGTCTGGATGGTATTTAGTTATGTATGGTGTTGAATGGTGTTGTGTTAGTGATGAGTGGATTGGTTTGTGGTATAGGATAGAGTTATGTGCTGTTTCTAGGTGATGGTGGAAATGTGTGGTAGTTGGGACAGAAGGGTGTATTGATGTGGTTTGGTTGGTTTTATAGTGTATGCTGGTACATTGATTTGTGCATAGGGTTGTGTGTGGTGTACATTTGGAGTGAGTGTGTTACTATGTTTGTGGATGTGGATGGTGTGGGGTGGATATTACTGAATGGGAAAATGGGCAGCATTTCTGGCCCTAGTCCCGACCAGTCTCGAACAGGCTCAAACAGGCAACTGCCCTTGTCCTCTCCATCCTTAACATCGATGCCCGGGCTGAGACGCCCTAAGCCTTGGCCTTTTATAGCCCTATTAATCAGGTGACCCCTTCAGCGAATGGGAACGCTAGTCCTAAGACTATCCAATCACAACACCAGCCCTAATTTCCAGAGCCAATAGGAGACCAGGACCTTACAGCCAATCTGAGCCCTAGTCCAAGCACTCAATCTGGTTCAAAAACCCTAATCTCAATGTCCAATAAAGGCCCTAGCGCTAGCAGTAGTCCCAACCCTATTCCCAGCAACCAATGACACAGGAAGCCCTAGTCCCTACTTCCAATAGAAAGCCTAACCCTACTCTTAGTCCCACACCTAGTCCAGCAACCAATCACACCAGAAGCCCTAATCCCTACTTCCAATTCAACACATGAATGTTTTATCTTTGTAGTTTTGCACCTACAAACACTACGCACTTTGTGAAGATCTTTGGGGCTGTTGTTACCCCTAGGGCAGTACTTTGAATTGATAATGATGTCCACTTACCACAAACCTCAGGAACTTTTGGTGTGCTGGATGGAGTGATTGAGCGGCCGTAGATTCAGAATGGGTCTTAGGGTTTCGTCTTTCCTTGGTATGAGAAAATAAAGAGAGGAGACTCCTTTGTTTTGATGTTTCAGTGGGACTATTTTGATGGCCCATTTTTATAGTAATGCCTTCACTTATTCTTTGTGCAGGTGTAGATGCTGTGGATTTAAGATCCGCTGTTTTGGTGGAATATTTGGAAGTTGTTGAAGTAGTTCTAAACAATATCTTTGTATGGCAATTTCTAATACTCATTGGTCTGATGTAATCTCATGTCACAATTGATAGAATTGTTGCAGCCTTCCCCGACTGGTGTTTTGAGGTCGGGGCAGTTGGGCAGGGGGGCCGGGGGGAGTGGTCAAGTAATTTTGCTAGCTGGGTGTTGGTGCCCTTGGCGGGGGTGCCTTTATCATTTTTGTAAACAAATACAGTGGTTCCTGTGGGAAAACGACAAAGAAGGTGTCACCCACATGCGCAACAGCAACGCTCAAGGGCCACGTCGATATCAGAAGGAGAAAAACCAAACACACCTCAATGTTCAACAATAGCCATATACAAAAGCATAAATACAAGTCCTCAAAAAACAGCTACAGAGTGTCCCCAGTGAACACAGAACCCAAAAAAACAGTGGTGACACACCAGTGACATGCAAAACTGGCCCCAAAACCTGCAAAGTCGACCACCAAAGGAAACGAATGACCACACCAGTGTCCCCACCAAACAATAGGAGCTGGTACCATCAGACACAAAATGAATGGTCAGTTTTTAAATTGGTCTGTCAAATAACAGATTATCTGGGGCAGCTGGAGAAAACTTTCATCAATGTACCTCCCTACTATTTCCATCTCCACTGGTTTAGTAAATGGAACCTTCATTACTTCTATTACAAGATCGGGTTGCTCCTGTGTCTACGAGGAATGCATACTTCTTGTTATTGATAGCTACAGTCACAGTGGGTTCCTCATCTGGCCTCTGCATCACTGACAATACTGGACACATGGAAATACTCTGTGGGCACCTTCATTGCATACATCATCCCACATAATTTGTCTGGAGATGATTTCCTCCTCTCACAATCACACCTACCTGTCCACTTTAACTGGAACCACCATTGGGGGTGCTTGTTATCTTTGCTGTGGCAACACTTTTGCTTCAGGCATTACTGAAATGCTGCATATTTTGTGATGGTGCCTGAGGTACATATATTATTTGTAGATTTGACTGTGGTTGTACTACTGTTTTTCCCAGCTGATTGTAAACTCCTATCCTTCCACTTTGTTCATCCCATCTCTTAGTTCTGCAGTGTTAAATAAAATGTCCTTATCTGTGACAGTAATGACATACTTGATCCATCCTTTGGGAACCTATACTGCGTCTTCCTATTCCTCCCCCCTCCTCTGCTACTTCCTTGTGCTCTTACACTATCCTGCTGTTGTGTGTACTGTTGTTGTGTGGTCCCTGGGACCGATCCCACAGATATCCTGTCATTTGAGTGGTGGTTGCAACTACGGCTCCTTCCACTGCTCCTTTCTTTGCCAACTTTTGCTGCACTAACTTAGCTTCTGCTTTCTCTGTCACTTTGTGGTTGTTTCTCTCTTTCACCTGCTTCGTCACACAAAAATGGATTATATGTGCCTGTATCTCTGTCCAGGGCTTGGCTAACAGTGCCACTAAATTATCAAGATTATCCTGTACATCAGAGTGTAACCCTTTCGTCACTATGTTGTAAAATAACACAGCCTTTCCTCCTGTCATTTCCCAACCCTGACCTACTTCTTGGATTCTCTTTTCTTTCATCCTGCTGAGAAACCCCATTTGGCTGCATTGACTGAGCCATGAGAGACCGAATGTCTGACCTGTCTGGATACATTTTCCTCAGATGATCCAAAACTACTGTTCTAACTGAGTTAAATGGAGATCCATCATTTCTAGTCTCAGTGAGAGTAATATTTCTCACCTCAGCTTTCTGAAAAACAATTTCTGATTCATCTCTTATAAGAGAGCTAAGCAAACTCGTTATGTCTCTTACTGCCAAGGTGATGCCTGCAGTCTGCTTTTCAAAAGCTCTACTGCATTTTCCTGCTCCCTCTGTAAGTGGTGGTAACAATTTCTTGAGATTCTCCTTGTCCATTTGAGGCTTAGGAACATAAGGAGGTGCCCCAGGTCCCTTGCATATTAGGGGTATCTGATATACGTACTGGCAGAATGCTCGGGATTGTGCAGTCGAGCAAATTTTTGCCACACACGCAAACATTTCCGCAAGTAGGGATAATCCCAATCTCTCTCACCATAAAGAATGCAATCAACTGCATTTGCTATATCCCGAGGTTCAAAGGACTCTTCTCGTGGCCATGGACTCATCCCTGGAGCTAACTCTTCCGTTGATTCTGCCAAATTATCTACATATGGCAACGCAACTGAACCAACTATTCTCTCCTTCCTTAACTGTCTCACTAGGGGTGAGATCTGTGCTGCGCAAAACAGATTGAACAGTCATCTGCTGCATCGGTCTATCATGTAGTGTTAATCCTGCCATAGCCTCACAAGATCCCATCCTGGGGCATGGCTGGTCATGAGTCCCATGAAACCGCAACCTCTCAAGCTCTGTTGCTCATAGTTTCCTAGTTTTAGAAAACACATCTTGATCTCCTTCTCTAGTATCAATGTGATTAGGCAATCCCCTTGCACCATTTGTATGATTAAAATCGATAAGGGGCCTTTCTTTAGTGGTTATTTCATAAGTGGAGTGCCTAGCCTTTGGGGATCTAAGTATGTTATCTATAATCTACGTTTGGACTCTAATCTATTCAACATCCTCCCAAAACTTCCTGAACTTGTCCTGAAAGGTTATCATAATATCCTTCTCTCCTCACTTCTCTTGCATCTCTCTTATCCTCACTTCCTGACAACCATTCCTGAACACTCTCTGGTGAAACTATTACGTTCCCTTCTCCTTCTGCCCCAGTGGTAGATTATCTTCGTCCTATCTCTTTCTTGAGAGACTGGCCATCGCACCATATTAGCAGCCCTATCCACATAGTCACTCCATCGAGCATCATGTGCATCTCTTCCCTGTGGGGAAGACATTCGTTCACTAACTATCCTTTCTTTTATGTCTCTTTTCTGTAACAACTGTGATGTGGCTGAGGAAAAATGTGACTGATCATCACTATCTCCTAAACTCTGCTCTTCAACTCTGTCCTCTTAGGGAGAGGTTGAATCTAAAGGCAGTGTTAACTGCATTTTTTTGTTGACCTGAAAACTGAGAGTCATCCACCTTCACTTGTAGTCTGGGAGTGCTCGTATGTCTTGGCTTTGATGTTTGTGGTACGACATTAGATATTCCTTTTTGGGGATTGTGAAGGGATGTCAACTTCAGGGTTCTCCTATCCCATTGTAGCTCGATGTAGCTGCATCAGTGGATATATACCAGGTACCTTGGGAGAAGTTATCATAGGATCATATCGATATGGGGTACTAGAGTATCAACTTTTGAGGAGTCCTTAGGCTTCTCACAAAAGACTCGCTTTGAGGCTAAAGTTGCTTCTCGCTTCTTCAATTTAGCTCCTGCATATTTACTTCTAAGATGCATAACGATATCTTCTAATATTTTATCATCAAATGTCCCTTCCTCTGGCCAGGGATACCATATTTCTGTGTGGATTAAAACCATTCTTGACAGTATTTTTGTAACTTCCTCTTATCACCTGGAAAGACCTTTTGCATGTGTGCTAGGGGAGTCTCCATAATCTTTCATATTTCTAACAACTCTTACAATATAACTGTCTGGTCGATATTACTTTTTCTTTTTAAATTTACTCCAGTCCTCATAAACAAGAAAATCTGTAATTTTTCCTCAAAACAATCATATATTAAACATTATGCATCACAATAATATTATGCAACATTATACAACGCCTTCCTACGATTGGCGAATGAAGCCAAGCTTAGATTTGTGTATGGCTGCAGAAAAGGTAACCTACAAAGCTAGAGGGTGTCCCAAAAAATTTACCAAAATTTGGAGCACGTTGATGATACTATGGGTTAGAAATGGGAAAGATAACATAGGAGTCACACCCACAAACCATCAGAGAACAGCCAGACGGGGTCGGGGAAAGTCCCTCCCTTTGATAGGTAGCTAGGAATCTCAGGTAATATGGAATCTCATGATGACACTCAAGTGGGCTATGATCTGTATGTTTATCATCACTGTGTGACCTGGAAACCTGGAAGCCTGGAATATATAAAGAGATATGTCCTTTGTGCTATTGTACACCTCAAAGTGAAATAAATACCAATAAAAAAATATTTTTTAAAAACATTATAAAACAACATCAGTCTGTGGCCACGTTTCCATTCACCTGCACACACACGCAGCTACCATCAGCTATTGAAAATATGAACACTTCAACTACTTCTAAATGTAAATCACCATTGGTTTTTAAAAAACTCTTTTTATTAAACAGGCTCATGAGGAGATCGTAAATACAAGGCGAGCACATGCATTCAAAGGATCAAATAAGCAATAACAAATTACTTTATGGCAAGGTCAATAAACAATGATCGTTATAGTCTACGTAAAGCAGGTTACATCATAATTAAACCATACCTAAACCAGGCGGCAAGTTCAATTCAGGATTTTCTCAATCAGAGGCAGCCAGTGGGCCCGCTGACCTGTGGGCCATTAATTACTCACCTACATTTCTGTATTTGTCCCAGGGGGAACATATTTTTTCCCATTTTTTCATGCAACCCCTAATATCATAAAAGGCCTTTTCCGCTTGTTGGCACCAATCAAGGTCGATCTCCCACTCTGCCACAGATAGGGGTATGTGTGACCCCCAACTGCGTGCAATGTTACGCTTTGCTACTCCGGCTGCTAGGGCCAGCCAGAGTCTACTATGTCTGGGCCAGTCGTCATCCCCTCTGATCATCAGTAAGAGCCACTTGGCATTCACAGGCGCCTCCACTCCCATCATCCCTGTCATTATAGTTGTCACTCCCTGCCAGAATAAGTTAATGATTGGGCATTCCCATAGAATATGGAAAAAGGATCCCTCTGCCTGGCAGCCTCTTAAGTATTGTGGCGACTGCGCTCTTCCCCATTTATGCAGTAACGTGCGGGGGTAGTATGAGCGGTGTAGGTGCCTGAGCTGTTTCAGCCTGAATCTTGATATGATCGCTATCTTTCTCGGGCTCTGTGTCCCTTCGATCCATTCCTCGTCTTCAATATTGCCCAGATCTGCGGTGCTGAAGGAGGTCAGGTGGTCTGGTGCATTATTTATTATTTTTTTTGTATATCTTGGATGTCCCTTTGTCAGGTATGGGGTCTGCCAATAGCCTGTCTTCTAGGGGGGAGTAGTCAGGGATAGTCTCTCCCCGTTTTATGTGTCTATTTAACGCATGCATGAGCTGTGTGTAGGGGAAGATCTGGGCAGGCGCTAATTCAAACTCACTCTGCAAGTCCTCAAAGGACAGAGGCGCTGGACTACTCCACACATCCCCCAGGTGCTCAATACCTATAGTCCGGCACCCGAGAAACCTGCCAAGGTGGTCTCTTCCTTCAAGGGTCTCCCACCCATAGCGGCGTCATTGCTGTCAAGCGGTCGTGCCATCCCAAATATTTCTTTGCTTCGATCCAGCATTTGACCACTCTTGCCGTGTGTGCTGGTAATCTTTGATGGGGCCTGCTGGCATATATAAGAGATTCATGATTTTCGTTCAGCATTGCTTCTCTGTCCATTTTATAAGCCGGCTCATCCCTCCCCACATAAACCCAATCATTTATTATTACCAACTAGGAGGCCCAGTAGTACAATCTTACATCCAGGACCGCCAGTCCTCGGTCGTAGACTCCCCTCTGTAGTTTATTTAGTGCTGTTCGGGCGCCACCCCCTGCCATATCAGAGTGCAGAGTTCTTGAGCCATCTGCTTGAAAAAAGAAGCATGGACTGGGTAGGGTGTGTTTTGCAGCACGCGGCAGAGTCATCATTATGTATGGCTCGGCCCTGCCCATCAAGGACAGTGGGAGAGTACGCCAATGCACCACATCAGCACGGAATCTCTGTAGCTGAGGGAAGAGTTTTTTTTGTAGAAATGTCTGAGGGCTCCACGTAACGTATATGCCCAGGTACTTGTTCTGCTTGGGTTTTCAGATCGGGTGGAACCCGCTCCACATATCCCTTCTGACCCAAAACCAGAACGTTACCCCCTCCCTAGGGCCTTTTTACACCTAAATAACCACATATATATGTACCACCTAAGGACAGGGAATTCCTATTATATATATATATATATATATCAAGACCTCACAGCCTCGCAATCTCAGCAATCACAGTCTCGCGGCCTCAGGCAGACCCAGAATCTCCTACCAGACGGCAGCAACACACATAGTCTCGCGGCCTCAGGCAGACCCAGAATCTCCTACCAGACGGCAGCAACACCCATAGTCTCGCGGCCTCAGGCAGACCCAGAATCTCCTACCAGACGGCAGCAACACACATAGTCTCGCGGCTTCAGGCAGACCCAGAATCTCCTACCAGACGGCAGCAACACACATAGTCTCGCGGCCTCAGGCAGACCCAGAATCTCCTACCAGACGGCAGCAACACCCATAGTCTCGCGGCCTCAGGCAGACCCAGAATCTCCTACCAGACGGCAGCAACACACATAGTCTCGCGGCCTCAGGCAGACCCAGAATCTCCTACCAGACGGCAGCAACACACATAGTCTCGCGGCCTCAGGCAGACCCAGAATCTCCTACCAGACGGCAGCAACACACATAGTCTCGCGGCCTCAGGCAGACCCAGAATCTCCTACCAGACGGCAGCAACACCCATAGTCTCGCGGCCTCAGGCAGACCCAGAATCTCCTACCAGACGGCAGCAACACACATAGTCTCGCGGCCTCAGGCAGACCCAGAATCTCCTACCAGACGGCAGCAACACCCATAGTCTCGCGGCCTCAGGCAGACCCAGAATCTCCTACCAGACGGCAGCCTTAGCACGAGCTCATCCTATTGTTACCGTAGTACATGACAGGGGAATCGGGATTACCATATATCAGATCACACAAAGACTATTAGTTGAGCACAACCTGTTCTCTAGTTCGAGGGGCTCGTTTTCCCCCTCATCCAGTTACCACTTACCTGACCAGGATTAACCTCTGTTCATGTTGAGTTAACTCTGACTAAAAGAATAGGCTATCCTCCTATACAAAAATACACAACACATGCTAACTCACGACAAGCTAAATACTTTATTTAAATGCCACATGCACATTCGCAGAATACATCATATATATATATAACCTGCAAGGAAAGTGAAAGGTTAAGTTATACACTTCAAAGAAAAAGGGGTCGACATCACCTGGATTGTATGTAGTCTGTGCTCAATGGTCATCTAGGTTCCCTTCTCCCTCTGTGCCTCGGCTTCGCCTGGAAGTCACACCTCCGCAGTCGCGGATCTACTCCCTTCTCCCTCTCCGAGTCACTGGAACCTCTTCCTCATCGGCTACTTTCTCCTCTTTAGATTCAAGTTCGTCATCTGTCTTCCCTGGAATAAGTAGTAGCTTTTTTCTGCTAACGGCCAGATGCCGCCTATGGTCTAGAAGCAAGTGCCCATATCTAACTCAGACTTTCACTAATATAGAGGTGCATTCTCTCATGGAAATTTCCAGCTCGAAACCTGCCGCCCACCAAATTCCTGTACCTCCCCGTGCCAAGGACACGTTCCCAGCCGGCCGGCCTGATGTAGTGTCTTCGGCAGGGGAAAAAATACATTCCTTCGATAAGGGCCGGCCTGAACCGGTTCTCTCCGAGCGAATAACACCTCATAACTAAAACATCACCCTCCCTCTAGAAGTGTCCCAAGCTGCTGGAGCAGAAGGAAAGATGGAGTCTCTCCTGTCTGAGGCCTACCAGGCCTGAATTCAGCACGACTCCATGAAATACCCTCACTATAGGGCAAGTTATCCTCGATGCTAACGAATCTATCCCCTAGGCTATGTATGTAGGCCCTGATCTATGGGTAGGAGCACAGGATTATGTCAAAGTGTCTAATAGATAGGCCCTATTCACTACTCTAGTCCTTAGACTTGGATGGAAAGAGACTGAAGTCATATTGATCGCTCTATAACACCAGAAGGCCAGGAAAATCAAGCAGTACATTTCACCCTTGACTTCAGTCTATTATACATACATTTAAACAGAAGTCACATCGGTGGAAGAATAATATGAAACAAAACTAACCGATCTATGTCTAGTACCAGATGTGCAGAATTGAAGCAGTGAAGGGATACATTGAATAAAACAACAGATAGAAATCAAAACAGCAATAGCAATCAAAATGCCACCTAATATGTAGCGTAGCATATGCATGTCCGATAACCAATTAAAGAGCCAGTCAAACCAGCCCTGATCAATGTGTTTTCTAACTTCATTGGTTAAGTCATGCAATTTATCTATGTGTGCACGAATGGATTGTGTATGATCAGATAAGTTAAAACAGCAGAGGCCTTCGAAATCTGAGCAACCATGTCCATGTTTAAGCAAAAGATAATCAATGGCTGCTCTATTTTGCAAAATGGCCCTACGTTCACCCTGGGCTTCTAATAGCAAGTCAGACAAGACTGTAGAAGTATGATTAATAGATTTAACCATCCAGCAAGCCATTTTCCCAATGGATTTGGCATTGTAAACCGCCAAAGCAGGAACACCAATAATTGAAACAGCTAGGCTAAGGTATTCAGACTTGGAATATAAATGCAAAGATGAGTCACAATCCTCCTGTAACATCACTGTATCTCGAAGCACACGAGAGTTGGCATTTGGATGGGAGGAGAACATGAGTAAACTCAATCTAGTGATGGCACACGGGCCTCCGGAAATGTTTGCAGGGACATATGGCCAGGAAGTATTACCACATGAGAAAAGCCATCCGGCAGGTAGCAACATCGCACGATAGTGACTGGGAGTAACTACCAAACTATTGCAAGTCATATTGTTCTGGACTGAGACACATGTCGTCGGTGTCCTCTGGAAACACAGAGTTCGTTCATGAGGTGTAAAGGAAGTGGCGCCCCTTAACTTGAGGCGTAGGCATTCAGAAATTGCATTAGGATTACATGTAAGAAAGAAGCATAAGTCACCTTGTGTAATATTGTACGTAATTATTTGGGACTGGATGGGGAGTTGCTCATTCGGCAGTTCAGTACACAAAGGACAATATACATGGGTAGCAAAATCACCCAGGATAATATTCGGACGAGCCTTCGAAATGTTAAAGATACTGATTAAAGTCTCCAGCGAGGCGGGGACAGCAACTAGGCAGGTCGCAAGAATATCGTGCACAGATCTCATCGGTGTCAAACAGAAGTGAGGGGCATCAGTTACTCTCTTGGCCAGTAGGGTCCAAAAGTTCGATGATGAATCCCACGCATTGAAGGAACGCAACATTCGGGTTCCCAGTTCATCCCGGGTTGATGGGATCCCTTCCCTCTCGCCGAAGTAGTCCGAAGGGGGTCCAATACCGGCACATCCTGCAGCAACAATCCAAAGAATGATCTGAAAAAGAACCAAATACAGGCATTAATCATTCTCGTAAATAACATTTATCAGCTGGGACAGCTTCCCAGCTATCTTTCCCTGGCCTCATGACCAAGATGGTATTATCCTGACCGGTGGCAATAACCTCTGCTTGTTCAGGGGGATTCTTAGGCGATTGCACCCAAACCTTGGCCCCAGGGTTATCCGTAGAGCCAAAGCCTTTCTGGCCACGTACAGTTAGCAAAGTTGGGGCAGTGCCTTTCATTATTTCACCACTGAAAACAGGCATAATGAGTAATTGAGCCACTCGGTCAGTACGATGTATCAGCAAGTCAATCTCACTGCTATTTAGCAGAAGTACCTTAATCTCTCCCTGATAGTCGCTGTCAATAACTCCTCCAAGCACCTGGATGCCTTTTACAGCCAGCCCCGATCTAGGGGCGATCAATCCAAAATTCCCCGGTGGTATATGAATACCAACACCGGTAGCAATGATGACCCGATTTTTACTTTCCAGAACGGTGTCATCCATAGCATGCAAGTCTAAACCTGCCGACCCTGGGGTCGCTCTGCATGGAGCCAGAGCTCCGGGAGTAATTTCCCAGTACATCACAGTTTCATTGATTACATTAGGCATAGTCTCAACATTTGGGGGAAACAAACGCATGAGCGGAGATTCAGCATTTAAAAAAGGACGATTATTCAGGATCAATAGTGCTTGGGGTAGAAAGTCTCGCCAATTTTTATACTTGTCATCTGTTAACTTTCGTAACTGATCCTTTAGCAGGCCATTCAATCTCTCCACCAGGCCTGAGGCCTGCGGGTAATAGGGTATGTGAAATATCCATTCAATGTTATTTTCCACACAGAATTCCTGTACCAATCTTCCACGAAAATGGGATGCATTATCAGATTGAATTTGGAATGGCACACCATAATACATCATAATCAATTCTAATGTTTTTATAGTATTCAATTGGGTGGCTTGCTTACATGGAAGAGCTACCAGCAAGCCACTATATGTATCGACAATTGTGCAAACATATTGACAATTTCTACTCATGGGAAGGGGCCCGATGTAATCAATCTGCCAAATTTGAGCGGGCAGTTTCCCGCGATGTAAATGGCCTCTAACAATTTGGGGTACCTTACGCTGTCTGATATGTTGACAGACGGGACAATGTAAGATAACATTTTTGATTAGATCCAGAGGAATATAAATTCCTCTATCAGCAGCCCACCTGCTAGTGGCCTTCTCTCCAAAGTGTCCTGCCTTCTGGTGTGCCCATTTCGCCAATCCCGCAATGTCAGGATCTTGTCTGTCCACCACTGCCTCAGCAATTTTAGATTTTTCATCTGCAATGTTATGAAAAAATTTGTCAAGGGAGTCTATTGGGGTGTGAGCATCCACATGGAAGATGGTAACAGTACTCTGTGGGAGCATCTCCCAAATCTCTTGCCATAACTCTTTTCCCCACAATTCTTTGGAGTGTAACCTCCAATTATGGGAATGCCAGGTCGGCAACCAAACAGCCAGTCCATTGGCAGTGGACCAGGAATCGGTGAAAATGTGGCATGTGCCGGGTAACTCTTGTTTCAAAACTTGGTAAACAGCGTAAAGCTCGGCAAATTGGCTACTCTTCCCTTCACCAGTTGTGCTCAATAGTCTCTGTGTGATCGGATTATAAGACACCGCCTTCCAGTGTCGTGTCGTTCCAATAAACTTCGCCGACCCATCTGTAAACCAAACATGGTTTCTGTCCTCAGCGGACAAATCATCAAAAGGTCTACCCCACTTGACAGGGGACTCCTGTTCTAAAGGTACGGAACACTCACTCTCAGTCTCAGCCGATGGTGCTTGCGCCACTTGCTCATGTAAAAACGCAACTCCTTTCGGACCCACACGTGCCCTGTCTTGTATGTACCATTTCCATTTAATCACACTCGCCTCCTGAGCATGCCCAATTCGATGAGTTTTTGGTGAACTCAAAACCCACTGCATAATAGGAATTTCAGGACGCAAAAATATGTCATGTCCCAAAGTCAATTGCTCGGTATCCACCAAAGCCCAATAACAAGCAAGTAGCTGTTTCTCAAAGGGTGTATAACGCTCACCAGCATCAGGTAGCTTTTTGGTCCAAAACCCTAACGGTACCTTACTCCTGCCTTGTTTCTGCCATAGACTCCAATTTGCATAAGGGCCTTGCACAGACACATTCAAATCCACATCACCATCACGTACAGGCCATAGATCCATAGCATGTTGAATTGCCTCTTTCGCCAGACTAAATGCATCTTGCTGTTGCTTACCCCATTCAAATGCATTCTTTTTACGTGTAATTCGGTACAAAGGGGCCAATATTTGACTCAAATGAGGAATATGCTGGCGCCAAAAACCAAATAAGCCAATGAAGCTCTGGGCTTCCTTCCTATTCCTCGGAACCGAAAAATCAAGAATCTTCTGTTTAACTTGAGGGATCACCTCGCGGTGTCCCTCGTGCCAATTAATACCTAAAAATTTTACAGCTTGAGACGGACCTTGTAATTTATCCGGATTGATCTCCCAACCTTTCCCACGCAGACACTCAATGACTCTATCTAATTGTGTCTGAACATCCTCTTGTGTTTCGCCTTGGATCAAAACATCATCAATATAATGACATATCTGAATTTTGGGATGAACTGGTACTTCAGCCAAATGTTCTGCCACCAACCGGTGACAAATCGTAGGACTATGCACATAGCCCTGAGGAAGACTTCTGAACGTCATCTGGCGCCCGTTCCACGTAAAACTGAACTGTTCCTGACACTCAGGGGCAATTGGAATAGAAAAGAAGGCATTAGCAATATCAATGGACGCATACCATGTACCCGGATGTTTTTGGATTCTTTCAATTAAAGTAATGACATCCGGTACTGCAACAGTCAAAGAGGGTGTGTGTTTGTTCAATTCTCGATAATCAACAGTCATGCGCCAAGAATTATCACTCTTACGCACCGGCCAAACAGGATTATTCCAAGCAGAAGTAACTGGAGTTATAACGCCTGCATCAACCAACTCCTGAATGGTGGTACTAATCTCTTCATGACCACCCGGAATGCGATACTGCTTCTGACAAACCACTTTGGTCGCCTGGGGAACTTGTATAGGGGGCATCCTTAAACGACCAACCCGTATAGGTCTGGACGAGATATAATGCGTCGTTCCAAATTGGTAACACCCATCATCAAGATGCAACGTCATTCCCTTCAAAATATCAATTCCAATTATGAATTCTAAGAGTGGCACCACTAATACAGAATATTCCTTTCTAGGGATTCTACCTATTCTCATTTCAAGCAAAGTTTGAACTGCAGGGGTTTCTTTTCCTCCTAATCCGGTAATAGTAAAAGGCTGCCCTGTAAATTTCTTTGATTTTCCATGAATAAGAGTGGCCTCCGCTCCTGTATCAACTAATGCTCGGGCCCTTTGGATATTACGATGTCTCCAATAAATATCAATATCTACATAGGGTCTATTATCTCTGTGAGCCCATCTGTGTACCGGAGCTTGACCTATTTCCTAGTCATTCTTACTGCATTCTGTGTACCAGGACAAATCAGGATAAAGGCTCTCACGTTTCTTAGGTATCGATACCTCCTGTTCATATCCATCTCTATTACGAAATGGATTCCTGTCCTCTGCATTGTACTGCGGGTTTCGATCGGCCAAACTGTGTCGATCCTCTCTCCTTCTCAACTCAGGGGATTGATCCCTATCATCTCTACGTCTGCTGTAAGCATGATCATTTCTCCCCCTTTCCTTTTCCCCCTCTCTCTCCCTGTCCCGCTCTCGACGGGGAGACAGATCACGTGCAGGACGCCGATCATCACGACGATCAGAGCGCCCACGGCGATCATCATCACTGCTACCATCAGAACAACCACGATCACACGCAGTCGTTCGAACACGCCGGGCACCCTCCTTCCGATCCAAGCCCCGTTTGCGAAACATCTCCCACAAACGAGCAGTAGTCTCACCATCAATGTCCTCCCGACGCACACCATCAGCCAAAAGACCAGTAAAGATATCACGTCTAGTAAATTTATATTCACCAGGAGTACGAGTGTCAGGCCGGGACTGACGTTCAGGTTTAAACCACTCACCCAACTCACCGAGTTGGCGTACCGATTCCAACACTGTAGACAGTACATTACCAGTCTGGTTAATCAACAAAGTCATCATGACCTGCTTGTAGGCAACAGGAGAAGAGCGAATGATACGATTTCGCACAGAAGAAGTCAACATCCCATCAAGCAACCTGTCAGCAGTGCCCAGAAAAATAGCCGTTTTCATCACTTCTTCCTTAAGACGTTGCGCAGCATCACGCAAGGTATACCATGGCTTGTCATTGACAGGCCAGTCAGATTCAGTAGGATACTTCAAATTACAACCCTCAGTCGCCAATTGGAGCAAAGAAATTTGACCACCACCATTATAGTTACGAAAATGATCTTGCACAGTAGAATCCAAACTCAAAGAACAAAATTTCAAACAATCGCCAGTATCCAACATAATACCAGCAGCGCCTAGTTCATAAAGGCGCACCATCCATGTGAGCAAAGCCTCACCAGCCCGCTGCCGAAAGCGCAGCAAAATGTCACTAATTTCTTGTTGGGTAAAATCTTCTAAACAGTCTAAAGAAATACCCTGCGGAGCATTGGGAGACTGCTGCAACTTCCGACGAAAAACCGGATGCGCAGAGACTACGGGACGAGCATCACAAGGAGCTCGAGCAGTACTAGTAGAGGGACAATCAGTGTAAGAAGCATCGATGCCGCCCGAAGAGCGAGCGTAATCACGGGGTGCACCATCAGAGGTGCGAGAAGCAGACTTACATTCATGACGGGAACGAGAAGACTCGTGCTTGACAGACTCCTCACCCGAGGAACAAGACGTAGTCGAGTCCCAGATATTACCATCCCATTCATCAGGGTTCCAATCTAGTCCAGCTTTCGCCACGACCAGACGCACCTTACGCGTCGAAACTCGACCACGCCTGTTCTTGTACTTATAACGAGCAATCCGCACAGCCGCCCTTTCGGCAACCGTTTGATAAGTGTCAAGTTTGTCAGAAAGCAACTTATTTTGACACCGCAATAAAGTATTAGAATTCTGAATCTCAACAAAGTGTGCCTCCACATCCTTAAGAGAGATCTGCAATTTCAACAATCTCTCATGCAGAATCCGATACGCAGACAGAATAACCCAACCTCTGCGCCCCAAAGCGGGAACCTCCTCACCCTTCAATACAGGTGCCGTCTGCAAACAAGTAATCACGTCAGCCGGTTCCGCTGACTCTAAAGAAGAGTTCCAATTTTCACTCAGACCAGTAGAGTCAGCCCACTCACGGGCTAAGGCTCCATAAGGCGTTGAATCCCATCCGGGAATATCAACGGACAATTTAAGAGTAGATTTAGATTTCTTAGAAAACATCGCGAAAAAGAAAGAAAAAGAAACACAGAGAAAGAGAAGAAAAAGAAAAAAAAAAAAAAAAAAAAAAAGGAAGAGAGAAAGAAAGAGAGAAAAAAACTATACACGCAAATATATAAAAAAGAAAACCACGCACACGCTGAAAGCAAACACAAGACAAAGACAACGCACACAGGTTTCGTAAACAGTTCGTGACGCCAAATGTTCTGCTTGGGTTTTCAGATCGGGTGGAACCCGCTCCACATATGCCTTCTGACCCAAAACCAGAACGTTACCCCCTCCCTAGGGCCTTTTTACACCTAAATAACCACATATATATGTACCACCTAAGGACAGGGAATTCCTATTATATATATATATATATATCAAGACCTCACAGCCTCGCAATCTCAGCAATCACAGTCTCGCGGCCTCAGGCAGACCCAGAATCTCCTACCAGACGGCAGCAACACACATAGTCTCGCGGCCTCAGGCAGACCCAGAATCTCCTACCAGACGGCAGCAACACCCATAGTCTCGCGGCCTCAGGCAGACCCAGAATCTCCTACCAGACGGCAGCAACACACATAGTCTCGCGGCTTCAGGCAGACCCAGAATCTCCTACCAGACGGCAGCAACACACATAGTCTCGCGGCCTCAGGCAGACCCAGAATCTCCTACCAGACGGCAGCAACACCCATAGTCTCGCGGCCTCAGGCAGACCCAGAATCTCCTACCAGACGGCAGCAACACACATAGTCTCGCGGCCTCAGGCAGACCCAGAATCTCCTACCAGACGGCAGCAACACACATAGTCTCGCGGCCTCAGGCAGACCCAGAATCTCCTACCAGACGGCAGCAACACACATAGTCTCGCGGCCTCAGGCAGACCCAGAATCTCCTACCAGACGGCAGCAACACCCATAGTCTCGCGGCCTCAGGCAGACCCAGAATCTCCTACCAGACGGCAGCAACACACATAGTCTCGCGGCCTCAGGCAGACCCAGAATCTCCTACCAGACGGCAGCAACACCCATAGTCTCGCGGCCTCAGGCAGACCCAGAATCTCCTACCAGACGGCAGCCTTAGCACGAGCTCATCCTATTGTTACCGTAGTACATGACAGGGGAATCGGGATTACCATATATCAGATCACACAAAGACTATTAGTTGAGCACAACCTGTTCTCTAGTTCGAGGGGCTCGTTTTCCCCCTCATCCAGTTACCACTTACCTGACCAGGATTAACCTCTGTTCATGTTGAGTTAACTCTGACTAAAAGAATAGGCTATCCTCCTATACAAAAATACACAACACATGCTAACTCACGACAAGCTAAATACTTTATTTAAATGCCACATGCACATTCGCAGAATACATCATATATATATATAACCTGCAAGGAAAGTGAAAGGTTAAGTTATACACTTCAAAGAAAAAGGGGTCGACATCACCTGGATTGTATGTAGTCTGTGCTCAATGGTCATCTAGGTTCCCTTCTCCCTCTGTGCCTCGGCTTCGCCTGGAAGTCACACCTCCGCAGTCGCGGATCTACTCCCTTCTCCCTCTCCGAGTCACTGGAACCTCTTCCTCATCGGCTACTTTCTCCTCTTTAGATTCAAGTTCGTCATCTGTCTTCCCTGGAATAAGTAGTAGCTTTTTTCTGCTAACGGCCAGATGCCGCCTATGGTCTAGAAGCAAGTGCCCATATCTAACTCAGACTTTCACTAATATAGAGGTGCATTCTCTCATGGAAATTTCCAGCTCGAAACCTGCCGCCCACCAAATTCCTGTACCTCCCCGTGCCAAGGACACGTTCCCAGCCGGCCGGCCTGATGTAGTGTCTTCGGCAGGGGAAAAAATACATTCCTTCGATAAGGGCCGGCCTGAACCGGTTCTCTCCGAGCGAATAACACCTCATAACTAAAACATCACCCTCCCTCTAGAAGTGTCCCAAGCTGCTGGAGCAGAAGGAAAGATGGAGTCTCTCCTGTCTGAGGCCTACCAGGCCTGAATTCAGCACGACTCCATGAAATACCCTCACTATAGGGCAAGTTATCCTCGATGCTAACGAATCTATCCCCTAGGCTATGTATGTAGGCCCTGATCTATGGGTAGGAGCACAGGATTATGTCAAAGTGTCTAATAGATAGGCCCTATTCACTACTCTAGTCCTTAGACTTGGATGGAAAGAGACTGAAGTCATATTGATCGCTCTATAACACCAGAAGGCCAGGAAAATCAAGCAGTACAGTACTTAAATCCTTCCTTCACCAATGGAGCTGTGCAGTTTGCCAGTAATCTCGGGGCAGCACCCGAAAGGGACAGCATGATTGATTTAGTCCAATTTACAGTGTAGCCCGAATAGCTTCCAAACAACTTAAAAATGTGGAGTCCTCGAGCTATGGACTAGTAGGGCCTCGACAAGTGCAAGAGTATATCATCTGTGTAGAGGGAGATGCATTTTTTCCATCCACCCGGTGCTTGTATACTCCATATCATCGGGTCTCCTCTAATCCGGTGCACCAGGGGCTCCAGTGTCAAAGCAAACAATAGCTGACAGGGGACAACCCTGCCTGGTTACCCTGCCCAGCGAGAAGTGGCATGACAGCTCCCCATTAACTCTCACTCTCGCGAGTGCACTCTGCTACAGCAGCTTCACCCAACTACAAAACTTAGGACAAAAGCCCAGCTTAGCCGACACTGCGAATAAATAGGGCCTATGCTGTCATAGGCCATTGAGGCATTTAATGCCATCAGCACGTACTGCACAAATGGCGGGGCGTACAGTCACCGTAAATTGTGGCGAGTGCTTCTGTGCCCGATTGATCTTTGTGGATAATATTCGTGAGGACGGCAGTCATTCTATTAGCTAGGGCTTTGGTCAATGCCTTCACTTCAATATTTAATAAGAAAATTGGCCTGTACGAGCTGCAGCTCTCGGTGGGATTACCTGCCTTATGTATCACCACTATCGTGGCCGTGCAATGGTCCACAGGAAGTGAGCCCAGCTCCCTGCCCTCTTCAAACATCTTGTGCATTGGTCATTTAGTTTTAGCGGCTAAGCCTTTGAACAGTTTGACCGGAAGACCATTAGGGCCTATGGCCTTTCTGGATGGGTGTCGCGTATGTCACTGGTTAGTGTCAGGAGCGAAAAATCAGCTAGGAATTCTGCACAGTCTTGGTCTGACCTTGAGCTCAAAGTGGCATATAGGTTTCCATAATATGACGCAAAGGTCCCTGCAATTTGGGCACGGGTAGTGTTAAGGGTACCCCCTCCATCTCTGACTCCAGTGATCCATGATCTTTCTTTATCCCGCTTGTCTAGCCAAGTCAGTGGCTTGGAGGCTTTGTTTCCAACGTCATACAACTGGGGCTGCGTGGCCAGTGCATGCGTCCGTGCCGCATTGTCGGTTAGTGTGCATAGGTCTTGCTGTCACAGATTTAGTTTGTGTCAGGTTTATTTTCCCGCCTTCAACCACCTCATGCTCCAATGCCATTATTTCATTCTCCAGAGTCTGGCTTTTAGATGCCTCTTCTTTCCTCTTCCCCCGATAAGCGCCTGTGCCTGCCCACGCAGTACCATCTTGAACCCTTCCCATAGGGTCAGTTGAGAAGCCACCGTCCTCTCATTTTATTTGAAATACATCTCCACTCCATCATCTAGTTTCTCTCTCAGCTCAGGGTCTCGGAGGTACCAGTGGTCTATCCTGGGGAATCCTGCTCTATTAATGGCTGGTCCCCTGAGAGTAATACTCACAGGAAAGTGGTCCGAGTGTCAGGGGAACTTAACGAATAGCACAGGAGCAAAATGACGCTTATTCCCAATGCCCATCTCAGGAGCCCCCCTGCTAGGTTTGTTTTAAGCCATCGCAGGTAAGTTCTGAGGGGGGAAAGGGGATGGAACAGAGAAGAGACAGCTCCAAAACACTGCTGGTCCTGCTTGGTCTTCTTCTTCAGATTGTTAAGCTAGAAACATTAAATAGTCAGATATTTTGGTTACCTTAACAGACTGCTATCCTTAATATATACAATAACTAATCTTCTTCACAGATTTTACTTCAATTGATAACGCTAGGAAGACTTCAGTCAGAATTATGTTTCTAAAGCTTATAGCCCGAAAACTTTGATGTGAACAGAATAAATACTTTGAAGTTGACACTAACCTTTAATCTTGGATATTGGTAGTAACCGACAAAGCTAAACCCGCATATTCCGCCACTACCCTGACTAACTTTCGCGACGCATGAATAACAGGTGCTGCTCCAGAAGAATCTTCAGTGAAGTGCGCAGTGGAATGTTGGAGCACACCTCACCAACTGTCATTTGCAGAAAGACTAGACTGCTAAACAGAGTTATGCTGTTGCAATGTCAGGATGTTGGCGGCCATGTTGGAGTTTCTACGGTGCCAACTAGCGCTCCAACTAAAGGGATTAGCTACTCTTTGAGTTTGTAAAGAGAGAATAGTAGCTACGGAGGAAGTAGGAGGAGGAAACCTCCTGTGATTCCTGACACCGAGATACCTCTTGCCAAGTGCGTCAGGTTTTCAAAGTTCCCCACCTGGTCCTGTTGTGTGAGTAGGTAGTCTATTCTAGAAAACGACCCATGGCGTGCCGAATAATATGTGAATTCTTTTCCCTGTGGGTTATGGGTCCTACATATGTCTACTAGCCCCATTTCTGTTATAAAGTCTGGGAGAACTCTCCCCCCAGCATGTACCCCCACAGCGCTCATTCAATCTAGTTCTTGGTCCAATACTGCGTTGGCCTCACCTCCAGCTATGAGAGTGCCTAGGGGCAGCTCCAGCAGTAGGGCACCGAACTTCAGTAGTATGGCAGAGTGTAGCCTGGGTGGTACATACATGGAGCATAGGACAAGTGGGCGACCCTCCTAAATGCCTGCCAGGGCTACCCTGAGTTGTCATGCCGGATTTTATTAATTGTAAGGGGCAGTGAGTTGCGCACCAGGATGCCCACCCCCCAGGACCCTCCGGAGTACCCAGAGTGAGCTGCGAGCCTGTACCAAAGTGGTCCAGGGCTTTATAATGGCTACCTTTTAGTTGTGTCTCCTGGAGCAGCACCACGTCGGTAGCATGGCGTTTAATGTGTTGGAGGACCAATGTGCGCTTAATCCTGTTCCCAAGGCCATTTACATTCCAGGACCACACTCAGACATTGGCTATTCCTCAATTTGTATCAGGCATACCTGGTTCTATTCACCATTTTAGTCCATCGTGTCTTGACCCTGGTATGTGCATGTGACCTACGCCAGCTATTGCGTTCATGAGCAGCAAAAAACATTAAAACATAACAATAAAACAATACCCTTAACTCCCCCCACCTGCATCCCTGCTTGGTGAGTTACAAACCCCCCATATCCCCAACATGCAGAGTGCCTGTCGCCCAAATAAGATCATCATAACAATAAAACAATACCCTTAAGTCCCCTCCCTGCGTCCCTGCTTGGTGTGTTACAAACCCCCCATATCCCCAACATGCCTGTCGCCCAAAAAGGGTCATCATAACAGTTAAACAAAGGGGGAAGGGGCGGCGAGTGCGCCACCAACGTCATAATTTCGGAATTTAGGGTGGATATATCACTATCCCCAATTCTATGTGGGGTAACATCTGATAGAGGCTGACATTAAGTGGTGCCTGTTGCAGGTAGCGTTTCTGACGTCAGATGAAGGCTCAATAAATGTATACCCAGGAGCCCTTCCCCCAGGCCGTGGCATCCTCATGTCCCGTATCCCTGATGCCCAGAAATCATGGCTGATATGAAATGTCATATGGACCCCCAGTGTCACTTATCTGGATCCCGTTGGCTGGATTTGCCCATCTGGAATGCCAAGTTCTGTTTTTCTGTAACTGATCTTTTTGGATAGGTGATTACTCATGGCCCCTGCCCCGCCCGACAGTCCTCCATCCCTCTAGCCTGTCCCACGCCACTTCTGGAGTTGTGAAAAAGTGCGACCTTCTGTCGACCAATATCTTGAGCTTGGCAAGGAATAGCATCATATATTTTAGATTTTTGTCTCTAAGAGTCCTTTTCACTGAATCAAAGGCTTTCCTCTGGCGCTGCACCTGGAGTGTGAAATCCGGGAAGAAAAGGCTAATGGCATTTTCATATTGGAGGTCTCCCCGTATCAGTGCCGTTTGCAGGATGGCATCCCTGTCTCTAAAGTTAAGGATATGGGCCACAATCGTGCGCGGGTCAGGCCCGGTAGCGGACGCGGACCTAGCACACGGTGCGCTCGCTTTACTGAGGAGAAGGTGGACAGTCGCGTTGGCTTGAGGGTATGGATGATCAGGACCTCCAGGAAGAGGTCCACTAACTGCCCTTCTTCCCCCTTTGACACCCCCACCATCCGAATGTTATTACGGTGGGCCTTGCCTTCCTGGGCCTCCTGGCAGGTTATGATGTCTGTTTGCTGCTTTGTCAGGACTGTGACCTGCTCTTCAAGGCATTTGGTCTTAGCCTGGAGACCCCCTATATTCGCTTCAGTAGTTGTCGTTTTTTTGGCCAATTTCCTTAAGCCCACCCTGAGGAGGTTAACCTCCTCTGTTATCGAGTCTAGTTTTGGTTCAAGGGTGCTTCATAGATCTGTTATCGTCCTCATGATGTCTTTCAGCGACAAATCCGGCCCTTGTTCTTCTGGTTCGTGCAGTGGGGGGCCCACTCCGCAGCCCCCGTCTCAGCTCATTACGACTGTGTATTTGTCAATTTGGTTCGCCTGGCCTGGCCCCTTGTTGCGCACCATGGTAGTGCTGGTCGTACCATCAGTTGGGGCCTGTACTTTCTCAGTGAGCCAAATCACCATTGTTGTAACACTAAACGGTAAATACAGTCTGCAGCCAATGGCCACTTACCTCTGCGCTTAGAGAGGATAACCTTCAAATCATGTGCCTCATAGGCCATAGAATAACTTCTGGACTTTAGGTCCAGGTGGCAATTTGAGTGTTCAGATTGTACCTGGATGTGAAGTTTAGATACATCAGCATTTCAGTTGTCCCTCTATGTCAAATAATGCAACACATATTGGAAACCCAAATTCGACTCACCCACATTGACCACTTCCAACTTTATATTGGGTAAAACACGTTATCGACTATGCAGCGCCTTCCACTTAATATTGCGCAAAACATGACAATCTTGCATGCGATAATCTTATATCCATATATCTATGTCTGTGTTTACCATTGCCAAAAAAGACAAGTCATACAATATATAGAAAAACATGGCACAAAGTCCGCATTGTCCTCACTTTAAAGACAATACTCTCCGAGTCCTACCCGCCTCGTGAATAGGCAGAACGTTAGACAACACAGTGTCTGCTCACCTCATCAAAAATGCAGAATGATCTGTGCAGAGGGGGTAGGCGGTATTCCGGTGGCAGCAGTCGGTTGAGGGCAAGAAGGACTCCTTCGCTGGCTCGCCAACTTTGCAGGGTAGCTTAAAAACAAAGAAAAAGACAGACTCCTCTTGGCAATGTTAAAGCAGCTCTTAACTGTCGTGGCCGGGAGAGTGACCATCCCCATTCAGGTAAATAGCTAATCTCAATTTGCTGCTTCACAGGCAGCTTAATTTATACACAGTAAAACAATGCTTGTTACAAAAGATTAAACATTACGTTAATGGGGGGGCGCTAGAGGGCGCACAGCAAAAATGGCCGCACCCTAGTGAGGCTCTGCCTGGCTGACCCACGATCCGACCAATATCTGCCTGCACACTTGTCATCCGGTGGCGCAGAGGGGTGCATCTGACGAGCGAGGTCCCCCTGCTTCAATTGGTGCCATCTGATGCTGCCCACGATCGATGGAATTGTGGAATCCCTGCGCCCGGGGAGCTTTGAGACGGGCTGTCATCGCTGGGTTGGTGTGCCCTCTTTGCTTTGAGAAGCTCGCCTGCCATCAGGGATTGAATTGGGGAAGACTGAGCTTTGCCCCTGACGCCATCACGCCTGCTGGAGGAGCCGCCCCAGGCCCTGTGCGGCCGTGGGAGGAAACAAGGGAGCGGAGAACTCTGGCGACTGCGGCGACTGCAGTGGAGGCGGGCCCCTGTGTACCCGGTGCCGAAGGTGGTGAGTGCGGCGCGGCCTTGCACAGGTCCGCAGCGGAGGCGGGTGCGGGCCTGGTGCGGGCGGCATCCCGCAAGTCGCGGGAAGGTGCTGGGGGGCACGGGTGGCCCGGGAATTCACTGCCTGCGTTAGCGGCTACATACGCATTGCAAACAGCCACACTGCTCTCTGCCGTGAAGGTGTCCCGCCTGCTGGACCCTCTCTGGCGGTGATTGGGGCGGATTGTGGCCATTTTTTGGTGGGGCGCTCAGCGACTGACTTACTGCCAGCATCTGTGGAGACAGGTCCGCGCCTTCCTGCACAACATTTTACTGGGCCCCATTTGACTCATTAATGGCTATCTCGAGGCGGGACGCATTGCGGATCCGTTGAGCAGCCTGCCCCAGTTCATTATATTGGCCACTCACTGCCTATAGCGGGGAGGTGTTATTGAGGAGAGCGCAGTATCCATCTTGTATCAGATGTGCTGCGGTGCTCTGAACTGCCCTGATTGCTGAGGTTGTGGGACCAGCCAGTGCTCTACCTGTTGGGCGCTCTGATCTGTGTTGCTTGCCCACGCCTGCCAGACGCTCCTGTGGTGCTACCGCTTGGCTGAGGGTTCGCTGGCACCGGGAACATAGCCGCTGTGCGACCTACCTGTGTGAGGTGGGTTTTGGTGCAGCCACTGCGGAGCCTGAGGTGAGGTGCACTTCCAGTGGCCTGGGATTCTTGCTGGACTGTGTCTCGTGAAGCTTCGCATAATTGCAGCACCTCTGTTGGGTGTGAGCGCCCTGCGTCCGGTTGGGGTCTGTATCGCTCCCCGCCTCAATTAGATTGCGGTCTCTACCAAACCCCGCGGGTGGGAGTTCACACATTTAAGCCGCGGTCTTGCGGATTCCTTGGGATGTGGACAGCGGTGGAGGTGCCCACGGACTGTTGCTTAGTTCCTACACAGGACGCTGAGGGGGCCTGACTCCACCTTACCCCTTGCGGATAACCCCTCTTGGTATCTGGGCGACATGGGCAGGACGGACAAGACCCAGTCTCGCCTCACGTTTTAGGCACGAAGGCCCACTAAGATGCCGCCGAAGGCCGCCTCGGACTCCGAAGCCGATGTACCAGAGGGGGAGCCCTCCACCCTCGAGGCCACATTCCTGGCAATGCAGCGCAGTCTCCAGACTATCGAGGGTACGATGGCGGCTGTCAATCATCGGCTCGACCACATGTCCTCACAACTGGAAAAACAGAACGCCCGCATGGGAGAGGTCGAGCAGCGAGTCTCTGCAGCGGAGGACGGCCTGAGCGATGTCGCCAGGAAAGCCCTCAACATGGAAAAAGTCTTGTCCGTCATTCAAGCTAAAAATGAGGACTTGGAAGCACGCTTCAGGCGTAACAATATCCGTATTATTGGGTTGCCAGAGTCCACCAGTGTAGGCAAAATAGAGACCTTCATTGAAACACTGATCACAGACAGTTTTGGTACAGAGCAGCTGTCTCACATGTTCATTGTAGAGCAGGCCCGTCGCTCGCTGGCTGCTCGTCCGGTTCCAGGAGCTCCCCCTCGCCCCATTATTGCGAGTGTATTGAACTATAGGGACCGTGATGTAATTTTACGCTTGGCACGAGAGAAGGGCACCATTGAACACCAAGGCAACAAACTCTCCTTCTTTCCAGATTTCACGGTCGCGGTCCAGGCGGCGAGAAGGGAGTTTGCGGATGTCAAAACATTTCTCCAGTCCGAAGGGGTCCCGTATGCTATGCTCTACCCCGCCCGCCTGAAGATTGGCCCGGACGGAGACTCTCACATTTTCAACAACCTCAAGGCAGCCCTAGAACATGCCAAACGCCTTAAGCGAAGGAGACGTGAATCCCGAACACCATCAGATATTGAGGAACATTAGGCCTATATGGGGTACTCGTAGAATTCTCCTGCTTTCTGGATAACTCTAAGTCACCTGTGGTTTTATATTAACCCACGACCAGTTACTTATATGTACGCCTTGTTTCATTCCCACGCACCAGTGGAATTGGCTGGGGTTAACTATGTTACACATGCTTACATATCTGGTGTGGGTTTCATGGTAATGTATTTTGCAGGCACAGCTACAGCACCCTGCTCAACCACCTCCTGCTAGACGGGAGGAAGGTTGCACTCTAACGCCCTTGTATGGGTATACCCCAACTAAGGTCTACATTATTGTTTGTTTGTTGGGAGGAGGTGGGGGTGGGTTGGGATGGCTTTTGCGAGTTGGGGACGCTGAAGTGGGAGAGGGGACAAGGGGTTGCACAGGGTGGGACATCCTCTGGCACTGTATGTTTTGTGTTTTTTGCACTTAATTTTTTCTTTCACTGTACTAGCGCCCACATGTCTCAAATCTATCTAATTGCTAGGTTCCTTTGCAATCCACTGACCAGATGAGTGGAAATATACGCCTTTTAATCTGGAATTTCCGAGGCCTTAACTCCCCCAAAAAGATCAGGGCAGTATTTCCTTATTTAGACAGAATGAATATTCAGATTGCCTTCCTGCAGGAGACTCATGTTACGAAATCGTCGGAAAAGAATGTGGGAGTCCGATGGGCTGGGACACGTGTTGCTTCCTCCTACTCTACGGTGCATGGCCTGCTGGGCGGGACGAGTGTTCTGTTTGTGAATGTGTATGGACCAATTGTTGACGACCCGGCTTTTTTCACGGATGTTTGGCGTCGCATCTCAGGGTTCCCTGACTCTGACATCATATGGGGAGGGCATTTTAATGTCTGTTTAGATATGGATGTTGATCGGATGGGTAGTGACTGTGCACGGCCTAAACAAGCTGCGGAGACTTTACTTGGCTTGATGGATGCTGGATGTCTGAGGGATGTCTGGTGTCTGCAGCACCTGGGGTTGCGTGAGAGTACGTTAATTTGATCTGTACACGGGCCGTGGTTCCGCCTGAACTTCTGGCTGGCCACAGAAGCAGCATGTCCGTGGGCGGTTGGGGTGCGTCACTTAGCCCGGATGCTGTCGGACCATTCCCCAGGGCTCTTGGATGTGCAGGTCCCGGCATGTGAGAGGCCACCTTTCCAGTGGCGATTGCAACCGTCTTCTTTGACAGACTTGGTCTTTAAAGCCACGGTTGGGGAGGCTATCCGCAATTTTTTTCGGGACAATGCTGGCTCAGTTGATAGCGCATGTATAATGTGGGAGGCCTTTAAGGTCACTATCAGAGGGGTCTGCATAGGGGCGCAGGCTGGAGTACTGCGAGACTTGAGACGCAGGATTCACAAACTGCCGAGGGATATTTCTGCCCTAGAAAGAGCCTATGAGATAAACCTGTTACCTGAAACATTGTCTAAGATTCGCAAGTTGGTTACTGAGCACAATGAAACTGCTGACCAGGAGATGGTACACCGATCCAGACGTACTATGGCCCGATATTATGGAGAGGGGGGTCGACCTAGCCGCTCCCTCGCTCAGAAGTTAGCTGCACCGCGGAGTCAGGAGTATATCACGGAAATGCTAGATGAGGCAGGGGAAGCTCACTATGGTACAGCAGCCATCAGTGAAACTATACTCGACTACTATACGGCCCTTTGTAGCAATAGAGACGCGGTGCTGACGGACGATATTCACTCGTACTTGGATGACGTTCCGCTAGGCTGGCTGGCCCCTGGACAGCGAGAATACCTCATTCAGCCGTTCAATGAGGAAGATGTAGGGATCGCCATTATGTCCCTCCCCACTTTCAAAGCAGCGGGCCTCGATGGTCTCCCGAGCAAGTTTTATAAGGCTTTTGCGGACGACCTGGCCCCCAGACTCCTTGAAGTCTACGTGGAAGCGTATGACATGGGGCGTCTGCCGCCGTCATTACGGGAGGCTCTCTTAGTGATGCTTCTGAAACTCGATAATGGGTCGATAATGGGTCCAATCGATGCGACTCCTACAGACCACTCTCGATGAATAACATCGATACCAAGATATTGGCAAAAATGATCGCCCTCCGTCTTCAGTCCTTGATCCCCTTATTGGTACTCCCCGATCAGTCCGGATTCGTGCCTGCGAGATCTACTGTGCACAACTTGAGCACTCTTTTTGCCACTCTCCATTACTTCGACTCAGATTTCCAGGCCGTGGCGGGGCTCCTTGACGCTACCAAAGCATTCGACTCCCTCTCTTGGGAATATATGTTTACTATTCTCACAAGGATGGGATTCCCCCTGTTTTTTTTGCACTGGATCAGGGTCCTGTATACCAAAACTTTGGCCAGGGTTCGGGTAAATGGTTGGGTGTCCTCGGCATTTCCCATAGGCAGAGGCACGTGGCAGGGCTGCCCCCTGTCGCCAATGCTATTTGCATTAGCATTGGAGCCACTGGCCTGCAAACTGTGCCAACTACATGCCTCAGACAACGGCCACTTGTTGTCTCGCTTTATGCAGATGACATGTTGTTATATGTCCGCGAACCTGCGACCTATCTCCCAGAATTGCTGCGAGAATACGTTAAGTTTGAAGTTTTCTCGGGCTTAGGGATAAACTGGGCCAAGTCAACGGTATTCCCCTTGACGGCGGGTACCTATGAGATTGAACTGGATTTTCCCCTGTCCTGGACTCAGGACCCGGTGAAGTACCTAGGGATCTGGTTGCACAGAGATCCTGCGCAGGTAATATCCATGAATTAATGACGCGCCATTACACAACTCACTGAAAAGGCGGAGAGGTGGGCTCGCCTGCCACTCTCACTAGCGGATCACCTAGCAGTGCTCAAAATGGTTATGTTGCAAAAATTATTATATTTATTTGTGAATATTCATATCCGCCTGAATATCTCTGTATTCAAGGCATTACAGTCAACCCTATTGTCCTTCGTTTGGGGGGGGGGCAAAAAACCTCGCTGCAGCTGGGATACATTAATTCAACCTTTTGAGTGGGGCGGGTTTGAGGCTCCCGATATGCGCCTTTATTACCTGTGCACTCAGGCACAATTCGCACACTATTGTTTTTTTCCACATCGCTTTCTCCCTCATACTGCGATTGAGGCGGATGAAATACTCCCACTACCACTGGTGGGGCCGGCTCTCTCTGGAAGGACAGAAGGTCCCGGACGGAAATCAATCCGGCGGAGTGTACCGCCTGGGCCTGGCAGACGCTGGCGCAACGAGCGAAGCTGTCCTATCTTTACTCTCCCAAATTGCCGATCGCGGCGCACCCTGGTATATCTGCGGTGCAGGAGCGTCTGGCGCGGACCACGCTGCAAGCTGCCGGGATCTCGCACATGGGGGACTTGTATAAACAAGGCCAGTTCAGTTCACTTCGAGCCATGCAGACGGGCCGGCCGCAGGGCGGTATGCTGTGCTTTACATACGTGCGGGTTCGCCAAACCATCAGGGATGTATATCCCAATTTCCCCGCGGAGCCTCAGACACTGCTAGCGCTGCAGGCCGTGCTCGTGGGGGAGGATCGTAAGGGACTGATTACTAAACTCTACACCGCATCTCTTCGCGAGCGGGAATTGGAGGTGCATCCCTCATACAATAAATGGAATGTAGCCCTGGGTAATGTGCTGTCAGTGGATCATTGGCACTATTGCTGCAAATTGAGTAGGCGACTCACAGCCAACTGCAACCTGCGCATTATACACTTCAAATTTTTACATCAGCTTTACTATACCCCTGTGCAATTGCGGAGATTTGGCTTGCGGGATACTGTTTGTTGTGTGCGATGCGGGCAGGCAGACGCTGACTTTCTGCATCTCTCTTGGCGCTGTACCGGGATTGCTACCTTTTGGGCTAAAGTTGCGAGTATGCTAACGGATGTTGTGTTGGAACGAGTGCAGTGCACACCTGAGTTATGCTTGTTGGGTAACGTGCGGTCCTTGAAACCCTGCAATAGGAGGCTGGTTGCTGTGGCTACACTGATGGCGAAGCGGGCTGTGGCACAATGTTGGGGCGCAAAGAGATTACACACGGTTCGAAAGTGGATCCGGGAATTATCCTACTGTAGGGAACAGTTGGAAATCTATGCATAGATACTGCCTGAATCATCCTGGCCTAAGGACTTCTGGGCCCCACTTACATTATATCTCATGAGCCATCCTGGCTTATAAGCTGACATGCACTTCCCAGTTCGTACCTAAAGACTCCTGATGTAAATGGTCTCTGGATATTTTCTCTTTTTTTGTGGATTGGTATACCAAGAGTCAAATTGTTTTATTTCTTTTTTTTGCTTTATTAATCATACTGTTGCAGTGCCAAAGGGGGGGGGGGAGGTTTGTTCTTCACAAATAGAAGTCGCTATTCCTTGTTTAATATATTTGCTGGCGTAGAACTGGAGGAACATGAAATCGATAACTGCCTGTCCCGTATGTCCTATTTGACGCGGCCGACCTGAAGTGGTTGTAGGCGGCTTGCTGTGTATAATTTGGCTGTCCATACTGCTCTACCTGATTTTACCTTGCGCTGCCAGCCCGTTTAGGGATGTGGGCATCACGCTGTGTTCCTTTACCTTTTTGCCTTTAATAAAGGTTTTTGAAAAAAACCAACAACAAACATTACGTTATTTAAATGTTACCCCAGATCTCTTGACTGGGGGTGAAAGTTTAATTTGTTTCACAATCCGTCCATCATTTCTGTGTCTTTAGCTTTCTCGTCCTAAGTGCGCCAGGTATGCCCAGACATAGGTCTCAGGCTCACTGTGCCACTGGATTGAAGTTAACCTGGCTTATGAGGGATGTTTGATGCGTGTTTCTGGCCCAAGGAGGACCTGGCTTGCCAGTTCAGGCTGAACTGTTCCCAGTAGGAGCAGGGTCAAGACTGATTTGCATATGGCTGGGTCTAAACTGGAGTGGCACTGAGAGCAATAGAACACTGGATTTAACACAGCTATCTTGACTGGGGGGGAACGTTTGATTAATTCCATCCATCATTTGTGTGTCTTTTCCCATTGGTTGCAAAACATGAAGTCACCCGTAACCCTAAACTTTAACCTAATTCTCTACACATTTTTTATCGCAGTTCTAATAATGCTTACAAAACTAAGTACTTCTACTTTTGAATGCATGTGTATTTGTGGTGAATGCATGTTTATTTGCGTGTGTGCTTTATCATTGTGTTCCTAAGACCTCTTCTCGGATTCTGTGTGTTCTTGGCTAATTCAATCTCTTGCTTTATTTTCTAATCATGTTTCAATCTATTGAAAACACAAAATACGTGCCTGTGTGCCAATGCCATAAATTCTTTCAAGCTTGCCAAGCACGAGTTTTCCTTTAACTACCATCTAACAGGTCATGCCATCTATTCTCAAGAAAACTCTTCACCTCTTTCTCATCAGCACAAGTTTTTGGGCCTGTACTGCTTTTTCACCACGTACAGCTGTGTGACGCTCTCTGCTGTTTGCTGTTGTGCTGTGTTTTCATATTTCATTACTTCCATAACAATGTATTTGTGCTGTCTACCCAGTCCAAAGGAAGGAGTTCCCAATGCTTGCTGAGTTGAGTATATTATCATTAGCAAATGGGGTATTAACACACACAAATTTGCTTGTATTGAGTTCTGTGGTGGGATCCAAAATTTATGTTTAGTAGGCACCACTCAGTATTGGAATGTCAAAATAAAAAGCCTGTATTCACAGTTGATAGCAAAAATTTAATTTTAATTGGCATGAGATGTTGATTGGGTCATTTTGGCTAATTTATTTTTTTAAATGTATTCTCATTTTTACAACTTAACTTTTGGAAACATGGATGTGGATCTGTTTATCCTGGAGAGTCTTAGCATGGGAGAAGTGAGACCTTGTCCAAGCAGAGATGGTTGAAGTTGAGCAGCAATTCCACAAATCAAGATCTCTACACAGGCCTCAAGGCCTAGGAAGAGGTTCTGCAGCTACAGAACACCTCAAAGGAAAATATGGAAGGTCAATAACAAGAGGAGACAGATAACAATCTGTCTCAAGGAGACCTCTCATGTACGTTCCAGGACTGAAAGTGTGGGCTCCCATAGCCTGAGCCCTCAGAGCTGGGAGTCCACCAGATGGAGTACACTGATAAGTAGTCAGAGAGGGACGATCAAGCCAAGCTGACTTCCATTGTGCTGACAGAGATGAAAATTGATTGCTCTTAGTAGAAGAAACTGGCCTTGCAGGAGAGAAAGGTCGGGCTGGGCAATCATCCAAAGGAGATGATGACAACAAGAATGAGGTGTCCACAGGGGGCTCGTCACTCCATAGATTACCTAAACTTGTTGCGCCTAGCTTTGTGGGGGTATGGCAGCGCTCATTCAATCTAGTTCTTGGTCCATCACTGCGTTGGCCTCACCTCCAGCTATGAGAGTGCCTAGGGGCAGCTCCAGCAGTATGGCACCGAACTTCAGGAGTATGGCCGAGTGTAGCCTGAGTGACACATACATGGAGCATAGGACAAGTGGGCGACGCTCCTAAACACCTGCCAGGGCTACCCCGCATCCTGAGTCGTCATGCCAGATTTTATTAATTGTAAGGGGCAGGGAGTTGCGCACCAGGCTGCCCACACCCCAGGACCCTCCGGAGTACCCAGAGTGAGCTGCGAACCTGTACCAAAGAGGTCCAGGGCTTTATTATGGCTGCCTTTTAGTTGTGTCTCCTGAAGCAACACAACGTCTGGAGCATGGTGTTTAATGTGTTGGAGGACCAATGTGCGCTTAATCTTGTTCCCAAGGCCATTTACGTTCCAGGACCACACTCAGATATTGGCTATTCCTCCCTTTTTGTCAGGCATACCTGGCTCTATTCACCATTTTAGTCCATCGTGTCTTGACCCTGGTATGTGCATGTGACCTACGCCAGCTATCGCGTTCATGAGCAGCAAAAAACATTAAAACATAACAATAAATCAATACCCTTAACTCCCCCCTACCTGCATCCCTGCTTGGTGAGTTACAAACCCCCCATATCCCCAACATGCAGAGTGCCTGTCGCCCAAATAGGATCATCATAACAGTTAAACAAAGGGGGAAGGGGCGGCGAGTGCGCCACCAACGTCATAATTTCGAAATTTAGGATGGATATATCACTATCCCCAATCCTATGTGGGGTAACATCTGATAGAGGCTGACATTAAGTGGTGCCTGTTGCAGATAGTATTTCCTACGTCAGATGAAGGCTCAATAAATGTATACCCAGGGGCCCTTCCCCCAGGTCGTGGCATCCTCATGTCCCGTATCACTGAGGCCCAGAAATCATGGCTGATATGAAATGTCATATGGACCCCCAGTGTCACTTATATGGATCCCGTTGGCTGGATTTGCCCATCTGGAATGCCAGGTTCTGGTTTTTCTGTAGCTGATCTTTTTGGATAGGTGATTACTCACGGCCTCTGCCCCGCCCGACAGTCCTTCAGCCCTCTAGCCTGTCCCACGCCGCTTCTGGAGTTGTGAAAAAGTGCGACCTTCCGTCGTCCAATATCTTGAGCTTGGCAGGGAATAGCATCATATATTTTGGATTTTTGTCTCTAAGAATCCTTTTCACTGAATCAAAGGCTTTCCTCTGGCGCTGCACCTAGAGTGTGAAATCCGTGAAGAAACGGATAATGGTATTTTCATATTGGAGGTCTCCCCGTATCAGTGCCGTTTGCAGGATGGCATCCCTGTCTCTAAAGTTAAGGATAAGGGCCACAATCGTGTGCGGGTCAGGCCCGGTAGCGGACGCGGACCTAGCACACGGTGCGCTCGCTCCACTGAGGTGGACAGTCGCGTTGGCTTGAGGGTATGGATGATGAGGTCCTGCAGGAAGAGGTCCACTGACTGCCCTTCTTCCCCCTCTGGCACCCCCACCATCCAAATGTTATTACGGTGGCCCTGCCTTCCTGGGCCTCCTGGCAGGTTATGATGTCTGTTTGCTGCTTTGTCAGGACTGTGACCTGCTCTTCTAGGCGTTTGGTCTTAGCCTGGAGACCCCCTATATTCGCTTCAGTAGTTGTTGTTTTTTTGGCCAATTTCCTTAAGTCTACCCTGAGGAGGTTAACCTCCTCTGTTATCGAGTCTAGTTTTGGTTGAAGGGTGCTTCGTAGATCTGTTATCGCCCTCATGATGTCTTTCAGCGATGGATCCGGCCCTTGTTCTTCTGGTGCGTGCAGCGGGGGGCCCACTCCGCCCCCTCGTCTCAGCTCATTGCAACTGTGTATTTGTCAATTTGGTTCGCCTGGCCTGGGCCCTTGTTGCGCACCATCGTAGTGCTGGTCGTACCGTCAGTTGGGGCCTGTACTTTCTCAGTGAGCCAAATCACCATTGTTGTAACACTAAACGGTAAATACAGTCTGCAGCCATTGGCCACTTACCTCTGCGCTTAGAGAGGATAACCTTCAAATCATGTGCCTCATAGGCCATAGAATAACTTCTGGACTTTAGGTCCAGGTGGCAATTTGAGTGTTCAGATTGTACCTGGAGGTGAAGTTTAGATACATCAGCATTTCAGTTGTCCCTCTATGTCAAATATTGCAACACATATTGGAAACCCAAATTCGACTTACCCACATTGACCACTTCCAACTTCATATTGGGTAAAACACGTTATCGACTATGCAGCGCCTTCAACTTAATATTGTGCAAAACATGACAATCTTGCATGCGATAACCTTATATCCTTATATCTATGTCTGTGTTTACCAGTGCCAAAAAAGACAAGTCATACATTATATAGAAAAACATGGCACAAAGTCCGCATTGTCCTCACTTTAAAGACAATAATCTCCTAGTCCTACCCGCCCTGTGAATAGGCAGAACGTTAGACAACACAGTGTCTGCTCACCTCATCAAAAATGCAGAATGATCTGTGCAGAGGGGGTAGGCAGTATTCCGGTGGCAGCAGTCGGTTGAGGGCAAGAAGGCCTCCTTCGCTGGTTCGCCAACTTTGCAGGGTAGCTTAAAAACAAAGAAAAAGACAAACTCCTCTTGGCAATGTTAAAGCAGCTCTTAACTGTTGTGGCCGGGAGAGTGACCATCCCCATTCAGGTAAACAGCTAATCTCAATTTGCTGCTTCACAGGCAGCTTAATTTATACACAGTAAGACAATGCTTGTTACAAAAGATTAAACATTATGTTAATTGGGGGGCGCTAGAGGGCGCACAGCAAAAATGGCCGCACCCTAGTGAGGCCCTGCCTGGCTGACCCACGATCTGACCAATATCTGCCTGCAAACTTGTCATCCGGTGGCGCAGAGGGGTGCATCTGACGAACGAGGTCCCCCTGCTTCAATTTGTGCCCTTTGATGCTGCTCACGATCGAAGGAATTGTGGAATCCCTGCTGCTGAGGCCTGCCGATGAGTGACCACAAAATGGCGGCGCCCGGGGAGCTTTGAGACGGGCCGTCATCGCTGGGTCGGTGTGCCCTCTTTGCTTTGAGAAGCTCGCCTGCCATCAGGGATTGAATTGGGGAAGTCTGAGCTTTGCCCCTGATGCCATCGCGCCTGCTGGAGGAGCCGCCCCGGGCCCCGTGCGGCCGTGAGAGGAAACGAGGGAGCAGAGAACTCTGGCAACTGCGGCGAGTGCAGTGGAGGCGGGCCCCTGTGTACCCGGCGCTGGAGGTGGTGAGTGCGGCGCGGCCTAGCACAGGTCCGTGGTGGCGGAGGCGGGTGCGGGCGGCGTCCCACGAGCCACGGGAAGGTGCTGGGGACGCGGGTACCCGGGAATTCACTGCGTGCGGTAGCAGCTACATACGCATTGCAAACAGCCACGCTGCTCTCTGCCCTGAAGGTGTCCCACCTGCTGGTCCCTCTCTGGCAGCGATTGGGGTGGATCATGCCCATTTTTTAGTGGGGTGCTCAGCGACTGACTTACTGCCAGCATCTGTGGAGACAGGTCCGCGCCTTCCTGCACAACATTTTACTGGGCCCCATTTGACTCATTAATGGCTATCTCGAGGTGGGACGCATGGCCACTCACTGCCTATAGCGGGGAGGTGTTATTAATAATAATAATAATAATACAGCAGCTTATAGAGCGCGACAGCTACACCCGACAGGTGTGTCCCGGCGCTAAACCTCACGCACTGCAGCAAACGAAGAAGGAAGAGAGCCACCTCAAGAGTGTTAATCTGATTTGACCAGCCAGGTCTTCAGGGCCTTCTGGAAGCCAGGTTCTGTGTTAGCCTGACGAAGGTAGCCTGGCAAGGAGTTCCACAGTGTGGCTTCTCTAACCGTGAAGGTTCTCCCACCTAGGCGAGATTTCCTAAAGTGGAGAGATTGTAGCAGGTTTTGGGAGTTTGAGCGCAACGCACGGGTCTGTTTATAGGGGCGCAATCTTTCTTTCAGATAGCTCGGGCATTTACCGCTTAGAGCCCTGTAAACCAGGGTCATGGCCTTAAAAACGATTCTCTTCTCTACTGGAAGCCAGTGGAGTTTCTGAAGATGCGGAGAGACATGGTCTCGAGAAGGCAAACGGCAGACCAGTCTCGCAGCCGCGTTCTGAACCATCTGGAGTCGATGAATCGCATATTTTGGCAGACCAAGGTACAGTCCATTAGCATAGTCCAGCCTTGAGGTAACTGTTGCATGGACTACAGTTTTCCGGCAGTCTTCTGGTAAATACAGCAGTATTTTCCGTAAATTTTTTAATTTACTGAAGCAAGTAGCTGAGACTTGCTGTATTTGAGCTAAGAAGGAGAGATCTGTCTCCCATCTCACCCCTAGGTTCCGGATGCATTTGGCGGGAGAGGGAGGTGGACCCATTTCTACCGGCCACCACAACTCTGCGTCAGGAACACAGCCCTGACCGAAGAACAATACTTTGGTCTTCCCCGCGTTCAGCTTTAATTTGTTTGAGTTCATCCAAGCCGCAATATCCCGTAAGCAGCCTTTAAAATTCTTAAAAGCCTCCTCCGTCTGCTCCTTGAAAGAGAAAAACAACTGGGTGTCGTCAGCGTAGGAAATCGCTTTAACACCCCAGTTGGCGATCAAAGAGAAGAGCGGAGCGAGGTATAAATTGAAGAGTAGGGGGCTCAAGGCCGATCCCTGCGGGACACCACACCACAGCTGTTTCGGATCGGACTCATATGGCTTAAGGGCAACCCTCTGAGTACGGCCCCTCAGATAGGATGTCAGCCAGGACAGAACTTTACCCTCAAATCCCGCGGCGTGTAATCTCTGGATCAGTATAGAGTGGTCCACGGTATCAAACGCCGCAGATAGATCCAAGAGCACCAGCATTGCCGAGGCTACTGAGTCCAGAGCCCATCTAACTGACTCTGCGACCTCAAGGAGCGCGGTTTCTGTCCTGAAACCGGCCCTGAAGCCTGATTGTGTATCATGCAGTGACCCTCTGAGCTCGATGAAGGAGGTCAGTTGAGGTTGCACCAGTTTCTCCAGCATCTTGCCTGGGGCGGAGAGTAAGGAAATAGGTCTGAGATTACTAAGATCGTCCGGGTCACCATTCGGTTTCTTTCGTCGTGGTAGAAGAGTTGCATGTTTCCAAGAGTCCGGGAAGATTCCCGTGTCCAGCGAGGAGTTCCATAGCTGGAGTAATGTATCCGCCATAGGGGCGGATATTATTTTCCATAATTTAGGTGGGCAGGGATCATCAGGAGCGCCTGAGCGACATTTCTGAATTACGGCTAGAGCATCCATTAATAGTATAGGCGTAAAATTGATAAGCATAGGAGAATCTGACGCGATTGGAGATTTGTCTGGCGCCATAGTTGGCTCCGATGGTGCGAAGGAGTCGTAGACCTTTAAAATTTTGTTTTCAAAGTGATTGGCTATTTTGCCACACAGGGCTGGGGTGGGTCTGACATTGGTCTCCAGTGCCTTAGGGTTAAAAAAGGATTGAACTACTTTAAAAACCTCGCGAGTGGTCTGCATTCTGGATGCGGTTGATAAAGTAATCTCTCATAGCTGCTTTTATGTCCTTATGATAGTCTTTTAATGCTTTTTTGTAGGAAGCCTTGGTTGAGTCGCTATAACTCACTCTCCACTGGCGCTCCAATCTTTTGCACTTACTTTTTGTGGCTTTAAGGGCGCATGAGAACCAGGCGGCAGTCGGGGACAATCTCGTGGATTTGACTACTCTAACCGGAGCTACCGCGTCTACTGCAGAGGCAATCCATTGATGAATGGAGACTGCGTCTACATTTGGGTCAGAGGATAGGTGGGGACGAGTAGCCCGTAAAACAGTGCTTAGGCCAGCTTCATTCAGGTTTTTCCAATTTCTCTTTAGCGTCCAGCAGGAGCCCTCCGCTTGCCCACCATTTGGCAGGGTAAAGCCAAAAGGGATCAGATAATGATCTGACCACGTTAACGGAATTGGACTCTCCATATTTAAATCAGTAAGAGTGGTAAATACTAAATCTAAGGTGTGGCCTGCAATGTGCGTGGGCGAGAAAACCTGTTGAATGAGGTTAATGCCAGCGAAAGCAGATATAAGTTGACCTGCTTGTGCGCTGTTAGCATCGCCAGCATGTACATTAAAATCTCCTAGAACCATAAAATTGGTGTACTTTACTGATTTTTGGGCAATTAAACTGCATAGATTCTGGAGAGCCGTTGTAGCACAGTCAGGGGGTCTGTAAATAAGGATGCCAGCAAGGGCAAAAGTCGGATTGAATTGTATGCAGAAATTAAGACCCTCAATGCCCTGCTCAGCCAGCGAGTCCGAGGATGCCATCTCCCACGAATCCTTGAGGATAATGGCCACCCCACCCCCTCTCTTTCCGCCCTCCCGATTGGCATAGAAAAAGTTAAAGCCAGAGGGTATAGCCAAAGCAATTGATGTAACCGTATCCAGGTGGAGCCAGGTTTCTGTCAAAAACAGCAAGTCCCAAATCCCATCGTTTAGAAGTGACCACACCTCTGTTGCATGCCTAACCAAAGATCTGCAATTAATAAGGGCTGCCTTTATATTAACCTTACGCTCCTTTAAAAGGCCCCGGGGACCAGTTTGTCTTGTGTTGGTAGCCTGATCTAAACACAAACTCTTTTGGCAGGTCCCGCAGCTAAGTGGCAATGGGGCAGCCGCTAGGTCAAACTGATGAGATCTAGCGCAGAGAGGACCTTGGAGATCCAGCAACTCGTCCCGCGACCAGCAAACAGATCGACCACTCCTACAACTGGCATGCTGGCCGGCTCTGGTCGGCGGCCGGTCGCGGACGGGCGCAGACGGGCTTGCCCTAGGCGCGCCCGCCGCGCGCGGCCGGCAAACCATCTGCCTAAAATACCCTGGAACAGGAAATGAAGGTCGGGAGGTAGGCGGAGTCGCGTTCGTCCCTCCGTTCAATCGGCACTTTTAGCCGTGACGGACCGGGGACCGTGACCCGCGAAGAGAGCACACACTGTTTGCAGCAGGTGAGTAATTAGACCCAGAAGCAAGTGGTTCCCAATATGCAAGAGCACAGTTGTTTATAAAACATTTAAAAGTAATTTAAAAAACGTCGTGCAAATGAGCAATGTGTAACGGTACACCAAACACAATACAAAATACAAAATAGCAGCTTAGTCTTTTTGTCAATTAGCTAAAAAGATATGAGAGATAGCTTCGCCTTGCGCTGTTACCTAGATTTAGCGCGGCCGGCAAACCATCTGCCTAAAATACCCTGGAACAGGAAATGAAGGTCGGGAGGTAGGCGGAGTCGCGTTCGTCCCTCCGTTCAATCGGCACTTTTAGCCGTGATGGACCGGGGACCGTGACCCGCGAAGAGAGCACACACTGTTTGCAGCAGGTGAGTAATTAGACCCAGAAGCAAGTGGTTCCCAATATGCAAGAGCACAGTTGTTTATAAAACATTTAAAAGTAATTTAAAAAACGTCGTGCAAATGAGCAATGTGTAACGGTACACCAAACACAATACAAAGTACAAAATAGCAGCTTAGTCTTTTTGTCAATTAGCTAAAAAGATATGAGAGATAGCTTCGCCTTGCGCTGTTACCTAGATTTAGCGCGGCCGGCAAACCATCTGCCTAAAATACCCTGGAACAGGAAATGAAGGTCGGGAGGTAGGCGGAGTCGCGTTCGTCCCTCCGTTCAATCGGCACTTTTAGCCGTGACGGACCGGGGACCGTGACCCGCGAAGAGAGCACACACTGTTTGCAGCAGGTGAGTAATTAGACCCAGAAGCAAGTGGTTCCCAATATGCAAGAGCACAGTTGTTTATAAAACATTTAAAAGTAATTTAAAAAACGTCGTGCAAATGAGCAATGTGTAACGGTACACCAAACACAATACAAAATACAAAATAGCAGCTTAGTCTTTTTGTCAATTAGCTAAAAAGATATGAGAGATAGCTTCGCCTTGCGCTGTTACCTAGATTTAGCGCGGCCGGCAAACCATCTGCCTTAAATACCCTGGAACAGGAAATGAAGGTCGGGAGGTAGGCGGAGTCGCGTTCGTCCCTCCGTTCAATCGGCACTTTTAGCCGTGACGGACCGGGGACCGTGACCCGCGAAGAGAGCACACACTGTTTGCAGCAGGTGAGTAATTAGACCCAGAAGCAAGTAGTTCCCAATATGCAAGAGCACAGTTGTTTATAAAACATTTAAAAGTAATTTAAAAAACGTCGTGCAAATGAGCAATGTGTAACGGTACACCAAACACAATACAAAATACAAAATAGCAGCTTAGTCTTTTTGTCAATTAGCTAAAAAGATATGAGAGATAGCTTCGCCTTGCGCTGTTACCTAGATTATTGAGGAGAGCGCGGCGTCCATCTTGTATCAGACGCGCTGCGGTGCTCTGAACTGCCCTGACTGCTGAGGTTGTGGGGCCTGGCCCGGGACCAGCCAGTGCTCTACCTGTTGGGCACTCTGATCTGTGTTGCTTGCCCACGCCTGCCAGACGCTCCTCTGGTGCTACCGCTTGGCTGAGGGTTAGCTGGCACCGGGAACATAGCCGCTGGGCGACCTACCTGCGTGAGGTGGGTTTTGGTGCTGCCACTGCGGAGCTTGAGGTGAGGTGCACTTCCTGTGGCTTGGGATTCTTGCTGGACTGGCTCTCGTGCAACTTCGCATAATTGCAGTGCCTCTGTTGGCTGTGAGCGCCCCGCGTCCGGTTGGGGTCTGTATCGCTCCGCGCCTCAATTAGATTGCGGTCTCTACCAACCCCCGTGGCGCTTTGTCGCGTACCCGCTGGTTTCCTCTCCTCAGAATGATGCTGATGCTAATTAGGGTCCACCTCCCATCTGCCCCTAGTCCGGAGGATGTGTTACACACTCGGACGGAAGAGGCAGGTGAGCGAGGGAAGGAGAACAGGAACGGCTGGGATGGAGATCTGAAAGGAAAAAAACACACTATGAGCGATAGCCAGCTCAGCCTGTCCTCCCCCTGGTTCCCCTATGAGGGTGATTCGCTTACCTGACGTCTCCTCCCACCTAGCTGAGGGGGGAGGTGATTGAAGGGCGCTGCCCCGGGCTAGGTATCTCCAAACGGGAGTCCGGTAAGTTCCGCCTAGCGCGTGCAACCCCAACGGGTCTGTGAGTATCCTCTGGGTTGACGAGAGGGACAGAGGAGGTCTAGAGGAACGGTAATCCCCAAGAGCAGGGGTTCTTCCTCACGGGAATTGTGTTTCGAAGACTCGGTGGTCCCGATAGGTATACGATGGCGCTACTACTGCCAGGCTCCGAAATCCTTGAGCCGAGGAGCGCTATACCACGGGACTGAGGAGGCCCGGAAATCCTTGGGCAGCGAGGTTGCACTATGCTCCTTGGTGCAGCCAGGAACAGAGAAGATAAACCCCTTTTTGGGTTAGCCCGGAAATCCCTGGGCGGTGATGGTCTCTTGGCGCTGCGACTGGAGGCTTCGGGAAGCCGATGCTGCGGATCGCTGTCTTCAGGGCACGAAGAAGGTTTGCGGGATGTTACGTCAACACGTAGCAACTCAGGATACGTCCGAGAATAATCGGCCTTCTCGTGAGGGTGTGTCAGGTTTTTGTGCCTTCCGCGGCTTGCCCAATTACGTGACTCGTGGACTGCCGGGGTGTCTGGGCCTTGTAGTTCTTTTCCGGGATCCGATTGTCATCCCGGTTTTCGAAGGACTCGACACGCAGCGCAGGTATCAGGTGCGATCGTGACAGCCTTCTCTTTTGATCTCGCATTGACGATTCACTGCTTGCCTCCCTTGAAGTGCGGGTGGGAGTTCACACATGTAAGCCGCGGTCTTGCGGATGCCTGGGGGAGTGGACGGCGGAGGAGGTGCCCATGGACTGTTGCTTAGTTCGTACACAGGACGCTGAGGGGGCCGGACTCCACCTTACCCCTTGCAGATAACCCCTCTTGGTATCTGGGCGACATGGGCAGGACGGACAAGACCCAGTCTCGCCTCACTTTTTAGGCATGAAGGCCCACTAAGACGCTGCAGAAGGCCGCCTCGGACTCTGAAGCCGACGTACCAGAGGGGGAGCCCTCCACCCTCGAGGCCACGTTCCTGGCAATGCAGTGCAGCCTCCAGACTATCGAGGGTATGATGGCGGCTGTCAATCATCGGCTCGACCACATGTCCTCACAACTGGAAAAACAGAACGCCCGCATGGGAGAGGTCGAGCAGCGAGTCTCTGCAGCAGAGGACGGCCTGAGCGATGTCGCCGGGAAAGCCCTCAACATGGAAAAAGTCTTGTCCATCATTCAAGCTAAAAATGAGGACTTGGAAGCACGCTCCAGGCGTAACAATATCTGTATTATTGGGCTGCTGGAGTCCACCAATGTAGGCAAAATGGAGACCTTCATTGAAACACTGATTACAGACATTTTTGGTACAGAGCAGCTGTCTCACATGTTCATTGTAGAGCGGGCCCATCGCTCGCTGGCTGCTCGTCCGGTTCCAGGAGCTCCCCCTCGCCCCATTATTGCGAGAGTATTGAACTATAGGGACCGTGATGTTCTCCAGTCCGAAGGGGTCCCGTATGCTATGCTCTACCCCGCCCGCCTGAAGATTGGCCCGGATGGAGACTCTCACATTTTCAACAATCTCAAGGCAGCCCTAGAACATGCCAAATGCCTTAAGCGAAGGAGACGTGAATCCCGAACACCATCAGATACGGAGGAACATTAAGCCTATATGTGGTACTCGTAGAATTCTCCTGCTGTCCGGATAACTCTAAGTCACCTATGGTTTTATATTAACCCACGACCAGTTACTTATATGTACGCCTTGTTTCATTCCCACGCACCAGTGGAATTGGCTGGGGTTAACTATGTTACACATGCTTACATATCTGGTGTGGGTTTCATGGTAGCGTATTTTGCAGGCACAGCTACAGCACCCTGCTCAGCCACCTCCTGCTAGACGGGATGAAGGTTGCACTCTAACGCCCTTGTATGGGTATACCCCAACTAAGGTTTATATTATTGTTTGTTTGTTGGGAGGAGGTGGGGGTGGGTTGGGATGGCTTTGGCGAGTTGGGGATGCTGAAGTGGGAGGGGGGACGAGGGGTTGCACAGGGTGGGACATCCTCTGGCACTGTATGTTTTGTGTTTTTTGCACTTAATTCTTTCTTTCACTGTACTAGCTGTGAGAAGTTGGCCTGGCATATGTTGTTCCTAGTTATAGGGACACCTTGCACCAGTCCAATTCGACTCTTATTGATGATAGGTTTAAGACAACCTTTAAAGAAAGCTATCCTAGTGGTAGCTGTGGAGAGCAGCCTTCAGGCTAAGTCTTGAAGGAGTGTTAAGCTTATTGTTTTACCATAATAACCCCTTGAATAACCAAATGAAAGAGTAGCCCACACCGGTATATATATAAAATATATGTATTTATTCTAGACAGAATCCCACAGTCACTTTATGTGGCTAGTGGCAAAGTTACACTTCAAACAAGCATTTATAAACACAATAAATAGCACAGAAATCAATGGGCCCCAGGGGGGGACCAAACCATATACTAAAATAGTGGTATAAGAACCACGACAATTCTACAGGCAATGCCTAGAGCATTCAGGATCGCTTGCCCCTTCAGAATCCACCCACAGTTAAGAGGAAGGGGACCCACGGGAGACGCGTGCAGTGCAAAGAGCTGCTATCGGGATCGCAATGTTAGCCTATGGAGAATGTCGCGGTTGAATATTTAGAGTTTAAAGACACTTCTAGCAACAGTACAAAGTTAAGGTTTGAGACTTAAGGCTTTGGAGAGCCCACCACCACGGGAGTACCGAAGTACCACTGTTACCTGCCCCAGGGAAGCCGGGTGCATAGGTCGATTCTGGTGTCGGGTCGCGGGCTGATTTTCTATGGAAAAGTAGTCCAAACTGCTGCTAGCTGAAAGCGTCGTTGAAGTCGTGAAGATTGAAGATGAAGAGAAGATAAAGATGAACCTGAAAGCAGAGGGGACAGAGTCTGGGTCACAGCACAGTGACCAGGGAGCTCACAGGAAGGAGCTCGTGGGTGTCGGGTGCTTCAGGTGTAGAAGGTTCAGCTGGGCTCTGCAGTCACGGGCTCCAGGAGGCTTCAAGGAAGGCCAGCTTCTGGAGGGCAACTGTCCCACGTAATCTGAGGGTCGCTGCGGTGTTAGTGTCCCGATTGGATCCACTAAGCATTGGCAACCGCAACCCACGCAAGATGTACAAAGCAGCTGCTGGTGCAGACCCACGAGGTCTGAGGGTGCTCTCCTTTGCAGGGAGCACAGAGCAGGCCTGGAGCAACCAGGGGAACTCTTAGAAAGGTAGATTGTCTTCCGTCAGGGCCCACAAGTCGAGAGACAAGGGACCGCGGAAGGCAGCAAAATGGAGTGCGTAAAAGGGCTCCCACGGGCCACCGGAGCGGACTAGGGAGCTGAGCTTTGGCACGGATGCTGCTTGAAGGTTGGCTCAGAAATGGGCCAAAGCACAACTTCTTCACTGGTCGGGGTCGTGTGCTATGCAAGAGGTGGTTGGGGTCTCGTGGTATGCAGGGATCTCGGCACCCACGTGGTCCACGGTGCTCAGACTTGCTGGGCACGCTCACAGGACTCTGGGATGCACTGGAGACCCACCTCAAGGTTGATGGAAGGCGTCGAAGTTCGTGAGAGCAGCGAAGTTCCAACCGGGTATCTTGCAGTCTTTTAGGTGCCTGCCATGCAGGGGGATAACTCCTTTATCCCAAGGGAGATTTCTTCAGTCAGCTGGGCAGCAGCTCGTCGAAGGTCAGTTCTGTAAAGTTCTGGACGAATCTAAGGCTCTAGGGCAAAGTTATTCCCATATATCCCCAAGATTAGGGGATGGTCCCAAATAGAGCCTACCAATCAGAGTAGAGGCGGGAAAGGGTGGCTACACCCACTCCCCTTTGTGTGTTTCCCGCCTGGGCGAGGGGCAGGATGCCCCTGAACCGGTTCCAGGCGGTGTATGCAGAATTGGGGCTCTGCAGCTGCCTACGTGCAACTCTGAAAGGACATTTGGTGCACCCACCCTGTTCCAATCCACATATCCTGTCTGGGGAGGTGCTGGCACCTCCCTGCCACAGGAGCCCTATTGTCCAGATGGCGAGGCTGGGGTTTTCCCCAGCAACAGCCAGCCAGAGTCGTGTAGGTGGCGGACAGTAGCCATTTTGTGGTACATGTGCACTTTTAAATTGGTGTCTAAATTCTACCGCTTTTCCCATATCACCCTCCTAGCAAGGGGGAATCGTACCCTCATGCCCATGGCTGGACTGGGGGTATGATTCCTTCATGTTTGACACCAAACACGATATGGTTCTGTGTAGCCATTCCCAAGTTACAGCGATGACGCCATAACTTATAATGCGGTTAAGTGTATATGGTATGGCCACACTACAAACAACCCAGTAATGATTTTACGAAGGTTGCAGAGGGGTCCTACTCACGTAGGGGTCCCCCTTCACACATACCTCAGCACCCAGCCCTGTAGGATTACCAGGGCCTGCCATAGGGGTGACCTATGAGAGTATATGTGTTGTAAGGGTATGGGATATAGGGTACCTACATCCCTGTAAGGGGTGCTAGCACCACCTTACCCAGACTACAGTAGTGGTCTGGTGGTGTCAGTTTGGGTGGCTGTCCCAGGGGGGCACAATAAGTGCTGCAGCCCTGGTAGGCCTACTGGGGGACCCATGCCCTGGGTACCTAGGGTACCATCTACAAGGGACTGGTAGGGTATGCCCAGCATCCAATTAGGTTTGTACCTAGAGTACTTTACTTCAGTTTTAGGGAGAAAGCAGATAGGCTGGGGTCCTGGATAGCCAGACTAGTCAAAAACCACTCAAATACCAGGCAAAAAGTTGGGGGCAACCATTAGTCAGATTCCACTCTCCTACACTAGCGCACACATGTCTCAAATCTATCTAATTGCTAGGTTCCTTCGCAATCCACTGACCAGATGAGTGGAATCATACGCCTTTTAACCTGGAATGTCCGAGGCCTCAACTTCCCCAAAAAGATCAGGGCAGTATTTGCTTATTGTCACGGTTCGGAACGCCCGAACAACCTTGTTTAGGCGCACGCGGGGCGTGAAACTACACCTCCCAACATGCCTGGGGGAAGACGCGAGAACGGGACCTACATAGGCCCCGCCTTCCTTCGCCCCGGCGCTTGCCAACCGCCATTCGCACATGAACGAGCAGGGAAGCGCTGCCCGTTTCCTTTCGTCCTTCCTTCCGCGAACCGCGTCTCCCGCCTTACCCAGCAGCCGAGGAGCCGCAGTGAGGAGACACGCCCCAGCCCCACAACTCCTTGGACTCCACCGCGACATCAGAACCCGGAGCCTCCACAGGTGAATTCCAGGCTCCTACATGGAGCAACGCCGGCTGAGCTGACAGCCGCTTTCAGACCTTTTCATGCCCTACTAAAGGGAACTCCTTTTTGTTTGCGCACCAGAACGCGTACCTCCACAGGCTAAATCGCAGGGACTCCTTAACAGGACGCCGCTCTAGCCCTGGGGGTTTGCGGTGCGAACCTGGACGCACTTGGACCTGTCTTCTTGTTTTGAACCCTGCTGTTTCTTTTTGTGGGCGTCACGCCAGGAGCTTCTTCGGGGCGCTCCAGGAACGAACCCTTCTCACCTTTTGGAACCCTCAGCTAAACCGCTTGGAGCCGCTTGAAAGGCTCGGAGAGCGCACCTTGACCAGATACCCTACGCGCTTGGAGCCGCTTGAAAGGCTCGGAGAGCGGCTTAGATTCGTGGCTATGACAGGGGACTACCGGCGAGGGGAGCCCTACTTGACTTCTCTGGACTACCCTCTCATGCGGGACATCACTCGCAGGTCATGTGAGTAGCGCTCTAGTGTTTGACATTGTGCTATCTATACTGTTTGTCAGTGCTCACACCCCGTACCCCTTCTACCACGCTCTGCTCTTTTCTTACAGGGTCTATGAGGAGTGCGTTTCTGGAGTGAGGTTAACTTCAGACGTCAGCCTCCAAGGGTTCCGTCATTATTTCCTTCTCCCGGGGTTCCTTCTGATCCTTCCCCCCTCGAAGTGGTGTTCCTCGCTGGACGTCCTGGTTTAGGGTTGGTGGGCAGCACCACTGAGGGGGAGGGGTCACCAGCATCGCTCCCGCTGTATCCGGCTTACGAGGTGAGTGGTCCTTAACCCCGTACCTGACAGGACCTGACACTTATTTAGACACAATGAATATTCAGATTACCTTACTGCAGGAGACTCCTCTTACGAAATCGTCGGAAAAGAATGTGGGGGTCCGATGGGCTGGGACACGCGTTGCTTCCTCCTACTCTAGTTATGCACGGGGAGTGTTGATATTGATTAAAAAAGGGATAGCATTTCAGGTTATACGTACTGAGATAGATGACTTTGGCCGAGTAGCGCTGGTACATGGCCTGCTGGGCGGGACGAGTGTTCTGTTTGGGAAAGTGTGTGGACCAAATGTTGACAACCCGGCCTTTTTCACGGATGCTTGGCGTCGCATCTCAGGGTTCCCTGACACCGACATCATATGGGGAGGCGATTTTAATGTCTGTTTAGATATGGATGTTGATCGGATGGGTAGTGACTGTGCACGGCCTAAATAAGCTGCGGAGACTTTACTTGGCTTGATGGTTGCTGGATGTCTGAGGGATGTCTGGCGTCTGTAGCACACGGGGTTGCGAGAGAGTACGTTTATTTAATCTGTACACGGGCCGTGGTCCCGCCTGGACTTCTGGCTGGCCACAGAAGCAGTATGTCCCTTGGCGGTTGGGGTGCGTCACTTAGCCCGGACGCTGTTGGACCATTCCCCACTGCTCTTGGATCTGCAGGTCTCGGCATGTGAGAGGCCACCATTCCAGTGGCGATTGCAACCGTCTTCTTTGACAGACTTGGTCTTTAAAGCCACGGTTTGGGAGGCTATCCGCAATTTTTTTCGGGACAATGCTGGCTCAGTTGATAGCGCAGGTATAATGTGGGAGGCCTTTAAGGTCACTATCAGAGGGGTCTGCATAGGGGCGCAGGCTGGAGTACTGCGAGTCGTGAGACGCAGGATTTACAAACTGGCGAGGGATATTTCTGATATGTTACCTGAAACATTGTCTAGGATTCGCAAGTTGGTTACTGAGCACAATGAAACTGCTGACCAGGAGATGGTACACCGATCCAGACGTACTATGGCCCGATATTATGGAGAGGGGGGTCGACCTAGCCGCTCCCTCGCTCAGAAGTTAGCTGCATCGCGGGGTCAGGAGTATATCACGGAAATGCTAGATGAGGCAGGGAAAGCTCACTATGGTACAGCAGCCATCAGTGAAACTATACTCAACTACTATACGTCCCTTTATAGCAATAGAGACGCGGTGCAGACGGATGATATTTACTCGTACTTAGATGACGTCGCGCTAGGCTGGCCTGCCCCTGGACAGCGAGAATACCTCATTCAACCGTTCGATGAGGAAGATGTAAAGATCGCCATTATGTCCCTCCCCACTTGCAAAGCAGCGAGCCTCGATGGTCTCCCGAGCAAATTTTATAAGGCTTTTGCGTACGACCTGGACCCCAGACTCTTTGAAGTCTACGCGGAAGCGTATGACACGGGGCGTCTGCGGCCGTCATTACGGGAGGCTCTCTTAGTGATGCTTCTGAAACCCGATAAGGCGTCCAATTGATGCGACTCCTACAGACCACTCTCGATGATTAACATTGATACCAAGATATTGCCAAAAATTATCGCCCTCCGTCTTAAGCCCTTGATCCCCTTATTGGTACTCCCCGATCAGTCCGGATTCGTGCCTGCGAGATCTACTGTGCACAACTTGCGCACTGTTTTTGCCACTCTCCATTACTTCGACTCAGATTTCCAGGCCGTGGCGGTGCTCCTCGACGCTACCAAAATGTTCGACTCCCTCTCTTGGAAATATATGTTTACTGTTCTCACAAGGATGGGATTCCCCCCATTTGTTTTGCACTGGATCAGGGTCCTGTATACCAAAACTGTGGCCAGGGTTCGGGTTACTAGCTGGGTGTCCTCGGCGTCTCCCATAGGCAGAGGCACGTGGCAGGGCTGCCCCCTGTCGCCAATGCTATTTGCATTAGCATTGGAGCCACTGGCCTGCAAACTGCGCCAACTACATGCCTCAGCGGCGCTGCGCTTCAGACAACGTATGAAAAAAATAAATAATGCCTCTGGACTAATAATATAACATAAATTTTGGCGAAGAGATAGATAAATTATCTCTTCCCTAGAGAAATATTTTTTCTCCAACACAACCTTTGATGCTTTATTTTATGGCCAAGTCAACGGCGATTCCAATGAGAACAAAAAATATATTTAAAAAAATATATATTTGACTGTTCAGTAGTGTAGGTGTAAGTATATTTATTTTATACCCCACATTTTCTGCACACTTTCATGAAAATCTTTTGTTTTTAGACATATATATACAGACATATACAATATTTACAATACTTACATATGACAAAACAACTGAACATATACATATCAACAAACGCCCTTTGTTTAAACCAGGATGCTTATGTGCTTATTTTGAGACAGCATTCCTATAAATCGAAGATCACTCCTCCAGAAACACTTCGAGATTTTGTTGTTTACAATCTCCTAATTATTTTGAGTGCTCTTTCAAAATTCATTCCAAAACACAAAACACAATCAAGCGAGTGTCTTCAAAATAAATGTCGACGCGTTTCAGCCAAATAACTCTTTCGGCCTCATCAGGACTAGGGCATCCAAATAATTTTCAACCTATAAGAACAAATTGTCCTTATTAATGTCCATCTTATTTCAATATACATTATATACACAGGAACAATCGGAACAATATTAAAATACATTATATTACAGTTATATTACAAAGACTGAAGAGGCGGCCCATACAAAAAAGGAAAAATTTAAATCAAACACCCAAGGTGTGAGTCAACCTTATTACCCGATCTATCCTATCACCGAAAGTGAATATAAAGAAATTGAGTAAAGAGGTGCATAATTCAATTCTACTCAATAAACCCGAAAAAGTACGTATAACCCCTTATAACGGGAACTGAATATTACCTCTTGTCCAACTACAGTCTTTTGAGACAAATGGTCGTCTTTCCTTTTTCTTGGATATTTTTTTGTATATTTTTTGTATATCTTGGCGGGCTAAAAGCAACAAAGCCAAAAGAATAATTATCTCAGAGGCAAATCAGTCTAACTCTAATAGATATATCTACTTTCTAATAACAGTCTTATTAGTCAGTTTCCCATTGTATCGTAATCTATATTGTCTCGAAGTAAACGAATGGAGTTGTTACTTAGAACAGGAACCAGAAACTATAACTAACACCGTGAGATGCACCAAATGCGTTATGTAAAACATGCGTGTCACTAAAAATATTGTACATACCTTGTAAATCACTATTGAACCATAGCGAAACAACTCATTACACGATTCTTGTTTTCGGCATTTCCTATGCACTTACAATATTTTAGCACTTCACCTCTGTCGATAAACCCAAAGAAAAAATAAATCTAAGTACAGGTTCTCACTAACCATAATCAAACAGTAAAGTCTTCTCTAACGCATACCGGGTCGCCCGTCTCCTTACCTCCAAGCTTATACCAGGGACCAACTTCTAACGTTCCATCTCTCCAGTTCACAAGGATCACGTCCACATTCACGTGATGTGGAAGTAGATTTAAACACGGCAGTAAGAGCCGTAAACATAATAGAGGGACCACTTTTTGACTACGAAGAAAGACTAAGGCGTTAAGAGCCGTAAACCTAATAGAAGGACCACTTTTTGACTACGAAAAAAGACTAATAGTGCATAAACACGGATAACCGCGAATAACAATATCTAAGGTAATTACCAAGAATATATATATAATAATAAAAAACTCTTTATTTTTATAACTAATTCACCAAAATTCACCAAAATGAAAAATCACTTGCTATCACAAGATGTTACCGCCATAGTAGAGCGACCTAATTAAGTCCTCCTGTATTCAATATAAAGGAAGACTGGGACCGATTAAAATCCAGACTACCGAAAAGACAATTGTCTAGATCATATCAAATGCACTAAAATTATACTTAGTGCTCCAAAGTTCTTCTTTCTTATAGTTATTTAGTAACAATAAAGAATAGAGTTGAAATAAAATAAAATAAAATAAAGAAAGTCACCTTATAACCCAGTATGCTACCCCCACTCCTTACATTCTAGCCATCCATAGTACATTGTTGCGGGTTAGTATGAACCTGCTATTGCAAGAAACATCGTCTGAAGAACCTGTAAGCCATTTGAACAGCTCAATTATTGTAACAGAGCCCAGATCTCATCTTTATCATTAAGGCCTAACGTTGTGGTATGATATGTTGCTATCAGTCTGGCCTCTAATCTGTTAAATTTCATTTGCAGCTCAGTTTTTTCAAAATTACCGACTAAACACATTACTGACCATTTTAAGTCATTCTCTGAATGATGTTGATTCTGAAAATGATGCACCAAGGGGGCCCCCTGAACTTTACATTTAATCCTTGATTTATGTTGCAATATACGTTTCTTTACATGCTGTGTTGTCTGACCTATGTAATATTTATTACATGGGCACCTTATGCAATAAATTGCATTTTTTTAATTGCAATTGGAAAACGTCTTTTGGTAGTGCGTAAGGCCATTAATCTCCAATTGTTTGGAGTCTTCTGTTAGATTACATGCCAAGCAGTTTTGGCATCGAAAGTGGCCAACTACAGGTGGCAATTTCAGGAGGTTCCGCAGATCTTTTCTTGGTTTTTCTGTCTGTCTTGTAGCCCTCACGAGTTGTTGTTGGATATTTTTACCTTTTTTAAACGCAAACAAAGGTTTCGAAATTCCCAAAGTCTCAATTAATTTCCAGTTTTTTTGGACAATTTTCTTAACTTTATTCGCTTTCGGATCAAAAGTTAATACACATGTCAATGGGGTATTTTATCCTTTACTTTCGGAACTAGTAAGACTTCCCTTGGGGTGTACCATGCTCTTTTAAGTGCACCTTTCACTAATTTTTTTGGGTACCCTCGTGTTATTAATTTGTCTTTCAATATCTCTGCATTAGTGAAAAAGTCTTTTTTGTTTGTACAGTTCCTCCTTACGCGAAGAAATTGCCCATATGGCAAATTTTCTTTTAAAGTACGTGGGTGACTACTAGTGAAGTGTAAAAGGGTATTCCGGTCTGTCGGTTTTGTGTATAGACAAACCCCCAATACTTCATTCTCCTGTTGAATAAATACATCCAGAAAGTTTATTTTATCATGGTCGGCACATTTAGTAAAGTTAAATTCAGCTGTTCTTGAGTTTAACCAGTTGTGAAAATCTGCAAGGCATGTATCATCTCCATCCCAAATCATAAAGATATCATCTATATAGCGACACCAAAACCCGATGTTGGGCTTCAGACAACGGCCACTTGTTGTCTCGCTTTATGCGGATGACATGTTGTTATATGTTCGCGAACCTGCGACCTATCTCCCAGAATTGCTGCGAGAATACGTTAAGTTTGAAGTTTTCTCGGGCTTAGGGATAAACTGGGCCAAGTCAACGGTATTCCCCTTGACGGCGGGTACCTATGAGATTGAACTGGATTTTCCTCTGTCCTGGACTCAGGACCCGGTGAAGTACCTAGGGATCTGGTTGACAGAGACCCTGCGCAGGTAATATCCATGAATTAATGACGCTCCATTACACAACTCACTGAAAAGGCGGAGAGGTGGGCTCGCCTGCCACTCTCACTAGCAGATCGCATAGCAGTGCTCAAAATGGTTATGTTGCCAAAATTATTATATTTATTTGTGAATATTCATATCCGCCTGAATATCTCTGTATTCAAGGCATTACAGTCAACCCTATTGTCCTTCGTTTGGGGGGAGGGGCAAAAAACCTTGCTGCAGCTGGGATACATTAAATCCGGCCTTTTGAGCGGGGTGGGTTTGAGGCTCCCGATATGCGCCTTTATTACCTGTGCGCTCAGGCGCAATTTGCGCACTATTGTTTTTTCCACAACGCTTTCTCCCTCATACTGCGATTGAGGCGGATGAAATACTCCCACTAATACTGGTGGGGGCGGCTCTCTCGGGAGGGACAGGAGGTCCCCGGATGAAAATTAATCCGGTGCAGTGTACCGCCTGGGCCTGGCAGACGCTGGCGCAACGAGCGAAGCTGTCCTATCTTTACTCTCCCAAATTGGTGATCGCGGCGCACCCTGGTATATCTGCGGTGCAGGAGCATCTGGCGCGGACCACGCTGCAAGCTGCCGGGATCTCGCACATGGGGGACTTGTATATACGAAGCCAGTTCAGTTCACTTCGAGCCATGCAGACGGGCCGGCCGCAGGGCGGTATGCTGTGCTTTACATACGTGCGGGTTCGCCAAGCCATCAGGGATGTAATTTCCCCGTGGAACCTCAGACACTGCGAGCGCTGCAGGCCGTGCTCGTGGGGGAGGATCGTAAGGGACTGATTACTAAACTCTACACCGCATCTCTTCGCGAGCGGGAATTGGAGGTGCATCCCCAATACAATAAATGGAATGTAGCCCTGGGTAATGTGCTGTCAGTGGATCATTGGCACTATTGCTGCAAATTGAGTAGGCGACTCACAGCCAACTGCAACCTGCGCATTATACACTTCAAATTTTTACATCAGCTTTACTATACCCCTGTGCAATTGCGGAGATTTGGCTTGCGGGATACTGTTTGTTGTGTGCGATGCGGGCAGGCAGACGCTGACTTTCTGCATCTCTCTTGGCGCTGTACCGGGATTGCTACCTTTTGGGCTAAAGTTGCGAGTATGCTAACGGATGTTGTGTTGGAACGAGTGCAGTGCACACCTGAGTTATGCTTGTTGGGTAACGTGCGGTCCTTGAAACCCTGCAATAGGAGGCTGGTTGCTGTGGCTACACTGATGGCGAAGCGGGCTGTGGCACAATGTTGGGGCGCAAAGAGATTACACACGGTTCGAAAGTGGATCCGGGAATTATCCTACTGTAGGGAACAGTTGGAAATCTATGCATAGATACTGCCTGAATCATCCTGGCCTAAGGACTTCTGGGCCCCACTTACATTATATCTCATGAGCCATCCTGACTTATAAGCTGACATGCACTTCCCAGTTCGTACCTAAAGACTCCTGATGTAAATGGTCCCAGGATATTTTCTCTTTTTTTGTGGATTGGTATACCAAGAGTCAAATTGTTTTATTTCTTTTTTTTGCTTTATTAATCATACTGTTGCAGTGCCAGAGGGGGAGGGGGGGTTTGTTCTTCACAAATATAAGTCGCTATTCCTTGTTTCATATATTTGCTGACGTAGAACTGGAGGAACATGAAATCGATAACTGCCTGTCCCGTATGTCCTATTTGACGCGGCCGACCCGAAGTGGTTGTAGGCGGCTTGCTGTGTATAATTTGGCTGTCCATACTGCTCTGCCTGATTTTACCTCGCGCTGCCGGCCCATTTAGGGATGTGGGCATCACGCTGTGTTCCTTTACCTTTTTGCCTTTAACCCCTTCAGTGCCACGCCCTTTCCCCCTCCTGTGCCGGGCGTTGCACTAGTGGGTGGGGTTCATGACGAGATAGTCTCGTCATGGGCACAGCGCAACCGTGCTCCATGACGAGACCATCTCGTCATGGGCACTGAAGAGGTTAATAAAGGTTTTTGAAAAAACAACAACAAAAAACATTACGTTAATTAAAAGTTACCCCAGATCTCTTGACTGGGGGTGAAAATGTGATTTGTTTCACAATCCGTCCATCATTTCTGTGTCTTTAGCTTTCTCGTCCTAAGTGCGCCAGGTATGCCCAGACATAGGTCCCAGGCTCACTGTGCCACTGGATTGAAGCTAACCTGGCTTATGAGGGATGTTTGATGCTTGTTTCTGGCCCAAGGAGGACCTGGCTTGCCAGTTCGGGCTGAACTGTTCCCAGTAGGAGCAGGGTCAAGACTGATTTGCATATGGCTGGGTCTAAACTGGAGTGGCACTGAGAGCAATAGAACACTGGATTTAACACAGCTATCTTGTTTGGGGGGAACGTTTGATTAATTCCATCCATCATTTGTGTGTCTTTTTCCATTGGTTGCAAAACATGAAGTCACCCGTAACCCTAAACTTTAACCTAATTCTCTACACATTCTCTTCTACTTTTGAATGCATGTGTATTTGTGGTGAATGCATATTTATTTGTGTGTGTGCTTTATCATTGTGTTCCTAAGACCACTTCACGGATTCTGTGTGTTCTTGGCTAATTCAATTTCCTGCTTTATTTTCTAATCATGTTTCAATCTATTGAAAACACAGAATACGTGCCTGTGTGCCTGTGTGCTAATGCCATAAATTCCTTCAAGCTTGCCAAACACAAGTTTTACTTTAACTACAACCTTACAGGTCATGCCATCTATTCTCAAGTAAACTCTTCACCTCTTTCTCATCAGCACAAGTTTTTGGGCCTGTACTGCTTTTTCACCACGTATAGCTGTGTGACGCTCTCTGCTGTTGTCTGCTGTTGTGCTGTGTTTTAATATTTCATTACTTCCATAACAATGTATTTGTGCTGTCTACCCAGTCCAAAGGAAGGAGTTCCTAATGCTTGCTGAGTTGAGTATATTATCATTGTAAGCAAATGGGTTATTAACACACACAAATTTGCTTATATTGAGTTCTGTGGTGGGATCCAGAATTTCTGTTTAGTAGGGACCACTCAGTATTGGAATGTCAAAATTAAAAGCCTGTATTCACAGTTGATAGTAAAAATTTAATTTTAATTGGCATGAGATGTTGATTGGGTCATTTTTGATAATTTATTTTAAAAAATGTATTCTCATTTTTACAACTTAACTTTTGGAAACATGGATGTGGATCTGTTTATCCTGGAGAGTCTCAGCATGGGAGAAGTGAGACCCTGTCCAAGCAGAGAGGGCTGAAGTTGAGCAGCAATTCCACAAAGTAGGATCGCTACACAGGCCTCAAGGCCTAGGAAGAGGTTCTGCAGCTACAGACCACCTCAAAGGAAAATATGGAAGGTCAATAACAAGAGGAGACAGATAACAATCTGTCTCAATGAGACTTCTCATGTACGTTCCAGGACTGAAAGTGTGGGCTCCCATAGCCTGAGCCCTGAGAGCTGGGAGTCCACCAGATGGAGTACACTGAGAAGTAGTCAGAGAGGGACGTTCAAGCCAAGCGGACTTCCATTGTGCTGACAGAGATGAAAATTGATTGCTCTGAGTAGAAGATACTGGCCTTGCAGGAGAGAAAGGTCGGGCTGGGCAATCATCCAAAGGAGATGATGACAACAAGAATGAGGAGTCCACAGGGGGTCATCACTCCATAGATTACCTAAACTTGTTGCGCCTAGCTTTGTGGGGTATGGCACTGATAAACGGTTTGCTTCTTATGAGAAGGCATTGAGGATGCACAGTTTGGGAAAACAGCACTTGGGAGAATTGTTTTCAGGATGATGCATGCACCGTAGTGGGATATATTCCTGATTCTAAATGACGAAGTAGCCAAGTACTGCAACCACATGAAGGATGCAGTGGAATCACTGCTGAGTAGTACCATAAAAAATTAAGAGATGCACACAAAGACTCACAAAAATCTTGGGATGAGTTTGTAGACACCAGTTTAAAAGCACTGGAGAGCTGGGTGAAGGGCAGTTGGGATTTGATATGCTGTATACTTTGATAATGAAGAAGCTTATCTTGAGTTACTGTTCTTAAAAGATGCACCAGAACATAGTGGACTCCATACTGGCTGATCCCAGAAAGCTTGGAAGGACAGTCGATGTGACAGTCGCACTAGGGTGTCAAAGAAATCTCAGGAGGTGATCCCAAGGGGACTGGGGGAGGATGGGGTTGGTGTTTGCAACCTGAGTGGGTAGCCTCCATTGTTAGAAGCCAAAGAGGACAGAGAAACCTAAAGAACAAGTGAGTTACTCCATGCCATTCTACAGACTTGATACGAGCCCTAACCAAGGCACTGGACTTGGATTCACCTTTCAGTGGATGGCCAGTGGCTTTGTTTCTGACACTAACAGTTGTCTGTAGCCTTTGTTGTTTTCTTGCCTTTTTAACATGCTGGCGGACCATACGTTGGAGACAGAAGTCTGACCTAGGAGGCAGGATGGGCCATATCACTTTATTGGCCATGGTGGTACTGTTTGCATGTGGGGATGCATCTGTGGGTTGGCTAGGGATAGTCTTTTCCCAGATGGGGTCCGCAAGTGAGGAGAAGGTGTCCCATAGGTAAAGTTAGTGGCTGGGATTAAGATTGGCCGAGTGGTAGTACTGTCAAAGCCAGACAATGATCGAGGCTCCAAAATTGTTGAGATGGTCTTTCAACAGGGTGTGGACTTCACAGTAGGATGTGAGTCTGGAACTGACCACGACTATGCATATGGATTTTGCACATCCCTCCACTAAAACAATGTGAACTGACAAGAGAGCAGTTAAGTTGCTCTTTTCCTTTTAGCGAGAGGAAGCTTTGTGAGAAACTCCATCTTTAGAGTGGTCACCCCATTTTTACCCACTGTTCTACAGTTTAAAAAAAATTATTACTATTTTCAAACATTAAAACTTTGACTTATTTATGTATTTTTAGTCCATCAGATAAGTCAGAGCTGTTGAATTTACTCCTGTGACCCCCCTCTCAAATAGCACCAACTGGAGAGCTCTACATCTAGATGGAAATGCTTTACACAGAGCCTCTCTACATGCTTGTTCTGTATAATCCTGGGCGCCCTACAGAACCAGAGAGATGAAGTAAATAAAAAGTGTAAAGGCTTAATCATTGGACTGATTTCCCTATTGATCAAGAGTGCCCAACCATCCCTCACATGCACTCCAAAAATCTTTTCTTTTATCCTTATTATTTTTATTTTTATATTTGTTTTCTAATTTAACTCTGTCCATCTTCATTGTATATTTGATGGAAATCACCCCGTCTAAAAAAGTTGGGGAGATATCCTTTATCCACTTTTTGCAAATTTCTCTTCTTGCAAGCAAAATCAAATATAAGCATAACTTATTTTCCCACCTGGAAAATGACTTATAATCTGGAGACAAGCAAAAGAAAACTAAAGCTGTGCTTACCTGGATGCTTAGGCCAAAAATATCATCCATACCTTTATTTACCTCTGCCCAGAACCCAGAAATACCGTAGCTTTGAACAGGTTAAAAACATATGAACGTCATCCGCATCAACCAAAAGACACTTTGGGCAGTTAGGCGCTGGACCTTTCGAGAATTGTGAGAGCTTAAGGGGAGACCAATACACCCTGTGAACACAAAAGATATGATTCCTTCTTAAATTTGCAGGTTGTACTGTGATGTACAAGATGTCATGAGATACTTGCCATAAATCTTCAAGATGACTGCCGGGCAAACTCTCTCCCCACAGCTCCGTCGGTAGTTTAAACTCTCCTTCCTCCAGGTCCAGCATTAACCAATAAAAAGTCGCTACCTCCTTCTTTTTTGCAATTTGTCTCAAAAGTGCCTTTTCTAGTTCATTGGACAAGCCCACCTCAGTCCTGATGGTTTGATATCAACTTTTTATTTGCCAGTACTTAAATTTGGAAAGCCGGCTGTTTGTAAGTGAATTCAGCTCATCCCAGGATAGCAGAGACCGTTCCAATATTATCTGTTCCCAGCGCAAAATACCTGCTCTATCAGAGGAATTGACAGAGAATCTCTAGTCTACCCTGGTGACCCTGGAGCATTCCAGATAGGAGCAAGAGCACTAAAGTAGCTAATCTTCAAGGTCTTCTTAATCTTAGCCCAAGTACCAGCAAAACCGCGTAGTATTTTTAAGCGAACTTTCTTGAAAAATCTCGGGTCTCCATATTTGTATAGAAAACCCTGACTCCCACTCTCAACATCTGTGAGCATCTCCTTAAACATCACACCTACATCCGAATCATCTGGTATGTCCAAATCGCCAAATTGCCAGAATAGAATGTTCTAACCAGAGAAGAGATCAGGGAAATGGTTTGCCCAGTGGATAATCAGAATTTTAGGTTAAACGTGCTTTCCTGGAATCTTAATGGTCTGAGGACAAAATATAGGTTGGAATTTTTTTTCCAGTACTTGAGGGATACCTCAGAACAGATTCTTATATTACAAGAGACACATCTGTTGGAAAGTGAACTAAAATCTCTATGCAAATCTAGAAAATTGATTCAGAATGTAGTTTGTACTACGCAACAACACTCAACAAAGGTTGTTGCTATAATTATAAAAATAAATTCAGCTATCTCTCTTGAGTCCAGCACGGTGGATAAAATGGGGAGATGGGTCATAGCTAAGGTTAAATGCCATACATTTAAGTTTACAGTGGCAGGATATTATGGCCCGAACACCGATGATCCAGGGCCTTTTAAAAATGAATTGTTAAATTACACAGATCCATTAATACTGGCTGGAGATTTTAATGTGGTCCTAAACCATGCACTTGATAAATCACAGAGAAGTAGAGCTATTAAAACTATAAAATGGCTGCATTGATCAAAAACACAATGAAACAGCTTGCCTGATATGATGTATGGAGGAGTAAAATGGGCAAGAAAAGAAGTTATACTTTCCACAATAAAAAATACAATCATAAGTCTAGATTAGACTACTTTCTCTTGAGTACAGTTTTAAAGAAATGGGTTCAGGATGTTAACCATGTAGGGGAACATCTTTCTGATCATTCAGCAGTGTCATTAACTCTTAAGGTACCAGTTAGACTGATTCCCAGGAGATGAACTGTGGAGCGTGGCATTCTTTTGGAAGAAGAAATAATTGAGAAGTTACCGTCAGAAACAGAGGCCTTCTTTCAAATTAACCTAGGTACTGCCCCAATACATATTGTTTGGGATGCGTACAAGGCTTTTTTAAGGGGTTTAATAACCTCTCTACAACTTGCTAGACATAAAAAGTATAAAGTTGAGGGAATAGAAAAAGAAATACATGTAATAGAGAATTACATCATTGCACATCAGAGTAACCCGTTGGATACAAACTTGACAGCAAGGTTAGAATCTCTTAAATCAGATCTGGTGGCTGTTCTTGACTCAAGGTTGAAAAAGAAATGGCAAGCCAGTAAACTAGCTCATTTTGAGTATGGGGAGAGTTTGGGAAGCTTCTGGCATGGAAGTCCATGCAAGACCTGGCCAGAGGTACCATTAATGAGCTGAACTCTGCTGTCCCGGGGGTTTACTTAAGACCCCCAGATGAAATTGAAAAGGTCTTTCAGTCATACTTTGAGGAAGTCTATCATGAAGACTTAAATGTTTAAGTAGGAGAAATAAGAAAGTGCCTGTGTCAGACCCCTATAAATAGGATTACCGATGATAAATCTCACAATATGGACATGTTGATTTCTAGAGCTGAGATTGGGAAAGCCATTGATTTGGGTAAATCTGGGAAAGCTGCAGGCCCGAATGGGTTGCATGCGGAACTGTACAAAGTTCTAAGGGATGTTCTTGCTCCGGTGGTTTTGATGACATTGTTTGTTCATATTTTTGAAAAGGGAGAAGATATTTCACCCTCGTGGAAGGAAGCAACGGTCTCGCTAATCCTTAAACCCTCCAAATCACCAAGATCTTGTGATTCATATCGGCCTATCTCTCTGCTCAATATTGATTATAAGATCTTTGCAAAAATATTGGCAGAGAGGTTGAATGGAGTAACAGAGTGCCTTCTCCACAGGGACCAAAAGGGATTTGTTAGAGGGAGAAGAATAAGGGAGCTCACTTGATTGGGGTGGTTGATATAGCTAATGTATACAAAATCCCGCTAGCTATCATAACGATAGATGCTACGAAGGTTTCGATAGAGTAAACTGGGCCTACTTAAAACACATATTAAAAGAATATGATCTAGGAAATAACTTTTGTAGGTCAGTTTGTCTGATATATCAAGCCCCCATAGCGAGAATTCTAGTAAATGGTAATCCATCTGCTCCTGTCAAAATCCAGAGAGGCACTAGGCAGGGATGCCCTTTATCCCTGATGCTTTTTAACATATATATCGAGCCTCTGGCTGAAAAGATCAGACAGCACCCAGGTATACAATCTTTCAAATTTAAGGATTGGGAAAAGAAGGTGGCGTTATACGCCGATGATTTAATGATTTATACATCGGACTTGAATGTCTCAATCCCGTTGATGTATGAAGAGGCAAAGAAGTTTGGGAGTGTTTCAGGATATAATATAAATGCAACAAAAACAGAATTTATGGCATGGAATTTGGGCACCTGTGCTTATCCAACAAAAAAGGTGATCAGGTATTTGGGAATACTGAATACCCAAAATATTGACAAGATTGCAGAAAAAAACCTTCAAAAGATCACAAAAGAAATAAACAACTCTTTAATGGGTTGGGTTTATATACCTCTGACTCTGATTGGTAGAGTGAATCTAATAAAAATGATGCTGCTGCCCAAGTTAATTTTTATATTACAGAATATCCCATTGGTAGTCTATGAAAAAAGCTTGTGGACTCTCCAGTCGAAATTAAATACCTTCATTTGGGCCTCAAAAGGGATTCGAATATCGTGAAGGAAGCTGCGTAGAAAGAAACACAAGGGGGGGTTATGCCTACCTTATTTAGTTCTGTACGCAAGGACATTTTCATTGAGGGCCATTTACCTCTGATACTGCGTACAAATACATCTTGGTTGCAGTAGATTCGTGCACACGTTTTCTGTGGGTGTGGCCACAAAGGAGTGCTGATTCCCGTACTGTCATAAAGGATTTGCGTGTCTTTGTTGGAAGTTTTGCATGTGGTACCTTTCATTCCGATCAGGGCCCTGCGTTCGCCTCTAAGGCGTACAAAGAAGCCATGAGAAATTTGGGGGTCCATGTCAAATTTTCGTCTCCATACCGACCTGAGGGTAATAGTGTGGTGGAGCAAATGAACCGTGACTTAAAGCAATCTTTGACAGCCAGGGTTTTAGGTACTGGCCGGAACTGGCTAGCCCACTTATATGACATGCAACGTGCACTTAATAATCTCCCTAGAAGGTCTCTGGGTGGGCGGACCCCATACATGATGCTCTTTGGTGTACGAATGTTTGTCCCAGACCTTGATGGTCTAGACATGGCGGCGTCAGCCGCACCCTTTGACGTAGATGAACACTGTGCTGTATTGCAGAATCTTCAAGAAGCCAGAGACAGTCTAGTGAAGGAACACGTACCCTCCTCATCTGATGCTGCGCTTCAGGTTCCGGTAGTCGGCTGGCTACCTCGAGTTGGTGATCTGGTCCGTGAGAAGGTGGAGAACAAGAAGGAGTTTGGCCCCTCTTATCGTGCACCAGTTCCAGTGCTTGGAGTACAGGGTACTAGAACAGTCATTTTACCTCCACTTCCTGGTCGAAAGGATAACAGGTGCATCTCTATTGACAATGTCAAGCTACAGCGAGTGGCCGATTCTTCTTAGTATGACTCCGGCGGTTTCTTGCCCTTCGATGCTGAGAAATTCTGTTGTGGCCCGAGCTTCTAACACAGTGCCTGATGTTGCCGTCGAGATGCATACAGTTACTAGTCCTTTATTGCCACCGACACCTGGTGGTCTGTCTGAAGATGTTGAATATGCTTATCCTGCGGATACTACATTGCCTGTTTTACAATCCACCACAGTTGCCCACTCACAAGACTCTTTTGACTCTAATTCAATGACTTCCATTGCCCCGTCCAAAGTTTCGATTTTTGTGGCCTGGTTCAAAAGACATTTTTTAATTCCCCCTTGGACTTACATTTGGCTAATGCTCATATGTATTTTCTTGTTTATGTCCATTGGCTTTGTGGTAGTGTTTTTTATACTTATTAACGGACACTACCTGAAAGAAAGATCTACGATTCGACTAATTGATGGAACTTTGGCCCCCCACTCCTCATCACATATTATGAAAAGGGACCAGACTTTTGTGAACATTACTGCCTGGCCTGTACGTGATGGGATCGCTTGGGATGCTGTAAAATTTCAAATTCATGGCCCCACTGAAGTAATTAATGTGCCAAATGTATTTCGTGTTTCTATGGATGATGTCGTTAAGCAGAACATCCGCTCAGATGACTGGGATGTTCAAGCCATAGAAGCACTGTTTTCTGATTTGAAATATTATGCTGCATTTGATGCTGAGGATTTGTATTTAGATACTGCTAATTATGATGAGCAATTCTGTTATTAACATTATGGCACGCATTTCCTGCACAAAGCAAATACGTTTAGGAATTTTGTAAATTTCACACAATGGGAACACTGTCCCGCCCCTAGGCTGGGCAGCTCCGCCACGTTAGTGGACAAATTCACTTATTTTTCTGATTTCAGTGTGTCAAATCCGGACTCCTTTTATTTTAGGGTTGCGCCTGAGTCTGCTTCTAAAGTTAGACTGACACACACCAAATTGTTGTATTCCAAGTCCTTTATGGACGAGTTGGCAATTGGAGGGTATGATCTATGGAAAGCTACTATCGATCTTAAATTGGTTTGGGGCTCCAATCCGTGGCAGGTACAGGGAACAGAAGCTTTGCATCGTGCCTGTCTTATCCCGAATCACATGTTATTTTTAAATTCGTCCATTTTTCAGATCACCTGTTTTGGATTGGCTACTTCTAAAAAATTAAATTCTCCCTCCATTCCGGGTCTGGGTGTTTATCCTAATTGGGGTAATCATACGGATCTGTCCCTTGCTATGTTGCAGACATAGGTTTCCAACACATCCTTCAATATTTCTGAATTAAATCCGGAAGGGTGGTTGGTGTGGCAGACGAGTTCGGACTCCTGTCAACATTGGTTTCTGGATTTAGCGCAGGGGTATACACAGGTTTGTGTAGACCCCCGTTTTGAATCTTCTCACACTGTAACTACCTACTCAGTAGGGAAGTTATGCCAATCTTGGCTGCAACATTCCACTTTAGCATCTGTTAAACTTCATTTATCACGATTGAACGACAAAATAGATTTGAATGATTTTGTTAAGGGTCCTGCGGTTGGCAGGTCCAAGAGATGGGTGTATGCTATTTACAACGAAGTTTGGAAGTTGTCGCAAATTGAGGCTGCATCCCGATTACGAGCTATTGACCAAGCCAATATGGAGAAAGTATTGGCTGTAATAGGTAATAGCATTAACACCCTGTCTTCCAGAATTTATACCTTGGATAATATAGTATCATCTGTGGTAGACATTGTGCAGGATGATTTGTCTGTATTGTATCATGGTCAAAATCAATTGCGTTCTATTATGCAGTTTGCATGGACCTTGGAAACGTTAAAGGCAGGGAAAGTCCCTTGGGATTACATGAATGTTCATCTTTATTCCTTCCTTTTAATTTAACTGCGAAACAACAGTTCATGTCCATGAAAGATGCTACATATTCATTACTACACATTGAGAAATTAGAACCTTTGCCTTTCTCTGTTGCTGAATTGAATTCCGCTGTGTGGCTTATACATGGGTTGATCACATTACCGTTCCCCCTGTTTAAGTTCAGTTCGTGCATGAAACATTATGCCCTGGGCAGATATGAACAACTTGGTACTGCCTTTCTACACAAAGTTTGGTCACTCCCATTCACGTACAGATGCGTGAGGGACGGAAAAGAGGTTAATTTAAAAGGTGAAGAGTGCACTTCCACTCCGGATCACTCTGTAGCGTGTAGGCGCATCCAATTGCATGGTGCATGTAATGTGCACGCTCCTAATTTGGCTTGCATCCTGAAAGGGATCCCTGTGCCAGTTATAACACCGTCTTTTACGCTGCTTGCTAACGGTAGTTATTTGCTTTTGAATAATGAAGCTTGCTGTGGGATGTTAGTGGGAATTCCCTACATAGTGACTGTATCACAGAGAGTAGTCTGCTGTAATAACGTCCTTTTCCCACCCCCGCATGGACGGCTCGATATATCCATCTGGCCTTCCATTCCAACCTTGAAAGCAGAGTTCAATAAGATGAGCAGAATAAGGGCTCTATTGTCTCAAAAAGAAGTCGCGTTGACTTCCTCCCGGAAAACATTTGTCCTTCACGCAGCAAACACGCGCACTGAGGTGCAAGCACTTTTGAATACTGATCTCCCACTTCATTTTGGGACCCTGATTCAGACTATCTTTAATGCCTCGTCAACAAGTGGCCTGGCTCATTTTTTTAAAATTGTGGGCTCCGGCCTCGTGACCTCCTTTCAAACTATTTTTGGTGTGATCCCGGCATTTTTTCATTCTATTTTTTCCAGCGTCTTTGGAGGTCTCCCTTTGCTTCTCGCCCGTGTGGCTGGGGTGCTTTTGTTGATCTGCGTACTACGCTATGGATGCACAACTTGCGTCACACGACAGCATGTCCCGGCTGCTCCATCTTCATAACCGGATGCTTGAATACTATGGCACTTTACCACTGGCGACGTTAAGCATAGCCTATGGATTGTCCTTCCGGTTTCCCTACTTTACTTGTGTGCAGCCCGTCTTTCATTGCCTAGATTGTCCCTTCCAATGGGCTCTGGATTTGTGCCTGTCAAACTCGGTGTCTCCTGCCCCGGATTATGATCGACTAATGAGCCCCTTAGTGACTCATGAGTTGGACTGTTCTGGCGTCAGGATTATGGCCTGTGGAGCAGCACATGGAGTCCTAGGGAATTGGGACATCGGAACGGCTGCAGCTGAATTCTTAGGGAGAAGTTATCTTGAAGAACACACCAGTTGTCCTCGAGTGGTGCTGGAGGCTCCAGTTGTCGAGGAACATGTGTGTTCCTTCCCCTTGCTTAACTGGATGGCAGATAATTTTGCAGTACGTTCCAATGATTTCCTCTTGGAGGCTGTTGCAACTTATTGTGCTTATACCTTGATGGATTGACTTTTTCCCCCTTCATTTCGTTGAACATCCATCGATTATATTTTTTTCCCTTTTAAATGGTTTTTTTCAATCGTCTTTATTTTTTTTTCTTTCTCTTTTTTCTTCGAACTTTTCACTTACCTTATATGGACTTACAATTTATGCCCTTGGTTCCGTTCTATCAAACTTGAACTCTGCATTCTTGCAAGTGCACCCCTACTGGTTAGTGGTCCGATCAAGGGGGGATGTAGTGAAGATTGCTATCTATATACGTACAATGCTAAGTTAGCACAACCGCGTTAGATGTTAGAAAGTCATCTTGCCGCTTTTGCTGCTTTTGCACACGACACTGTGGTCACATGTTATTAATTGAGAAATGCTTGCTCGACTTTGCTTCACATGAGAACTGTCTGTTGTTCACATCCCTAACAGTGAGCAACGACCTTGGTCTGAACATTGTGTAAAGAAACAGTCTGGGTCGCTAGACAGGGCATGTTGTTGGGTTCAGGTTGATCGGCCCACTATTTAGCCATAACACGCACGCAGCTGCAAATACCTGGAAGTCGAGTGCTTTTAATATTGCAGGCAGCATGCTTTAGACACATTCGTAAGAAGAGCATTCCCAGGAGCAGAGTCTATCTGATCCTGTGATGTGATTCCACTAAGCTGATCTTTACGGTATGGGGTTCCCCATTCAAGCCTAAGAGACCTTTTAAGAGTCTAATAATATACATATTAGTTTACTAGCAAAACGAAGGTGGTTGTCATCCACTGTCATTTTATTATGATTACTCCTTTCATTTTCTATGGTATTGTAACTATGCTGATGGTTTTGATCTTAATTATTTGTCTGCTTATGTTAGCCAAAGTACTGCATCTTAGGACACAAGGTTTATAAAATAAACTCTTTAAACTTTACCGTGTCTCTGTTTATTCTGTTGTGGACTGATATGAGAATAATTACGAACAGGTATTTCTGATTCCCACCCTTCCTGAGAATACCCTAAGTCGCTTGTTCTGGGTTGTCTATACATTGGGACCGCCGAGATAAAACTCGGATAACGAATGGGACACTGATGCTGGTCGGATAAGGGGTTCTGGGTTCTGAGGTGAGTTTTTGGTACACCACAATTCACTGAGGTCCTGGTTCCTGTGCATAGTTCTGTGCATAAGCAGAATCCCTGCAACAATATCACAACACCATTGACGATAGGTGGGAGTCAACCTCGTTCCCCAGTGTTGAGCTATATTTTGTTTAGCTATCATCATACCTAGCGTCGCCCAGTCTTGAGCCGTATGGTTAAGGTCCCTCGGTTCCCAGATATTGAGAAGACATCTCTTTGGTTCCGGCAAAACGCTAGCTCCACTAACCTGTGAAATTGTGTGCATGACAGCTTCCCAATATGGTGTGATCCCTGGGCAGTCCCACAATATGTGGTAAAAGGTACCTGGCAATCTCCGACCCAGTCGGTGCATAGTTATTCGTGTTTAATAGATTTGGTGGAGGATTTTTATTTGCACTCATTTTAATTTGGAGGGTATTGCAACTTCGCACGGGGATGCAATGCCTCCTGCCAATCTGTCTCATCCAATATCGGTCTGCCACCTTTCCCTAAGGGTTTTTGTGGGGTCCGGTTGGTTATTTATAATTTTGCGATAAGTTTGGGAAATGGCTTATTTAGTCATGTGGTCCGTCAAGAGTCTGTCCTCTAACGGTGAGGCCTCTGATAGCTCAGTTCCTGGTGGGATAATCCCCATGAGTGCGTGTCAGATCTGCATGTAACGAAAAGTTTCTGTTGAGGCCATTCCATATGTTTCTTGAAGCTGAGAGAATGCAATGACCTTGCCCTTACTCCAAAGATCCCCTACCTTTGAGATAAATATTAGGTCCCACTGCTTAAAGCCCTTGATATTGCGTAATCGGCCTAGTTGTCGGGTTTCCCAGAGTGGTGGGGCTTGTGTTAGAACCCCTTCCCAGCCAAGTGTACGGAGTGCAGTGAACCATACTCGTACAGTGTGTGCTGTTGGACAAATGAGGGTATTCCCCCGCGACTTATTATAAAGTGCTCCCATAACGCCCTCTGCACCAAGGGCATACCTATCCATACGGAGCACCGGTTCCTCTTGTGAGGCGTGAAGCCATTGGTTTATCACGGTGAGCTGTGAAGCCCAATGGTATACTTTTATATTTGGAAGGGCAATTCCACCATCATACCAGCCCTTCACCAATTTATGCATGGCTATACGGGCGGGCTTTCCATCCCAGAGATTACTCACTTCGGCTTCAATCGCTTTGAAATAGGCTGGGGGAACCAGGAATGGGCTATTTTGTAGGGCGTACAGGAATCCAGGGAGTGCCATCATTTTAAAAAGGGCAGCTCTCCCCAACAGTGTCAGTGGTAAGGATCGCCAATGTTTAACATCCCGGCGGAATAGTTTTAGGGGCTCCAGGAGGTTTTTCTCTGTAACTGCGTGGGCTGGGGCATGATATGAAGTCCCAGGTATTTAAACCCCCCATCTGCAACCTGTATCTCACAGTTCCTTGGTAGCAGCGGAAGGGGGCCGCTAAGCACATATAGGAGTGATTTTGCCCAATTTAGGGTATAACCTGGGACTCTGCCATACGCAGCACAAATAAACAGGAGGCAGTTAATGGAACGTGCGGGGGTTGCCATGTAAGGTACCACATCATCCGCATATAATAAAATGCGATCCTCCCATCCCTCCGTCCATTTTAGCCCCTGGATGACCGGGTCCCGTCTTATCCAAGCCGCCAACGGCTCAAGCACTAGTGGAAACAGGAGCGGTGATAAGGGACAGCCCTGTCTTGTCCCCCTTCCTGTGCTAAGGGTTTTGTGTACAACAGTTGGACCCATGCGCACAACTTGGGGCCAAAACCTAGGTGCCTAAGGACTGCGCGAAGGAAAGGCCATTCGACTGGATCAAATGCCATGTGTGCATCTAAGGAGAGAATGACAGCGTCCTCTTTAAGGAATGGTATGCGTGCCATGACACTGTGCAGTTGCCTCAGGTTAAGTGCCGTGTTGCGGCCCGGCATGAAACCCAATTGGTCCGGGTGTATCAGCATTGTGAGATATGGTTGTAGCCTGACGGCCAGTGTTTTAGACAGTATTTTGGCTTCCGCATTTAGTAGAGAAATTGGCCGGTACGATGCACATTCCTGCAGTGGTTTACCAGGTTTATGGATTGCCACTATCGTCGCTGAACGTTGATCCCTGGGTAGTTCTCCTCGTTCTAGGCTATCTTCATACATTTCAAGCAAGTGTGGCACGAGTTGACTTGCTGCGTTTTTATAAAGTTCGATAGGTAGGCCATTAGGTCCCAGAGCTTTCCCAGTGTGTTGTGCACCTATTGCTTGTGTCAGTTTCTCTGAGGTCAAATCTGCCTCTATTTCCTGAATTTTGTTAGGTGCTAGTGTAGGCATCTAGATATCCTTCAGAAAGGCGAGATTGTCAGCTAATGTGGCTGTGGCTGTAGGCGTACATATCGTCTCGTAATGGAGCGCTAACGCGTCAACTATCTGTTGTGGGTCTGTAGTGATAGCTCCAGTGTCTAATCTCAATTGCACCACCCAGTGACTAGCCTTTTCCCGTCCATCTAACAAGGCTATGAGCTTGCCCGCCTTATCTCCAACTTCATAAATAGTGTGCTGTGTCTTGGTGAGCCTAGTCTTCGCCTCTTCCCATACAAAGTCCCTGTATTCCTGTTTGGCCAAATTTAACTTATGGGCAGTGATGTCATTGGTATCTAAAGTGTGTTTGTCTTCGGCTTTGCCTACCTCCCACTCCAGGGTCTCCAACTGTTGTAGCTTGTCATGTTTATGGCATGTGATTAATGAGATTGCTTGGCCTCACAGTACCGTCTTATATGCCTCCACAGAGTCATTGGGGATGTGACTGAGTGCTCATTTTCCGCAAAATATTGTCTCGTGGCTGTAATTAGACCCTTCCAAATCTTGGGGTTTTTAAGGAACCCAGGGTAGACAGAAAAGATGCGCCGTCGTCCCAGGACATGAGATGTGTATTTGATTAAAACAGGGGAGTGGTCGGAAATACCCCTGGGCAGGTGTGATATCTCTATTACTCTCTCCAAACCCGTCGCCAGTGTGAACATATAGTCTATTCTCGAGAGACTGTTATGTACTCCTGAGCGGAAGGTGTATTGCCGCTCTTGTGGGAACATTGATCGCCAAACATCTATGAGACCAAAGGCGTCCATGAATTCTGCAAACCAGAGGTTTGTGCCGCTTTGGTCCCTGGGTTTTTTTCGATCCATGGCAGCATCGACAGTGGCATTAAAGTCTCCCCCCATTATTAATTTGCCTTGTTGGAGTGCTAATAGGAATTTACCCAGGGCCGGGAAGGCCACGATGCAGTGCCGGTGGGAAGTATACTGAGACTAGATTATATGGCCGTCCTTCCCATTGGCACGATACAGCTGCAAAACATCCCTGATCATCTGTCCAGGACCCAGTAACAATAAGTGGGAAGCGTTTGCTAACCAGGACTCCCACTCCTCGAGAGCCAGAAGTGAATTCGGAGTGTGCCACCATTTTGAAACCCCACCTATCCAGGGCTTTACAGGCAGAACCCACTAAGTGTGATTCTTGGACCAGGGCTACTGCCGGTGCCCTACGTTTAGGGTATTGTAAGACCAATCCTCTCTTTATCCTATCGCCAAGGCCGTTTACATTCCTTGATATAACAGTGAGAGGAGGGCCTGTTGTACTAGAAATCAGAGACTGTGCGGCTGGAAAATACGATAGGGTTTCCTCTTGTGCCATGCTTCAGGGGAAGTTCGCCTTTGTTATGGCTTATCTGTACTTCGGCCGTATATGCCACCACCTAAGGCCTTCCGGTAGTGGTAAAGTTTGCTGGAGCTCTGGTGGGTCAGCCTGCTGCAGGACTGTCTCTTCTGATCCGGGCACCTCTCAAGCGTTGCGGGCTCCCGAGCCACCGAGCCACCGACTCCAAACAGTAGTGCTGGCAAAGGGTAAATCTCGTCACCTGGTAGGTACGGTTGCGTATGCAGGCAGTGCGGTGGTGCTGGTATTTTGCTGGCGAGAATATACTTGCAATCGCGCTGAGGTTATGGAGTCACAGAGCACATCCAGTGTTGTCACGGGGAACGCCAGTACAGCAGCCGTAGATGTTGGTAACCACCTCCTCGCTGCACTCGCTTTAAGCTTCCGTGTATCGGCCACCTGGTGCATGTGAGGATGTCGGGCGGCCTATGGTTTTAATGGTGAGGTGTTCTCCGGTAGGCTTCTCATGCGCACCCAAGTCTGCACGTTTGCCAGCGGTATCAGCGCGTCACAGTACTGTGCGTAGGACCCCGGCCCGGATTGGCACTCGCCGCTGGGTCGACGCACTCGAACTCCACCTCCGCCCACCGGAGCCAGGTCTCGCGTCCTAGCCGTTGCCCGGCCACAGGTTCACTCGCAGTCCATGCACCGCTCGGTACTGCGCAGGTAGAGTCAGTACGCTGTGTGGCTGCGCTCCGGCTCCCGACCTGTAGCAGTGCTCGTCTTTGTCCATGCCATACGATCGCCCCAGTTTCTCCCGTTGGATCTGGCCCGCATGAATTTCTAAGTTACTCGGCCAGCAGTTTACGCGATACACCAGCTTTGACATACACCGCAGGCCACGTCTCTTCCACATGACGTAGGCAGTCCGTTGTTCAATGCCCAGGGCTCATGACCAGCTCAATCGATGCCCTGGTTATTCCGACGCCCCCTCCGCTGCTTTAATTCTTAATTCACCATCGGTTCAGTCTCAGGATTAATGGGGATGTCGCTTAGATCGCGGAGCCTCTCTAGGCAGTGGCCATTTCCTTTGACTGCTAGCCACACCCCCCAAATCTTTTACATTTGAGTAAGTCACTCCAAGTAGGCCTTGTAGTCCGCAAGGCAGGGTGCATGGTTTTTAAAAACAGGACATGTAGAAATGTAATGTTAACGTGTCCTTACACTGACTAGGCCCTAAAAGCTAATTTTCACTGTGATAGGCCCAGCTATCCTAGGCAGAACACTAAAGTACAGATTAAAATCCTAATATGGAATGGGACTTGCTAAAAAAAAATGTAACCACTATTTTTAATAGTTATTAGAAATCTAATTTGATGCTTAAGTTGGATTTTTAATAAGTATACAGGAAAAGTAACTTTGAGAAATTTACATTTTCCCTGCCAAAAATTCCTGAAGGCTAATCTGCATTTGCTCTCAAATTTTCCCTGCCAGGGATTATCATTGAATAGGAATAAAGAAGGAGTGAAAAACCTTCCAGGAGAAATTAACTGGCTCACCTGAATGGGAAGAAATTACTCCTCTGAACCTCCCAGAATAGACAGGGTGGGGGCTGTGTGCATCCGTTTTGACAGTACAGTGTAAATTCCTCTTTGAATGTGAAATCCTGCTCGACAGGTCTGCTGCGTCTACAAATGGCAATTTGGGGCACACTTGAAAGGAAAGGAACAAGGATGCCAAAACAATTCTTGTGTATCCACGGTCTGGTTGCTGGAAAACCTTACTTTTGTTCTACCAGAATTCTGTTTTCTGGATTTTCCTTTTAACACTGTGGGTGCACTTTAAAGGAAGCAAAACAGGATGCCAAAACAATTCTTGTATACCTGTCTGGTTGCTGGAAAACCCTACTTTTGTTTCATCAGACGTCAGTGGCAACTGCATCACTAGATACATAAACCTGAAATCAAAGAGTTAGCGTCGAGGGCACTAATACCCTTTGAGAAGTATCTACTGACATGCACTGGGGATACACATTCAATTTCGAGAATGTACACTATGCTTAACTTTAATTGTGGAAATGATACATTTCCATTTCAGCCAGTGTGGGTGAAAGAGCTACACATTCTTTTGGATGCAGAACAATGGGAGGACACATCACAAACAACTTTGCATCCAATGCAGGGGTTCAGTAAACTTTGCTCAAGATTTTGTATGGATAACTGATACCCTGATGAGGTTGGCCAGCATGTGTTGGGGGTATGTGGTGAGAATGGAACTCTGACACATATTCTTTGGGCTTGCCCCAAATCGAAGACTTTTTGAAACTCAAACTTGTAAACAATATAACAAACCACATACTGTAACTTGACCAAATGCCCAGAGATGGTAATACTGTGTCACCCAGCATAGGACATTGTCCCTCTACATGGTAAAAAAGGCTTCCTTATCTCCCACCTGTTGTTAGCGGCCAAGCAGAGGACTGTTCCATATGGGAGCAGCATGCAGTCCCCACTGAACACACATGAATTGAAAATCTATGATGGCTCCTAGGGATGGAAAAATATCATAAAGGGCCAGGAGAGAAGAGAAAGATTTTGTGAGACAATGGAGCCCAAATATAGCGTACTTTAGTAAACACTTTACTGAACTACCCTGCATCGCAGGGTAATGAAGGAATAATTGTAAATTTTAGAGTTCTCCAGGATCTTTAATACCCACAGTGGGTATTAAAGATCCTGGAGAGCTCTAAAATTGACAATTATTATTCCATTACCGTGTAATGACACATTGAATCTCTGGCATTGCATTAGGCTTGATCCCAGTAGAGACTGAACCGTGTTCTCACAGCGTGGGTGGGGAGCCTGGGGGGAGGCAGGCATCAATAGGAGGAGATAGACATTGTGTTAAGGGAGGGTTCAACAGGTTGAGTCTATTTTTTCTTCTGCAATCTTGAATTCGGATATAAATGGTTGCCATTATGCTGAAATCAAATGCGAATAAAAATGTATTTATTTCCTAGATGAGGCTCCTTGGTCAGTGAGAATTTCATGGGGAAAACCTATCCTGGGAACAATTTCAATCATGACTGATAGCCTTAGTGCGACAGCCTCTGGATACAAAGTAGCTAAAAGTGTTGAGACAGAATATTGAGTTGGAAATGACGACTTACACAAATATCGAGTTGGAAATATCGTGATTCAGAAATGTCGACAACAAGAATATCATGGTCAAGAATATCGAATTTAAGGTAAGAAATATTGTTTTTAAGAATATAGAAGTCATTAATATTGTTTGCAAAAATATGGTTGTTTAAAATATCGATTTTTAAATTAGTGTTATGTATTTTAGTATACATTTAAATGTATGTGATGTATGTTAATTGTATAAGTATGGTTTGTTTTTTAATATATGTGTTACATTTTTAGTAGGTATCAATTTTATTTTAATTACATTTTGCGTTTTTTCGTTCCATAGCGGGTTGTAGGTTTATAGGGGAATAGGGTGGGAAGTGATTTAATCATAATAAATTAATGATTATTTTTTATTTATGTAATTTAGATTTTATGGTGTTAATTGTGGGAAGAAATGCATTTCTAATTAATTATTATTTGGATGTTAATTAATATTAATTAATTGATCATTAATTATGGTAATTGTGTGATTTTTTTAGTTGTTGGTTGTGGGGTTTATAGGGTTAGTTCTTAATTAATAATAATTGATTGATTCGAAATTCATTATGAAAATGTGTAATTAATTTTAGGTGTGGGTTGTGGGGCTTATAGGGTTAAAGGGTGGGAAGTAATTTATGTTTAATTAATTAATAATTAGTTGTTAATTTATATTAACTAATTGATAATTATGGTAATTGTGTGATTTTCTTTTAGCCGTGGGTTATGGGGCTTATAAGGTTAAAGTGTGGGAAATAATTTATGTTTAATTGATTAATAATTGGTTGATCATTAATGTTTTTTTAAAATTTCAAATCATTTTATTGAATTTCAAGAAAAGAACAAATAATAATGGTGAACACAATAATAATAATAAAATTAACACAAGTGTAAAAATGAAAGAGAATTAAAATTAAAACAATAAGTTACTCAATAAGTTACTCAAGTGCCTTACCATGGTAGACGGAGCGATACCGCAGTGATATACAGGTGGGCAGACAAACACAGTTTCTCTCCGAATGATAATAAAAATACCCTGCAGTGCAGTATAGGTGTGACAAGCAGCTACAGTTTACACAGATGTGATAGCAGGAAATACAATACAGTACATGGATATCACTGCAAATAAACATTCTGTAGGCATTACATTAAGGGGGTTGAGTCAATTCTCATGGAGGATCATATGAAAAGGAGGAGGCGTCAAGGGACTTTCATAGTTTCCTGTGTGATTTACGCCAAGGAGAGGTGTGAAGTGCGACATTATCTGCCCCTCTGAGGAAGGATAGCCATTCTTGCTACATCCTAAATGATGCCTCTTTGGCATTTTTCCACTTATTCAGTACAGTTTTGCAGGCTAAAGTTAGCATCTAACAAGTATCGATAATTAATATCTGTGATCTTAGGGTCCAAAGCACCTAATAGGTTATAGGACAATTCCCTTGGAGGGGTACATTGAAAATGTAGCCTATACATTCGTAAATCTTATCCCAATAGGTTTGTAAGATAGGGCAATGGAGGAGCATGTGGGCAAGGTTACCGACGTGAGATTTGCAGTTCCAGCATGTAGGGCTCTCACTGAGGTTAATTTTAAAAATTCTCTCAGGGGTCCAGTATGTCCTATTTATTAGCATAAGTTTGGTTTGTGATAATATTGGAGATATTTTATTCGAGAAGGGGGTGATATGTATTCTCTCCCAATCCAATGAAATATTGCTAGAGTTGGGTTCAGATTCCCATTTTACTTCACATTTCATGTGAGATTTGTGAGGTTTAGGGGATAAAAGTTTATATATTTTAGAGATGGTGTTTCCTGACTTTAGTAGCTGTAGCATCTTTGGGAATATCAACGGATCAGAAGGTTTAATGCAGCGCATTGTAAGGAGAGATTTTAGTTTTAGGAATTTATAAAAATCTATTGGTTTTAGCCCGTGTCGGGACTGAAGCACAGAAAAAGGCAAGGGGAGGGACGCTGTAAAAAGATCTTTTTTTTTTTTTTTTTTTTTTTTTTTAAACCGTTTATTGCAGTTCGTAAAAGTTACAGGTATGGGCCTACAACCATCCGGCCGGCCGCTAGAATGACAAAAACATATTGCACACATACAGTAAAAGTCTCTAGGCAGTGCAGAGCAGTGAAACAGGAGTAATCAATGGTGCAGGCCACACAGCTCCAAGCCCACAGTACGGTTCCCTTTTCGTGAAACAAAACAACACCAAAAAACCACACCCGCAGGGCAACCCGCGATCCAAAATAACAGCACGTGCTCCATAAGTGGGGGATCCAAACCAGCAGCAGAACTCTGGAGAGGGGAATGGGAATAGATCAGGGACTGGGGGACCGCGCGCCCGCGGCTGAGGGAGGGGGGCCATCTAGGGAGACGGAGCAGGCGAGGCAGCCGGTAGCAGTGGTGGCTCACAAATACCCCCGCGGTAGGCGTTCCAGGGGCCCCAGAGTTTCACCCACGCCCCAGGCTTACCTCTCGCCACATACACCACCTTTTCACGAAACATACACCAATCCATATGCTCTTTCCAGGCCGACACCGCAGGGGGCCTCTGGGATCCCCACAATTGAGCAATGTCGCGCTTGGCTATCATGTATCCCAGAGTCACCCACCGCGTCTGCGGGACCGAATAGTCATTCGGTTCCCATACATTCAGCAAGCATCTCCTCGCTTCAGGCAGCAGCGCAACACGCGTCACCACACGCAGGACCTCATGCACACCACGCCAGAATCGCTCCACCTTCGGGCACTCCCACAGTATATGCATGAAAGTCGCCAACGCACCACAGCCACGCTTACACATTCCGTCACCAGCAAAACCCATACGCAGAAGCCTTGGCCCCGTCACGTAAACCCGGTGAAGGATCTTGAGCTGGACGAAACGAAGGCGAGCCGGGATGGCCACCTCCTTCGGAGAGGCCACCGCGGAAATCCAATCCTCATCGTCCAGCTCCAGCCCGTCGGCAACCCAAGCCTCGCGGAGACTAGTAAGCAGGCACGATCTATCGTTGATCAGTTTTTTGTATATGAGGGAGATCGTGCTGTCCGGGACATGGCCATCTAGGACTCTGTCCTCCAGGGGGGAAGACTCCGGAATGGATGCGACATCCGGGAAGACGGAGCCCAGCGCATGGCGGACCTGTAGGTACCGAAAGTACTCACTGCCCTGCAGCTGGAACTCCGCCTGCAGCGTCTCAAAAGTTTTGAATCCCCCCCTCGTCCAGAGATCTCCCACCGTGCTGATTCCGATCGTGTCCCACTTCTCGAAGCCCTTCGACGTCCACAGGGAGCCCAACCTCTCAGACGCATACAGCGGTGACGCCCGGGTCAAACGGTCCTTCCACCCCATAGCTGCATTAGCCGCGTGCCAGACACGCACCATAACACGCGTCGGTCCCGTCAAACGGGAGTCGGGCACGCCAGCGTAGAGCGCTCGATTGTAATCGCCACCGGGCAGGAGCATCTTATCCATCTCAAATGCCGGGTTCAAGGCGGGCCCGTAAAGGCCATGATTAATTGCAGCTAGTTGGGAGGCCCAGTAATACCGTTTAATGTCAGGGAGGGCGACCCCCCCATCGTACCACGGGAGCGTCAATTTAGCCAGAGCAATGCGCGGCCTCCCGTCCCAGAACAGGCGCCGCTGGAGGCCCTCCACCTCACGGAAATAGCGTGCCGGGACCAAGTCCATAGTATTCTGGAGGGCGTAGAGGAAGCGTGGCAGGGACATCATTTTAAACAAGGCCGCTCGGCCGAGCGGCGAGAGCGGCAGACGCCGCCAGTAAAAAGATCTTTGACTAGATTTATGCCGCTTTTAGACCAGTGTTCCCAGTGGACCATTTTTTGATCTACCTTCAGATTCGGGTTGCACCAGAGAGAGGACAAGTTGGATTTGTTGATTTTTAGTGTGGAGCAGTGTTCCAATCATAATAGGGCTCTTTTAGTGTTAAGCAAAATATATTTAGAGTGGGGTAAAGAGGATATATCCATGGTGAGGAGAGCAGGCAGATTTTCTTGATGAGAGTATTTTCATTGGTCTGAAGGATGGTGATCAGATCTCTTGTGAAATCTAAGTCTAGGCACTTGAAGCACTTAGATTGCCATAAGAGACCCGAGTTACCAATAATTTCTTTCCCCCCCAGGTTGTTCAGGAGCTTTACCTTAGTCTTGTCTTTGTTTAACTTATACCCAGATACGGAAGCAAAGTATACTTTTGAATACATGAGAGCAGGGATAGTAGTTTCCGCGTTCTCGGAGACAACTAACACGTCATCGGCATATGCAGTTATTTTGACTGTGCAGTTATTGAAACGTATCCCTGTGATATGTTTATTGTTCCTAAGGTGGTAGAGGAAAGGTTCAATAGCAAGTAGGAATAGAGAGGGTGAAAGAGGGCAGCCCTGCCTTGTTCCCTGCTCTAATTGAAAGGAGGATGAGAGGCAGCCTCCCGCTCTGACTCTAGCCGAAGGGTTAAAATATAGTGCCATAACCATACGCGTGAAATTCTCTCCCAGATTGAATTTATCAAGTGTTGCTTTCAAATTGGCCCAATCAACTTTGTCGAAGGCCTTTTCGGTATCCAAAGTGATAGCAACTGTTGGTGAGTCAGTGAATTTGACTTTCTCTAGGACATGAGCTAGGATTCGAGTATTGTCACTAGAAAGTCTATTTTTTTTAAAACCAACTTGTGAGGGATGGATAAGTTTAAATAAAAAATTTAAAAAGCATTTGGCGAGAATCATTCCATACATTTTACTGTCTAAGTTAATTAGAGATAACGGCCTCTAATTTTTAGGGAGTGTTGGGTCATTTCCTTCTTTGGGGATTACTGCTATGATAGCTTCTGCTGGCGTCCCAGTAATCTGTCCAGAGTCCCTAAATTCGTTAAACAAGTTTAAAAGTGGGAGAATCAGTACCGAGGAGAAGCACTTGTAAAATTTGGCATTAAATCCATCAGGGCCCGGGGCCTTGCCAACTTTGAGGGCCTTAATCGAGCTTTCGATTTCTGAAGCAGTAAATGGGCTGTTGATTTTGATTTTTTGTTGGTATGAGAGGGCAGGTAGTGTGCAATCGTTCAGGTAGTCCTCTGTTTTTGTACTATCCAGCTCCTGGTTTTTACTATATAGTGCGCTATAGAAATTCTTAAAAATTTCCGCGATTTTGTTAATTGATTAATTTATATCTAATCAGTGTAGTTGTATATATTTTTTATGTTAGTGGGTTTTACTTTTTTAGGGGTAAAGAGTAGTGAGTAAATTAATTTTACTTACTTAATTAGTTTTTATATACTATTTGTTTTTTAATTGAAAATACGTTTTATTTGTGTAATTAATTTTTTTACAGTTTAATTTTACCAGTGGTTTGTGGGGATTATAGGGGTAATGTGTGTTGAGTTTATTAATTTTTATGAGTGTTAATTTGTTTTTTAATTAATAATATATCTTTATTTGGTCATTAATTATGTAAGCACATTTTTAAATAAAACTTAGATGTGGGTTGTGAATTGTGGGGTGTCATGGGGTAGGAAATAAAAAAAAGTAAATGTATGTAATAATTAATGTTTTTGATTCTAAATATTTTCTAATTAAAAATATGTATTTGTTTGAAAATTATTTTTTATGTTATTTAATATAATATTTGTAGGTATTTGGCATATGCATTTAACATTATAATGTTTTTTTTATATATATTTGTAATTAAGTTTTAATATATTTATATATTTTTATATTTATTTTAAATATTTTTGTTGTTAATATTTTGTTTATTTTTTAACTGACTGAAGTGAGAATATTAATTGTTACCCCTTTGCAATCTAACATTTTCCCTACTGTTGCACTCATTGGAGTGAGAATAGTAATTGTTACCCCTTTGCTATCCAAATCTTTCCCTACTGGTGCACTCACTGGAGTGGGAACAGTAAGTTTTACCCCTCCGCTGTCGAACACTTTTCCTCCTGTTGTACTCACTGGAGTGGGAATAGTAATTTTTTCCACTCCGCTATCCAACACTTTCCCTACTGTTGTACTCACTGGAGTGGGAATAGTAAGTTTTACCTCTCCGCTATCCAACACTTTCCCTACTGTTGCACTTGTTGGAGTGAGAATAGTAAATTTTACCCCTCCGCTATCGAACACTTTCTCTACTGTTGCACTCACTGGAGTGGAAATAGTAATTTTTTCCTCCCCCTTAACCAACACTTTCCCTACTGTTGCACTGACTGGAGTGGTAAATTTAAGTTAAAGATTTTTAAATAGTTTAATATTTTAATTTATAATAGATTTTATGATATATATATATATTTCTTTGACTTATACTGGGTGCTCCCTTGTGTCTGGACAAAGCTATGCCTCTCTGAAGAGCTCTAATTAGAGCGAAACACTGTGTCAGGGGTTGCTTTTACTCATTTCAGGTTGGCTTGATTGGTATTTTACCAATTCAAAGCTGTAATACTGTGCCTGGAGTGGTAATTGGCTTTTGTCATTTTACAGCTCAGCAAGGACAGCACTGTGCTAGTCCTATGCTTAAAGACTTTGCTGTACAAATGGCAAAAGACTTTGTCCTTTTCTATCTCGGCGTGGATGGTACTGTGCTAATCCTATGATTAAAGATTTTGATAGAAAAACAGACATTTGAGGTGAGCAGATCTAGAGTATCGCTGGTGTTGAGAGTGCTCCATACAGGAGCTGCTTTCCACCTAAACTTGAGAACTACCCAGAGTTCTCTGCTTCTTTTTTGCATATATATATATATATATATATATATATATATATATACATATTATATATATGTGTATATTGTTATATCATTTTAAAATGAAATACAAATAATTTAGGGGCCGATTCCGATCCTGGATAAATATTCCCTGTACGAATCGTATCTGGATTTTTTACCGTACGAATCGTCCAAGTCCCGTACAAATTGGCAAGTACGATTTGTATGTTAAAAAGTCCATACGAATCGCATTGGGTAAATTCCCCGACACGTCCTCGGGTCGGAAAAGTTGTCCGACACGTCCCTGGACATTTTTATGTACGAATCTGAAAACTGAAGTCCGAGCGCGCAAGTACGATTCGTACCGTCCGTCCAATTGTACAACCGTATGGTAAAAAGACCGTCCGGAGCGAACTCCTATAGCAACCATGGAGGCGTCCAAACAGGTGCCCGGTACGCGCCGCCCCCCCCAGCCCCCGTGTGTACGCGCCGTCCCCCCCAGCCCCCCGTATATACGCGCCGTCCCCCCAGCCCCCCCGCGGTTGGACGCGCCGTACCCCCAGCCCCCCGCGGATGGACGCGCCGTACCCCCACCTGTGTATGTACGGCACGTACCCCCACCCGTGTATGTACGGTGCGGACCCCCACCCGTGTATGTACGGCGCGTACCCCCACCCCCCGTAGGTACGGTGCGGACCCCCAGCGCGAAGCTTGACAGCCAGTATTTTAGCCAGGATTTTCACATTCAAATTGATTAATGATAACGGACGATATGACTCACATCGGGCTGGCAGCTTATCTTTTTTAAGGAGTGTGATGATGAGGGCCTGTCAAAGGGAAGGAGGCAGTATGCCCGACTCATGGGCCTCCGCATACATCTCTAATAAATAGGGCGTCAAAAGGTCAGCGTACGCTTTATAAATCTCGGCTGTGAGGCCATCCGGCCCCGGGGCTTTGTTATTTGGGAGGGAGAGTATCACTGCTTTATTTATTTATTTGCGGGTTTATATAGCGCTGGAATCGACTCCAATGGAGTATCTCTGCGCTTTGATGTCCGTGTCGTCAATGGGTTGGCTAAGGTACTGGCGATGACTGTCTGATAACCAAGCACAGGCGATATCGGACAGGTACTCATTCAAAGCATCATCATTCATGCCCCAGCATGATGTATACGTATCTGCATAGCAATCTTTGAATTGGTTAACTATATTTTGGGGTGTAAAATGTTCAACTCCATTACCGTCCACTATCTTGGTAATGTGGTGATGTTCGGCCCGAAATTTTAATCTGGTAGCTAACTGTCTGCCCGGACGACCACCCTCTCCATACACTCTAGCGACTGTCGGCGTGATATATAATGTATTTCAGTGTCGACTAGTTTGTTGTAGTCCAGTGGCAGCTCATGTATGCAGGCAAGAATAGATGCAGATAGTGTGATTGTGTATTGTTGTTCCAGCTCCCCCAACGCTGCCTCCGTCTTGGAGAGCTGTCCCCTTATGTTGCGTAGTATGCCTGCTGTTGTACTGATGCAGACTCCTCTCACAGTAACCTTGAAGGCTTCCCATAAGGTGGCCGCACTATCAACTGTGCCCGTATTTAGCTCAAAGTACTGCGTTATTGCCTTCCTAACAGTGTCCTTATATATCGGGTCTAGTAAAGCTTCAGCAAGGAAGCGCCAGGTGAAGGGGCGGTGCATGTTTGTAGGGATATGGAGGTCCAGGCGCACTAGGTTGTGATCAGATAAAGTGCGTGGTAGGGGTGCGATATCCGTGACCCACTCATTTGGACCTTCACTGAGCAGCCAGTAATCCAGGCGGGACCAACTGTTGTGCGCTGGAGTGGCATGCGTACCCCCCCTTGCTCCAGCGTTCCGCAAGCGCCATGTATCCACCAAGCCCAATTCCACCATGGTGTCACGTATACACTGAGCAACTCTAACAGTTTGCACTCCTTGTGGATTAGATTTGTCCAGACTAGGGTCCAGATGTGTGTTTAAATCTCCGCCCCACAAGATGGCTGCATCCGGCAGAGTGCGCAGCACGCTGAGCAGTTGTAGAAATACCTGTGGTTCATCCACGACTGGACCATATACATTGGACCATATACATTAACAATCGTGACCACTGACATTCCCAGCTTACCATGTACCATGGCCCAGCGCCCTTCATCATCAGTATGGGTTGTGATTGGTGTAAACGGTATGCCTCTTTTAAGTAAGATGAGATCCCCCCTGGCATTAGAGGAATACGATGAGGCTAGCTTGTATCCCGCCCATTTAAGCGCAATCATAGCCTCAGTTGACTTAGTCAGATGTGTCTCCTGTAGGAGAGCCAACTGTACCCCGTGTCTATCTAAGTAGGCAAAAACTTGGCGAATCTTTTTGGGAGTGTTTAACCCGTGAATATTCCAAGTTAGGCAGGTATATTTATCGCCCATAAACAAGTGTGAGATGTCCAAGCGCAAACAGGATGTTAAGCATGGTGTAAACAGGTGCAGAAATAAGTTGACATGTCGAGCAGTGTGTAATCACAATCACATTAAACAAACTCCTGTGTGAAACATAAGATCCCCCCACCCCAACCCACTTTAGCCGTCCCAATGAGTCAAAGCCATTACCCAGATTCCCAACCTTCTCCAAATCTTTTTCAGCCGGCCTACATTCATGGATTCTGGCAGACCCAAAATGCGCACGTTATTGCGTCTTAAGCGCGCCGCAAGGTTCTCGTTTTTGGCCTGAATGATTGCCAGAACTTTCTCGATGTCGGTGGTCTTGGCGGTCACCTGCTGCAGACCATCTCCAGCATTAGAAATGCGTTGCTCTGCCTCTCCAGTTCTAACCACCTGCCTTTCCAGTTTAGCTGAGATATGATCCATGCGGCCATTGAGGGCCTCAATTTTCCCATCAATGGACTGCAAACTGGCTTGGATGGCAGTCAGAGTCCTTTCCAAAGCAGTCGGAGGTGCAGGGGCGGAGTCCAGCTCCAAGTCGGAGGCGGTAGACTGTGAAGCTTTCCCCGACTTGCGTAATTCAAAATTAAGGCACGGCTGATTTTTATCCGTTTTGCCCATGGTGGCAGGGACGTGAAAGCGCCAATGTCCAAATTACAAGTAATGTCCCATAACACTCTCGTACCTGAAAAAATTGGCCGATCCGGCTGTAAGTACCCTCCATGCAGGCAGTCAGGCGTGGACAGGACCGTCTAGTGTGCCACGTGGAACACGCAAGCGCAAAACAATTCACCTTGCCGCACCAAAAACAGAGGTTCACAGTCTGCAAACACAGAACATCAACGCACACTGCGCAGTGTAATCCAAACAGTGAAAGTCTGGCAAACAGCACAGAAGGATATGTAATGTGTAGGCGCAGCAGAGTCACCACCTACTGTGGTTTGTAGACAGGCGCCATGAGGTCTCAAGTGCCCGAAACCTCACTCCGCGCCGGCGATATCAGGCAACTGTAACCCGCAGAGAGATCCGCAGTGAGGCCCAGTTATTGCAGCACAGTTCCAAAAGCTCTAATGCCCCGTGAGAAGCCCCCGCACACGACACAGGCGCGAGCACTGCTTGATCGGCCCACCAAGGGAAGTCAGTCTATTAGGCCCAGCAACTCCGTGCCCAGTCGAGGCTCGTCAATCGGGTCCTCCAGGCGGGCCCAGCTCAGGCACTCACCTCAGTCGCAGTCGGCTCCGTGCAAACCAGGCGCATCAGCAATCCTCCCCAGAGGCAGCTACAGCACGCGCCGCCCAAGGCAGGGGGCAGCTCTCACAGCAGCTGCAGCCCCTACCGGGCAGGAGAGAGCCCGTACTGCCAACAGGCCAAGACCGCCGGAGTCCAGTGCCCACCAACGGCCAGCAGAGCCTTCACTTCTCGGGGCCTCGCGCTCAAGGGATACTTTACAGATACAGGAAACGGGTGGGGCCACGGTCTCAGCAGGATCACCCCTTCTTCTAGATGGACTATCTACTGTCTCTACTGTCGCTACTGCGGAGTCCAGCACTGAAAAGCGATTTGAGCACGGAATGGATTTCAGGGACTCGTCAAGGCATTTCTTAGGGCCAGAGCTCCCTATCACTAGAAGTTTGGGCCGGGGAGCAGGGGAATCCAGAGCAGATGTGAACCTAGAATCATCCATTAGCGAACTGTGGGAGATGGGATTAGGATGCGTGACAATGTGTTTTTTTTTAAACATGGGCGGTATAACCTTATGAGGAGTATTACCCAACCCCTCCTCGTTGCCCACAGCAATCACAGTGATGTTACCTCCCAAGACTTCCTCACAGTCAGTAACTATATTCTCAATTCTATCTAGAACGCAGTTACTAGCTGCCTGTCTGGCAATCTTGGTCTTTTTGCCCTTTTTGCTCCCCACAGTGCCCCCGCCCTCCATTACCTTCCTCTTACCCATTCACTAGCAATAACGATAATATATTGTAAATTATAAGTTGTACTTCGGTAGAGATACAAGAAAAAGTCGATGGGCTTGGAGAACGTAAAATGTCAGAGGCTTCAATAATGATTGGCGCTTCAACGCTCCCCCTTCGAGATGTTAAAAATCTTAAATGGCAAGAGTGAAATGTACCTTTGAGCTCGTGTCCTGGGGAGTTAGAGGGGGAGCCCTGTCCTGTCTCCTCCTGGCAAGGACGGGCAAGGACGGGCCCGCCCTTGGCACCTGCGGGCCTTTTGAAGATCGTAGGCGCTGGCGGAGCTCGTCATCGGCGAGCGCCCAGTGGTGGAAATTCTGGGGGATGTAGTTTTGGGTGGCCATTCCCTTCACGGCGCCAGTGATGCTGCTCCAATGATGATTACACCGCCACGATGGTTCCCCTCACGGCAGGTAGGGAAAATGCTTATGGAGTTGTGTTGGCTTCACCCAGTCTCACAGAGCGCGTCCCCACGCAGCACAGAGAACACCCAGCCGAGACCAGAACGCAGACACAGTCCAAACGATATACAGGAGATCACACAACCCTACAGAGGCAAAGCAGGTGATGCGCTGTTCAATGTATTTATCCCGTGCAGGCCCAGCACATTATCCACTTTATCCTGTCTTCAGGCAGGCCTCGACAAGTCCGGGAGGTCTCCCAGGCCCCACCGCCTCTCAGCGCCGCACGAGTCAGACACGCCCCAGACGTCCCAGCAGGTGCGCGATCTCCGGAGTTAGGAGCCGGGCTATCCCGCCGAGATCGGCCGCAGCCTGGACCAGTATGCACCGCGGCCCGTCCCGGGCCGACCAAGGCTCCACCAGCGAGCATGAAGAGTCCCGGTGCGGAGAGCAGGCCACGGAGGTCAGCGCAGCCCCCCCCAGAGCAGTCCGCCCTGAGGCAAGACTCAGCAGCCGGCGCTCCGCTCCACAGTAACACCGCCGGTCCGGCAGGAAACTCACCGCTCTGCAGGCCGCAGACTCCGCGACAGCGCCCTGGACCGCAGACGGGGACCCCACCGCATCGCCAAGCAGAGGGGCCTCGCAGTAACCTCTCGGTCCAGGCAGCAGGCGGTCAACAGCGGCACCCGGCTCGATGGGGTAGGTGGACTAGCTTCTGAGATGTCACTTCGAAGTGTGGCATTAAGCAGACATTGCTAATGCCACGCTCCATTCTGAAAACGCAGAGATGCACCGTATTTACAATGGTGCAGCATATCCCTGCATTTTTTTCTAGTGCTGGCTCTAAACTCAGCTACGTAGCACCAACGTAGACACCCTTGCACTATCGTGCAAGGGTGCCAGCGTTAAGAGAATGATTATGTATGGCGAATTGCAACTGCTGTGTGCTGCACTGTCAGCACATATAGAAATTGCAAATCATAATTTGTTAAATGATTGCTTATGTGCAAGAAGGGACACCTTCCTCCACATGAGCAATCATTCATGGCCATTTCCTGTAATTTAAAGTAAAGAGAAAGAATAATTAAAGCCCTGGCTGGGTAATAGGAGTAAAGGAGCCTCATGAGGGGGCCCAGACCAATGGTGGGTTGGGAGTGAGACAGTGCTAACAATGAAGTGGGATGGAACATGAACAGTATGACAGTATCAGAGTTGAGGGAGTGTCGGTGTTGAGGGTGTTGCCAAAAGTTCTGGGAAATTGGGTCATTTTCCTTTCTGTTCCAACAGACTTGCGTTCATCTCTACCCCAAACAAACCCATCTGCTGCTGGCCAAGACTAGGAGCTTTAGTTATGTGCTTGCTGCAACACAATGGAAACAACAATGTCCTCTATACTTTTCAGTGCCAGAGTAAGTGGTCACGGTGAAAGACTTTAGATCGGTGGGCAGGGAATCGGTCAGACTAGGTGACTGTTTCTTTTCTGGCCTCTCCTTACATTTTAACCGGAAAAGTGTTGAACTCTCGTATTTCTGTAGCAACCCTCAGTTTTCCCACTGTTGCTTCACATTTACATACACTTGTTTTGCACAAAAACTGGGTTTCAGATTTGTCTGCTGCGATGTTTATTTTTGCTGTTGTCCCATACTGTCATTGTGAAGGAGTTTTTTGTTGTTGAATATCTTCAGACAAGTACATAGAATATTAAGCAGTGCCAAACAAGTTGTGTTGCAATTACTTTAATACAAGGGATGTTTCTTAATATGTAGATCATTGTGTAGTGCTAATTTTGCACAACCTTTCCAGTATTGTTTTTTGGAGCCACATTGTTGAGATAGCATTGAAATTTCAATCCAGAGACATAAAGTGGTTTATAATGTGCTTTTGTAGAGGTCATTCATGAATGCCAGATTCAGGTTTGGTTGTGTGGTGACAGAACCACAAGATGAAAAGTCAAAGTGGTTACTAGTCTAGAAAATTAATATTTATTAAAACAGGTGCCCAGTTAACCTCCTCCCACTCTCTATATATTGAAAAGAATTTAGATACATCCTTAAAATGTATTTTGAAGATTACTTTTGCAAAATTTGAGAGTTTCGAGTTTGGGCTGGTTTTTGGGCTGACACTCGTCTGCGTTGGGCTGAATTTGGGCTTATACTTGAGCGTCTTTGGACTTGGGATGGGTTTCAAAATCTCGCAACAGTGCCCGAAACCTGTCCCAGGATGCTTATTTCTGGTCCCGGGGGGACCTGGCTTGGCAGTTCGGTCTTGACTGTTCCCATGAGGCACAGGGTCAAGACTGATTTGCATATGGCTGTGTCTAAACTGGGGTGGCATCGTGAGCAAAAGAACAATGGATTTAACCCAGATCTCTTGACTGGGGTGAATGTATGATTCATTCAGCATTCTGTCCATCATTTGATGCATAGCACATCAGTCTCTGTTGCAGCACAGGACACTGGGAGTTACCCCTGCTGCTGTAGCATGCCCTGAGTGAGTTTTGCGGGCGCTGTGGGGCCTCGCTCTCATCCTTTCACCTCAGCAGCACCCCTCTGAGCCTGTTTCCTCTAGTGGGCCTCAGCTGGGCACTCTCTTCCCCTTGTGCGTGGTGCCCCAGGCACTTTGTAATTCTCGTTCTGTAGGAAGGGGGTTAGGGGGTGGCTGGCGCACCATTGGTGCTGGGGGGTTGTTGCAGGAGGTCAAAATAGTCTTCCCCTCTCCTGCGGTTGTGACATATTGTCACGAGGGGGCGTGTGGCGCTCCTGTGTGGCTAGTGCCTTACTGATTCTGTTCTTCGTCAACCTGCCTCTTATGAATTGGATAGCAGTGTCCAGGTGCAGCATCGTGTGGCTGCACCTCACCAGCTTCACCTCTAACACTAGGCTCTTTGCCAGTAGTAGCCAGAATGACTCGGGGGAGGGAGGGTTAATTAAAATTTTAAAGAACTTACCTTCCTGGGTCCCGAGCCACCTCAGCTCCTGGCTGGGTGCTGCATTTTCCTGCTAGTTTCCTGAACAGGAAGCAGCCACGGGCAGCCTCCCTCCTCTGCCCTAAGCCAATCACAACGATGCAATGGCAGCGTTGTGATTGGTGAGGATAGCGCCCAGCCGGGCGCCTATGAGGAGGCCATTTTGTTTATGTAGGCTGCATGCAGCCTACATAGAGAAAAGGGAGAGTGTGCATGACTGGTTTGGTCAGTCCCAGAGGGCCGACCAAACAGTCAGGGCCCACAGCATTGGGTAAGTCACTCCTTCCCTGCTTTCAAGCAGAACCAGGGACTTCTACTTTCTTGCAGTGTGAGAAAGCAGTGGGGCGGCTCTCCTCCGCCCCTGTTCTCCGCTCTTGCATGTGCCTCTCATGTGCTCCTCATGGCTGGCAGTTTCTCGGCTGGTGCTGCAGGGTTGTCTGCTGTAGGGTTGTAGCTGGAGCAAGTGACTTCTTCCCTGCCTGACAGTGACAGCAGGCAGGTAGCCACTAGTGGACAAGCAGTTTTCTCTCTGCCACAGCCTCTCTTCTTCCTGCTGGAAACTACTGCCATGGCTTGGGTCAGAGGCTTTCTAATGTCTCTCGCGGCCCTTATGCAGCTGGACCACTCTCTACTTTGTGGGTGGGTCCGGTGCCCTTCATTGCCACGGGCTGAGTTGTAAGCCCATTCCTCCTATCTGAGGGCATTTTCTGGGGGACATGTCTCTCGTGCTCAGGCATGTCGGGAGTCCTCAGTGAGACCCTGGGCAGGATGTGCTCCACCAGGTTGGCAACATGGTGTCAGGGCATTGTGGGAGCAGCCAGCCTCGTTGCCAATGTAAAGTAGTGGGCCCTATGCCCACATACCAAGTAACATAATGACACAGACACTAGTGTGGTGGCAGCATAACTGTCCCAGGGCACATGCGCCCAGCCTCTTTTATTGGCAGTGTCACCTGACTGATCACGCCTGTGATGGATGGATGGGTGTGGGTGGGTGTAGATGGTGCAGTTCAGAACACAAAATCTCCCCCTGCTTCCACGGACGGAATGATTTCACAGTCACACGCACATACACACATCACACGCTGGTGGGGCCCATAACACCAACATTCAGTCAATCAAGCTATCCGTGCCTACAGAGGGATCTCAAATCAATCCCGAACTACAGTTCTTTACTTGGATAGAGGAAACCACATCTACTGAATCACCCTAACAGTTCCTCCATCCGGAGGTCGAATAGATCATTTAGTTGTTGTGGAAATTTGATGGAAAACACTTAACTCTTAATTTACCCAATAAACATTTCAAGAAATAATCACCCGACACAGTTCTTCAAATAATGATTTTCTTTATCTAATTGAAATGCAGGTTAAATCCTAATAATCAAGAACAAAAACTGGGTACAAAGTTCCTCTGGTGCATAAAAAAGTTTGTTCAGAACGTCAATGCTATTATACAGAACCGGAAAGGCCTAGTAGTAACTTGGGAAATTCCCTTGGTTGAACTAGAGCTCTCACACACCCAGCAAGCTGGGTGTCATGCTTCATCATATGAGCTCTGCCCCTCGTCAAGGCGGCGCTGCAATCCTTGACGGGCACCCGAACCGGGGCTCTTTATCGGGGATCTTCTGTTCCTGCCGGTTGGTGCATGGGGGTGAGGGGCCTAAAGTGTGTAGACGTGTGGAGGAGTGAGATTAAAACGGGTCAGTTAGTCCTTATCAATAATTTATTCGGAAGGTAAACTACCCGATTAAAATGGTGTAGAGTGGCTAGTGTACTAGAGAAGGTGTCTAGTCATGAAGCTCTACTCTATAGATCGACATGTTTCGTGCCTCGTGTGTCAGGAGGATCTAGGCACTTCTTCAGGATCATAAGCAACTATCTACACTACGTGGAGAGGTGCATTCTACCTACCACGTCTTCAGGTGCGTTGCCTGCGGACAAGGGTGAAAAAAGTATAATACCAGATAACAATCTAAACAATACTCTTCTAAATATCAACAAGGATTATCACCGAAGTGAAAAAACCACGCAATTAAGGTTTGGATGCATAAGGGTAAATCAACTCTTTAATCATTAACGCATATGGTGTGTATTTACACCCAGTGTGCAAATCAAAGAGTAAAGGGGCGTGCAGTTAAAAGCATATTTTAAAAAAACATGTATTAAAGGAGAGGAATAATACATCACTCATGGGCAAAGGGATTGCAGCTGCGAACTCACCTAGTGGGTTGCTAGAAATTGCTAGCAACAGTCCTGGCGGTGACTAGAGGACACCAGTTGGGTCCTGTAGAAATGAAAGCGTCAAACAAAGGGGAATGGGGGGTTAGGGAGGCCTGGTACATGACGTAAGTGAGGTAGGCAATCAGTCAAACCAAAGCTGACAGTGGTGGTATGGTAATCAGAGGCACTGATGGGGTGCTGGGTGGGAACTCAACCGTGTATGGCATGTCCCACTCACACCGAAAAAGAACCGCACCGCAAGGAGTGTGTCGAGCGGTCTGATCGGGGCCGAGGGTACGGCCAATATACAGGCGGAGGAGAAGCTCACCAGGAGAGCCCAGAAGTAGCTCTCGAGAGCAAAACGAAGTAACAAGAATCAGGAGCTAAAGGTATACTCACCCGCGTTAAATCACGCTACGCTGTAACACCTACCCAATACCGCCAGGAGCCGGGGTGGTGACCGGGAGTGGATAACTCGGAGAGATATACCCACAGTTTCCTGATTCAAAACGTGAAAGGGGGTGTGGTGCGGACGTGGCGCGTCACCGTAGTGATCACGTGAGACGTAGGGTCACGTGATATCGCCAGAAACTATGGCGGACATGTTGGAAAGGGGAGATGTTCTAATCCTCACATACCGAGTACTAAGCACGAAATGGCAAAAGATTCCACTGGCGAACATGTTGGTGAAAAGATGTTGTAAGGTATGCCGGTAAAGAGAGTGTGTTGTAACAGAGACTAGCAGACAATAAACATTGATTAATGGTTTATTGTAGGGTAGGTACCAAGACGACAGAACATCGTAGGCTAGGTTGGAATAGACTAGGCTCGTTATCCCAATGTCGTCAACAGTGTGGAAAGTCTGTGTAGGAAAAAGGGAACAGTACCAATGAAGTAGTGTATATGAGAAGGCCAACTATTGGTGGATAGCCTCTAATCCAAATAGTGCGATGATTCAAGCAAGTAATGGCACTGTTGGAATTGGGTTACATATTGGATGATTAAGAAATGGAACTCCATGGGATATCGTCATTCAAACCCTCAGTGTGGCTCGCTAATCTGTGTACCCATCTCTGTTCGATCCTGAACAAAGATTGTTTGGAAATATGTAGGTGAGCTTCCAATACAATCCAGTGTAAGGAATCAGGGGAATGTTGAGTCTCTGTAAAGTGTCTGTACATTCTCGTGGTGGCTCGTTGGCAACGAATGTTACTTCTATGTTCGGTGATGCGAACTTTGACCGGACGCATGGTCATCCCTATATATTGTAGACCACAAGGGCAGGGGATCAGGTAGATACACTGTCTAGTGTTACAATTAGTGTGTGTTTGGATGCACCACTTGAAGTTGGATCGAAATGTCACTTCTTTGGTCAGTGTTGTGTACTTGCAGACTGTGCAAGTACCGCAGGGATAATGTCCCTTCACAGGTGGTAGACCCCATAGAGTGGTTTGTGTCATATCGGCATGGGTCCTGGGTCTCGTATGGATCAAAATGTCTCGTAGGCTACGGGTTCTGGTGTATGCAAATCTAGGTTTTGGTATCCTTAAGTCTCCTGTATTCAAGATGTTCCAATGTTTCAAAATGATCTTCTTGGTTGGAACTGAGGTAGCTGTGTAAGAGGTGACACATGTAATAGAGTCTACTGGTGGTTTGGAGTGGACTTCTAGTAGTGCTTCCCTAGGGTTATTTCTGGCTCTCTTCATAGAGTCATTGATCACTTTGGTTGGGTAACCTCTAGTCATTAAATTGGTAGCTAGAATCGAGGACTCTTTCTTATAGTCAGTGGTGGATGTGCAGTTGCGTCTAATGCGCAAGAACTGTCCAAAAGGCAGATTGTCTTTGAGAGCCCTAGGATGGTGGCTCTGATATAGGAGTAAGCTGTTACGATCAGTGGGTTTCCTATATAGACTCGTGGGGAGCTCCCCCTCAGATAGTCTAATGTTTAAGTCAAAAAATGCAACATTGGTTTCTGAAATGGTGTGAGAAAAATTCAGAAAAGTGTTTTGTTGATTAATCCAACCTATAAAGGCCATACATGTGTCGATGGTGCCATGCCAAAAGATTAAAATGTCATCGATAAATCGTTTCCACAGTTTCAGGTGGTGGACATAGGGATTGTTGTTGTTATTGATGACATTCATTTCAAAGGCCGCCATATACAGACAGGCTAGACTGGGAGCAAAAGTACTCCCCATCGAAGTACCCTGGCATTGATGATATAGTTGGCCTTTAAACTCAAAAAAGTTTTCAGTCAATGCCAGGGATGCACACTCCATGATAAACGAGATGGGAGTGGAAGAGTCCCAATCTAGGGAATTGAGGGCCGCTTCTACAACAGTCAGAGTGTCTCCCTGGGGAATGTTTGTGTAGAGGGCCTCTACATCTAGGGTAATCAAGAAATCAATTTCTCCTGGGTCCTCTATAGATCCGATGATTCTGAGGATGTCAGTCGTGTCCCTTATGAAAGATGGTGTATTTCTGACTAAGGGCTGTAAAAAATAGTCAACAAATTTAGACAAGGGTTCAAGTATTGAGCCAATTCCAGAGACAATAGGGCGCCCAGGAACCGGAACTGTGCCTTTGTGTATTATATAAATAGCGAAGCTTCAGAAAGATATTCTGAAATTTGATAAAGAGAAAGTGTTCCCTTATCTTAAGGCAGACTACACATCGGTCAAGAATAGCTACTCATCTGATGAGAACTCGGATAGAAGAGACTCCTCTGACAGCAATTCCAGTACAGGGAGCTGGGGCAGTAACAATACACGGAGAAATCAACACTCTAACTACCATTACAATGCCCAGACCTTCCAGGGACCTCCCCTGTTTCCAGGCCATCCCCCACCACCTCCATATTGGCAATACCCACCATTCCAACCAGGACCCCCTCAGTTCTTCAACAATGGCCCCCCTTTTTTAGACAGAGGTTGGGGCAGAGGAAGAGGGCGCAACAGAAGAGGCTCTCAAAAACGGGTCCAATGGCAGGACCAACCAACAACAGGGATGGACACACGCAGCAAAACGGTGAACAAGAGAAACTAGTGGTGAATTTGTCACCACGTATTCTCACTGAATCTGAGACATCTATACTGCAAAAGGGGTTAGGCTTTGTCCCCACCCCGAAAGTAGACAAATTCAGAGACCTTTGTGAAGTACAAAAATTGTTTCGCAAGATACGTCTTCAGTCCTTCTTTCAGGACAAACCTCAAAATACAGAGGTTGACTCGGGATTGAGGAATCCCTCTACCTTCACCCCACTCAATGCTATGGTCCCCGTGGAAGTGTTAACCTTTGAGAAGGCAGTACTAAAAGACCTAGCCTCAATACCTCTTCTTTCTCCCTTCCACAACCTTTCCAAAATCGAAATACAAACGGCGAACACACTTGCTGGAGATAAATCGATAACTATCAAACAAGCAGACAAGGGTGGGGCAACTGTAATACAATCCACAGTTGACTATGATACAGAATGTAGACGTCAACTTAACAATGACAGATACTATGCTCCAATCACACTTGATCCAACCCCACGCCTCGCTAATGCCATCTCCACATTAGTACATGAGGCTGTTACCAACGGTTGGATTAGTCAACGTGAGTCAGCCTTTTTGATTGCGACAGAACCCAAAATACCGTATTTCTATACCTTGCCCAAAATACACAAAGGCACAGTTCCGGTTCCTGGGCGCCCTATTGTCTCTGGAATTGGCTCAATACTTGAACCCTTGTCTAAATTTGTTGACTATTTTTTACAGCCCTTAGTCAGAAATACACCATCTTTCATAAGGGACACGACTGACATCCTCAGAATCATCGGATCTATAGAGGACCCAGGAGAAATTGATTTCTTGATTACCCTAGATGTAGAGGCCCTCTACACAAACATTCCCCAGGGAGACACTCTGACTGTTGTAGAAGCGGCCCTCAATTCCCTAGATTGGGACTCTTCCCCTCCCATCTCGTTTATCATGGAGTGTGCATCCCTGGCATTGACTGAAAACTTTTTTGAGTTTAAAGGCCAACTATATCATCAATGCCAGGGTACTTCGATGGGGAGTACTTTTGCTCCCAGTCTAGCCTGTCTGTACATGGCGGCCTTTGAAATGAATGTCATCAATAACAACAACAATCCCTATGTCCACCACCTGAAACTGTGGAAACGATTTATCGATGACATTTTAATCTTTTGGCATGGCACCATCGACACATGTATGGCCTTTATAGGTTGGATTAATCAACAAAACACTTTTCTGAATTTTTCTCACACCATTTCAGAAACCAATGTTGCATTTCTTGACTTAAACATTAGACTATCTGAGGGGGAGCTCTCCACGAGTCTATATAGGAAACCCACTGATCGTAACAGCTTACTCCTATATCAGAGCCACCATCCTAGGGCTCTCAAACACAATCTGCCTTTTGGACAGTTCTTGCGCATTAGACGCAACTGCACATCCACCACTGACTATAAGAAAGAGTCCTCGATTCTAGCTACCAATTTAATGACTAGAGGTTACCCAACCAAAGTGATCAATGACTCTATGAAGAGAGCCAGAAATAACCCTAGGGAAGCACTACTAGAAGTCCACTCCAAACCACCAGTAGACTCTATTACATGTGTCACCTCTTACACAGCTACCTCAGTTCCAACCAAGAAGATCATTTTGAAACATTGGAACATCTTGAATACAGGAGACTTAAGGATACCAAAACCTAGATTTGCATACACCAGAACCCGTAGCCTACGAGACATTTTGATCCATACGAGACCCAGGACCCATGCCGATATGACACAAACCACTCTATGGGGTCTACCACCTGTGAAGGGACATTATCCCTGCGGTACTTGCACAGTCTGCAAGTACACAACACTGACCAAAGAAGTGACATTTCAATCCAACTTCAAGTGGTGCATCCAAACACACACTAATTGTAACACTAGACAGTGTATCTACCTGATCACCTGCCCTTGTGGTCTACAATATATAGGGATGACCATGCGTCCGGTCAAAGTTCGCATCACCGAACATAGAAGTAACATTCGTTGCCAACGAGCCACCACGAGAATGTACAGACACTTTACAGAGACTCAACATTCCCCTGATTCCTTACACTGGATTGTATTGGAAGCTCACCTACATATTTCCAAACAATCTTTGTTCAGGATCGAACAGAGATGGGTACACAGATTAGCGAGCCACACTGAGGGTTTGAATGACGATATCCCATGGAGTTCCATTTCTTAATCATCCAATATGTAACCCAATTCCAACAGTGCCATTACTTGCTTGAATCATCGCACTATTTGGATTAGAGGCTATCCACCAATAGTTGGCCTTCTCATATACACTACTTCATTGGTACTGTTCCCTTTTTCCTACACAGACTTTCCACACTGTTGACGACATTGGGATAACGAGCCTAGTCTATTCCAACCTAGCCTACGATGTTCTGTCGTCTTGGTACCTACCCTACAATAAACCATTAATCAATGTTTATTGTCTGCTAGTCTCTGTTACAACACACTCTCTTTACCGGCATACCTTACAACATCTTTTCACCAACATGTTCGCCAGTGGAATCTTTTGCCATTTCGTGCTTAGTACTCGGTATGTGAGGATTAGAACATCTCCCCTTTCCAACATGTCCGCCATAGTTTCTGGCGATATCACGTGACCCTACGTCTCACGTGATCACTACGGTGACGCGCCACGTCCGCACCACACCCCCTTTCACGTTTTGAATCAGGAAACTGTGGGTATATCTCTCCGAGTTATCCACTCCCGGTCACCACCCCGGCTCCTGGCGGTATTGGGTAGGTGTTACAGCGTAGCGTGATTTAACGCGGGTGAGTATACCTTTAGCTCCTGATTCTTGTTACTTCGTTTTGCTCTCGAGAGCTACTTCTGGGCTCTCCTGGTGAGCTTCTCCTCCGCCTGTATATTGGCCGTACCCTCGGCCCCGATCAGACCGCTCGACACACTCCTTGCGGTGCGGTTCTTTTTCGGTGTGAGTGGGACTTGCCATACACGGTTGAGTTCCCACCCAGCACCCCATCAGTGCCTCTGATTACCATACCACCACTGTCAGCTTTGGTTTGACTGATTGCCTACCTCACTTACGTCATGTACCAGGCCTCCCTAACACCCCATTCCCCTTTGTTTGACGCTTTCATTTCTACAGGACCCAACTGGTGTCCTCTATTCACCGCCAGGACTGTTGCTAGCAATTTCTAGCAACCCACTAGGTGAGTTCGCAGCTGCAATCCCTTTGCCCATGAGTGATGTATTATTCCTCTCCTTTAATACATGTTTTTTTAAAATATGCTTTTAACTGCACGCCCCTTTACTCTTTGATTTGCACACTGGGTGTAAATACACACCATATGCGTTAATGATTAAAGAGTTGATTTACCCTTATGCATCCAAACCTTAATTGCGTGGTTTTTTCACTTCGGTGATAATCCTTGTTGATATTTAGAAGAGTATTGTTTAGATTGTTATCTGGTATTATACTTTTTTCACCCTTGTCCGCAGGCAACGCACCTGAAGACGTGGTAGGTAGAATGCACCTCTCCACGTAGTGTAGATAGTTGCTTATGATCCTGAAGAAGTGCCTAGATCCTCCTGACACACGAGGCACGAAACATGTCGATCTATAGAGTAGAGCTTCATGACTAGACACCTTCTCTAGTACACTAGCCACTCTACACCATTTTAATCGGGTAGTTTACCTTCCGAATAAATTATTGATAAGGACTAACTGACCCGTTTTAATCTCACTCCTCCACACGTCTACACACTTTAGGCCCCTCACCCCCATGCACCAACCGGCAGGAACAGAAGATCCCCGATAAAGAGCCCCGGTTCGGGTGCCCGTCAAGGATTGCAGCGCCGCCTTGACGAGGGGCAGAGCTCATATGATGAAGCATGACACCCAGCTTGCTGGGTGTGTGAGAGCTCTAGTTCAACCAAGGGAATTTCCCAAGTTACTACTAGGCCTTTCCGGTTCTGTATAATAGCATTGACGTTCTGAACAAACTTTTTTATGCACCAGAGGAACTTTGTACCCAGTTTTTGTTCTTGATTATTGGGGCTTGTACACTGGACCTCATTAAATAAGCCTGTCTGTCTTGTCCCTCCCTTTGTATCATTGTACTAGCACGGGTATCCACCCGTGGGACATTACCTTTAGGTTACCAGCAGATTTAAATTAATCCAGGCTGGACCGTCTATCCTTCCATTCTCTTTCTACCGACTAACCACTAATTTTAATTCTCATGGATACCCAAGGGCTTAGCTTCGGCGATGCTGCGGTCTCAGACATACTTGAGAGAACACCGTCCCTCCTACTAAATGATGGTAATATTGCCTCAGGCTCACAATCTGACGATTGGAATGCATTGATGCAATTAAAAAGAGAGTGGTTGAAAATAACTCTCCATGGTGCCCTAATGACGGAATATTTACGTGCTAACATTGCACCCACTGGACTCATCATCAACAATTTCCCTAGATTATTTCTAGATGATGCAACCTTCAAAAAGGAATGGTCCCTGGTTGCGTGGAAATGCACCAGGGATTTACTAGTGCTCATCATTAATACAGCAAGACGCCTATCGGAAGCCCTCCTAGTCAGAATACAAATTGCTGAGGGAGCACTCAAAACCACCATCCAGATTACAGCCTACAAGAGTAGACTTGCTGAGATCAATGCAGAGATTACCGATAACAAGGAATATCTGATGAAACAAAAAATAGCGAAGCTTCAGAAAGATATTCTGAAATTTGATAAAGAGAAAGTGTTCCCTTATCTTAAGGCAGACTACACATCGGTCAAGAATAGCTACTCATCTGATGAGAACTCGGATAGAAGAGACTCCTCTGACAGCAATTCCAGTACAGGGAGCTGGGGCAGTAACAATACACGGAGAAATCAACACTCTAACTACCATTACAATGCCCAGACCTTCCAGGGACCTCCCCTGTTTCCAGGCCATCCCCCACCACCTCCATATTGGCAATACCCACCATTCCAACCAGGACCCCCTCAGTTCTTCAACAATGGCCCCCCTTTTTTAGACAGAGGTTGGGGCAGAGGAAGAGGGCGCAACAGAAGAGGCTCTCAAAAACGGGTCCAATGGCAGGACCAACCAACAACAGGGATGGACACACGCAGCAAAACGGTGAACAAGAGAAACTAGTGGTGAATTTGTCACCACGTATTCTCACTGAATCTGAGACATCTATACTGCAAAAGGGGTTAGGCTTTGTCCCCACCCCGAAAGTAGACAAATTCAGAGACCTTTGTGAAGTACAAAAATTGTTTCGCAAGATACGTCTTCAGTCCTTCTTTCAGGACAAACCTCAAAATACAGAGGTTGACTCGGGATTGAGGAATCCCTCTACCTTCACCCCACTCAATGCTATGGTCCCCGTGGAAGTGTTAACCTTTGAGAAGGCAGTACTAAAAGACCTAGCCTCAATACCTCTTCCTTCTCCCTTCCACAACCTTTCCAAAATCGAAATACAAACGGCGAACATACTTGCTGGAGATAAATCGATAACTATCAAACAAGCAGACAAGGGTGGGGCAACTGTAATACAATCCACAGTTGACTATGATACAGAATGTAGACGTCAACTTAACAATGACAGATACTATGCTCCAATCACACTTGATCCAACCCCACGCCTCGCTAATGCCATCTCCACATTAGTACATGAGGCTGTTACCAACGGTTGGATTAGTCAACGTGAGTCAGCCTTTTTGATTGCGACAGAACCCAAAATACCGTATTTCTATACCTTGCCCAAAATACACAAAGGCACAGTTCCGGTTCCTGGGCGCCCTATTGTCTCTGGAATTGGCTCAATACTTGAACCCTTGTCTAAATTTGTTGACTATTTTTTACAGCCCTTAGTCAGAAATACACCATCTTTCATAAGGGACACGACTGACATCCTCAGAATCATCGGATCTATAGAGGACCCAGGAGAAATTGATTTCTTGATTACCCTAGATGTAGAGGCCCTCTACACAAACATTCCCCAGGGAGACACTCTGACTGTTGTAGAAGCGGCCCTCAATTCCCTAGATTGGGACTCTTCCACTCCCATCTCGTTTATCATGGAGTGTGCATCCCTGGCATTGACTGAAAACTTTTTTGAGTTTAAAGGCCAACTATATCATCAATGCCAGGGTACTTCGATGGGGAGTACTTTTGCTCCCAGTCTAGCCTGTCTGTACATGGCGGCCTTTGAAATGAATGTCATCAATAACAACAACAATCCCTATGTCCACCACCTGAAACTGTGGAAACGATTTATCGATGACATTTTAATCTTTTGGCATGGCACCATCGACACATGTATGGCCTTTATAGGTTGGATTAATCAACAAAACACTTTTCTGAATTTTTCTCACACCATTTCAGAAACCAATGTTGCATTTCTTGACTTAAACATTAGACTATCTGAGGGGGAGCTCTCCACGAGTCTATATAGGAAACCCACTGATCGTAACAGCTTACTCCTATATCAGAGCCACCATCCTAGGGCTCTCAAAGACAATCTGCCTTTTGGGCAGTTCTTGCGCATTAGACGCAACTGCACATCCACCACTGACTATAAGAAAGAGTCCTCGATTCTAGCTACCAATTTAATGACTAGAGGTTACCCAACCAAGGTGATCAATGACTCTATGAAGAGAGCCAGAAATAACCCTAGGGAAGCACTACTAGAAGTCCACTCCAAACCACCAGTAGACTCTATTACATGTGTCACCTCTTACACAGCTACCTCAGTTCCAACCAAGAAGATCATTTTGAAACATTGGAACATCTTGAATACAGGAGACTTAAGGATACCAAAACCTAGATTTGCATACACCAGAACCCGTAGCCTACGAGACATTTTGATCCATACGAGACCCAGGACCCATGCCGATATGACACAAACCACTCTATGGGGTCTACCACCTGTGAAGGGACATTATCCCTGCGGTACTTGCACAGTCTGCAAGTACACAACACTGACCAAAGAAGTGACATTTCGATCCAACTTCAAGTGGTGCATCCAAACACACACTAATTGTAACACTAGACAGTGTATCTACCTGATCACCTGCCCTTGTGGTCTACAATATATAGGGATGACCATGCGTCCGGTCAAAGTTCGCATCACCGAACATAGAAGTAACATTCGTTGCCAACGAGCCACCACGAGAATGTACAGACACTTTACAGAGACTCAACATTCCCCTGATTCCTTACACTGGATTGTATTGGAAGCTCACCTACATATTTCCAAACAATCTTTGTTCAGGATCGAACAGAGATGGGTACACAGATTAGCGAGCCACACTGAGGGTTTGAATGACGATATCCCATGGAGTTCCATTTCTTAATCATCCAATATGTAACCCAATTCCAACAGTGCCATTACTTGCTTGAATCATCGCACTATTTGGATTAGAGGCTATCCACCAATAGTTGGCCTTCTCATATACACTACTTCATTGGTACTGTTCCCTTTTTCCTACACAGACTTTCCACACTGTTGACGACATTGGGATAACGAGCCTAGTCTATTCCAACCTAGCCTACGATGTTCTGTCGTCTTGGTACCTACCCTACAATAAACCATTAATCAATGTTTATTGTCTGCTAGTCTCTGTTACAACACACTCTCTTTACCGGCATACCTTACAACATCTTTTCACCAACATGTTCGCCAGTGGAATCTTTTGCCATTTCGTGCTTAGTACTCGGTATGTGAGGATTAGAACATCTCCCCTTTCCAACATGTCCGCCATAGTTTCTGGCGATATCACGTGACCCTACGTCTCACGTGATCACTACGGTGACGCGCCACGTCCGCACCACACCCCCTTTCACGTTTTGAATCAGGAAACTGTGGGTATATCTCTCCGAGTTATCCACTCCCGGTCACCACCCCGGCTCCTGGCGGTATTGGGTAGGTGTTACAGCGTAGCGTGATTTAATGCGGGTGAGTATACCTTTAGCTCCTGATTCTTATTACTTCGTTTTGCTCTCGAGAGCTACTTCTGGGCTCTCCTGGTGAGCTTCTCCTCCGCCTGTATATTGGCCGTACCCTCGGCCCCGATCAGACCGCTCGACACACTCCTTGCGGTGCGGTTCTTTTTCGGTGTGAGTGGGACGTGCCATACACGGTTGAGTTCCCACCCAGCACCCCATCAGTGCCTCTGATTACCATACCACCACTGCCTACCTCACTTACGTCATGTACCAGGCCTCCCTAACCCCCCATTCCCCTTTGTTTGACGCTTTCATTTCTACAGGACCCAACTGGTGTCCTCTAGTCACCGCCAGGACTGTTGCTAGCAATTTCTAGCAACCCACTAGGTGAGTTCGCAGCTGCAATCCCTTTGTCCATGAGTGATGTATTATTCCTCTCCTTTAATACATGTTTTTTTAAAATATGCTTTTAACTGCACGCCCCTTTACTCTTTGATTTGCACACTGGGTGTAAATACACACCATATGCGTTAATGATTAAAGAGTTGATTTACCCTTATGCATCCAAACCTTAATTGCGTGGTTTTTTCACTTCGGTGATAATCCTTGTTGATATTTAGAAGAGTATTGTTTAGATTGTTATCTGGTATTATACTTTTTTCACCCTTGTCCGCAGGCAACGCACCTGAAGACGTGGTAGGTAGAATGCACCTCTCCACGTAGTGTAGATAGTTGCTTATGATCCTGAAGAAGTGCCTAGATCCTCCTGACACACGAGGCACGAAACATGTCGATCTATAGAGTAGAGCTTCATGACTAGACACCTTCTCTAGTACACTAGCCACTCTACACCATTTTAATCGGGTAGTTTACCTTCCGAATAAATTATTGATAAGGACTAACTGACCCGTTTTAATCTCACTCCTCCACACGTCTACACACTTTAGGCCCCTCACCCCCATGCACCAACCGGCAGGAACAGAAGATCCCCGATAAAGAGCCCCGGTTCGGGTGCCCGTCAAGGATTGCAGCGCCGCCTTGACGAGGGGCAGAGCTCATATGATTAAGCATGACACCCAGCTTGCTGGGTGTGTGAGAGCTCTAGTTCAACCAAGGGAATTTCCCAAGTTACTACTAGGCCTTTCCGGTTCTGTATAATAGCATTGACGTTCTGAACAAACTTTTTTATGCACCAGAGGAACTTTGTACCCAGTTTTTGTTCTTGATTATTGGGGCTTGTACACTGGACCTCATTAAATAAGCCCGTCTGTCTTGTCCCTCCCTTTGTATCATAATAAATCCTAATAATGCAATATTATCTTTTGTCATATTTACCTATTCTGGCTAAATGTCGTTCTCTAAGTCAGAGCTGGTCTTCGAAAATCATCAGAGTCCTAAAGTCCCGTCCTCTTCCGTCAGCACAAGGATCTCTATCATCATAGAGTGTCGCATAGAGTAGCATCGATCAGCTAGGGGTCTCGGCCGTCAGGGTCTCCGCTTCTAGGGTCTCAACTAATATTCCCTCTCTGGACTGCTAATATTTATACTAGAATTTACATATAACAGTATCATTTTCTTTATTTCCATGCCTTGGATTGGCTGAATTCAACCACGTCCCAATACATTAAGAAACATTCTCCAACTTTCACATACGGATGGTGAATAAACTAGGCGCATGGGAAAGGCTGTTCCCAGGTCAGGAAAGTATCAGTCTATTGTGAATAGGTAGTTCATGTATACACATTGGCAACAATTGCTTCACGTTCAGGGACATTGGCACTTCGCCCAGGGTAGTCTTCATGGGCCTGGTCTGTTGGTTCATGGAAAGGCCACAAACGAAGTCAGTGAAGGCGCCTTTCTCCATTATTCAATTGATGAGGTCATGTACTTTAGTTAGGATTCAGTTCAGATCTTTAGGTATGCCAGAATGGTCAACTTTAAGTAAAGAGACACAAAATCATAATTAATTCATGGAAATGATTAAACAATATTATTCCCTTGCTAATACCCTTATGTGTATGCATTTACCTAGCCATATGCAACATTTAAAGCCGTTAATGCTGGTTTATTTATGCGCAAATTACATTAACATTACCAAACAACGCTCATTGTTTTTAATATGCATACAAACTTAGTTCACTTATTATTTTAGCCATGCAGATGCTTTCCCACGTATATTCTCTTGGTTAATAAGGTGGATTAATTCATCACAGCACTCTGTTAATCATTAAATTAGTCGTTTAGTCTTTTTAATATAAACTTATATAAATGGATTGGGTATAAAAAACAAAAAACATTTTACCCGCTCCATCAATCCCCCCTTTGGTGACTTTATCACCACAAAAAACCCACAAAAATTTCAATTTTTCCCCTTTTACAGAAATTTTGAAATGTCTTCTTGCTTAAAATTCTGTTTCCCTTTCGTCTTCTCTTTTTGTTTTGTCATACATGCTCTCCTTCCACTCTTCCAATTCTATTTCATTAAGATCTTTTTCTGGTTTCTTTTCCCTCTTTTTATAAATTTCTCATTTAACCTTCTTTTTATTTCTTCTATATTTACAACATAAACATCCTAATCTAAGTATTAATAATACAAAAATCACACAGGTTAATGGAAATAATATCTTCCCTATTATAGTACTACCTATTTTCCCTAAGAAAGCTTTTATAGCAGCCATCGTATTACTAATTCTAGTCCAGATACTCTCAACCTCCAGTCGTTTTATTTCATCATGCAATTCTGTAATGTTCTTAATATAGACTTTTAGATCTCTGCTTTCGTCAGGAATGTAAGTGCAACAATGTTGAACTTTCAGCATTCCACAGACTCCACCCTCTTTTGCCAATAAGATGTCAAGGGCAAGTCGATTTTGCATAATCATAGCACGCATGGCAACCAATTCAGTGTTTACCAAAAGAAATCCTCCAGCTGTGCTTGTTGACAAACGATCCACTATGGTGGACAGCTTCCGAATATTATTTGCATTCAAAGATATTCCCACTGCTGGTATCAAGGCTCCAAAAATATCACCTACAATTTCTAACCATGTTTCTCTTCTGCTACGCATTAGTAGGTTATTTGGGCCACTATTTTCTACTCTATCCATGTGGAAAATCTTTGGAAAGACCAGGCCAACATAACATGTGCCATACCAATGGTCGGGCAACCTGTAGTAAGCCTTATTCCCACAAATATAGTACAGTCCAGGGAAAACTGGATCTTCTCCACCTCTAAATCCCCATCCGGATGCAATAAAATATGTATCATGACACTCACTTGTCCCTATATATATAATCATATTGGGATTTTTCTCTCATGATGCATAATTTGACTTTCTGTGGTGAGTCTATAGCTATTGTTGGTCTAACATCACCCTTCGTTTCCTTGTTCCCATCTATTGTCCAAATGTTTTCCCCTTCTTTATGTCCTTCGGCATTCTTGTGTATTTTCAATCTCCTCTCCTCAACCATATCCAAGAATGTTTTCTCTTCCGTCTTCAAACTGCAAGTTAAATTGTTCCTAAAAATATATTCTAGAGTTAGTCCTTTAGTTTCTATAAAAATGTCCCCTAATATATTAGCATCTTTAGCTGGATTTAATTCTTTATTCATGGGCAATCGTCCAAGAATATTATCTATATTAGACAAATTATACTCTAATTTTCCTACTTGATAAAATATACTAGTTAAGACGCTACATGTTATTCCATAAGTTGCTGGGAGGTGATGATAAGTCACCCCTTCTGAAACAGATGCAGGTAATTGCATACAAACGTAGCAATTCCTTACGTCCATTGTTTTAACATATTCATACAATAATTTCGAAAACACATTGCTAGAAAAATCAGTTATAGACCTATCTTGATGCATATGCTCAGTGCTGGTCCTAACTGGTATTACCTTTTGCGAGCTTTTCACTATGTTAGTCATATTCTCAGTATGTCCTGCTAGTGTATCTAAGGTTATTTTGAAAGAGATCAAAAGAGCGATGACGCTCCAAAGAGGCATTAATAGTCCTGTACAACAACAACATGCCTTGCACAATCTTCTCATGAAGGTACATCTACTCTTGTTATCATCTATGTTAGCCATCTTGTTAGATCTAACCGTGTCTTTTGACTTAGCCTCTTCTACTCTGCCTCTTGTAGCTTTCCTACAAGAGCTAAGACCTTATCAGGTGATCCAAATTCTTCAATTTCTTTTTTCAATCCTGTGTATTCCTACAAGGATCAATTTAAATTACTCAGCTCGGCCTTTCATCATTTTTCACTTCCTTCTCGTCACCCACGTGCAGGATTTCCTGATCTTCCGCTTCTTCTCCGATGTCGGATAAGATAACTCTCAGGATTTCCCCTGTTTCTTCTTCTTTTATCAATTTCAGCAACGTCTCCTCTGAATTTCCTTGACTATCTGCCTCTTCTCTTTGTTCAGGCAGTGCCACGTACGTCCATTCAGGTGACTTATACTTCTGGTTGGTTTTCTTGCTCGTTTATTTGCTTCTGACACTTCTGTTTCTCCCTCTTTCTCTGGATGTTGACTGGTTACTTCATTCACTTGTTCAGCCTCTGAGGGTTTAACTCGTGTCAATCGATATCTCCGTTTTTTAATTTTGTTTGGCCAAATATCTCCTTTAGCATTCCTTCTTGCTTTGCCGTCTTTGCCGTTTCTTTCCTCAATCCAAGTTCTCTTTCTCAGAACTCGACCTTCTGGTATTTCCGTTTCACTGTCTTCAGATTCTGTCTGATTTGGTTTTCCTGTCTCAACAGTCTCTCTTTCCACCTCTTGTGTTGGCCCTACTTCTGTCCCTCCTCGGACCTCCGGCACGCAATCTTCCTGCTGACTACTTGTCCGTTCACCTAGCTGTGTGTTGCAGTTCCCTACACCTCCGTGGGGTTTTTCCGCAATCTGTCCCTCTCTCTCTGTGACTGTCCCTTCTTCCTCTTCCAGTATTTTCTCAGGTGGAACTTCTTCTACTCTCTTATTTGGGGTGAATGTTACTTCTGACTGGATATTCTTTTCTTTTCTTTTCTTCTTTCCGTGCTCACTATTGGCATTCTGTTCGCCTCCAGAATCTGAATCATCTGAAATCTGCAATCTTTTCCTCAGAATTTCTTCTCTGGGGGTCTGAACTAGTCTTGGCTCCCTTTCCCCCCTTTCAGGATTTTCTTTTGACTTTATATTCTCATTGCTTGACTCATCACTTGATTCTGATTCGTCAAAGTATTCTTTTCCAATGCCGTCTGCTGGATTTGGAACTCTCAAAGTGTGACTTGCATGTATCCAGTTTTTCAGTCCGGCACACTTCAAAGCAGTTGTTGTCAAAATGACCTGTCTTGGCCTTCCCCACCTTGGAACCAGGCAATTACTTCTTCTGTGGACTTTTATCCTCACCCAGTCCCCTGGGCTCAAATCATGGGCTGGTTTCTTTTCAAGTGTGGTGGCATCCGCTCCAACCTGGCGAAACACAGAATGAACTGCGTCAGCCAGGCCTTTACAGTAATCCAAAATCATGTCATCAGTTATAGTCATCAGCTTGTTGACTGGTACAAACACGTGTCTCATGGCGCGTCCCATGATGATCTCGTGTGGACTCAAACCTGTAGTTCTGTCTGGAGTAGACCTAATGGTCATCAAAACCAGAGGCATGACATCAGGCCATTTCAAACCTGTGGCTAAACACATTTTTCCTATTCTGTTATTGATAGTACCATTCATTTGCTCGACCACACCAGAAGCCTCTGGTCGGTAGGCACAATGCAGTTTTTGTTGTACACCCAATGCTTCACAAATCAATTTCATGATCTCATTGTAGAAATGTCCTCCTCTTTCTGATTCTATGGTTATTGGGAACCCGTACCTTGGGATGAATTCCCTCAACAATAGCTTGGCCACGGTGATTCCATCATTTCTTCTGGTTGGGTATGCCTCCACCCACCTAGAGAACAGACAAACTACCACCAAAACATACCTCAGTTTGTTATAAGGGGGCATTTCAATGAAATCTACTTGCATTCTGGTGAAAGGTCCTCCCTCCCGGCCTATGGTGCCTAGACTCACCACCGTTTTCCTTCCAGGGTTGTACTGCTGACTTGTCAGGCATCTCTGACAGAGACTTTCTGCTATCAACCTGAATTTCGGATTGTACCAGGTCTGCTTAAAAGCCCTTATCATGGCATCCCTTCCCTGATGTCCTTGGCCATGATACATCCGTGCCATGGTTGACATCATGCTATCAGGCATTACTGGTCTTCCATCCCGATAGACCCACACATGATCCTTTTCCCTGGGTGCACATCCTGCTTTTACCCACTGTCTCATTTCCTCATCCACTGCTTCATCCTGCAACTGCCTCACTTCATCCCATGTTCCCACAACGTTAGTAAACATTATGGAGCAAGAAGACATTTCTTTTTCTTTTGACCGATTGATAGAATATTTGTTTCGGGCACAATACTGAGCCATGTTGTTTGCAAAACGGTTTCCGGTAGTGATGTAATCACTACCTTGTCCATGAGCAGCACATTTTACCACAGCCAGTTCTTTGGGCATTTGTATTGCCTCAAGCAATTTCCCAACCACTTCTGCATTCCTTATGGGAGTTCCACTTGAGGTCAGGAAACCTCTTTGCAGCCATAGTTGGCCGAAGTCGTGGACAACTCCGAAGCCATACTGGCTGTCAGTAATCACAGTCACTCTCGCATTCCTCCCAATCTTGCATGCCTTGGTTAATGCCACTATTTCTGCTACTTGAGCGGATTTAACTCCTTTCAAGGGCGATGCCTCTATAGCTGCTGAAACTGTGCATACTGCATAGGCTGCGCTCAACATTCCTCCATCCGTTCTCAAACAGGATCCATCCACAAAAAACACATGATCACTTTCTGGCAGTGGTAGATCTCTTATATCAGGACGAGGTTTTGTGCAGTAGTCAAGCACATCCAGACAATCATGATCAACCTCTTCTCTTATTTCCACGCTCTCTGCATCAGGCAAAAGTGTAGCTGGATTCACATTCACACATCTTTCCAGACTCACATTGGTTGCACCTAGAATGACCTTTTCATACTTAGTCAGCCGACTATGTGACATGAACTGTGTTCGACTCCTTGTTGAAAGGATCGCCACACTGTGAGGTACAAACACTCTTACTGGATACCCCATCACAATTCCCTCACTCTACTCCAAGCTTCAGCATGTAGCCGCTACTGCTTTCAGGCATCCTGGCAACCCTATTGCCACTGGGTCTAACATTGACGAGAAATATGCCACTGGACTCCTTTGTCTTCCATGTTTCTGTATTAACACTGAGAGTGCACATCCGTTTCTCTCACTGCAGTACAATTCAAACTCTTTCTCATAATCTGGCATCCCTAGAGCTGGGGCTTCGCAAAGACTGTTCTTCAGCTGTTTGAATGCTGCCAACTCTTCTTTGTTCAGTTCAAGGGGGTCTTTTACCTCACTCTTTATCAATTTCACCAAGGGTTTGGCAATCAGGGAAAAATTACTTATCCACTGACGACAGTAACCAACCATTCCTAGGAACATTCTCACCTCTCTTTGGGTCATTGGGGCTCTCATTCCTCTAATAATTCTGATCCTGTCTATGGTTACTTTTCTCAGGCCTTTTTCGATAGTATGACCCAAGTATGTCACTTCCTTCTTACAGTATTGCAATTTTGTTGGAGATACCTTCAGTCCTCCATCTGCCAAATGATTTAACAAAGCTATGGTGTCTGTTTCATAGGCCTCACATGTCTTTGACGCTACCAATAGGTCGTCAATGTACTGGACTAAAACTGAGCCCTCAGGCATAGTAAGACTTTCCAGGGATTTCTTTAACAACTGATTAAAAATGGAGGGCTCTCTGTGTACCCCTGTGGGATTCGGCACCATGCCAAAATACGGTTTCCAAACCGAAAGGCAAAAAGCGGCTGGCTGTCATGATGCAATGGAATGGAAAAGAAAGCATGACACAAATCAATTACTGTGTACCATTCTGCATCATGTGGGATCTGATACAAAATTACTGAGGGATTTGGAACAATTGGACAACATGAGACGACAATCTTGTTAACTTTTCTCAAATCTTGCACAATCCTGAATTTCCCACTTGGATTTTTCAGTCCCATGATAGGTGACTTACACGGACTGCTCATTATCTCCCTCAGCACTCCTTGCTGGATCATTTTCTCAATCAAAGGGGTTACTCCTGCTATTATTTCCGGTGTCAATCTGTATTGCGGAATGTTTGGGTAAACGGCTCCTTCCTTTACAGCAATTCTCACTGGGTCTACATTTCTCATCAGACCTACATCTTCCCCAGTGAAATCCCAAACTGCTGCTTTCACTGTCTGTTTCAATTCCGGGGGCAATTCATCTGGATTGAATACTGCATAGGTTCCAGCAACCTCACACTCTCGGTTAGCTATGGTCATTTTATACAGAACATCCTCATCTGGTATTTCAAAGGCTATTCCGTCTGGTGTACAGAATATGGTGCAATTCATCTTGCACAATAAATCCCTTCCTAGTAAATTCACAGGACTGGTGTCGCACACCACAAATCGATGCATGTCTGAAAATGTTCCTATTCTGACCTTTACAGGATCAGTAAGGTACCTTTTAATCTGGGTGTTAGACACACCAACTACTTGGATTGTTTCATCCGAAAGAGGAAGATTTTTAACATCTGCTGATCTGACAGTGGATCGTGTAGCTCCCGTGTCTACTAGGAAAGTAATGTTTTCATCATTAACTTTCCCATCCACAAATGGTCCTGTCTGATCTATTTCTAGAGATATGCCAAGTACGCACCCTGCTTCCTCTTTTCGGCACCGTCAATAAATCTCTTCTGGCTCACTTTCGTCATTTTGCAGCCAATACTGTGACACAGCGCTCGCGCGTTGTGGTTTGTTTACCTGTTCTTCATTGTAGAATCCCGTCTCTTTGCTATACTTCTGTGTGCTCCGGCTCTGTGGTAAGGGCGGTTTTGGCACCTGATTCTGTAGATTAACAGCCTTCTGCTGTTGCGGCGGTGGGCCACTCCCCTCACACTGCACCTGTGGATTTAATGACGGATTTTCATCATTAGTACCTGGTGGATATTTACACTCGGATTTCCAGTGCCCTAATCTTCCGCAATTGTGACAGGTGAACTTCTTCTTGGCTTCTTCTATATTACCTTTTCCTTTTCCTAGGCCAAATTTTGATTTAATACCTGGATTATTAGCTTGTTCTATCAGCTGAGCTTCCTGTCTCTCTGCAACCTTCACTTGAGCCCACATTGCCTTTTCTTTTAGTTTTCGCTGCTTGGCTTCAATCTCATCACTAAAGTATTTAGCATGCCTCAGGATCTCATCTATTTTCTTGCTTTGCCAGTCCATGGTGTGCTGCTTAATCATGTCCCCAATTTCGGGACGCAGACCATACACAAATCTGTACACAAAATGACTCAGGTCCTTCTCTCCCAGACTGTCATCTCCACTGAACTGTTTGAAGGCTAAGATTAGCCTCTCATAATATGCGTGGACTGACTCCTTTGCTTCTTGATGTGTTCGATCTATTTTAACCCAGTCTGTTTCTTTGGGGGGCACTTTGTTTTTCAAGAATGCCATGACCTGTTCATATTTCTTCATTACCTCTGGGTCTGGGGCTCCTGTTTTGGGATCTCTCGGGTATTCTTTTGTGGGCCAATCTATGACTATCTTACATTCTGCCCACAAGTCTGCTGGCACTATTATATTAAACAGACTATTCAGATCAATCCACAGCAAGTTTGACAATTTCACAAATCTGTCTACCTGTCTGTACCACTCGACCGGCTTTTCCCGTAATCGAGGGAAGTCATTTGTAAATGACAAAATGTCCTGTCTGGTCCATGGGACATGCACATATCCCCCTCCTGGAATCTCTCTCATAGGGAACTCCATCACCACCTTCTCCTTTTCTCTCACAGGGAACGCTGGAAATGTTCTGTCTGAGGTGTCATCCCGCTACCTATACCACCTGCTCCTCCATTTGTCCACATCTCCCCATTTCCTTAATACCGTGATTATGTCCCTAATCTGCCCTATTCTTCCTGCAGCATTCAGATTCTCAATGTCTTTTTCTGTAAAATCCACTCGGTATGGCTTCTGTAAAGCTTTTACCTTGTCCAGGTCAATTCCCATTTCACTTGCTATTTCTGCTAATCTGTCATGTAAATTCTTTGCTCTCCAAGTGACGCTCTTGCACAGGAATAATAATTCCTCATTTTGGTAATTTTTCAGCTTTTCTGTGGGAATGGTCCCTACAATCAATTCTTCTAACACCATCCTTAATTTTGCCACATCAATGGTATGAGATTCCTTTTCTTTATCCTGCAAACTTTTTAACCATTCATTCAATTCTTCAGTAGTTATACTCACTGACTTCTCTACATTCCCTGGTTCTGTCAATCTCTGTGGTTCTAATATTGATCCTCCTACCATTCTGCTTCTCTCGGCAGTATCAGGACAATAAAATGGGTTCTTTGACACATGTATTTCACCTTTACCCATAGTATGTTCCCAAGAACTTTCTTTCGCTTTTATCAGGGGCTGTTCTGTCTGTCTTTGGTTCACATACGGGACTGTTAGTCCGTGCTCACTGTCTTTCTGCTTCTCAAAAATAGGCATAACAGGACCTATGGTCACGGGAACTGTAACTGCTTCTAGATTTTTTGTCAATTCTCTTATTTTCTCTGTCAGTTCTAATGTGGTTTTTGCTAGTTCTCTAGAATTTTCACTCTCGCCCCTATTTCCTTTCTCTTTAAGTGAATTTCTTCTTTTTACTTCTGGGGTCACAACTTCTGTTTTAATGATTCTCAGAGTTTCCCTCACTGGTGTGTCTATAGTTGGCGTTTCTGGTTCCCGCCTGTATGGAGGTGGGCTTTTGTAAAACATATCATCTAGGACATCATCGTCGCTTTTGTTAGCCCCATACCTCCGGGTTTCTACATGATTTCTTTTTTCTAGGCATTTCTTTCCTCCACTTTCTCCTTCTGTTCTAACGGGAAAGTAACTGTCCTTCTCTAGTCACAATCTCCTTGTCTTTCATGAACCAATTTCTCAGTTTACTAAACTCAGATTTTTTCTTTTTCTCGGGTGAATGATAATACATCTTCCTGTCTTTTGTGAACCCTTTAGTCTTTTCTACCACTGTACGATCTCTAGTCCAATAGTAGAGCGACTCTTATTCATGCACCAATCCTGATGCGTCTACGTCACTGTCACAATCTCCAATCCTTGCACGACTCACACTAACGCACCAATCCTGGAACGTCTACGTCGCTGTCACAACCTCCAATCCCTGCGCGACTCACACTAACGCACCAATCCTGGAGCGTCTACGTCACTGACTAGCTGTCCAATCCCAGCGCAGTCCTCCTGACGTCAACAGTCGCTGCAGCAGCTTCTGCTCCTGACTCCTGTCCTCAGTCTACCCCTCCTTTACAAAACTACGCGATAGACTTTGTTTCAATTCTACAATTCTTGTTAGTTACAACGTACAAACATCTCCATTGTCTGCTTCGCTAACCACAGAATAGCAAAAGACCTTTCCCACGAGAATCCTGTTTCCCGAGAGCAGCGCTTACCTCTGCCCTACTACAGAATTATTACGTCCGTTGGCAAAATAGCGCATCCCTCTACTTCACCCTTCTATCAAGCATCAATTAACTGTTCTCTCCGGAATTATGACACATAGTTGGAAACGCAATGCTCCCGAGAAATAAAACCAGAGTTCCGCAATTAACCCAAATGCTATTTCATTCACGCACTTTCACGCAAGAAAAATATAGTTCATTCATACAGAATCCTGCCTTTTCCGAGAACAGCGAACAGTCTGTCCTACTACAGAATTATAACATACGTCAACAAAGCAGCACTTACCTCTACTTTGTCCTTCTAACAAGCTTAGAGAAATACCTGCTACCTTTTCAGTGATAAGCGTTATCGGTATGCCAATTGGTTTCCTGGTACCTAAGACCAAAATTTCACAGGTAACCCTTCGCTATCATTCACGCTTTTCTCACACAGAAAACATCACTAATGGTAACACTTGGCAATGCTACCGAATCGAACCCAGACAATGCGCCATGCAACTTAAATTGTCACACGTTTTTCTCGTGTACCTACGGGCAACCACAATTCCGTCTTTCCCGAGAGCAGCACTTACCTCTGCTCTACTACAGAACTGTCATCAATTCCCGACTTCCTACCTCCCGGAAGCCGTACAAACAACATAAAACTCAATACGACTTCAACATATAGTGTTAGTACATATATCAATACCAATCAATAATCGATAAGCTATATATGTGAGAAGGGACCGGGTTCCCCGTGCCACGTACCTTCGGGGGTCCGTTTCCCCAGGTTTCCGGAAGCCGGGGGAATCCGCACCAGACGCCAAAAGTCCGTCACACAAACGACGAACAGGATAACCACCCCCCCTTGTCGTCTACCTCCGCAGGAACGAATCATCGACGAGGAGGGAGGGGAAAGAGGAGGGGCTAACCCCGGAAGCACTACGGACCAGGTAGTGAAAAGAGCCGAGAGCTACAGAGTCGGGGAGGAAGCGGACGACGGACTAGAGGAAGCGAAAGGCGGAAGCACAGCAGAGGAAGGACGCGAGGACGGAGACCGAGTCGGGACGAAGACCGAAGTAGACGGGGATCCCGAAGAAGACGAGAAGTGGTGCGAGGAGTGGTGATCCCCACCGGAGGAGGCTGGAGAGCGGCCGCAACTCAGGAGAGTTGCGGCGGAGCCTGTGAGTACCCCTGAGCGAGGGTGAACGAAGAGCGGGAGGAGGGTGGGACGGATGAGAGAAGGGAGGGAGTGTATGTCGCTAGTAAATATTGTTTGCAGTTAGGGTCTGCCTCCGTCTGATATTTACCCCTACTGGTCGACTGGGGATTTAGCCACGGGCCGGGTGGAGGAAGAACGGAAACCCCTGAAACGTAATAGCAGGCACTTCTCATCACGCCCGTACTCCTATCAACCCTCCAACCCTGATTTCCCTTCCTAGATCACGCCCATATTCACTCCTACTTCAACCTCCCTCCTTAGGAGATAGGAAGTCACGATTTCACACACGGTGTTGCGGTGACGGTGGTGGTTTATACCCTGGGTACAAACAGTATAAGTATCTGACGGCCATTATTTTCCTCTCTCCTATGAGTCTCCGTGGGACGACTGGGGGTCCAGAGGAACAACCGGGAGACGAAGAATCCTACGACGAACTAGGAACAGTCCAAAGAGGGGAACCATCCATAGAAGGGCCAGGAAGAACAGAAGAAGACAAGGAGACTGTTGAAAACCGTATACTAGCTTCACGTGGCCCTCTACCTGTCATTTCTAATAAAACACGCAGAGCATCTCACTATATACAGCCTCCTCGTCTGATTATCCGACCCGCCCTCCCACAATATACATGCCAAATCATCAAACCAAAACAATAAAAACCATCATCTTGCTACCAGAAATACTGGTGCAGTTCGGAACACAAAATCTCCCCCTGCTTCCAAGGACGGAATGATTTCACAGTCACACGCACATACACACATCACACGCTGGTGGGGCCCATAACACCAACATTCAGTCAATCAAGCTATCCGTGCCTACAGAGGGATCTCAAATCAATCCCGAACTACAGTTCTTTACTTGGATAGAGGAAACAACATCTACAGAATCACCCTAACAGTTCCTCCATCCGAAGGTCGAATAGATCATTTAGTTGTTGTGGAAATTTGATGGAAAACACTTAACTCTTAATTTACTCAATAAACATTTCAAGAAATAATCACCCGACACAGTTCTTCAAATAATGATTTTCTTTATCTAATTGAAATGCAGGTTAAATCCTAATAATGCAATATTATCTTTTGTCATATTTACCTATTCTGGCTAAATGTCGTTCTCTAAGTCTGAGCTGGTCTTCGAAAATCATCAGAGTCCTAAAGTCCCGTCCTCTTCCGTCAGCACAAGGATCTCTATCAGCATAGAGTGTCGCATAGAGTAGCATCGATCAGCTAGGGGTCTCGGCCGTCAGGGTCTCAGCTTCTAGGGTCTCGACTAATATTCCCTCTCTGGACTACTAATATTTATACTAGAATTTACATAAAACAGTATCATTTTCTTTATTTCCATGCCGTGGATTGGCTGAATTCAACCACGTCCCAATACATTAGGAAACATTCTCCAACTTTCACATACGAAAGGTGAATAAACTAGGCGCATGGAAAAGGCTGTTCCCAGGTCAGGAAAGTATCAGTCTATTGTGAATAGGTAGTTCATGTATCCACATTGGCAACAATTGCTTCACGTTCAGGGACATTGGCACTTCGCCCAGAATAGTCTTCATGGGCCTGGTCTGTCGGTTCATGGAAAGGCCACAAACGAAGTCAGTGCAGGCGCCTTTCTCCATTATTCAATTGATGAGGTCATGTACTTTAGTTAGGATTCAGTCGGCGGCCATCTTTCGGTAGGCCAGAATGGTCAACTTTAAGTAAAGAGACACAAAATCATAATTAATTCATGGAAATGATTAAACAATGTTATTCCCTTGCTAATACCCTTATGTGTATGCATTTACCTAGCCATATGCAAAATTTAAAGCCGTTAATGCTGGTTTATTTAAGCACAAATTACATTAACATTACCAAACAACGCTCATTGTTTTTAATATGCATACAAACTTAGTTCACTTATTATTTTAGCCATGCAGATGCTTTCCCACGTATATTCTCTTGGTTAATAAGGTTGATTAATTCATCACAGCACTCTGTTAATCAATTAGTCGTTTAGTCTTTTTAATATAAACTTATATAAATGGAATTGGGTATAAAAAACAAAAAACATTTTACCCGCTCCATCATAGACACTGCCCCTAAGAAAGGGCTGCTGCATGAGTGTCCAGCAGGACAGTACACAACACACTTCCAGTCGCTTTCATTGAGCATGTCTCACAACACGATCTCACACTTGATCGCTCTCAGGAGCCCCATTAACGGTCTCGTTCCGGGCAGATCGCCATTTTTTGATAGAACATTAAACTTTTTGTCCAAAACATTGAAACTGCAATTCTGTGATCCATTTAACATTAAGAGTCCTGCAGCACCTGTCTACGAGATACAATTGTTAAAAAGGAAAAAAAACATTCTGTGAAACAAGGTTGCAATGCTCTGAACCTCAAAGAAGGACTACACAATTGTATGCGGGCACGGCATCTGCAAGTCAACATAAATAGATTTACTGTTCTCTTCCGCACACCAACGAACAAAATGTAGTTTAGCAGCTTCTAGTGTGCCGTTACATTTTTTTTTAAATGTACACATTTAGGTTAGTGAGGACTTTATGTAGGTGCAGGGAAGAGGTTTTGTGCTGCGTTTTTAAAATAATTTAAATAAGTTTGATTTGATGTCTGCTAAATAGTTTAGTCCTTCTGTGTGCTGCACTGTCTATATGGTTATCAGCAATAAATAAAAAAAATAAATGATACTGCACAATCTTCTTCTAGGACTTTGACAATATATGTGCAGCAAAGTAACATATGTTATACAAGTCCCTAAGACTTGCGCGGCAGGGTGTTAAAGAGGGCATAATGTGTCCGACTGCAACCCTGGCTATGGTGACGGGGAGGGCTGGTCAGAAAGGGGAGGGGAGGACATGGATGGGTGTGATCGAATGGGGGAGACGGAGACAGAGAAGGATGCAGGGATAGGAGGGGTTCATTGAGAAGGGGCGGGGAGGAGGAGGAAGTGAGCCGGGACTCCGCCTCCTTGCGAGCTTGTGGTAGCAGGCAGCAGCCATTAGCAGGGGAAGCTGCATGGTGCCCCGGAAAGTCAACCAAGAACCTGAGATCCCTGTCCCCAGGAGGGAAGAGAGCCCCTGCGGCTTCCCACTGCGCTGGTGGGCAAGAGGGGATAGGGCCCCAGGACGAGGACACATCCGATTCCAGGTAAGAAAGAGTCACCGGAGGCAGGACATGAAGTGAGCAACAGTGTATACCAAAGGGTCAGCTGCCCCGGCCACATTAACGCAAACCATGTTGCCCCAGTGGGTCTGCGCACGCAATCGTAAATATTTACATTTGAGAGGTCGTGAATCCATGTGATGGCGAGTGTAATAAATGTGGAAATTTTTTCCTCGCTCTTAAGGCACTTGCAGCCCTCCCCCAGGACTTTCTGGGTACAGTTGTAGGAGAATTGACTGGGCTACAGGGTAGTTGTTAATTTGTAGGGACCCTCTTCTAGTTGTTTGTGGACTTAACTTCTGTCATCGCGTAGTTGAAAGATTTCGAAGGCCGGGTGCATGTGGCAACAGCGAGGGGTTGTGTTGGGGTACCATGTGGAGGGTGAGTTGACTCATCCTGGGACAGCAGAGGCAGCCCACAGTAGATCACACTCGGGGGGGCATAACTCGGGTATTGGTGTTAAGTGGGGGCTGGGGATTCAATGGTTGGAGATCCGTTTCGGATAGCGTGGGATGTTTGGGGGTGTTCTCTTAAGTTACGTGAGAGCTCTTGCGGACTGTAAAGCCTCGCGGGGGTGGGGGTTCTCACACTTCTGTTTAGACCCGGCTGCCTTCGATGCGGTAAGAGTCCCCACTAAATCGCCAGGGTTGGGGCCAGGAGAGGCGGTGATAAACTAGTGGCTTCCGTATCACCCAGGCATAGGCCCAGTCCCCGGCGCCCGCGTTGGCTTTGGCCCGCCCCCGAGCGCAGGCCGGCGGATGAGGAGGCGCTGGGGGCGGGGTATGGCGCCCGCCAAGCCAAGGCGCGCAGGCCCGGGCCGCGGTCCTTGGTGCAGAGCAGGGTTTGTGTGCAGGCGCAGTACCGTCTACCCGAGACCCTCCTACTGTGATCATTTTATTCGCACAGTACCGGATTTAAGGTTGAGTTGAACCTGCAAATTCGGTGTTGTGTAATAGGCATGTTGACTAGAGCTCGTCCAGCCCCGAATACACAACGCGTGTCATCCTCCCCGGGTATAGGAAGATCTTTCAGCCCCCGGGGTGAAAAAGGTCACACTTTATCTGAGCAGCGTGTCAGAAATAACCAGGGGAGATTGTGCTGCTGTGGATTAAGCGAGTAAGTGGGTTGTAAGGAGGACAGAGGTAAGCTATGAGTTGTACAGAGGAAGAATCAAGCAGTAAAGTGGAAAGTAAATATAAACAAGCATTCGCAAAGCAATAGGTCTTGCATTACTAATAGTTTAAGGTATTGGCCTTGCAAATAATAATGCAAGGTCATTTGCTCATACTTTAAGTAATGCGAGACTTATTGCATTGCAAATGCATGCGTAGTGAGCCAGGAACCAGCATTGTATGTCTCAGTGCAGTACCGCTGCTCTTGGGGGTCCCGAGTGAGCAAGGCACCAGCACTGCATGTCTCGGTGCAGTACCTCAAGTTGCTTCTAGAGGTCCCTAGTGAGCAAGGCGCCCGCACTGCATGTGTAGGGGCAGTACCGCAAACTGCTCCTAGAGGTCCCTAGTGAGGAAGGCACAAGCATTACGGACCTCTTTTGGTCACATATGGCACTGCACCCTGCAGAAGATATGGTAAATCGACCTTGCCCATAATGCATTGCATGCAAGACAGTACTACGAGTACATTCAAATAGCTATGTCCCTATGTACAATTAGTAGCTTAGAAATGTGACAAAAGAATTATTACATTAATTTTGGATTTGGTTGTACTCTGTGTGGAGCTGATGAAGGGAAATTTATAGACTGTCTCATATAAATGTGAGATGTTCTAGTGAGTGAAGTAACCACTGCCAGCCTACCTTAGGACCAAGTGTATGTCTTGCCTGAAGACTTTAAAGAAAATAGTTCCTTGTGACTGTAATTAAAACCTAGTGAGTAACAGCCCATGTAACAGGTGGTCCTCATGGAAGGTTACAAGAATTGACAAGGCGGTACTAAAGCCTATTGACCAATGAAAAGCCATAATTTACAAAGGACAGGAGCCAATGAAAAAAATGGGTGAAAAAGTAGGCGGAGCTTTATGCCCATTTCCTGAATACATCATGTCTCGAAGAGACCGCGTGAGCGCTGCCTAGGGGAGACGTAAAAAGGAGTCAAAAACGAAAGTAACCTATAACAAGAGTACAAGGAATAAAGGGTATGTAACAGAAGTAGAAGAAAAAAAATGGAAGCATGACTCCCAGGGAAGTGTCAATAAGAGAGGGATACCAATAATTCACAAACAAAGGCTTTTGTGTAGTGAAAGTAGTACCAATCCCCGCTAACAAGTGGGATGGCAACAACAGTGCAAGCTTCAATCCTAGCATAAGCAGCACTATATTTCGTACATGCCTGCACCTCCAATCCTGTTACACATCTCAAGTTGCAGAGTTACAAGTTTCCGGTATCCTCAGACATCTTTTAATTCTAATTTTTCGACCTTAAAGTAGGTAAACAATATGTCAAGGCTGTGGGAAGAGCAAAGAGAAATATTAGAGTGCCGGTGGATAGTTGTTACCAAGGCTACTATAAATCCACAACAATGTAGCATTTCATGTCTAACTATGAATATACTATACTTGTCAATTATTGCTGCACATTTTATATATTTTAACTAAAACTTGTTTCATGCCTATGAGCCACATTGTTCCAGAAGAATACTAGGTAAGATACCGTACCAAGATTTGTACAAATAAAATTATTTCCAGCCAAATGAGTGGTGTGTACTGTATCAGGAATTATTAGCATCAATTACTGAAAAAGCCATACAAAAGGTAATAAGTTAAACTAATGAGGACAGCTGGCGTGACAACATAACAGCATTAATTGTAAAGAAAAATATAAATTGGGGGTCCAAATGATTTGGTCATCTAATTAAAGTAATTGTGACCGGCCGCTTTCCTGCAACTTGGAAATGAGTGATGATTAAGCCTATTTAAAAAAAAAAAAAAAGTTGATCCCAGTGAGCTAAAAAAGTATAGCTTATTAAGACTATTGGATGTAGGCTCAAAAATATACGCAAAGCTAATACTCCAGTGCTTGAAAGACAGGATAGATCAAAATAACCTGGAGCCAGTGGAACAAAGAGGTTTTTTAATGAGGGTCACTTGACAGTAGACTACTGCTTTAGACTGTAGGCCATGGCCCAGAAGGCAATGGACACCCGGAAGGCTCATTTTGCTGCTTTGTAGGTTTCCAATCTGCCTTTGATCTAGCAAATTGCTCCACGCTGTGGGACAAACTAAGAAGCATGTGAAAACTGAGTTGACTTTTAGTGGTTTTGAAGGAACTATGGTAAGGGAACTGGGCAAAAGTAGTTGTAGATAAAAATGGTGATCTGCTGCCCTGAGGCGCCAGGACGCCTCAGGGCAGCAGTGCGCTTTACAAAACACATACATTTACATTTTACAAAATTCCAATAGAGACCGGTATAAGACAGGGATGTGTACTAACTCCAACTTTGGTTGCGTACTCTAAAATGTCTGGGGAGATCTGCAAGATATAGAGAAAACAGACTCTCCAAAGAAGGGAGGGCGGCATATTCCATGTTTATTATACTTGTATGACCTGGTTATTATGGATCTAGTACAAATTGTGTTACGGGGGAAACTTCAAGCCTCCTCTTGGTATTGTTAGAGGAACAGCCTAGCAATAAATCTTTGAATAACTAAAACCTTGGTATTTGGTAAAACGTGAGACCACTTTACCTAGGTAATTGGGGAAATTAAGGTGGAAAAGGTAATTACCTATGAATACTTAGGAATTACCTTTTGATAAGTTAAATTAAAAGTTGCATTTAGACTTCATAGAAACCTGAGGCCTGACTACGGTAGGGGGTCTTAAAAAATTAAAAGGGACTGTGGTGACCCTCATTTGAACCCATATCAGCTGCATAGAGAGGCATGGTTCCTCCCCAAATTTTGTATGGAGTCAAGGTTTTAAGTTTAGAAGTCAAGTAGGGTTGGAAAAAGCCAGAAGGTAAATACCTAAAAAAAGAACTTTTAGGCTTAGTCTTCCTACCCCCGTTGTATCAAAGTATTGGCCACAAACCATTAGGTGCTGATAAACCAAAAGGGTCTACCCTGTGTATGACTGAGATTTGTCAGAGGGAACTGAACTGGGTTGGATTGGGCCCGAAGGTCAAGGGGTCGACTGGAGAAACAGGCCGTTATTTTAAAATAATAGATTTCAAATTGGGGGCTACTGTCAGTTTGTCAAGACAGTGTAAATATTACATATTGATTACATTGACCAAGGCTATTGTATACATCAGGAAACAAAAGCCTTAAGTACTTAAATGTTCAGTATAGTGCAATATGGTGATAATTAATCCCTTTGCAGCCGGAGAGACGCTCTTAGGCCAGACGTGTGGGTTAGATTGAGAGAAGGAGGATGATCATAGAAGAGTGTTAATCGTTTATAGAAGGGCCATGACTTTAGGTCCATCAGCGACATGAGTTTTAAAAATGGCACAAAGTGTTTGGGACAGCCTCTAAAAGATGGTTCCACTTATGGTCGTCAGTCATCCTTTGGCCTTTTGGTTACTTGGTGAAAAATGACAATTGTGATTTGATCTGCCTCGCTCTAGAATCTTGGGGAGTTGTAAGAAACAAGACGGGGTGTCTGAATAGTTTTTTTTTTTTTTAACTTTGTGTCTTCTCACTTTATCCAGGTAGGCGGAGCTGAATTGGTATCATGCAGTGATAAGTAGCCCCCATCGACACTTGCCCAAGTCGACGCCGTCTGTTAAACAGGTGATGTTTTTGAGGAACCCAAACCATGTCGGCTGAAAGCCTACCCAACTGTAGGAGGATTAACACTCGATCAGCTTCTCGTCAGGTGGCAGAAACTCCACCTGCCATGGATTCTGACAGTTCTTACTCTGTTTACTCACCTAGCTCACCGAGTGATAGTTCTTCCTCCTTAAGTCCTACAAAAAAAGGGAGCAACAAGCCTGATGTGTTGCCACAAAAGGGTAGAGGGTCTGCAGATGGTGCCTGTCCTGTGCAAAATGGGAAGCCTCCCACAGAAAATGGAGCATCCGCTGGTCAGAATGGAAAGTCTGATGTGAATAATGTGGAGACTGCTAGGAAGAATGACGAGTCTGTTGCACAGGGTACTGAAACTACTGTGCAAGAGAGTGGGTCGTCTGTGAAGGATAAGGAGTCTGCCACCCCTGTTTCTCACGAAAGTGAGTGTGCTACACAGGATAATGGGTCTGCTGCACAGGATAAAAAAAACCAAAAGCAAGATCAGTCCGCCACACAGAGTAGCCGTTTAGCTGTGCAGCTCGTCTTGACAAAACCACTTCCTTCCATCTCCCCTGCCACCTCTCAAGGTCAAGATTCAAGCAGCTTTTGCGGAGGTCCTTACAGGAGAAGGAAAGCCAATTTTTCAAATGAGGAAACAGAGACTCTGGTGAAAAATGTAGTGAAGCATTTCAGTGCTCTCTACGGCGTGGAAGCCTGGAGAACTGAATCAACGCGTAGGAACCAACGGAGGAGTCAGCTGTGGAATCAGATCCAGCGTCATGTCAATGACCTCGGATATACACCCCGGTCAATTGATGATCTCAAGCACAAGTGGAGGGACATTCGGCTGGATGTGAAGAGAAAGGTTACTACCAAAAGGTCCTCCTCATCAATGTTTAACACCCGCCTCACGCCCATGGAAAAACTGGTTGCTTCGACAATTGGACAGTCCCACCTTGATGGGGAAACTGATGGCATCTACCACGAACCAGGTTAGTGAACAAAGCAAACGTGGATATTTTGATTGACATTTGGAATTTTTTTGGGGGGGGGGGGGGGGGGGGGGGAGGATTTTCATTTCAGTAGGGTGCAAGTTGTGGAGTCCTAAAATAAAATGTATCCAGAATTCATCATTTACTACGGGTCGCACAATGCTAACCATAGGCATCGGTTTATATATATATTTTTAAATATTCACCAGTGGAAAGGAATGCTGCCAAATACCATTAGAATGGTTATCATTTCAGAAAGGTTCATGTAATCAACTGTATTATGTGGTGGGGTGGATCTAGTCCCTATGTCAAGTGTAAACGTCAGGTCTCATACACTTGGGTGCATCATTCGAAATTGAAACCATACACAAGACCGAAAGAAAATTGGCATAAAATCTTCGAAAACTGATGCACAGTTTATTCTATGATGTGATCTGGTTTGTCCTTTGGCAACCCATAGCATGTTCAGATGAGATAACTGGTGGCGGGCGATGTAAGTAGAAATCGTAAGTATAAGAGTACTGTCTCTTTTGGGGGTCAGTCTGAAGCTCTACATCTAACAAACCAGTGGAAGGAGGGGAGATGAGGAAAAGCTGAAGTTTCAGAGACTCCTTCATTGTCATTGAGGGTGGTTGAGAGCCCTGGGTTGTGTTTTAACAGACTTGGTGTTTCCTGGTGATGTTCAGCACCTTGGAGTGAATATAAATTGGGAGCCGTGGAGGAGAGTGAAAGTGGGGTTCTGTCCGAAAAAATCTATACTCTGTTTTAAGGTTTTTCTTTTATTTCTTTAATCCTGTGATTACCTATGAGCAACTTTCCTGCTAAACTATTATCACTTTTATTGGGTTCCTCTAAAATATGCACTCTACTGAGGGATACAAAATTGCTTATCTGAATTAGTCTTGATTCGACTATGTCTTGGGCAAGCTAGAATTTTATTTTATAGGGCCTTTAGTAGCTTGGACTCGTGACTTAATATTCTCCAGCTGCCTGGTATTTGGTCTATCGTCTTTTTGTCCCTCACTCTGGGCGTTGTGGTGTTCAGTTTAATGATGTGTTCAAGGCAGACAAATGTGGTCAGATGAAAAGCAGCTGTCACCCTCTCAGTTTCTGGATTGATGCTCACTACTTTACCCTCCTGCCACATTGTGGGATTAAATGATCTGGCCGAGGTAGTTGGGAGCTGGCACACTGTTTGTTTTGGTAGCAAGGGATGCAGGTTAGGCACTCATCACTAGTAGGCGGGACTACAGCAATGCTCTCCCCTCAGGAATCTCTTAACAACTCCTACACAGACTCCAGACCATTCAGAACGTGGCTGCAAGAATCATGGGTCGACCTCCCATGACACACCCACATCACATCTCACCGGAAGGAGTTTCACTGGCTCCCTGTTCACAAGCACAGTCAGTCCAAATTCCTCATGCACACATACAAAGCCTTATGCAACACTGGGCCAGCATACCTCAACAGCCGAAAATCTTTTTACCAGCTTGCTTGACACCTACGCTCTGCTTCACTTTCACTCGCACACATCCCTCTGCGTCCAAAAAACCAGAGGAGGAGGTTTCTCATTCTCCTACACCTCACCCAAGACCTGGAATGACCTTCCTCAACACATCAGACCTCCCTCCTCACTTCTCCAGGCCTGCAAGAGGCTGAAGACCTGGTTCTTTGAATAACACTGAGGGACCACTCAACAACACGCCCTCAAGCACCGGGCTGCCCTCACAGGTGATTAGTGCTCTAAGCAAGCCAACATAACATAAATTTGGCATCAACATATTTTTGAATTTATTCAGCATATCGGTATTGATTTTATTAGAGAAATACAAAGTAATGCATAATCCGCATCTCATGCAACTACTATACTTTCCTTTTCTACATTCTGTCCTAGATAACTAGTTATACAGTACATCCAAAAGTATACATTAAAGAGCACATCAACCCATTTCTAAGCTTTGGTGAGTCTGCTCTATAGGTTTATTCTGACAGTTCAACCAGAGAGGATGTGATGACATTGTACAATCACTGGTAATATTGTGATATTCACGTTGTGTTGTTTGCAGATTATGGAAGTGACCCTCACTTATTGATTGATGAGGTTGGGGTAAACCCAGATGTATAAATTATATATTTTGATTGATACATTCCCAACATTTAGAACAGGTTGTTTGGGAGAGTCTAATGATGTGTCCCCCTTGTCTATTCGGTGTACATCCTAGCCCGTACAGTAAATGTGTTCAAGGTGACAGGTCAGTTTAAACAGAATAATGTCCCTGACATAGAGGGATGTAGTCCCTCTGCCCTTTCTGCGCATTGACCCTTGATTCAAATTTTTCGATGTCACCAACTTTATTATGCCCTTCCCCCGAGTGGAAATATCATGGGCTCTAGAGGATCGCCAGAGCTTTGCAATCACTCGTTTGGCCAAAGCAGTACTAAGTCTATGAAATTGCAGATTGTTTGATGCGGGACGTGCCAGTAATCCAAGCAAGTACTCCTGTGGCATGCATAAGTTATGTCTTTGCTGTGCAATTCCACTCCACATGGAAAATGCCAGCTTCATCGCTACTACATCTAGACCTTGAGTTTGAGACAGTGGAGTACATCCAGGGACGTTAGTGATGTGTAATTCAGATCAAGCAGAACGATTAATCTGATGGCCCTATATACTTAAGCGAGTAATTTGTTTTGTTGCCACCTAATATCAGCAGTGCTTGGGTAGGTGGCTCAGCCGATTTGCATTCCAAAGATAACTCCTCTGCTCTAATCAATGAGGTGCTCATCATAAATTGACCTATGGGCAAGTTCAGGTCCTGTCATAATTGTGCAAATTTTAGTAGTTGGTTGTTTGCACACTGGTCCGCGCCACATCATATGCCTACTGATAGCACCACAGTGACATGTCGGGTGCATATGGCTTCTTTTTTTTTGATTCTCATAAGGTACCTATCCCAACAGTGCCTAGCTACCCATAATAACCTAGAGCTAGTAGGTTTTAGTTTCCTGCTCCCCAATACTATCTTTGATTTAGATTCCTTACCTAGCGATCTTTTTATATATTTCGCCTCAGTGTATCCACCATCATGTACTCACCTAACTCCCTTTGTAACTATACAGCCAAACAATGTGATTTAAACAAACCCCCTGTTAGTTATTAAGAATTGCAGTTTGGTAGGTGTAACTCTGCACCTGTCACCACTTTATTTTTGGTGAATAAACATGTAATTGAGATGCTGGAAGACGGGTGGGGAAATAGTAATGGGTATGTTGACGGATCTATCAAGTTTTTATATGTACAATCTAGGGAATATCATTTTGGTCAAAGTGATCCTGCTCATTACTCAGGTCGGCAAACACTACCAAAATAGAATGAATCTGCTTATCCTATTAAGGGCTTTGTTGATATTGCTACTGACATTGTCGTCTTTCTCGTGATGAATTTAGAAACCTAGATATCTGAAGGGGCAGTTCCCACAGTTAGTGTTGTTTCTCTCATCCGTGACTATGTCGAAAACCCTCTGGCATGCAAGTGGAAGACATTTGATATGTTCTTATTGACTAAATTGGCTTCACTTGTGCAGTAGTGTATTTAACCTTGTTCCCACATCTTGTATGTACAACCATGCATAACTGAACAAACGGGAATTACATGGAACCTCATTCAATTGTATGGCCAAACCAAATAGGAAAGATGCCAACCATGGCGTGTACCCCCTCATCACTGGCCAGGAATTACCTACAACCCCACCCATCCTAACTTTTGCTAGGGGGTCTTTATGTAACAGTTGCATCCAAGCCAAGATCTCCGAGCCGAAACCTGTGCAATGTAGTGTCGGAAACTGATAATCCCATCCAATTGTTTCAAAATATTTTTTTCACTATCGACCGAGGCAATCATACTTGTTACTCCACTGGTCCCTTACCTAATATTTTTCAACAGCCAGCAGATTTTGAGGGAGGAACTGCTTCTCTGCACAAAACCATTTTGGCTATGTGCATAGGAAGTAGCTGAACCATCATCAGTTTCAAGGCTAGAATTTTGCGTAATATTTTGCAGTCCAAATTAATCAGTCTGGGCGTGCAGTATGATTTTACTTCTTTTGGGTCACAGCAAGGTTTATGTTAACTACAACCATGAGTTATCTAGTGGTTTGGGGTAGCATTCACCCGTCTTTAGCAGTTGTGTTCTTTGGAGCAAAAATATTCCTAAAGTTGGTGTAAAATTCTTTTGAGAGACTGTTATTGCCCAGTCCCGTCCCCCGAGCCAACGGCTTCTTGGCTCCTTTAGTTGTATGCCGAACAAGGCATTTAGTTCTCCTTTCACTTCTGGGTCCCACTCCTAACACAGTGACGCAGTAAGTTATGGTTCACAAAGTATGATTGGGACTACATAAGAGCATAATAATCAGCAAAATGCAGCATTGATCTCTAATTGTAAGCAAACCCACGTCCCGTTTGCCAACCGCACTTTAGCAACTGGAGAATGATGTGTGCAGTAGAGCCAGTCTACCCAATAGATGAGCAGTTTTATCACCTTCAGTGTTGCTTAGTAATGTGTATTTGATAGTCAAACACCCCAAGAGTATCTAGTAATTGAGTGTGTTGTTTTCTTTGCTCTTTAGGGTAGACACCAGCTTGCAATTTGTCACTGGCGTTTTTTTCTCCAGTTTTTATTGTATTTATTAAATTCCTATTTACTTACATTTGGAGCCCCCTCAGTGTTTATGGAAAACCATCTTATCACTGCTTTATATACTTTTCATTCCACATGCACATCACCCCTAGACCATTCTCCAGAAAATAAGCACCCCTAACTCTCTTGGCCTCCCTTTCAATACCGCATAATTGCAGCCTGCATTGCCTCTTTAGGGAAAAGTCCAGGGTTTGCTCTAGTTCAGACCCATCAGTGAACGGATTCCATCTGCCAAAACACCACAAAAAAATAGCTTAGACTCGAGTGCAGTTAATCCATCGGTCACAGTTCGCAATCAGAGGGCATGGTCAAAGTTGTGATGTTTACAAACAGTTGCTGTTACGACATTTCAAAATCGGGCCATCTTCCTGTCCGTTAAGGCTAGTGGGTTGCAAAAGTTTATTCTAAAAATTGGGTTGTGGTTCTGAAAAGTTTTTGAAGCACTGATTTAGAAGGTAGTGGGTATACGGATATAGATAACTTCCCTGGAGGTGATTTGCAGTCCCAGAGTCCTCATTTAGTTACAACAAATTCTCATCAATTCGTGGATTTTTATTGTGCACCATAACAAATTGTTGATTTGATTTTGGTGTTAATAACTCTCAATACAAGCTTGTTGTCATTAGCATATGGGGTAGGCTGAATGGTGGTTTATCGGTACATTTGAGATGTAGCTCAGGTGATTACCGCATTACGCATGAATTAAAAACGTTTTGGCAGTTTGGGTAAAGTTTGTTACAAATTCATTTGATCAATGTTTATATTTCTCAGAAGCCCAAAATAGGAAGAAACTCGTAATTATTCTAGAAGATGTTGAAACCATTTTAAGTGTAATTCCTAATTCTAAGATTGTGGTGAAAGGTGACTTTAACAATAATGTATTCCAACAAGGGCACAAAGCCACCCAGGGGATAGTATAGACTAACAATTATCGGTCCCGGATCCAACCAATGATGCAAAAAAGTTCAGCTGTCAGGGTTGTCTGGTTAGTTCAACCTTAATTCACTTCGGGCATCATCATATAAGTGGCTGACATTTGAAAGATCAACCCCCAAACCCAACTTTTAAATTGACAGGTAAAGAATCGGTCATTGCTTTTACAACATTTTTGAATATCAACTATTTTGACATTTTAAGATAATGCCTAAACTCAAAAGTGACCTTAACACGTTGCCTTAAGAATCAGACCTTCGGAATTCAAAGCAGTTAGGCAAGGAAGATTTGATGGTGAGAACAGGGAAAAGAATAGTTTGGAATCACAGGCGTAATCAGTTTCAAGATAAAATTTGGGCTCACCATTTTTATGAGCTTCCTGTCAACTAAGAAAACCCAATTGGGGGTGAGGTTTAGAAGTGATATAGTTCTCCCACTGTTCTTCACACCTAATTTTTCAACTTTCTAGCCAGAGCACCTTTAATAAATACCTCTAAGGGGAAATTCAAAAGCGCAGAGGAGCACAAAATTAAGCTACAAAAGACATATTGTACATAAAAGAATTAACACAGCTGTCAAAGGTAGAAGGGGAATCTACATACTATACCTGGCATAAAAAAATTGAAACCCAAGCTAAGAACCAAAACTCGTTACATTAGAAGAAAAAAAAAAAAAAGAACAAGAACATAAATGGGGAGAATTAGATATTGCAATATTTACGAAAAATAATCAGGATTTTTGGTTCATCTTTATTATTGGTACCAAAACACATGAAGCTGGGTGTGATTATCATGACCAGGGGGCAGAGCATCTGACAGCATTATATTGGGTGTTACAATCAGATACGACGTTTAAGGCAGTCACAGAAGACTGGTCACAATTTAGAACCAGTCACGTAGACTTTGTTAAACGTAGTAAAAATTGCAAAACTTCACATGCACTTGGTCCTAATGGGCTCCCTGTTGCTCTAATGAAGCTTAATCCAGTAAAGCCTGATTCTAACTCGACTGCTCAACATGGTTACACTGTCCGGCCTTTTGTTACCTTCAGGGAAAGGATCAATTGTGTATCCTAGCTACAAGCGAGGCCCAAATATCCTCCTAGTAGTTACTGCCTCATTGTATTGTTGGATGCAGACAGGAAACTATTTGCTAAACTCCTTTTATCTCACCTGCACTATTGGTTGGATAATCAAACAGATTAACTTTCCACCAGTCAGGCTTCCACCCTAAATGCAGTACAATAGACCATATCATAGCTTTAACTATGTTCGGGCACAACGCCCTACCCAGAATATCAACCCTTTTGCCTGTTTCGTAGACTTTTTAACAGCCTTTGATAGGGTGAATTGAATCAGGCTGTAAAGAAGCTTCAGGAGTGGGGTTTCCCCCCGGTCTTTTACACCTGATAGAACTCCATAGCAATACCTAAGTTAGAGTGAAGCTGGCAGACGCAGTGCCTACACACAACTGTGTAAAACAAGGATGCTTTTTAGCCCTGTTCCATTTTAAGGGGTTGCCTAGCGTGGCAGCACATGCGCTGCTCGCTTGGCGAGGTTTTTTGTTAGGTCTCGCCTAGCGTGGCAGCGCATGCTCTGCTCGCTCGGCGAGATTTATTGTTCAAGAGGACTTTCAGAAGAGGGCTTGAAGCACTGCCCCTCATTTCCATTGGCTGGCGTCACCGTTTATGCTAAACGGTGGCCTGTCATTTGAAATGAGGGTTTTGGGTTCACGCCCTTTCGCCTCCTATCCGGACTCGGTGGTCTGCTTTGCTGCTGTCGCAAAGCACTTTCCTATCTTTATGGGGCCATGTGTTTCTAATTAGAAGCACATGACCCCATAAAGACAAGAGATCCCCATGCTCCGGCTGCAGCGCGGTCCGCTTACACTTTCGGGACCGCGCTTGTTTTATTAGGGGGGTGGTTATAGTGTAGGACTAAGGCATTCCAGGCTCAGCTGAGAGGAGGAATGCACGTTTGAAGAGTCCCTGGCCTTTGAAGTGCTTTTCCATACAAGGAATCGGCAGTGACAGGGCAGACCTTCATTCCTGAGAGGCATGGATTTCCAGCCCAGAGGATATCCGTGCCACTCGTCACTGCTTTTGAGGTAACTTCAAGGAGACTCGTTATAGTTCTTTCAGTCTAATCATTTCAGAACGGAAGCATTTTCAATGTTATATACAAGGAAACCGTAGTTGTTGCTGATTTATATTACACAAACAACAACCATTGGCAAAGCCAATAGCCCTGACTTGCTGTAGGTGTAATGTTACTTGCTTTAACAGTATTATATATCTGTATGCAATGACAGAAGCAGCAAAATACAAGTTGTCGTACATGACCACCAGCAAGGCTCGGTTTAATGGCGCTGTGCGTCTTAATCTCCACGTCGGTCTAGCTGCAGGGGTTGACTGGCGTTACAACCAGAACTGTGGAATTTGAGACCCATGATTGATAGGAGTTTGCGCTATATAAAACTGCAATAAACGCTACTCCATCATGGTTTAACATTTGTTTTCATTTTGTTGGTTGGCCTGCTGGGGTTGTCTTCCATCCTGTCTAATCTTGCTTTTAGTAGCATGCGCAGAGCTCTGGGCCTCTGTGTGAACTGACCTGCACCAAAACTGACTCCGTGTCGCTGTTAGTTGTCCTAGTCCCCCACAGATGCAGGGGCACATCCGGCTTGGGCATGCTTTTACTGCCAGAGTTGTGTGTGCTGCGTGATCACGAGAGCGTTAGGAGCTGTGGTCCCTGCTGGGTTCCATCCTTCTATAGGTGAGAGCCAGGGCTTTAAGTGGGCCGGATCCAGCCGGTGCTCTGCACTGGCAGTTCTATAAAGCAGTTGCCAAACCGGGTCTCTATCGGGCTCTCCATTTTTGCACTCGGGGTGAAAAAAAAATCTTACCTCTGCAGCAGTGCCACTCATCACTGCTTTTGAGGTAACTTCAAGGAAACTCGTTATAGTTCTTTCAGTCTCATAATTTCAGAATGGAAGCATTTTCAGTGTTATATACAAGGAAGCCGTAGTTGTTGCTGATTAATCTTACACAAACAACAACCATTGGCAAAGCCAATAGCCCTGATTGTTGTAGGTGTAATGTTACTTGCTTTATCAGCATTACTATTTGTATGCAATAACAAAAGCAGCAAAATACAAGTTGTCGTACACGACCACCAGCAAGGCTCCGTTTAATGGTGCTGTGCGTCTTAATCTTCATGTCTGTATAGCTGCAGGGTTGACTGTAGCGTTTCTACCAGAACTGCAGAATTTGGAATTCGAGAACCATGATTGAATCTCGGCGTGCTCAAAATCCTGTGGTTCTGGGCACATCACTTCTCCCCGTGCCTCCAAACATGAATGTGATCTTGTGTAATTTAACCGGTGCCCATGCACAGTGATCCAATATCTGCGTTCCATCAGTGCTTTGTGCTGCACTGTAATGGCATTCTTGTAAAAAAAATAAAAAAAAAGAAAACAAACATCTCTGGTGCAAAAATCTTTCACAACAGGGCACATATTTTGACAGATTATTTTCCCCTTCTTACTACCATACTCCCGTCGGTGCACTGTAGTCACCAGCAAGCCACTTTCGTCCTCATGAGAAGGAATGACGGCAGCCTTTTCACCAACTCTCTGAGGAATACGGTTGGGTTTGGCAGGTATCTGTCAGAACCCTACAAGTCTTACCGTAGTCTTGCGAGGTGATCTCGCAGAGGTGACATGGACATCCACCACCGTCTCCACCTTACCCTAGTAGAGGCTCAACACTAACCAGGATAAAGATGGGACTGGGGGAAGATGCCAGGAGGACAAAGGATGTGTTGTGGGAAACCGGGAGGGTGACCTCTCTGTTCCCAATGACCCTTGAGAAACACCACCTGGAAGGGGAGAGCAGGGAAGAAATATCACTAGTGAGTCATGCACACCCCATCATTCTTACATCCATATTAACACAGACAGATTAGCATAATCACCTTGTGTAAGGTATCGGGGAAACCACAAGCAAGGTCAGCAGGTCATCAAGTAAGAGTGCAAGTAAAACGAGCGCTCCTGCGCGTGGTACTTAGAATTAAACACAAGCGCTCCTGCGCGTCGAAAACCCAGTAACAAACTGTTGGAAACAGCCCACTCCCACTCCGCAGGGTGGTGGTGGACCTTCCCGAAACAATGGGGTAGCTTGGCTCGAGTGGTCAGGAATCAGGCACCGTGCTAAGCGTACAATATACCCATACAATAACCATGCGTGCATCCGTTCCAAAAACGACTCTACACCGTAAAAATTATGAAAATATGTTTCTTTATCTTTTTCTCTTAGTTGCTGATTGGGAAAATAAATAACAATCACAATATACAAATTCTTAAATAGAGCAGGTCAAATAAATATTTGCTGTTCGCTGAAATAAATAGGGGTGATCATAAATAACAGGACATAAATACAAGTGCAATATATACAGACAATTAAATACTTTGAGGTAATAAATACTGTACCAATAAATACTGTACCAATAAATACTGTACACCAACAAGTCCTGTGGACCTATAAATACAGTGCAGCAATAAATAGATAAGAACTTAATAAATACAGTATCCCCAATAAATAATTAAAAGTATACAGCAACACTCATGAATCAGATGACACTTCAATTCTGAAGGGCTGATTTGGCCCAGGCACAGCTTGTAGGGTTGTGGTAGGCTTGAGGGGTACTACTCCCTGGCTGAGGCAAAGGCTGAGGCCTAAACTGAGGTAGATCAAAAGGGGGGGGAAATTCCAATGCCCTGGCTTCCCTCTCCACACAACCTCTCTAGGTTAGTCCCAGTTCACCCCAGGCACAGTCAAGTGGGTTTCAGCACCTCCCTAGCCCCTTAGAGTAGTCTCTCAGGTCTCCACAGGGCCTTAGGCGCCCTCTACTCCACTTACTGCCCTTTTCTGATGTTCCGACGCCGCTGGAGTCGTGTCGACGCCGTGAGGCGGTTCCGGTTCGGTCTCGGCGGCCTCGGCACAATGTCAGTTCGTTGACGACGCCGGCAGGCGGTTCCGGTCCGATGTCGGTGGCCTCGGTTCGATCTCGACCTCCGATTCGACGGCGTCGGGCAGTCTCTTCACGAAGTCGACTTCGGGCGGCTCCGGTCCGATGGCGCTCTCGGCTCCGATGACGTCGGCCGGCCTGGCCTCGCTGTCGACTTCCGGCGACTCCGGGGTGCGATCCTCACCCCCGACCTCCGGTGTTCCTCCTCACAGGTTCCGGGCGACTCCGGAGTGCGATCCTCACTCCCGACCTCCGGTGCTCCTCTACCTCGGTCTCCGACGACTCCGGAGGGCGGACTTCACTCCTCCGATGACGCCGCTCGCTCGACCTCGGTTCACTTCCTTCTCGACCCTTGGTATTCCTCTCGACCTCCGCCGGCGCCCTCTTACGACCTCAGGCGGCTCCGGGTACGACGTCTGCTACCTCAGTCAGCGCCGCTTCTCCACCTCGGGCTCCAGGTCTTCGGCTACTCGACGCCAGGCTCCAGGGAAACCAGTTCTCAGGTCAGAATCTTGCTGCTTTCTTGGTTCTAAGGCCTGTTCCTGCTGTCCAGGTCCTTAGGATGGTTTTCTTCTGACTTCTTCCCACACAGGGCTATAGGCTGGGATCCATCAGTAGGGACAAGTATCAAGGGTGGGTTTATGGACCCCACTCCAGGCACAAGTTTCCACCCCTGCTGCTTCACTCCTTCCTCCTTCACTGTTGTGCTCCTCTCTCTTCACCAGTCAGGTGCCAACTGCCAGCTCCAACTGCCAACTGCCTCTCTTATCCTCCCAACATTCTAAACGGTTTCCAACTGTCACACAGTTCTGGAATCTCCTGGAAGGTTCTGGAAGGTGCTGGTAGGTTCCAGTGGATGCTGGTGATGTCACAGGAGGCCACCATTTTGTGCTTCAGGCCCTCAGACAGAAGTTTCAGGGGTAGCTAAAATGGCCCCCTGAATCTGTAGCAACACGAAAAAGTCTGGTGGTTCCCAAAAAGGAAAAATTCAAACAGGGTTTGAGGCAAAAGTGGGACAAAATAAATAATGATGAGGAGGGACCACCCAAAGGGCTGACAGGTCTAACACGCGTCCCCCCCAGCTGAAAGTGGGGAGAGCTACCCAACCCCTTGGGAGTTCTCATCACTAAGGCGGAAATACCTTGAGAGACCGTCTGCATTGGCGTGGTCCACTCCAGGCCGATGTTCCACCTGAAAGTCCATCCCCTGTAGGGAAATAGACCACCTCAACAACTTGGGATTCTCCCCCTTCATTTGCATCAGCCAACGAAGGGGTCTGTGGTCGGTCTGAACCAGGAAGTGCGAGCCAAACAGGTATGGCCGCAACTTCTTCAGAGCCCATACCACTGCAAAGGCTTCACGCTCTATTGCACTCCACTTCTGTTCCCTGGGAAGTAGTCTCCTGGATAGGAAGACCACGGGTTGATCCAGACCCTCTTCGTTGAGTTGCGATAACACTGCCCCAATGCCATGTTCTGATGCATCTGTCTGGACAATGAACTTCTTGGAAAAGTCTGGGGCCCGTAAGACCGGGGCCTCGCACATGGCTTTCTTCAATTTCTCAAAGGCTTGCTGACAAGCCTCCGTCCAGACTACCCGTCGAGGTTGTTTCTTGGACGTAAGCTCCGTGAGAGGGGCTACGATGGTACCGTACCCCTTCACGAAGCGGCGATAGTATCCCGTGAGGCCCAAAAATGCTCGGACCTCAGTCTGTGTCTTGGGGGGTTCCCAGGCCATGATGGCCTCGATCTTCGCCTGGAGGGGTTGCACCGTTCCCCTACCCACCAAGTGTCCAAGGTACACTACCGACCCCTGCCCGATCTGGCACTTGCTGGCCTTGATCGTCAATCCAGCTTGTCTCAGGGCCTGGAGAACGGCTTGCAGGTGATGCAAGTGATCCTCCCAGCTGTTACTGAAGACGGCTATGTCATCCAGATAAGCAGCAGAGAAACTCTCCATTCCGGTGAGGATCTGGTTTACCAGGCGCTGAAACGTGGCAGGTGCGTTCTTGAGCCCAAAGGGCATCACACAGAACTGGTAGTGGCCATTGGGCGTGGAGAAGGCTGACCTTTCCCTTGCTCCATTAGTCAAAGAGATCTGCCAGTACCCTGAAGTAAGGTCAAAGGTACTTAGATATTGGGCAGCTCCCAGCCGGTCAATTAATTCATCCGCCCTAGGGATCGGATGAGCATCAGTCCTTGTCACTGAATTCAGTCCCCGATAGTCCACACAGAACCTCAGTTCTGGTTGGGCACCCGGTGGTGCAGCTTTCGGTACTAACACCACCGGACTGGACCAGGGGCTGCTAGAAGGTTCAATCACTCCTAGCTCCAGCATCTTAGTGACTTCACTATGAATGCTGGCCTTCACCTTGTCTGACATCCGGTAGATCTTGGACTTCACAGGTGGGCTGTCTCCTGTGTCCACGTCATGGACGCACAGGTGAGTCCTACCCGGGACAAGGGAGAACAACGAAGAGTACTGCCCCAGGGCCTGGCGACAGTCCTCCTGCTGTTCAGGAGTTAGAGATGGGGAGAGAATCACTCCCTCCACCGACCCATCCTTTTCTTGAGACGCAAACAGATCAGGGAGAGGCTCGCTTTCCACGTCCTCTCCTCCGTCAGTCACCATCATCAAGATGACTTCGGGCCTCTCGTGGTGGGGTTTGAGGCGGTTGGCATGCAGCACCCGCAGGGGCTGACGAGGGGTCTTCAGGTCCACCAAGTAGGTAGCCTTACCCTTCTTCTCCAACACCTCAAAGGGTCCTGACCAGCGATCCTGAAGGGCACTAAGCTCTCCTGGTTCGATCACCCACACCTTCTGGCCAGGCTCCAACTCCACCGGGTGAGCGTTGTGGTCATACCACGCCTTCATCACTGCTTGGCTGGCTTCCAAGTTGTCAGAAGCTTGCTTCCACAACTTAGCCATTTGGCTCCGGAAGGCCAGCATGTAGCTCACCACATCCTGGGGGAGCTTTCTGGGAGTTCTTTCCCATCCGTCTCTCACCAGGTTGAGAGGTCCACGTACAGGGTGCCCATACAGAAGCTCGAAGGGGCTGAAGCCCACTCCCTTCTGTGGCACTTCCCTGTAGGAAAAAAGTAAACAGGGTAGGAGGACGTCCCATTTCCTCCGCAGGCTTTCAGGCAGACTTCTGATCATGCCTTTCAAGGTTTTATTAAACCTCTCCACCAGACCATTGGTCTGGGGGTGGTAAGGAGTTGTGAACCGGTAGGTCACTCCACACTCCTTCCACATTGCCCGCATATATGCTGACATGAAGTTGGTCCCCCTGTCGGACACAACTTCCTTGGGAAAACCCACTCGGGTAAAGATCCCCATCAGGGCCCTAGCCACAACAGGTGCTGTTATGGTCCTCAGAGGTATTGCCTCTGGGTACCGTGTGGCATGATCCACCAGAACCAGGATAAACCTGTGACCAGCTGTAGTCGGTGGATCTAATGGACCCACAATGTCGATGCCCACCCTTTCAAAGGGGGTGCTAACGACAGGAAGTGGTTCCAGGGGAGCTTTCAGCTTCACCCCTGTTTTCCCACTGGCTTGGCAAGACACACATGTCCGGCAGTAGGTATCGGACGACACTTTCATCTGAGGCCAATAAAAGTGTGGGACAAGACGGGCGAAGGTCTTGTCTTGCCCCAGGTGTCCTGCCAATGGTATCTCGTGAGCCAACTCTAAAAGGAAGGCTCGATAACGTTGAGGGACTACCAAGGCTCGTGACGATCCATGTAGGGGTGCCTTGGGTTCACTGTAGAGGAGGCCATCCTCCCAGTAAACACTGTAGTTCCCTTCAACGTTCCCTGCTGCCTGGGCTTCGGCCTGTCGCCTCAGCCCCTCAAGGGTAGGGCACTCCCTCTGGCCCTGGCAGAATTCCTCCCTGGACGGGCCTCCCTCCACGTGCCACTCGGCCGGGATGGGTAAGTCCTCCAGGTTGGTAACGTCCCCCTCCGCAGACTCCTGGTCCACCACCTCCGGTGGCCTATCCGTCCTACGGGGTGGAGACGCCGAGGCAGGCTCCTCCTGTCCTCGGTTCTTCCCTTGACTGGCAGCTGGCTGGGCCTTTGTTCCAGGCTCCAGCCGGAATGAACTCCCTCTTCGGGTAGTCACGGACCTTGTGCTAACACAGGCCCAGTCAGGTGTACCCAGCATCTCGGTGTGAGTCCGGTATTCCACCTCCTTCCAAGCGTTGTGCTCCATGTCATTGCCCAGCAGACAATCGACTGGCACGGCAGGGCTTACGGCAACTCGAAGTGAACCTGCAACCCCCCCCCATTCAAAGGGAACCTCGGCCACTGGATAGTGACCGGTTCTGCCGTCAGCCATCGCGGCTGGGTGGAGTACATCGGGAATGACCTGCTCTGGAGACACCAGTTGGCTACGTACCATAGTCATACTGGCTCCTGTGTCTCTCAGAGCCTCCCCTCTTTGGCCGTTGATGGTGATCCATTGCCCATACTTTGCGGTATTTGCGGGCACCTGGATCTTAGGAACCATCTCCCGTTCTCCCAGGGACACTAAAGTGACTCCCGCCCACTCCCTTCCCTTAGTTAAGGGCATCTCCTCCCCGAGCACTACACTAGCTACTCCGGGGGGCTTTCCTCCAGTGGGAGGGGGTGAGCGTTTCTGACACTTCGGATCTCCTTTATAGTGTCCAACGCCACCGCACTCGTAGCAATGGACAACCCTTGGCTGCTGACTCTGGCCAGGATTAGGGTTTCTGGGTGGGTTAGCCCTAGGGGTGAATCCTGTTCCCTTCCCTTGGAAGTTATTTTGGGGGCCTTTGGAGAACTCCTTTTTCTTTTCCCCTCCTTCTTTCTTCTGGGGGGCGCCCTGTCCGGCCTTTTGAGTATCCCCTCCAGTCCCCCTTGTGGACACCCGGGTACTAGCCCAAATGTCCGCCTCCTCAGCAAGCTTCCGGGGACTGGTCAGCTTGCTATCCACCAGGTGTTGCCGCAGTTCAGGGAAACATTTCTCGAGTAGGTGTTCCTTCAATACTAGGTCAAACAGCTCCTCGTAGTTCCTTACTTCACTGCCCTGAATCCAACCTTCCAGTGCCTTCTTTGCATAGTCCAGGAAGTCCACCCAATTCTGTGTGCCCAGTTTGTGACTACCCCTGAACTTCTGTCTGTACTTTTCCGGAGTTAGTCCAAACTTTCTGATGAGCGCCAGTTTCATGGTGGGGTAGTGGGTCTGCTCATCCTCCTCGAGGGCCAATAAAGCATCCCTTCCAGCTGGAGGCATGTACTTATACAATCCCCCTCCCCAGTACTTCTCCGGAACCCCATGGGCCCTCAGTGAGACCTCATAGGCCGCTAGCCACTTGGCGATATCGTCGCCCACTCCATAGCTAGCCACTATGTCCTTTGGCAGGTATGGTTTAGATTCCCTGGTGATCTCTTGGGTTTGGCTGCCACCATTAGGAACAGGTTGTGCCCCGATTCTCAAGATCTGAAGATCTATTTCTTTCAGTCGCAATTCATGGGCCATCCTCTGCTCCTCTTTCTCCTTTTCCAGCCTTGCTAAGTCCCATGTGAGCTGTCTCTTCTCCCTCCGGTCCGTTAGCTCCACTTCAGACAAGCCACCGCTAGAGGCACGGCTGCCCCCCCTAGAAAGTGTCCTGGGCCCTGCGGACAGGTTCCCCACCTCAGGTTGGTACATCTCAGCCCCCTCGGGGTCAGGCTCTCCATCCCTGTCTTCTTCCTCAGCCTTGCTTTCCCTGCGTGCCTCCCCCCAAGCCCTTAAGCTGGTTTGAAGTGCACCCTTCTTTGCTCCTGGGGGACAATACACCCCCTCTCGCTGGCAAAACTCCCTGAGTTGGGCCACAGTGTACGTGTCTAGATTTTCAAGAACAAACTCCATCTTGCCCACTCAGGTTAGAGGACAGGTTTTGTGTAGTAACAATGCAGGGGGGTACCTTTAGTAATACCTCCTCCCACCACCAGAGTAAATTTGGAAAAAGCAAAAACCCACAATTAGGAAGGCCGCTTTGAGAAAACTCCCGGTGTAGGCCTATGGACTACCCACAGTTATTGTTGAGTACATGTAGGCACAGCTCTATCCCACCACTGAACACCAATTTATGTTGGAAACAGCCCACTCCCACTCCGCAGGGTGGTGGTGGACCTTCCCGACACAATGGGGTAGCTTGGCTCGAGTGGTCAGGAATCAGGCACCGTGCTAAGCGTACAATATACCCATACAATAACCATGCGTGCATCCGTTCCAAAAACGACTCTACACCGTAAAAATTATGAAAATATGTTTCTTTATCTTTTTCTCTTAGTTGCTGATTGGGAAAATAAATAACAATCACAATATACAAATTCTTAAATAGAGCAGGTCAAATAAATATTTGCTGTTCGCTGAAATAAATAGGGGTGATCATAAATAACAGGACATAAATACAAGTGCAATATATACAGACAATTAAATACTTTGAGGTAATAAATACTGTACCAATAAATACTGTACCAATAAATACTGTACACCAACAAGTCCTGTGGACCTATAAATACAGTGCAGCAATAAATAGATAAGAACTTAATAAATACAGTATCCCCAATAAATAATTAAAAGTATACAGCAACACTCATGAATCAGATGACACTTCAATTCTGAAGGGCTGATTTGGCCCAGGCACAGCTTGTAGGGTTGTGGTAGGCTTGAGGGGTACTACTCCCTGGCTGAGGCAAAGGCTGAGGCCTAAACTGAGGTAGATCAAAAGGGGGGGGAAATTCCAATGCCCTGGCTTCCCTCTCCACACAACCTCTCTAGGTTAGTCCCAGTTCACCCCAGGCACAGTCAAGTGGGTTTCAGCACCTCCCTAGCCCCTTAGAGTAGTCTCTCAGGTCTCCACAGGGCCTTAGGCGCCCTCTACTCCACTTACTGCCCTTTTCTGATGTTCCGACGCCGCTGGAGTCGTGTCGACGCCGTGAGGCGGTTCCGGTTCGGTCTCGGCGGCCTCGGCACAATGTCAGTTCGTTGACGACGCCGGCAGGCGGTTCCGGTCCGATGTCGGTGGCCTCGGTTCGATCTCGACCTCCGATTCGACGGCGTCGGGCAGTCTCTTCACGAAGTCGACTTCGGGCGGCTCCGGTCCGATGGCGCTCTCGGCTCCGATGACGTCGGCCGGCCTGGCCTCGCTGTCGACTTCCGGCGACTCCGGGGTGCGATCCTCACCCCCGACCTCCGGTGTTCCTCCTCACAGGTTCCGGGCGACTCCGGAGTGCGATCCTCACTCCCGACCTCCGGTGCTCCTCTACCTCGGTCTCCGACGACTCCGGAGGGCGGACTTCACTCCTCCGATGACGCCGCTCGCTCGACCTCGGTTCACTTCCTTCTCGACCCTTGGTATTCCTCTCGACCTCCGCCGGCGCCCTCTTACGACCTCAGGCGGCTCCGGGTACGACGTCTGCTACCTCAGTCAGCGCCGCTTCTCCACCTCGGGCTCCAGGTCTTCGGCTACTCGACGCCAGGCTCCAGGGAAACCAGTTCTCAGGTCAGAATCTTGCTGCTTTCTTGGTTCTAAGGCCTGTTCCTGCTGTCCAGGTCCTTAGGATGGTTTTCTTCTGACTTCTTCCCACACAGGGCTATAGGCTGGGATCCATCAGTAGGGACAAGTATCAAGGGTGGGTTTATGGACCCCACTCCAGGCACAAGTTTCCACCCCTGCTGCTTCACTCCTTCCTCCTTCACTGTTGTGCTCCTCTCTCTTCACCAGTCAGGTGCCAACTGCCAGCTCCAACTGCCAACTGCCTCTCTTATCCTCCCAACATTCTAAACGGTTTCCAACTGTCACACAGTTCTGGAATCTCCTGGAAGGTTCTGGAAGGTGCTGGTAGGTTCCAGTGGATGCTGGTGATGTCACAGGAGGCCACCATTTTGTGCTTCAGGCCCTCAGACAGAAGTTTCAGGGGTAGCTAAAATGGCCCCCTGAATCTGTAGCAACACGAAAAAGTCTGGTGGTTCCCAAAAAGGAAAAATTCAAACAGGGTTTGAGGCAAAAGTGGGACAAAATAAATAATGATGAGGAGGGACCACCCAAAGGGCTGACAGGTCTAACACAAACAAACAAGCGCTCCAGCGCAATGAAGACCCAGAAGTATAACCAGCGCTCCTGCGCGTGGCCACAAAAGTCGCTAGTTCTCCAACCACGCACCAGCGTGTTGGAAGCCGAGAAAGAACAGAGCAGGCACCCCTAAGGCTAGAGAATCGCGGAAGTCCTCCACAGCGTGTGGAGTGATTCCGCAAGCACAGAAGTGGTGCCTGAAATCCAGGGAGAAGCGCAGAACCTGTTTCCCCCTAGGTGAAGAATTTAACGGAAGCAAGGTCTCTCGGGACGTCTGTCGGGGCGAAGGCGTTAATCCAAAGCATCGATGCGGCGGGAACCGCAACAGGATATGCGGATTCCCCCGGATGCGCCGTGACTGGAGTGACGTCAGCTTCCGGTTCCTGGAAGCTAGACTGTTGACCTTACTCAGAGTAACCCGGGCAGAACCACACTTCCGCATTCATTTGGGGAGCAGGCAGTCCGAGGGAATCATGACAGTACCATGCATGCAGTCAGAACAACTCGCAAAAAATAAAAGCATTAAAAATGCAATAGGTCTCGCCTTTCATTAATTTAAAGCCATTTGCTTTGCTATACAAAACCATTAGCAAAGCAAATGGCTTTAACTTAATCAAAGGCGAAACCTATTGCATTTTCAATGCTTGTTAGCTTATGCTGATGATCTGGTCATCTTAGCAGTAGTCCAGATCGGCCTCAAAAGCAACTTGAGCTAATGCAATTGTACAATCTAGAAAACTATCTTCTCATTAATATCAATAATACCGAAGCAATGTCCGTTGGTCAATAGAGTTATAAGTTAATCTGGAAGATAGAAAGTATTAAAATAGAAGAGGTCCAGGAATACTCATATTTGGCTGTTATAATAGATAATAGTGCAATGGGAGCAATAGAGAGGTTTTTCACAGTTTACGGGGATGGAGCGAAAAGTTCTTTTGTTGTACGTAATAAAAGCAAAGATTATCCCTGTTCTCTTATACTGATCCTTAATTAGGACTCGTATAACTGCCCAAAAGGTAGACTCCATGTTTTTGAATTGTATTCGAAAATTGTTACGTTTACGGCAGTCTACCCCTTCATGCCGCATAAGATTAATTTTAGGTCGGACTCTGTCATCTGCTTTTGTTGATATTAACCGGATCACTTGTCTTATAGATGCTAAGGAGGCAGGAATGAACACCTTAAGACCACTCATTTCTTTTGATAAACACATTTCTTATTGAATTGTAGACCAGCAGTACTGGTGAAACAATAGAACATGGCACACATGGTACATCATTACAAGTGGTAAACAGTCCGTACAAGGCAAGGCATCCTGCAATTGTAAGATAAGACATTGCTGCAAAACCCACAAGCACATGGTTACAACCCATTAAGATAGTTGCCCCAGCCATTTCCCACGCACCTGTGCATGTTTCAGAGGGCAGCCATGTGCTTTAAAGACCACCCGCTCTTGCTGCGCACACCAATTAGCACCTCATCTCCACTTCAACAGAGCAGGTGATCTGGGGGCCATCCATTGCAATGCAATATTGTGCTTCGCCACCGGGTAGGCCATACCCTGGAAAGACCTATCAGCCCTATTGCCCCCAGAACCCTTGAATAGCAAGAGAAGAACCAATAAGGGAGAAAGAGGAACCTCCAACAGCTCTCGGGTCACCCTTGTCCAGTACTGGAGCACCATGTCACAGGCCCACACCATATGATAACAAGCATTTACAATGCAACGGTCTCGGCATTGTTAAAGTTAGAGCTATTGGAATTGCTCATGACATTATTTTTGTTTGTTTTTAAAACATGTAAAGAAACGGCATTGTTACTTACAATGTCAATAGCTTAATCTGTGTGTGGGTGCAAATGCAATAGGTCTCGCATTGGAGAGTGATTAAGCTATTGACATTGTAAATAACAATGGCGTTTCTTTAACCTCTTGAGTGCCCATGACGAGATGGTCTCGTCATGGGCCGCGGTTGCGCTGTGCCCATGACGAGACTATCTCGTCATGAACCCCGCCCGCTAATGAAAGGGCCGGCACAGGGCGGGGAAAGGGCGGGGCACTCAAGGGGTTAAATGTTTTAAAAACAAAAACATAAACAAAAATAATGTCATGAGCAATGCCAATAGCTCTAACTTTACCAATGCCGAGACCATTGCATTGTAAATGCTTGTTTCATTAAAGATTGGGAGGAATGTAGTGTCCCAGCATGGACACGTTCTAGTGTTCCAACTGTATGTTTTACACTGTACACCCACCCACCACCTACATCACTGGGTCAGGTGACGAGGTCAATAAAAAGGCCGAGCGCACGTGCTCGTGGCTAGTAACCCACTACCCAACTATGTGTCTGCGTCAGTCCGTTACCATAGCATGAGGGCCTAGGGCCCAACATAACACGTACCTACAAAGGATGACAAATAATGAAACTAGGAGGATTAGACCACCTCCAAATGGCTGCTCGGTTGGGATCCGAGCGGCCATCCTTAAAAGATAGCTGGCTGTATAATTTCTTAGTTTATGTGAGCCGTTACAAATATAAAATTAAGAAGGGAATCGTTTTTTATTTTATGAAATCGAGCTTCAGATAAAATGTCGACAGTTCCATTAAATGTAATATATAGAAATGTACATAACAATAACATTCTTGGAATAGCTAATCAACATTTAAAAATTTGGAGAAACTAAAGAGTTTCTTCCCTGCTTTGCTGTTAATCAATGGAAACGTGGGCCACTTCAAGATGGCGAAATAGTTTAAACAAAGCTCCCTTTCAAGAACCTGTGTTGCTTCCCATGCACACCTTAGGGGCGTGTGTCGGATTAGTCCCATCTCTTTGTCTATACTTCCCTAGAGCTGGGCGGGGAAGGTGGAACGCTCCGATACTGTTTTTGCTGCGGCTGAATCTTTTACTTTTCCGCGGCCCCTTTCCACCGCGGGTTGGGTAGGTGGGTGAAGGTGGAGTCAAGTTAAAGTACGGACCGGACCTTTTTTGCTTTGCGGCGTTCAGAGCTAATATGGCGGTTGTTCCCCGTGCTCCTCTCTTTCTGCTGCTTTTTCTGTTGCCCCTAAGTATTCCTGCCTGTCCGTCCCCCTGCTCATGTGGGCACCAGCTCATCGACTGCAGCCAGAGCAAACTCTCTCGTCTTCCGGGAGAAATCCCCACGGACACTACCATCCTGTAAGTAATTTTTAGAAGGGGCACAATTGTGCTGCTATTAAGTGACATCGGTTTGTTGGGGGACAAGAGGGGAGAGATTAATCGTGTTTTATTTCTTTATTTTCGGGTGGGGAGGCGCTGTGTGTTTTGAAATAAAAAATGTCCACCAATGTGGCTCTTTGCTTACTTTGAAAGACGGTCTCTGATTTTTGCAGACCAAGGCAGTGATAAAATTCAAGTTGGGCACTCAGGTCAGCATAAGAGAGCTCTCGTTATCAGTTTGAGATCTTTGTATATGCCAGTCACACCCACCACGTATGGCACGCTGTTACCACCAACATGACTGGGGGGGGCGGTATACGGAAGGCGTGATTGCACAATTGATCAACGGGTTTAAGCGTAGGGTGAAATTAGACTTTACGGGTTGGGGGGAATTAGAAATGTGCCATGGGGCAACATTTTGAGATATATGGGTGCCATGCCATGTTTGTTGGCGTTGTCTCATCCTTTGAGTGATTCTCTCTTGTACGATCATTCTGGGCCAAGCAGTCTTGCTCCACATATCTGTCATGCTAGCCACTGTATACAGCATCCTGTATGGTGTGCTGTAGGGTATGGGATTGCTCATAAATTTGCAGCTCTGTAACTTAAGGGCATCCTGTCACACCTGCCCTTTTGTTTTTGCAGTGCTGTGTTAATGTGGCAGACGGGTGATTCTGATTGGCGATCATTTTCCTCTAACAACGATGATAGGCATGCCACTACAACTAGCGCACACTTCACAGATCAGACATAAGTTGTCCACGAGTGCTTTAAAAATTCTGAGCGTGAATATACTTAAACTCACCCTAGGGAATACGTACCAGTTCACAATATACTATCTGTTTTCATCAGTTAACATATTGTTTCTGTTCATCCAGTTATCGTTATGTTGTGCTACCTTTTTAACTATATTGCAATTTTGATATTTCTTTCGTATGTTTACTCGGTGGTTTGGAGGGAAAAGGTGATTTTTCTTGCAAACATCACAGAAGTGTTTACTCACAAACTTTCTCTGCTGCGCCATGCCTGGCACACCTCCGCCAATCCGGAACAGTTTCTTCTGCAACTGAGCGGTCTTAAGCGTTCTTGGCGAGTCTCTCGCCGGCACTTCACCACGACAGCAAACACTGAAACATGCACTCAAAAAGCAAAACTAAAAGTTTCAGGAGCCCGAACTTACGGCGAAAGTCTCCAAGGAAAGGCGCTTCCAACTCCTGTTGCTCTCCCACTCGGCGGATTTCATTAGACAAGCCGAGGGGACCAGAAGACACCACCGCCTTTCTCCGAGGCAGAGCAGAAATGCCTCGGAGAAAGGCAGCGTCGTTTTCGGATTCGGGGGCGTGTTTTGCTGTTATCTCCTCCTTGAGACTTCTTGCAAAAAACACGCCCCCCGATCCGAAAAGGACGGGGCCTGATCTGAATGACTGACCTCTTCTCCAATGGCTGGCCAGCATTCAAGAGGCCAGCCAATGGAGAACAGGGGAGAAGAGGGGCGGGTTCAAGCCCCTCTTCTCCAAGTCATTAAATCTCTCGACTTCCGGTTCTGCCTTCAGCAGACCGGATGGTCCCGAGACCTAAAAATCCGCTTGGTGGGCTCCGCGTTGAGGACGTGGAGGCGTGACAAAAGCCTTCTCGATGCACACAAAGTGGAGAAATACAGAATAAAGGAAGTTGGTCTGAATAAGACGCACCTTAGCGGAGGTGGTGAGTTTCTGTGGGACCAGCAGTGCCTCGTCCTCCACGGGGCCTATCTAACCCTCTCACTGGGTCCTAAGGTGGTCTAACGATGACAAGTGGTGGTAAATCTGAGAAATCCTGTCTTGGCCCAAGTGCCCCATTAATAGCTTAACTTCCAAGGAATTGAACTCCGGGAGAGTATCCGTTGGGAGGGAGGGAGCATGAAGGGCATGTCCGAGTTAAAGATATAGAAGTGAACATTTGTACAGCTATATATGTCTGCTGGAGATCTCGAAAGGACCACATATGTGTCCCCAACCATACATCTCACAGTCTTATAATGCCAATGAGGTCCCAGGGACGGAAGCCGCTAAGAGCAGCTGTTTCCTTTAACCAAGTGCAGTGCCGGAGCGCTGTCTGCTGTGTAAACTTAGCCTCCCATTGTACATGCCGCAGGGCCACCCAAGGAACACCACCAGGGGAATGAGAGAGAGATTGGAGCCCCAGAGAGCAAGCTTGAAGACGGGAAAAATCCAGAAGGGAGAGTTCCACCAGGTAGGTGGGGGCCGGCTGAGCAAGATATAGCAGGACATCATCCCAATACAACGCCATGCGGTCCTCATGGCCTGCACCACATATCCAACCAGTGTAGTGGGTATCCGAATGGATGAGTTCAGCCAGAGGCTCTGTCGCCCCAGGGCAAAGAGGAGGGGAGTCAAGGCGCAACCCTGTCTAGTCCCCCGTTCTATGGGGAAAACGCCAGAGAGGACCCCATTTACCCGGGCAGTGGGATTGGAATAAAAACCCTAATCATACCCTGAAATTTGGGCCCGAGCCAGCACCGACTGGAGATAGCCCCAGTCCACCGTTTCGAAGGCTTTTTTGCAGTTGATTAGGAGCGGAGCTAGGTCCGGAGGAAGTCAGCGACGGTGAGCCAGGGCCACGTGCAGCCTTCAGATACCGTGTTTCGTGCTCTGGGATGACAGGAAGCCACATTGGTCTGGGTACACCAGTCTCGCCAGGACCCGCCTAAGCCGATCTGCCAAAATCAGTGCAAATTTTGTTACTTTGCAGTGAAGGAGCGATTTTGGGTGGTAATCCGCACATGAGGTGGAGGGGGCTACGTCTTAGGAAGCACTACTATAGTGGTAAAGTCTACCTCAGCCGGAAAGAACCCAACCTGACCGGCCTCTTTGTAGAGCTGCAAAAAAATAGCGGGTGAGGGTTTCCCGGAATGTATCATAGTATTCCATGGGAAAGGTGTCTGGGACGGGGTTTTGCCTGTTGCCAAGCCGGACAGTGCCTCTCAGATTTCTTCTGTTGTAAGGGGCTCATCCGGTAAAAGGGCTTCAGAGGGGGACACTCGGGGAAGAGGGAGTGAGTCAAGCGGAGCCAGAGATACTCTTGTGTCCCTAGCTACAGGTTAAGCATATAACTTTTGGTAGTAGTGTGCGAAAGTCTGAGCAATCTCTGGGAGTATCGAAACTGACTGTCTGCATCAAGGACAATCCTGTTGATGGGAGACCAACCAGTAGAGTAGTTTCCAGTTTTTGTACCCCCAGCCATACATTCTGGCCGTTGTGGCCCTCTAAAGTTGCTTGGCTGCCTCAAGTGAGTGCAACCAGATATCCTCCCGGATGAAGCTCAACTGGCGAGCGGTGACCACCTGAGATCCGGACTCTAGCTGCTGCTCCAACTTCAGGGCCCGCGCTTCCATCCGAGCAACGAGAGCTGAACAGTCATGTTCCCACCCTGGCAACGGAACCCGCATTGATCGCGAAGTAGGACTGGAGCTCAGACCCGAGGGGTTGTGTGAACTCTTTGTCCTGGAAGTACCAGGTGTATATGCACCACATGGGTCGCTGACCCATCGAAAGGTGACCCAGGTGAAGAAGCAAAGGAGAGTGATCCAAAATACCACGGGTCAGAATCTGAATCTGGGTCAACATTTAGCAATGAAGCACAGGTAAGAAGGCCTGGTCTATCTGGGAGTTGGTGTGGTGAGCCGGCGTGGTGTGCGTGAATTGCTGACGCTGGTGGGTGCCAGAAAACCCCCCAGGCCGTGGCCCAGTCATTGAGATGACGTGCGCCAATCCCGCGGGAAGCTATGGGGGCGTCCACGTCGGGATCAGACACTGCGTTAAAATCTCCCCCTTTTACGGTGAGCCCTTGTGGGAGGCGGGTGAGAAGACGGGAGAGGTCCTGAAGTCCAGATGACAGAGAGGCAGGTGGTACATAGATGCCCACCAGCAGAACCACCTGGCCCTCTAAAGTGCCCTCCAAAATGATCTAGCGCTCCCTGTGGGCCACGTATCACACTTTTGACCACATGCAGAAAGGAGCAGCGCAACAGTATGCCAATCCCTCTAGCCTCCCAGGGGTACCCTGTGTGGAAGACTCTGCTGTAGCTCTTCCGGGCTAGGAAGGGGCATAGGCCCCCCTAAAAGGTGACTTTCTTGAAGTAACAGGACTTCATGGTGGTACCGGGGAGCGAAAGCGAATAGCGCCGCATTCTTCACTCCATCCAACAGGCCGTTGACATTCATAACATAACTCTGAGGGTCATAGGCGTGTGGGTTTGCGGTTAATATGGAGTATGCACATCGGTCCGCCACTATAGCGGGGGCTCAAAAAGGCCGGTGATACCCTAAAAAGTGTGCTAGCGGAGTGTGGTGAAGGGATGTTACTCCAGGACTGCGCATAGACGTACAACAAGCGAGTGTGCCAAAACCTGAGGAGGAAAAAGAAAGGTTTATCGGAAGATCAAAAATAACAGTATGCAAACATAGCCTCGCCCCCCATCGCCCGCCCCTCCCCAACCTTTTACCCCAGAAGCATCTGTCGCCCTGTAAAAAAGGTAAACAAAAGAAACCAATGTGCATAACATTCTGTATTAGGGGAGAGCCGCTTAACTGTCTGGTGGATCCGAGGGGCCCCTAGGAGATACCGAAGCCACATAATGTTTAGGCAAGTGAGGCAGAGTAATGATTAGGTACAAACCACATTACTAGGCTCAGCTTCTCGCTTGTGGCGGGATTGCAAGGCACACCGGGAGCAGCAGATGGGCCAAGAGGTGTGTTAGGAAGGAGGAGGCTGTCCCTTCCTCAGGTGCCACGGTGTCTTCGCCTGCTGCCGGTACCCTTCCTCAAGCGGGCTGGGAATATATGGGGGAGATATGCACAGTATCCTGGCCACCTCTGCGTTGCTGTGCCAGTACAAAAAGGCAAGTGGGGTCACGCTTAGATCAAGGAGTAACTCAGCCAATTGACCATCAAATGACGGGGCTGCGGGACTGGTCGTAGTCAGCGACAGGCACAGCAAGTGCTGAAGTGAGGCCCCCTGTTCTTTAGCTGCTACTTCTTCCTCTTAACCTCTCGAGGCAGGGTTCGAGGCTAGCCAAGAAGATGTGGGGGGAGCCTCCCAGGGGACCCCACGGGTGATGGCGATCGCCCGATCCGGTTATGTTGTCTGTGCGACCTGGCCTGAGACTGCGTTCCCAAGGTGCGGGGTGCCTTCTGGTGTGGGGGGAGGGGGGAGGCAGTAGGACCTCCTCTGTGAGCCACTGCCAGGCAGCTTCAGGTGTGATTTGTTAAGATGAAAAACATAGAGGCGTGCGGGGAAGAGTAGGCGGTATCGAAGCCCCATCGCCTGCAGCTTTTGCTTAACCTCTGTGTGTGGCGTTGCTGGACCTCCTGGGTGTAGTCCGGAAAAAAAAGTACTGTAGTGTCCCCATAGCGATGGTCGGGCTGTTGGGCTTCTCGAAGAATGGTGTCCCTATCCCACAAGTTGAGGATTCGGGCAATGATGGGGCAAGGCGGAGCTCCCGGCGGAGGCCTGGGGTTTCAGGGCTCGGTGTACTGCTTCAATGGAAAACCATGAAGAGAGGTGATAGGCCGGCATCCAAGATTTTATCCAACTCTCCATGCGGTCCATTGCCTGCCGAGGATCTTCTCCCTCCACCCGCTCCGGATCACAATCAAGAGGATGTTTTTGCGCCAAGAGCGATTTTCAGCATCTTCAGCACGCCTGTTGAGATTTGCAGTTCTTGTGAGTAGAGTGCCGACTTGTGTGTGTTTCCTCCTGCCCAATATTTGATGATGTGGCTGTCTTAACACAGATGTTGGTTACAACCTTAACTTGAATATGTGTATTGACAGGAAAATCTGTAGTTTCTTTGCTTCTTCTATCAAAATACTCAATGTTTGTAGGAAAATCCATATTTAGTAAAGGACAATTACTTATTTATCCTTTTCTCCTCTCTTTCTCGCTCTCTGAAATCTCTTGAGTTTTGTTCAGCTGTCTAGAGTTTCCTGTTTTTAAAAAACCAATAAAAATGAGATATGAAAAGTCTCAAAAAATAAAAGTGAACCATTAACAGGTGTTCAGAAAACTGCCTGAGTTTGGAAAGGGTGAGAGAATTCCACAGTATTGCAAATTTCAAAGCCAGAGCTCACCTTTTATTATATTATGATCGAAAGCATAGGTTAACTAGCCTGAGGGGCAATAGGTGGCCTGTAATGTGTCTTTCTAGGGGTTTAAGTGAGAGAGGCCCAACCTTCAAAATAAGTTTGTCTACCGGGGGTTAGTGCAGGACTTAAAGGGAAGCTGTACGTTTTCATGCCCAACACCTGAAAACAAATCTGGCTGCCTGTCGTTTGACCTCTCTTCGTTAGTTTCTGGCAGCTGATTTATATAGGCAGATTTTGTGCAGTCCCATCAGGAAAAAAGTTTCCCCTTACAAGAGTTGCTCTGTGTAAGGCAGAAAGGTAGCAGGTCACATTTCCAAGGGCCTAAATGACTGTCGATATGAACATTAAAAGAAAGATACTGTCCAAGATTACCCTATTATCTCTTACATAATTAACTAGAGTGTGGCAAGTTGACAGGGCATTAAAAGAGAAGATCTGCAGCGAGACTTAGTGGTAAGGACTCGCTACTGGAGCCTTTCTGCTGTTTGATGCCAGCTAACTAGACTATGTTCACTTTGAATAGTTGACAAGCAGTTTTTAGAGTTTTTATGCTCAAAAGCCAATACACCGCGCATCTGCATCCCAGAACATAATAAATAGAAGTGCCACAAGCACCTGGTCCCTGCACATAGGCACCCCTCGGCAGAACCTGGAGTGTCTGCACCCAGAATCATTTGCAGGAGAACCATGGTTCTGCTTTCTAGGATAGTGCAAAGCATCCTAGCCAGTGGTCTCTTTACCCCGGGTTCTGGATCTGCTTGCCCACTTGTCTACCCCTTCTGAACCAGAAATCAAGAAGTACCTAGGACTATGGTCCCTGGCATCTGACAGCAGAACCTATAACTAAACCTTTGTAGCCGGACTGTGGCCGCAGACAAGCAAAAGCAGGGCCTCTGTAATGCTGAAGACCTTTACAGCGTCCCTTCACCAAAAATGTTGGACTGAAAGGATATTTTAAGGGGGAAAAATGCAACATGCTGTTGATACTGCCATTCTGTGGCAGTGATCATTAACATAGATGACCGACAATGTCACTTGAGCCTTTTCAGCATGCTTTCTGAGTAAAAACTCTACTTCTATGGCAAATGTGGTGTATATCTGTTCAGGTGTCTGGGCTGTTGCGCGTGCAAAATTTCCTATAAGTGCTAAAATGAGTAAGCAAATCTGTTTTTCTTCCACCCTTCCCCTCATTTCTTTTCTCCTTCACACATCTGTACGGAAATTGTCATGTCTGACCTTAGTTTACTATATGAAGCAATTGCCAAATGTAGTACAAATCTGTCCTGGGGTCAAAAGTTAGTCTTACAATGTCCTATAGTCGTCCCTCATGGGAACACGAGTTATAGTTACTTTATGGTATGAGTTATAGTTACTACAGATAATTATAACTGTTGAATTTCAGTCGCTTGTTTCAATTGGTATGTTTTACGTGACATTTTCACCTAACTTGAACAACCCATTAACCTTTGGGGTTTTTTCTGTGTGTGTTTTTTGCCCGACGAGCAAGTTTGAATACACACAAACAAGAATTGACTTATTCAAATTTGCCAGAAAATTGAAGTTTTATAAATGTTTCAAAATTAAAGGTCCTGGGCAAAGGAAAATGCGACAGGAGGAGAAACGGACAGAGATGGACATTTTAACAGCGAATTATCTCGAAACCCTAGCAATATTGGAAGAATTGCAATGTGTGGAATTCCCACAGAGGAAAGACAAGTGGGATAACCTTGACAGAGTAGAAAACCTGGGGATCACACAAATAGGACCGTCGAGTCCATTTTAACCCACATCTAAGTTTCTTACTCAGACTCCAATAGATGCGATTGATGTATTTGTAGAAAATGTAAACCAGGACCTCATAGCCCTTTGCATCAAAGGAAGTACAGAGAAAACCAAAAAAAAATCACATAAGCATAGAGACAGACATTGAAAGATCTACAAAGAGATCAGCGCATTGTGTATAAACCCTCTGACAAAGGGGGGAACGTAGTGATGCAAATGAGGGAGACAAACTGCAAAGAAGCCTATAGACCATCAAATGATCGGGACAGCTATGCTCTTACCACCAACGTGGAATATATGAAAAGTATCAAACAATTTGAGGAACTGATACAAAAATGGTATCATAAAGAGATGCTTTCGACAGAGGAATTACCATTTTTAGCAACGCAACATCCACGGGTACCCACATTTTATCATCTACCATAAAGACGAGACCCATCCACCAGGACGGCCAATGGTTTCATCCATAGGAAGCTTAACAGACAACATGTCCACTTAGGTGGATAATTTTCTGTTTCCCTTTGTATCCCAATTGACATCGTACATAAGAGACAATAAAGACTTCCTCGAGGAAATAGAGATAATTGTATGGGAGAAAGAGTTCCTAATGATAGTACTTGATGTTATGGGCCTATATACAAGCATAAGTCACAAGGATGGACTTGAGGCAGTTAAATACTTCTTGAAGGGGCGCCCATTGAAATTCACATAAAACACTGAGATGCTAATTTGTCAAATGTATTTCTTTTTTTGTCTCCTGCACAACAATATCTTCATTTTCTAGGACCAACTGTATATACCAGGGGTCTCCCAACACTCCCCAGCTACCTCCAAGTAGCTCACCTGTGTGCAGCCCAGCGAATTAAATTTGAATGTTTTTGCTAGGTTGAAGTGTGATACATAAAAAAAATTGAAAGTATGCATTACTAATATTAGTAGCTGTCCATGCGTTTCAATTTACATGAGTAGCTCTCAATACAGAAACGGTTGGAGACTCCTGGTATATACAAACACAAGGCATGGCCATGGGCACCTGCTTTGCCCCCAGTTATGCAAACTTGCTCGTGGGCTGGTGAGAGAAGCCGGTGGCCTGGTTGGATGCATATGATGAGTGGGTCAAAAAGATAATAAGTTGGAGGAGATATATTGATGACTTATTCGTCATCTGACGGGGGACTGAGGAATCTGCTAAAGAATACATTTCATGTCTGAACAGCAATGATGTGAACCTTAGAATTACCAGTGAGATTAGTTCTACACAGGTAAACTTTCTTGATTTAAAAGTATTTGTACGTGTATCTGGACTTTCCCTCCAGGGAAACAGTGTGCAGCGCCAGGACACCCTCGGGTAATGGAGCGCTTTATAAACTTGCATAACATAACATAACAACAAGATCAGTTCAGCTTTATACAGGAAGCCGAAGGCAGGCAATTCAGTATTACATGCCGGGAGCAGTCATCCCCCCCGATTAATAGGATTCCTTATGGGGAATTACTATTTAAAAGAAATGGTTCCAGGGAGATAGACTTTCAGACAGTGGCCAAAGAAAGCGTAAAAAGTTTCGGAGTGAGAGGTTACTGGAAGAGGGTATTAAATAGAATAATGAAAAGAGCAGAAAATAAAGAAAGGGCAGACCTAATAAAAGATGAGCCCAAAGTAAAAGACAGGAACGTACACAGCAACTTCGGATGATAACCAATTACTCCAGTGCGGCTAGCAATATAAGGAGAATTCTACAAGGGGACTGGCGGATACTTAAATCCGATCAGGTCATTAGACAAGATCTCCAACCTTATCCTTTACTGACATTTAAAAAATCCAGGTCCATCAGGGATCAACCAGTAGAAAGCCATCAATCCCCAGTGAAATTGCCCACACTCCTAAAACAATTGTAGGGATTTTGTCCTTGTGGAACATGAAAAGCCTGCACCCACAGCAACAAAGTCAGCACTTTTCAAATTCCAGGTCTTCCAGAACCCATGATAATAACAACATTCATAAATTGCAACACACCATTCACAGTATACTGCTTACTATGTCCCTCTGGAATAAGGTATGTGGGAAGTACCATTCAACCCACGAAAATACGTATCCTGGAACATCAGAGGGCAATAAGTAACAAAGACACTTCCTACCCAGTCGCAAGACAGTTTGAAATTTACCTCCAGAGTAATATAAATCTATTAAAGTTTTTCTGGGTGAATCATGTACCTTGCGACATCAGAGGTGGTGATAGGGAGTTGAAATTGCGCAGGCTAGGCATGCAATAGATATGCAGACAAATGCACCGTCTGGGCTAAAGAGTGGGGAAGAGTTAAGGATACATCCTTTATCACTATACATTCAGAGGAATCAGGCCAATTAAGCAGCATAAATAGATTTGACAGAAAATTGGTGAATGTGTTTGAGGGCCACATGAGAAAGAAATTAAATTGATAGGCCCATTCAGGACAGGATGATTAGATACACATTGTGAGTATGTATTGCGATCTGTTAAAAGTGGCAAATGAATTTGAGAGCCATAAGATGATTTGATAGGCCCATCCAGGGGCGAGAATATCTGCCAAACACGGGGATTATGTATTGAATACAGACTGGGAATTGCTGCTAGAATTATTTTTTTTCTCCATTTTATTTATGTAACCATTATTTATTTGGGAAAAGAATGAATTAGATTATATCTCTATTGTTAACAAACGTGGATGCATTGAAATCCTGTTTGGTTTTATATTTATTCACTTAAAAACCCATAGGTTTCACACATGTTATAGTTAGGTGGATATTTCACTCGCAAAAAACCAATGAAATTCCCCCGTTATAGTTAGTTCAGATAACTATAACTCGTGCGACCGCAATCCACTGCTGATGACGTCACATATTACATCACCCATGACATGGTCAGTGGCATCACTCATGACATCACTGATGACATCATCCTTGTGATAGAGTGGCGGCCGCGCCAGTTATAGTTATCTGAACTAACTATAACGGGGGAATTTCATTGGTTTTTTGCAAGTGAAATATCCACCTAACTATAACATGTGCGAAACCTATGGTTTTTTAAGTGAATTTGTACGGTTTTTTAAATGCTAAGTTATGTATGTATTATTTTTTTTATATATTTTATTTGACAATAAACTACGTATTAAAAAAAAATTAAAAAATTTTTTGGGGGGGGGTTTCACCGTGCGCGCATGGTGCGCGCACCCCCGCGATTTAAAAAAAATAAAAAATTAAATGTTTTTTTCTGCCTTCAGGGACCCCCTGACAAAGGCTAGGGGGTCAGGAACTCTCTACCCTGCCCCCTTTTCACGTTCGCCACCTTCCTTTTTCACTCTCGCACTGAAAACAAACAAAATGGCGGCCGACACTTCCTGATTTCGACCGATTCGAACGTTGACTGACATGTAACAACCAATCAGAATTACGCTCGCGCATGTTAGGGTGCTCGCACGGTGCGCGGCTATAGATATGTATGTGCTTTTAACTGCAATTTTCTCAGGAACTACTGAACAGATTGACTCCATATATGCAAAAGGCACATCCCTGAGCCGAGGACTACCTCTCTGCCAAATTTCAAGTAATTCTGTTCAGCCGTTCGGGCTGTACCTTGGACTAAAGGTCCTATGGAAAATTGCATGGGGTAAACGCGTTTTGGGACCCCCCTTTTTTCTCAGCCCCCGCTTGACGAGCGGAGCGGAGCGCCCCACCTATTTTGAAAATTTTGCGAGGATTCGTCAACCGGCGCCAAAGTTATTCCAAATAGAATGTTGCGGATTTCCTATGGAAACACGGTCCTAACTATAACTATCTACTGGCGACCGCCAGTAGATAATAAATATATATATATATAATCTACTGGCGGTCGCCAGTAGATAGTTATAGTTAGGACCGAGTTCCCATAGGAAATCTGAAAATTATATATATATATTACCTACTGGCGGTCGCCAGTAGGTAGTTATAGTTAGGACCCCTTTTCCATAGGAAATCCGCAACATTCTATTTTGAATAACTTTGGCGCCGGTCGACGAATCCTCGCGAATTTCTCAAAATAGGTGGGGCGCTACGCTCCGCTCCTACCCTGAAAGTCTCGGGAGGATTCGTCAAGCGGGGGCTGAGATAAAAGGGGGGTCCCAAAACGCGTTTTTCCCATGCATTTTTCCATAGGACCTTTAGACAGGGCTACAGCCCGAACGGCTGAACAGAATTACTTGAAATTTGGCAGAGAGGTAGTCCTCAGGTCAAGGAAGTGCCTTTTGTAGGTTTGGTGTAAATCTGTTCAGTAGATTCTGAGAAAATAGCCTTTAAATCAATATATATATCTGAGCCAGCTTACGGTACGCTTACCGTAAGCTTACCGTACGCGTACGGTGGCGTGCGCGAGCGCGATTCTGATTGGCTCTTAGATCTTAGTAAACATTCGAATCGGCCGAAACCAGGAAGCGGCGGCCGCCATTTTCTCTCTCGCACTGAGAGTTAGGTTGTTAAATAAAACCAATACACATGTAAAGGAGCTGTTTTGACAGCTCACACACACACAGCCATGTTGAGGGAGTCCCCCAAGACCCCCCAAGGCCAAAAATGCCATTTTTATTTTTTCGCTAATTTCGCCGATTACGCTTACCGTACGCATACGGTACAAAATGTAAAAAAAAAAACACTATCCACACTCTCCCCACCCCCTGTGCAGGGCTTATCAGTGTTGTGAAAAACCACAATATTCTTAACAAAAATAATAAAAGAAAAAATTATCCACACTCTCTCCACCCCGTGTGCAAATGGTGCCCGAAGGGCACCATTTGTGCATGGCTTATAAGCACCGTAAGCACAGTAAGCACCGCGTGCTTACTGTGCGCGCACGGTGCGCGAAGCACACCGTGCGCGTACGGAACGAACTGCGTTAAGTGGGCGCGCACGCCACGAATGGCGTAAAGTAACTTAGCATTTAAAAAAACGTACAAATTCACTGAAAAAACCATAGGTTTCACACACGTTATAGTTAGGAATTAGCATTTAAAAAACCTTGCAAATTCACTGAAAAAACCATAGGTTTCACACATGTTATAGTTAGCGGAAATTTTACTGATAAAAAACCAGTGAAATTCCCCCGTTATAGTTAGTGCAGGCAACTATAACTCACGCGACCGCAATCTTCTGCTGATGACATATGTGTCTTTATGAAAAAAAAATATTTGTAATATATGTATAGCTAAAAATTTATGGAAGAAGACATGGGCAAATAAGTGTCTAAATACAGTATTAGCATCAGCAGAGGATTGCGGTCGCGTGAGTTATAGTTGCCTGCACTAACTATAACGGGGGAATTTCACTGGTTTTTTATCAGTAAAATTTCCGCTAACTATAACATGTGTGAAACCTATGGTTTTTTCAGTGAATATATATATATATATATATATATCTCCATCCCCTACTGGCGGTCGCCAGTAGGTAGTTATAGTTAGGATCACGTTTCCATAGGAAATCCGCAACATTCTATTTTGAATAACTTTTGCGCCGGTCAACGAATCTTTGCGAATTTTTCAAAATAGGTGGGGCGCTCCGCTCCGCTCCTACCCTGAAAGTCTCGGGGGGATTCGTCAAGCGGGGGCTGAGATAAAAGGGGGGTCCCAAAACGCATTTTTCCATAGGACCTTTAGACACAGCTACAGCCCGAACGGCTGAACAGAATTACTTGAAATTTGGCAGAGAGGTAGTCCTCAGGTCAAGGAAGTGCCTTTTGTAGGTTTGGTGTAAATCTGTTCAGTAGATTCTGAGAAAATAGCCTTTAAATCAATATATATATCTGAGCCAGCTTACGGTGCGCTTACCGTACGCGTACGGTGGCGTGCGCGATTCTGATTGGCCCTTAGATCTTAGTAAACATTCGAATCGGTCGAAACCAGGAAGCGGCGGCTGCCATTTTCTCTCTCGCACTCTGAGGGGGGAGCTGATAAACAAATGCCAAAAACATATAAAGGGGCTGTTTAGACAGCGCCCATGCACATAACCATGTTAGTTGAGTCTTCAAAGTTCCCCCAAGGCAAAAAACGGTAATTTTTTATTTTTCGAAAATTTCGCCGATTACGCTTACCGTACGCTTACGGTAAAAAATTATTAAAAAAAAAAAAAACCCACTCTCTCCACCCAGTGTGCAAATGGTGGCCGAAGGCCACCATTTGTGCATGGCATATAAGATGACAGCATTTCCCCAAAAAATTTCAATAGATTACCTATCACAAGGAAGCGCATAATATGTCCTCCATGTGCGCACGGTGCGCGAAGCGCATCGTGCGTACATGGCCCATCTAGCGTAACGTGGGCACGCGGTGCGCGTAGCGCACCGCGTGCCCACCGTGCGTGCACGGCACTAACTGCGTAAAGTGGGCACGCGGTGCGCGAAGCGCACCGCGTGCTCACTGTGCGCGCGGAACGAACTGCGTTAAGAGGGCGCGCACGCCACGAATGGCGTAAAGTAACTTAGCATTTAAAAAACCGTACAAATTCACTGAAAAAACCATAGGTTTCACACACGTTATAGTTAGGAATTAGCATTTAAAAAACCTTGCAAATTCACTGAAAAAACCATAGGTTTCACACATGTTATAGTTAGCGGAAATTTTACTGATAAAAAACCAATGAAATTCCCCCGTTATAGTTAGTGCAGGAAACTATAACTCACGCGACCGCAATCTTCTGCTGATGACATATGTGTCTTTATGAAAAAAAAATATTTGTAATATATGTATAGCTAAAAATTTATGGAAGAAGACATGGGCAAATAAGTGTCTAAATACAGTATTAGCATCAGCAGAGGATTGCGGTCGCGTGAGTTCTAGTTTCCTGCACTAACTATAACGGGGGAATTTCATTGGTTTTTTATCAGTAAAATTTCCGCTAACTATAACATGTGTGAAACCTATGGTTTTTTCAGTGAATATATATATATATATATATATATATATATATATATATATATATATATATATATATATAAAATATTCAAAGATGGCACTCCATTATAGCGAAGAGAAAGTCCGTTGCCTACGTCAGTGAAAGTGTAGTTGACGTAAATAAGGCAAAAATATGGCGGCCGCCGACTTTGAGAAAGGCTCACTGCCGAAACACGTTTGTGTGTGTGTGTGTGTGTTTAAGAGTCCTGAATAAAAGGATAATCTTCTCCCGTGAGTGCTGGTCTCAATTCAGATAGTTGAGATTACTATGAGAATGTGCCTTCGCGTGACTGAGCTCCCGCTTGCGAGTGCGGAAGCTGTGGCACAAGACAGAGTGTAATATATTTTTTTTGTAGAGAACAAGGATCACAGATCAGTGGGGCAAGAAAAGTTTGCACACAGTGCTCCACTTTTAGATTAATTTTATTCGGCAAAGCATTTCAACCTAAACAGGTCTTTATCACGGCCTTGTTTGCCTATTGTGCCCAATCGCCCATAGAAATAACTTTTCAAAGTGTTAAACATAAAAGACATACTACTAGCAATTCTCAAAGAGAAAGCGGGAGTTTTTCAAAAGTTATTATTTTCTACTTTGGCACAATTCATGCATTTTCTAAACTTAATATGTGTTCATTGCATGTTATTAATTAAGCATCATGCAAAACATCAAATATCCAATATTAAATGCAAACCACCATATTAATTAATAATGCAAAGGGAGTGATTTCAAAATTAATGCAAATAACATCGAATGCAAACACAGTCCCATTGTTGCCAAGTGGCTGAATACACATAATTGGCATAGAAGAGGGAACAATTTCAACAAATCAATATTCTGTACACAAACATCTGCATTACAAATTCCTCTTGTTGCAGTTTAAACAACACAGATTCTGGCCAAGTGGCCCACATTGTATTGCACCCATTAAGAAACAATCAGTTCATATTCCACAATAACATTCACATCATTGTGCATATTCGAATCAAAGCATGTTTTTACATTCCTTGACCCCCCCCCCCCCCCGCTTCTGTATTATTAGGAACCCTTGGTGCTCACCAGCTCTTGGAAGTTAAGTGTCAGTGAAAACAAAATCCTTCAAAAAAGTAAAAGAACAAATGAAAGGGCAGCACAAAATCGACTTATTTGTTTTGAGCTTAAAGAGGAGGCAAGGGATGATGCTATCCATCCGTCATGGGAGATTATCTATCTATATCTATTTATCTATCTCTCTCTATCCATCTCCCTCTCTGTGTATATATCTCCTACTGACCTTTGCCAGTAGGTAGTTAGGACTATGTTTTTATAGGCAAAGTGTTTTTTGACTTGCCTATATCTTTGGCGTCGTTTGACAAATCTTTTACAAAATTTCCCCCAAAAATTAGACAATGATGCACCTACTCATGGACCCACTGATACACTTACACACCCATTCAGACACTCATACCCACTCACGGACCCATGCACCCACTCAAGGACCCACTTAATGACTCATGCATTCACTTAGAGACCCACTCAATGACTCATACACCCACTCAGAGACCCAACTGACAGACCAACTTAGACACTCATACATCCACTCACACACCCATTCAGAGAGTCGTGCACTCACTCACAGACCCGCTGAGACACTCATGGACCCACTCACACACCCACTCAAAGACTTGGGCACCCATTCAGACCCACATGCAGTCACTCTCAGTGACTCCCGCACTAGTGGAGGCACTCACAAACCCACTCAGACACTCATGCACCAGCTCACGTACCAACTCACAGACCTACTCACTCAAGCACCCACTCAGAGATCCATTCAGATGCTCACGCATGCACTCACTCATGCACCCACTCACACATCCACTCAGATTTGAGCACACACTCAGAGATTCACACACCCACTTGGAGACCCACTCAGACTCATGCACCCACTTAAACACTTACTTAGCTACTCATGCATCTACTCCGACCAACCCAGATACTCATGCACCCACTCACAGACCCACGCAGACACTAATGCACTCAGTCTCATGCTTTCACTCACAGAGCTATTGATAGCAAAACACTCATTTAGAAAGAACTCATGCACCCACTCACAGATCCACGTGCAGGCTCAAGCAAGCACTCACAGACCCACTCATAGACTTATACACCCACCCAGAGAGAGAGAGAGAGAGAGAGAGAGAGAGAGACACCCACTTAGAGATCCACACCCACTTAGAGATCCACTCAGGTAGTTATGCACCCACTGAGAGACTCCGAGACTCATGGACCCACTCGTACTCACACCTGCTCACATACCCACACAGGCTCATGCACAAACTCACTCAGACACTTACACACCCACTCATAGACTGATAGACCCACCCTGAGACCCATGCACCCTCTCACAGACCCATTCAGACTCATGCAATTGCGCACCCACCCACTCACAGACCCACTCAGATGCATGCACCCTCTCACACACCCACTCCGTCATCGACCCACTCACAGACCCACTCCCGCACTCGTAGACCACCTCACACAGCCACTGAGACACTCACAGTTCCACACACATACACCCACTAACAGACCCACACAGGTGCTCACACTTCTACTGTGAAATGTTACAGGTTACAGTTATGAATTGTTTTTTAATATAAACCTTCAAAATTCACTGAAAATACCAAAAGGTTACAGAAACATTGTAGTTAGGAAATAGAATTTTAAAAAAACTTTGAAATTCACAGAAAAAGCCAAAGGTTACAGGGATGTTATAGTTCGACTCAGATTTCACTCGTACAAAACCATAAAAATTCAGCAGTTTAGTTACCTAATCTAACTAAAAAGTACGCCCCTGCAATGCACTGCTTATGACCTCACATATTACAAAACTCATGACATGGTCGGTGACCTCACTCATGACATCTCAAATAGCATCACTGATGACTTCATCCAGTGATTGTGTTTTCTTAATGTTCGAGTGTTAAAAATAGGTTACTAAGATACTACAAATGTTGAGTGACTATAGTTTGTGAACTACTGAGTGATACTATTTGCAACACATATTATGTGAGTGACTGTATCCATGTGTGATTAGGTGTCTGAGTGGCTCTGTGGGTGAGTGAGTGGCTGTATGGGTGAGTGAGTGGCTGAATGGGTGAGTGAGTGATTGAGTGAGTGGGTTTGTCAGTGGTGTATGGGTGAGTGAGCATGTATGTGAGAGGCTGCATAGTTGAGTGATGTGGTGTGAGTGAGTGGATGAATAAGTGGTGTGTGTGTGTGTGAGACTATGGATGAATGAGTGGCTATATAGATGAGTGAAGAAATTTGAGAGTGGCTTTATGGATGAGTGTGTGCTTGTGTCAGTGACTGTATAGGTGTGCGAGTACGTGTTAGTATCTGTATGAGTAAGTAAGTGGGTGCATGAGTAACTGTGTGGGTGAGTGAGTGACTGTATGGGTGAGTGAGTAGGTGTCTAAGTAGCTATATAGGTTACTGACTCGGTGTTTGAGTGGCTGTATGGGTGTATGAGTGGGTATGTTAGTGTCTGACTGGATGTGTGAGTGGTTGTATGGGTGAGAAACTTGTCATGTGCGTGAATGTGAAGTTTCTCTGAGTGAGTGGGTGTGCGAGTACTTGTATGAGTCTATGAATGGGTATGTTTGTAGTTGTGTGGGTCTGTGAGTGGGTGTATGAGAGGTTGTATAGGGATTTGAGTGGGTGTGTGATTGGGTCTGTGGATGATGTCATTCAAGATGTCATGAGTGATGTCACCCACCATGTCATGAGTGATGTAATATTTAAGGTCACAAGCAGTTTATTGCAGGGTCATAAGTTAGTTAGGCCTGGGAACTATAACTCTTGAATTTCTATGGTTTTGTACGAGTGACATCTGAGCCTAAATATAACTTCCCTGTAACCTTTGTTTTTAGGTCTCGCCTGCGAACGCAGCGCGAAGCGCTGCTGTAGCAAGCGAGATCTATTGTTGCTGACTTGCCTCGGAAGTGGGACAGGAGATGTGCACGCGCAGGCTTTTGGCGGATTTGAGTTTGTGTACGCGCCTACAGCCACGCGGCATGCACATCTCCTGTCCCCCTTCCCTCGCAAGCCAGCATGCAGTTTCACTTTCGTCAACACGCACGTCCTAGGCAGCCTCATGCTATTTAATATTTTTTTAGGTCTCGCCGCCGCTGCCGACCCGGCTGCCTAACGCGCGCGCACACACCTCGTTGCTGACTTGCTCCACGGAGACGGCTTGTTGATCTTGGCACCGCGTGAATAACCTGGTGAGTTGATCACAAAGCAGTTGATCACAAAGCATAGTGCTGACCGTTACGTTTTTGAATGTTTGATCACCAGCCTTTGAAAACAGGGCGCAAGTTTAAAGAACTACTCTGTCTAACACGCAGTCAATACCATTTATATAACCCATGCAAAAGTTGCACACACGCGGCGGGGGTTATTCACAATTTGAGGCAAGCTGCGAGTAGAAATAATAGACGGCGTGCGAGTTACTTGTTTGGAGGGCCAGCGCGTCACAACGTGGGAGGCCTACAACGTCTTTAAATTGGAGTTCTTTTCCAACTACTTGGAGCTGTGTGGTAGGTTTCAGATATAGCACCCTGGGTATTTTGGCAGAATATTGTCTAGGGGCTGCAGACAGAACCCATCGGCTGTCTCCGACTCTCTGGGATGCTGCTCCTCCCAGCCCTCGCCTCTACGCTGCTGCCTTACCTTTGAACATCAACTGATGTGCCGTCTCTGCACGATTTTACCCCCGGGGTCGTCAGTGAAGGGCGATGTTCTTGAGTGATCGGCACACTAGGGCTTGTGCACCACAGACGAGCTACGCTGGCGTTTCTCGTGATGTACTCAGTGTCACAGCCTCGTCCCGGTGCGTCAATCCTGTGCCTTCCAGGCCGCTCACGCCCCCTCGAAAACCTCCGCATTGGGGCACTGTCAGCCCACAGACGCTCCAGTATGCCCCGATACAGATCACAATCGGGCAAGTCTCAGTAGGTCTGCTCCGATAATTACGTCCGTCCGGCGCTCTCCGCTACTTTATTTTCCGTAGCGCCCCCTCCTGCACTTTGTAGGCTGTGTTGTCAGGACTGTACCTTGCGTAGTCGGGCCGAACTTTTGCCCGATTCACTCAGTTTCTCGATCGGGTCACTCCAGACAGGCTCCAGTACAATTTCCGAAGGTCACAGAGGTATTCTCTATGGATAAATATGGGAATTTTGGCTTCAACGTGCGTGTTTGGTCGGAGCTGCTCTACTACGCAGGTCATCTTACTCAGCGGTTGGCCACGCCCCCTCTCATGCAGTCTTAATTAAAAGACAGAGATTGGTTTTGGAAGGAAAGCATTAGACTGGCTAAAGTATTTTCTGAGTGATCGCACCAGCACGGTGCAGTGAGAGTCCTTTGTCTCACCAACCATAGTCTTGGATTAGGGAGTGCCACAGGGATCTGTATTAGGTCCCACTCTTTTTAATATTTATGTGGCAACACTAGCACGAGTGATAAAATCCTATGGGTTTGAGGTCATCTCCTATGCAGATGACACTCGGCTTGTCATCACTATGGGACCTAATCCAGAATCCACCAAGGAGCGGTTCTGAGACTGTATGAATGACATTGCCACATGGATGCAGCAAAACTTTCTGCAGCTTAACACAAGCAAGACCGAGATCGTTCTATGTGGTAAAGCCCACTCGGTATGGTCGGATGACTGGTGGCCGAATAGCCTGGGTGTAGTCCCAACTCCGAAGGTTGTGGGCAGAAACCTGGGCATCATGGTGGGTGAGGATCTTTCCATCAAAGAACATATTAACGACATCACTGGCGCTTGCTTTGGATAAAGCGCATGCTCAGAAAACTATCTGCGTGGCAACCACTTCAGTCAAGAGAATCCTTAGTCCAAGCTTTGATAATTAGTTGCCTCGACTATGGAAATTCGCTAATGGCTTCTATGAAACAAGCATTTGCAATGCATTAGGTCTCGTATTTACGCGAGTTTGAGCTATTGACATTGCAAATAACAATGCCTATTGGCATTGTCATTTACAATGCCAATAGCTTTAACTCGTGTAACTGCGAGACCTATTGCATTGCAAATGCTTGTTTTCATTAAATGTGTGTGCTTAGATATGGTCACTGCTGTATATTGTTTTGTGTGTGTGTGTGTGTGTGTGTATACAGCAGTGACCGTGTTCTCTAGAATGTGTGTACGCAGCTCCGAACAGACTTCTGTTAAAACACACTTTCTCCAGTCAAAATATGTCTCGTAGTATTCTAGGACACAAAAAAGTCTTGTATGTTCTTTAGCCTTTTATTATGATCTTTAATCAAACCCTTTTTGTTATGTAGAAATATTCAAATGTAGGTACACCTTAATGTTGACGTGTGTTGGTCTGAAACGAAATCACTTTTACTTAAGTAATTTATATTATTCTTCGCACTCCGTGACTGTAACAGGGTAGACAACAAGATAAGATGATTTTAAAAACACCTATAAAATACTTCTGTAGCTTGCCCGTATAGGTCACTAAAGAAAGACCTATTTGTGTAAATATTTGGTACAGTTTCACTTTTTGAAAAGGCCACAATAGTAAAAATTTGATGTCCAAACCATGGGAATTTGTTTCTTTGCAACCGACTTAACTCCATAAACAGACTTTTGCAACACAACATGCAATTTTTGTGAATCGGAAAAGTCATGTAGTATTGCCATCAGCAGGGACCTCTTCAGTTTAAATCCTACAACAAGCTGTATGGTTTCTTCCAAGACACCTGCTGATCTTTTACAGCCTTGCTATATATGTGAGAGTGTTCCGAGTCTTATTCCTCCTCCCTCCAACAAAAATGGGAACTAAATAAAGAAAAGGGGGCAGATTTATGAGCCCCTTGCGCCACTTTTGCGTCACTTTTCCCATGTTAAAAGTGACGCAAAAGTGGCGCAAGGGGCTCATAAATCTGCCCCTTGGTTTATAAGTGCAAGAGAAATTTCAACCTCTGTGTCCAGCGACGGGTTCTGGATTGGTTATATAGTGCGTTTGGACAGATGGAATTGTTTTTGGGTTCCTAAAGCCTGTATTTTCCTCAGTGGAGAAAGAGGGTTACATTTAATTTGATTGCTGAAGAGACTGAGCGTGGGCTCTCTTTCTCAGCTTTTGGTACAGAGTTACGAGTTTTTGCAGTTTGCCTAGAAAATGCTGTCTCCAGTTGCACCTTATGTTCTTTGCTGAACAGAAGGACAAATAAATATATGGGTTATAGTGCTTGAATCTATGGGATCAGAGAGAAACAGATGGTCAATTTTCTAAACTAGCTTTTAAGTATAATATGAGGATTTCACAAGATATATAGATTGTCAGCCTGTGCAGCACTGTCGAGAAAGGGGTAACGTTTCTGATGTCATGACAGAGCGGGAATACATCATGAGGTCTGTACTCCTTTTTTTTATTTTTGAAGAATGTGGAATTGTTTAACCATGATTGCTTTTTATCCTATCCCTTCCTCCCAGGTTTGCCGAGACAATCCATCTTCTACTCACTGAGGGCCTCTTCTGTATTGGGTGAGAGCAGCCGAGCAGACCGAACCAACAGCCTAAGTGAGCATAAAACAGTAGCATTGGTAGTTCTGATGTCCATTTCATGAAACTCTATATCATTTCTTCTAGCCTAGACCACTTGAAATTAATGTTTGCCAATGTATGCCAGAAACATCGTTTAGCATTGTTTTAAAACTGGCCGATTGCAACATTGTTGCGTAGAGTTTTAAAAGTGTGAAATACCATTTGTTTCCTTTGTCTTAGGCCACTTAAAAGTTTTAAACAAAGCTTGATTCTCCATGCATAGTACTACATGTCACCAGTGGCTTTTCAGATGCTTGGATAGTCTGTTTACTGTAGAGAGATAGTTCAACCACGTGGACACACAAAGGCCAATTGGTAGTAGAGTGTGAGTTATTAGAGACAAATTTAATCTTGGGTGGAAAACGTGGAAGTTCATGTAAGGAACACCCAGTACACAATGTCTCTTCTTATTGATTAAGACTTTCTTTAATTTGTCAGATACGTTATTATCTACATCTCTTCTCTGAGCAACGCAGCACTTATAAATGCATTAACTATTAAAGTCCATGTCTCATAACTAAAGTGCTGTATCAAAGTTAACTCTAGTCCTTAAAGGGTTACAACACCACTACTCGTTGACTCCTATTTCCCATTCAGTTACTGGTCTCTCTTCCACCTATCCAATTGTACTAAGATATTACTCTTACCTTAGAGGTTCTGGTTTGAGTATGAAAATGTTGGACCGTGTTCTGTCTGAGAGAATTAGTGGTAGACCCAGTGACTATGGTGGCTGTAAACTTGTCTTCAACTCATATTTAACCATGCATTTGCAGTTAGCCAAACCTGTGGAGTCAGAATTTAGGTGAGAGCTCAAGCATACAGAAGCTCTTCTCAATTCTGGAGCATTCAAAAGTGGTCCTCCGAATTTTTAGGTCTCGCCTATTCTATCCCGCAGGGATGGATAGGCGAGATTATAGTTAGCAGTCCGAAAAGTCTACATAGCTGCGGATCGCGTACAGTTCATGTGAACACAATCATGTGCATTGTCAACAACTGCCACAACCACGCGCATTCTTTACAGCTTCCATTTTCTACCAGACACTTCGTGCGCGCGTGCCTCTCTCTCCCTCTGTTGCCACACGCATTCAGCTCACCAGGCTGCACTTCCCCTCACTCTCCATATGGTCGCACGCCTTTTCTTTGATCTCCGCCGCACGTTCTCACAGGCTCCTCTCCGCCCACGCGTCTCTCCCCTTCCGTGTAGTTTCGCCCCGCCTTCTCTTTCTCGCATTTTTTTTTTTTTGGGGCTTTGTGTGACTGACTACTTGACCTCGTGCCTATGAGTTTTGCATGTGTCTTATATTTATTTACTTTGCATGTTTTTTTTAATTTTTTTAACCGCCCATGCGTCTCTCCTCTTCCATGAAGTTCCCCTCCGCCTTTTCTTTCTTGCATCTTTTTCTGATTTTCGGCTTTGTGCGACTGACTACTTGACCTCGTGCCTATGAGTTTTGCATGCGTCTATTATATTTATTTACTTGAAACGTTCTTTTTATATTTAACTTTATGCACCCAAACACGTTCGTTTCCTTTCCTTCTTACATTCTTATGCGAAAAAAAACACTCTCTCCACAAACAGCACTTTTATCCTGTCTCGCCTCTGTGTTTTGCTGTCTGCCCTCGTCTTTAATAGTTTCCAGCCTCTCTGTTCTGCTTTACGCATCCAAACACGTATGCTTTTGTCTGAGTTTCCTGCTTACATTCGCATGCAAAACAAACAAAAAAACAATCTCTCTACAAACAGCACTTTTATCCTTTTATTCTGTTTTGCCTCACACAATGCCCTACACACATTAGACCCCCCAAACTGCCACCTCACACACTGCACTACACACATTAGCCCCCTCACACTCTGCGCCCCCTCAAATAAATAAGAATACAGTTTACTTCCAAGGCACTGCAGTCATTTACGTGAGCCAGTGTCAGATTGTGTATTTTTTTTCAATACTAATACAGCCTTTAAAGAAAATAGAAATGCAGTTTACTGACAAGTCACTAACCAACACTGCCCCCTCTCTCACAGACCACACACAATGCCCCCTCACACAGACCACACACACACTGCCCCCCCACACATACCACTCCTCTCACATACCCCTCCACACAGACCACTCACACTTACCCCTCCACACAGACCACACACACTGCCCCCTCAAACAGACCACACACACTGCCCCCTCACACAGACTACACACCCTGCCCCCCTCACACAGACTACACACACTGCCCCCTGTCACACAGACTACACACACTGCCACCCTCTCACACAAACCACACACACTGACCCCCTCTCACACAAACCACACACACTGACCCCTCCTCACACACTGACCCCTTGACACACTGCCCCCACATACACTGCTCTCACACATTACCCCCTCACAGCACTTTAGGTCAAACACACTGCACCTTTACACCCCGCACACACAGCCCGCACCCTTACACACTCACACTGTGCCCTCATACAATTCCCCCTTACACACTGCCCTCTTACACACTGCCCCCTTGTTTGTACAATGTCAGTAGGTGCCTTTTCTAAATTTTAACAAAAACACAAACGTTACAGGATCAAAGCGTTTCTAAAACGCATCAGTAGATTTTAGGATTTTTTCGTTGGTTAATGTCTATTGGTGCTAGGTGTTTTGTGCTTAAATTAGCATTATTGTTTAACTTTATTTAACAAATGAACAAAGTTCACACTGCCCCCCTCTCACACAGACCACAAACACTGCCCCCTCACACATACCACTCACACTGCCCCCTCTCACACGGACTACACACACTGCCCCCCTCTCACACAAACCACACACACTGCCCCCTCCTCACACAAGTGCCCCCACATACACTGCTCTCACACATTACCCACTCACAGTACTTTAGGTCACACACACTGCACCCTTACACCCCGCACACACACACAGCCCGCACCCTTACACACTCACACTGTGCCCTCATACAATTCCCCCTCACACACTGCCCCCTAGTTCGTACGATGTCAGTGGGTGCCTTTTCTAAATTTTAACAAAAACACAAACGTTACAGGATCAAAGCGTTTCTAAAACGCATCCGTAGATTTTTGTTTTTTTTCGTCGGTTAATGTCCATTGGTGCTAGGTGTTTTGTGCTTAAATTAGAATTATTGTTTAACTTAATTTAACAAATGAACAAAGTTCACGTGGACGTTGCGGTCTGAAAATGTTGTGGCGCGCGCCGCGCTCTCCCTCTGTTGCCACACGCATTCGGCTCACCAGGCTGCACATCCCCTCACTCTCCATATAGTCGCAAACCTTTTCTTTGATCTCCGCAGCGCATTCTCACCGGCTCCTCTCCGCCCACGCGTCTCTCCCCTTCCGTGTAGTTCCGCCCCGCCTTCTCTTTCTCGCAACTTTTCTGGAATCTCGGCTCTGTGTGACTTACTACTTGACCACCTGCCTCTGTGCTTTGCATTCATCTCTTATATTTATTTACTTTTGAATGTGTGTTTCATTATTTTACTTTACGCACCCAAACACGTATGCTTTTATGTTTAAAACGTTTTTATTGAGACAAAACAAACCATGGGGGAGGGGGACAGGAGGCAGGATACGTGGAATACAGTCAAAGAAGAAGGGATGCATCTCCAGAGGGTTGGCAATAGGTGAAGCGTTGGCTCAGAGGGAAGAACACAGTAAATGAACGCTAGAATTACAAGCTGTGGAATCCCACGCGCGTATCCGACACCCAAAAGCAGAGCAATAAAACCCCCCCCAATCAACCCCTCAACAGAACACAGTCCCCCCCCCTCCCATCCCCCATCCTCCCAGTACAAAAACAACAACACTCCCCCCTCCCCCCGTCCTATGGTCCCGCAGCAAAGTAGCCCTAACCAGGAAGCCCCGCACAGCCCCCCCCCCCCCCGCCGGGGGTCCCCATCTCACATGTAAGCTAGTCCGCCGGGGTCACCGGCGGCCGCAGCCTGAGAAGCCTAAGATACCTCGGGCAGGTGAGCTCCCGGAATTCAGTGGACAGCAGCGCTAGAAAGGGTTGCCATAGCTCCTCAAATTGGTCTATCTCCCCCGCAACCGTAAGCGACAGCTTCTCCATCCCCAGCACATGCCAGAGTCTGTGCAACCAACCGGTGATGGAGGGGGCGGTGGATGTGCGCCAGTGGATCAGAATGTTCTGAACCGCAGACCCCAGCGCTATCGCAATCTGCCTACCCCTGCGGGACTTCAGTGGGTACATTAGGTCATTGGGGAGGCCCAGCAGGACATACGCCGGGAGGCGCGGCAGCTCTATGCCAAAGTGCTCATCCACCTCGTCCAGAACTTCCTTCCAGTAGGCGGTCAGCACTGGGCATTCCCATAGGATGTGTGTAAGGGTACCTTCCTGCCCGCAGCTCCGCCAGCACCCCTTGTCAGTGTGTCTATGCATTTCATACAGTCTCTCCGGGGTGTAGTACCAGTATGTGGACACTTTAGTGAAGGTTTCCGTAAGGCCCGTGTGGTATGCAGAGTGCCGCGCCCGATACGCAATTTTGTCCCATTCCTTGTGGCTGAGTGTCCTACCCAATTCCCTGTGCCAACGCTCCCTCCCCGGATTGTAGTAGTGAAACGGCGGGGGTTGTAGGTGTTTGTACAGATCAGTGATCAGTTTAGCGTCGGAGGTCCGAGTAGCCAACCACCGCTCATACGGTGTAATTGGACGGGCAGCGGCGGCACGCACCTGAGGCTGGAGGGCCCAATGCCGAACTTGCATGTAGCGCAATCTGTCCAGCTCCGTCAGGCCGAACTCCTGGCGGAGTTGCTGAAAAGGAACCACTCCTTCCGGGCCATAGATCTGGAAGAGTGCCCTGCAGCCCGCCTGCACCCAGTGGGAGAGAACCCCCGGCTCCATCCCAGGGGAGAAGTCCGGGTTGCCCGCAATGGGCGTGAGCGGCGAAGGGAAGGTGGTAAGGCCCCGGGCCTCACAGACCGCGTCCCACACACGCAGGGGGACCCGCGTAACAAAGGAAGCGTAAAGATTAGCGGGGCGGTGCGCGCGGCGCAGGAATGGAACCTCTTGTAAGGTGCGGCCCGCCACTGCCTGGTCTTGGAAGAGCCAATGTTTGTCGGACTCCCACCTGCTCCACTCCACCAGATAGCGGAGCTGTGCCGCCTGAAAGTACTTACGGAGGTCCGGAATGCCGAGACCCCCCGCTTCCGGAGCAAGCGTGGAGAGGACCCTCTTCATGCGTGGCCTGCGGCCCTGCCAGACAAAGCGGGAGATGTCAGCCTGCATTTGTCGTATCCAGCCCACCGGGGGTTGGAGTGGAAGGGCCCGGAAAAGATATAGTATCTGGGGCAGCACCGTCATTTTGACCGCCGCGATTCGCCCCAGCCAGGACAGCAGGCCCTTGTTCCAGCGGCCAAGCTCGTCCTTGATCTTCCTGCTGAGGGAGGCATAATTGGCCGTAACCATCTCCGACAGTGTAGGCGCCAGCAGAATCCCCAGATACGGCACCGTGGACGAGGACCACTGCATGGGGAAGAGCCGTTGAAGATCCCTCCTGGTTTCCGCAGCCAGGGACACGTCCAGTGCCATCGACTTGCTCATATTCATTTTGAAGCCGGCCACCCCCGCGAAGGCGTCCAACTCTCGGAGGCAAGTAGGCAGCGACCTCCTAGGGTCGTCCAAAGTCAGCAGGACATCGTCCGCATAGAGACTGACGGTGTGGACGTACTGGCCCATCCGGACCCCGACAGCATCCGGATTGTCACGAATCCTCTGAGCAAACGGCTCCATGTAGAGGGCAAACAGGAGCGGCGAGAGAGGGCAGCCCTGCCGCGTGCCGCGCTCGATGGCAAAGCTACCAGAGCTACACCCGTTTACCCGCACCGACGCTGAAGGATGCTTATAGCAATTAAATACCATGGTGCGGAACTTATCGCCGATTCCCAGTTTCTTAAGGACCCGCTCAAGATACGGCCAGTGAACTCTGTCGAAGGCCTTCTCTGCATCAACGGACAACAACATCCGCTCCCCCGAGATCCTTGAGGCCTTCTCCAGAACATGTGTCACCCTCTTGGTGTTGTCAACCGTCTGTCTACCGGGCACAAAACCAGCCTGGTCCGCCTCCACCAGGTCGGGGAGGTGTGGACCCAGCCTGGCTGCGAGAATCCCCGTGTACAACTTGAGGTCGACATTTAGGAGAGAGATGGGCCGGTATGAGCCGCAAAGGGCCCGGTCCTTCCCAGGCTTCGGGATTACCGCGACCGTCGCCCTCAGGAGATCCGGAGGGATGGCTCCCGGTGCGGAGAAAGAGTTAAACAGCCGCGTAAGGACAGGGGCCACGGCCGTGCAAAAAGTCTTGTAGAATAGCGACGTGAACCCGTCCGGGCCCGGGGCCTTGCCATGTTTCAGCCGCGCAATAGCTGAAATCACTTCCTCCACATGGATGTCCCGCTCCAGGCGGTCAGCCTGAGCCGGGTCCAGTACCGGGAGGGTCACCGACTCCAAATAGCTATCGGTCTCCCGTGGCGGGGAGGGCTCCTCAGCATACAGCGCCTCGTAGAAGCCGCGGAAAGACTCCGCTACTTCCGCGTCCCCGGAGACAACCCCCCCGTCCGCGCCCACCAATTCTTTCACGACGCTGCGCTGTTGCGCGACCCGGAGCCGGTGTGCTAGGAGCTTGCCACATCTGTCCCCCCCAGTGTAGTAGGCATGTTTCAAACGTAAGGCGGCGTACTCCGCCCTATCAAGATCCAGAGCCGAGAGGAGCTTCCTCGCTGCCTTCAACTGCCTCCAGACCCTCGGCGCTCCCGTACGGCGGTGGACCTGCTCAAGCTCCCGAACTTGAGCCGTCAACTCATCCCTCTTCAGTTGTCGCTCCTTATTCTCGGCTGCAGAGATAGAGATGAATTCCCCCCGTAGGACGGCCTTCAATGCCGCCCACTGTGTCGCCTGCGAGGTGTCAGTGTTGCTATTGTGAGTGAGATAGTCCTGTATGACCTCCCCGATGCGTTGCACCACCGATTTTTTGTGTAGAAGTGTGTCCCGGAGGCGCCACACCCCCCGAGAGGGGGAGGCCGCCGGCCACTGGAAAACGCCGATAACTGGAGAGTGGTCAGACAGGGTCAGGACCCCGATGTCCGCCGCCGTGGCAGCGGCACGCATCGGTCCACTCACCAGGAGGTAGTCCAGCCGTGAGTAAGTGCGGTGTGCGTGCGAGAAGAAAGAGTAGTCCCTATCCGTGGGGTGCAGGGAGCGCCAGAGATCATGCAGGTCCATGTCCGCAATTCGGGCCTTCCCAGCCTGGGACAGTTCCCCCGTCTGCGGGAAGCGCTGCGCCGATCTGTCCATCCCAGAGTCAAAGACAATGTTGAGGTCTCCGCCCAAGATAACGTGTCGGTCCGGGGAAGCAGTGACATCCACCAGCGCGGAGTCTAGGAAGCGCTCCTGGTGCTCGTTTGGGCTATAAACGGAGCCAACCGTAAATGCTATGCCTCCCAGGCTCATGCGATACGCAAGGAGCCTCCCCTTCTGTTCAGCACACTTATGCAACACCTCCCCCCGAAAGGAGCTCGCTAGGAGAATGGCTACCCCTGCCGTCTTGTTCGCTGCCGAGGAAAAGAACTGGGTGGGGAACTTAGCAGAGCGCATCCTGTGGCAGTCTCGGGGCAATAAGTGTGTCTCCTGCAAAAGGCAAATGTCCGCCTGCGTCCCCTCCAGCAACGACAGGATCGCCCTGCGCTTCACCGGGTTATTCAGACCCTGAACATTAAGGGTCACTACCTTTAGGCCCGGCATTCCTCGCAGGGATCGGGAGCGCCATGCAATGGGTAGGGAATCAGCGGGTGGGGCGCGCGGGGCCGCAGCGCGGGACAAGCCAAGACAAAGCGGGCAAAGACAACATCGGACGGGACCTTCCCAACCCCAAAACAACCCCCTCCCCCACCCAAAACACAACCTTGGCAACTAGCCATCCCCAAACTCAAACACCCCATAGTCTCAGTCAAGCCCCAAAACGGGCAAGTCCGTAGAAAATAGCAAAGTGGACGTCCAGCCACTCACCTCCGCCCGCTCCCCCCCAACCCCCCCGCCCCGTGCCAAGCATGTTAAGAAGCTAAAGACATCTCCCCCCGGAGTGTATGTTAGGCCGTCAAGGCCACGCTAGAGGAGCCGATCGAGTCCCCGGCCGCCGCCCTCAGGGCGTCTGCCATGTCCGCCCTAATGGTAGGGGAGTCCGGGCGCCCTGCACTGGTCGCTGAGCGCCGCCTCGATGACCTCCGCCGATTCCGTCCCTCCGAGGACCTCCACGACGGCGTAGCTCCCTCTTCCTCCGCTGCCGTGAGCCCCAGGACACCACAAATGTCTTGCAAGGAGCGTAGCTGATGCAATACCCCGTTCCACCGAAAAATCAAGCGGAAGGGGTGACCCCAAGAGTACGGCGTCTCATGCTCGCGCAAAAAGTCAGTGGCAATCCTAAAGGACCTGCGTTTCTGTAGAGTGATGGCAGAGAGGTCCTGGTACAGCGCCACCGGCCGATCCCGAAAGGTCAGGGGCTGTTTCCTGCGGGCTTCAGCCATGATACGCTCCTTTAGTGGAAAGTCGGGCAGGAAGGCCAGAATGTCCGGTGGGGGTGCCGATGGCTGGCGCTGGCGGCCAACCCTATGCGCCCTGTCGATGCTGATGGGAAAGTCCGCGGCCTCCCCCAGGATTTCTCGGAACAGGGCCCGCAGATAGCCCCCCAGATCGGACCCCTCATCCGCAGTCGGCACGCCACGCACTCGGATGTTGTTCCTCCGAGATCTGTTCTCGAGGTCCTCAGAGTGGGCCTGGAGCTCCACACACTGTTCCCGGAGGCGAAGAACGTCCTGCTGGAGGTGGACTATCTCCTCCGCTCGCTGTTGGCCCTCCGTCTCCACCGCCTCCACACGCTCACCTAGGCCCTCCACCTCTCTGCGCACTTCTCGGACCTCGCTGGCCACCTCCCGCTTCAGTGTCTGGAAGTCCTCCCTGAGGGAGCTAAACAGTTCCTCCATGAAGGCCCTCGTGACGGGTGGCTCCCCTCCAGTCACATCCGCCGGAGCCCGGGAGGGCCCCGGCGAGGGCTGTGTCCTGTCCCGCAAGTGCTGGGCCCTGCCAAGCATGTCCGGCAGAGTACGGTCCCCTTTCTTCGGGCCTCCTTTCCCAGCCATCGTCAGCTCCGCAGTCGGGCCCCGATCCAGGCGCCCCAGAGATGCTCAGCCGCCGGCAAGCACTCGGGCCGGGGGATCCCCCACAAGTGAGGTCGCTGCGTCACAGGTGACAAAATGGCGGCCGAGCCCGGTCACCGTCAGCCGCAAGAGCTAGCGTGAGACAACCAAGGGGGCCGCAGCGAGGGGGTCCCAACAGCTCATCCCTCCGGTAGTCAAGACAGCAATATCGGGAGGTCGTGTGCAGCCAGCATCCAGGGCTCAGCGGAGGTCGCCACCACTGCTCCTTCGGGGACAAAATGGCGGCCGGGCGGAGCAAGCCACACCGACTAGGCCCGGCGACACCCCCGGGGCCTCCGAGGTGCCCCGCCGTGAAATAAGTTCCACCACCGGCCCCCGTTAGTCACGCACAGGGGGCCAGATGATCCGGCCCCAACAAGGAGTCCGCCGTACCTCGGCTAGGGGTCAGGGCCTCCGCAGTGCCAGGTGTCGCCGTCACCAGTCCGAGTGCCGGGGCACCCGTCCCAAGCCCTCCACACCGTCGGGCCCCTTCCCGCCAGGCTCCTTCAGTCACCGTCGAGCGGCGGGCCAGATCCCCTCCAGACCGCAGCTTTCAGCACCAGGCCCAACCGAGGCGCCCGGACAGCTCTCCAATACGCTCCGCCCCTCGGGCTCACCGCCGTCGTCCCCTGATCTCAGACGAACTTTTGGGGGGGTTCCCCCGGGGCGATCCGGACCAAAACAGCACCGATGTGTGCCCCTGATGTTCCGCCACGCTCCTCTCCCGCGCTGAGCCTCAGCGGGGGGAGAAAAGCATAACAAAAAGGCTTTAGCTTGGCCGGGCCGGAGGAGCTACGGGAGGAAGCGTCCGCTCACCCCGCCATCTTGGCCACGCCCCAACACGTATGCTTTTGTATGACTTTCATTCTTTGCTTTCCTGCTTACGTTCTGATGAAGATCACTCTCTCCACTAACAGTACTTTTATTCTGTTGTGCCTCGCTGTGTCTTGAGGTCTGCCCTCGCAAGTCGCCTGCAACTGGTTCTTCACATACACTGGCCCCTCGCACACAGACCACACACACTGCCCCCCACGCACACAGCCCGCACACTGCCCCCTCTCACACAGACGACATACACTGCCCCCTCTCACACAGACCACACACTCTGCACCCCCTCACACTCTGCACCCCCTCACACTCTGCACCCCCCTCACACTCTGCACCCCCTCACACTCTGCACCCCCCTCGCACACTGCACCCCCCTCGCACACTGCACCCCCCTCGCACACTGCACCCCCCTCTCACTCTGCACCCCCCTCGCACTCTGCACCCCCTTCGCACTCTGCACCCCCTTCGCACTCTGCACCCCCTTCGCACTCTGCACCCCCTTCGCACTCTGCACCCCCTTCGCACTCTGCACCCCCTCGCACTCTGCACCCCCTCGCACTCTGCACCCCCTCGCACTCTGCACCCCCTCGCACTCTGCACCCCCCTCACACTTTGCACCCCCCTCACACTCTTCACCCCCTCACACTCTGCACCCCCCTCACACTGCCCCACTGCCCCTATACACTATGCACCCTCCCACATTACCCACTTACACTACTTTAGGCCACACACACTGCACCCTTACACCCTGCACACACACACAGCCCGCACCCTTACACACTCACACTTTGCCCGCATACAATGCCCCCTCACACACTGCCCTCTTACACACTGCCCCCTATTTTGTACGATGTCAGTAGGTGCATTTTCACTTTTTTTTAAAAGTCACAAACGTTACAGGAACAAAACGTTTCCAAAACCCTTTTAAAGCATTTTTTTTTGTTTTCGGTCAATGTTTGTCGGTGCTATGTATTTGGTGCGAAAGTTAAAACTATTGGAATTGTAAATGACAAAGCTATTAATTTAGCTATTTTCAAAACCAACACATAAATACAAAATTTGGCATTTACAATACCAATAGCTCAAACTTTTCTAATGCAAGACCTATTGCATTGCAAATGCTTGTTAAGGATAGTGCAAGATACTGGGAAAGCTATAGACTGATTAGTTGAGCAGTAGGCAGACAAATGGGCTCGGCTAAGTGGCTAGATGGGCTATTTCTGCAATATCTTTATAGAACTTGCCTTCGTATTCAAACAGACCAGTGGAAGGATGTAGTTTTGTAAAACTACAAGGTAATTTTGACTTATGTACATTTGCACATACTATAATATTTTAATTTGTATTCTTGGTGGCTCTGACTTACAAGAGGTACATTTTGACAGATTGATCTCCCATGATATAGGGATGGTATTTATGGCACAATTCTATTCCATGCATATTGTGTATGGCACAAAGGAGGTCATTTTGGACATGGGACACCATAGAGCCTGAGGGCAACCCCTAGGGAGCATCAGGTTTCTTCCATTGGCACTCCATAAAGAACTTGATTATTTAATGAGCACCCCTTCAGAGCCCATGGCTTTTGCGCAAATATATGTGAAAATTATTCTGTAAAATGTTATATTTGATCAATGTTTCAAGATTTTCTTAGGGGGAGAAACCCCGAACCATCCTAGCAGAGGTTTGGTTCACTCGCTTCTCTGTGCTATTCATCGTACATTTATTATGGAACTTCAGCAATGGTTACTGTCATATCTTTAGGATTAAGGTTGTGTGACTACTTCTTGGGAAGATTCAGTGTCAAAGATAATATGGTGTCACTTCCTGTGATGTCATTAAGATCAAAGGGTGTGTAATGTCACTCCCTCTACCCCTGACATTTAGTGACTCATTGTCCATGTTCTTGGCACAATAAATAAATAAAGTAAAAAGATGGCTTGTGTGCTCTCAGAAGACATCTTGTCATTATTTTCTTAAAGAGTAAGAACAATCATTCTGTGATGGCTTCTGTGCCTGTAGTGCGGCAGACATCTAAGAGACAACCTGACTTTTCCATTGCTTGACATTCTTTATTTTTGTGCATTTTCCCTTTTTTATGTGTTCAATTTATTACGTTTCCTTCATTAGTCAAAATGTACCTTAAATGGCATTTTATTAACTACATTTTTCTTGCAGGGGATTACAATTAAATACTAAGCATTAAATAGTTCCACCCTGCTCCTTATTGTCGCGATTTTATAAGATATAAAATAAAAATCTTCTTCTTTTTAAAGAAGAACTCGTTTTAAAAATCAAATATATATATATAAGACCATCTTTTGTGCTTTCTACCACTCGGAAGCCAGTGGGAAAGTAGAGAGATTTAACAAGGTACTTAAGCGATTCAGATTGTAAGAACAAGTAGTAAGTAGTGGAGAGCTTGGGTAATTTCTTTAGTTGAAATATATTGGTTGACTTCCCCGCAATATTGTCAATCAGGCAGTATTTGTATAGCACAGCTTATCACCCGGGGTATCCAGGTGCACAGGTTTGAAGGCTATTCGTTGATGAGCCGGGTCTTGAGTCCCTTACTGAAGTTAGAGAGTGATGGTGCGGTTTGGAGATGTAGGGAAAGGTTGTTCCAGGACTTGACGGTGAGGTAGGTGAAGGAACGACCTCCACTTTGGCTTTGGTGGATGCAGGGACCTTGGCAAAGGAGGCAGAACGCAAATGTCTGGCAGGTTGGTGGAAAGTTTGGCCGTGGTTGATGTAGGCTGGTCCAAGGTTGTGGATGGGGAGCCAGTGTATACTTCTGAGGTGATGGGTGATGCTGGTCTGTTTAGGGAGGTTGAGGATGAATCTGGCTGCAGTGTTCTGGATAGTCTGTAGTCTCTTGATGAGCTGGGCGGTGGTTGTTCCGTAGTCCAGTCGGCTGGTGACGAGGGCTTGAGTGATTGGTTTCCTGGTGCTGATAGGGATTCCTTTGAAGATCTTTTGAAGCATGTGGAGGGTGTGGAAGCTGGATGAAGATACTGCGTTGTCCTTTTGCTTCATTGTGAGTTTGGTGTCCAGGATGATGCTGAGGTTGCAGGTGTAGTCTGAGGGTTTTGGTGTGGGTCCGAGTTAGGCAGGCCCACAGTGAGGTGTTCCTCCTGAAGATCAGCACTTCAGTCCTAGTTCAGCTTTAGGCAGTTGGACCTCACCAGTCAGCGGGGTTAGTCATGGTGTTCCGGAAGTTGGATCTAGTGGTGGCGGGGTCTTTGATGAGGGAGAGGATGAGTTTGGTGTCATCAGCGTAGGAGATGATGAGTCTTTGTGTAGCAGAGTCATGTAGGCGTTGAACAAAATGGGGCTGAGAGAGGGGCTTGTGGGATGCTGCAGATGATAATCTTTCTCTCGGAGGTAAAGGGCGGTAAGGGACTCTGAGTTAGTCTGGAGGTGATCTACTTGAGGGCGCTTTCCTGGGCGCTAATGTGGTGGAGTCTTGTGATGCGTGTGTGGTGAGAGACAGTATCAAAAGTGGCCGAGTGGTCGAGGAAGATCAGGGCAGCTGTCTCCCCTCAGTCTAGGAGTATTCTGATGTTGTCGGTCACGGCGATCAAGGCGCTCTTGGTGATGTGGTTGTCGTGGACACTGGACTGGGAGGTGTCGAGCAGGTTGTTTTCTTCCAGGTGTTCAGTGAGCTGGCGATTGATAGCTTTTTCCAGGACCCTGGGGGGGGGGGGGGAAGGGAGAGAAGGAGGGGAGTAAGGAGATGGGACGATAATTCTTGAACTCGCTGGGGTTGGCGGAGGGCTTCTTTAGGAGGGGTTTAACCTCCACGTGTTTCGATGCGTCAGGACGGTGGCTGTGGTGATGGATGTGTTTAGGATGTCGGTGAGTGCAATGCTGATTTCCTTGTGTCCCAGGTTGAACATGTGGTGGGTGGGAGCAGGGGTCCATTGGTGCTCCTGAGTGGATCGAGGTCATGATGGCTGACGTGCTCAGTGTCGTGAGTGGTTTCCAGGCGGTGAGCAGGTGGTCGTGGGTGACGTCCATGGGTGTTAGGAGGTGGCTGAAGTCGGTGGGTTGGGGGTCGAAGTTGCAGTAGATGGCGTATATCTTGTTATAGAAGTAGTTTGCCAGGGTGTCGCAAAGGTCTTGGGAGGGGCTGATAGTGTTCTCAGTGATTGAAGGGCAGGAGAACTATGACGATGATGAAGAGTTCCTTTGGGTGATTGAAGCTTGCTTCTATGCTGTTTGTTAGGGCCATCTGCCTGTCTTCTTTGAGGCAAAGGTGTTAATCATTGAGGGCCAATTTGAGGGTGGAAAGGCCCACCAGATACCTGGTGGAATGCCATTGTTTCTCTAGTCGCTTGCATTCTCGTTTGATGGTCCGGAGTTCGGAGGTGAACCAACTCGCGTTCTTGCTGGACCTGTTGGCTATAGTGTCAGTACTGTTAGAGATCCAGTCTGAGAAGTTCTGGACGGCCTGCTCCAGGTGGCGGGTCTGGATGTGCTGAGAGCGGAAGTCCACTAGGTATCAGTGCTTTTGTTCCATCGGTGGTGGGGGGAAAGGGGTGTTAGAGGGCTTGATGGTGGGTCCTGGAGAGCCTGTGACGTGGATGATGCTGTGGTCGGTCATGTTAGGTCTGTGACATGGCTGAACTTGACACTGTTGCTGGCCGTAAAAATGGGGTCCAGTGTGTGTTCTGCGATGTGTAAGGACTGGTGATCAGCTGCATAAGGCTGATGTGGCTAATGCTTTCAACACGGCAGGCAGAGTTGGTGTCGTTTGGGTCGTCGAGGTTGAGGTTGAAGTTGAGATCGCTGAGGAAGATGTAGTGTTTTAAGTCGATTCCTTGGGAGGGGTGGGATGAATTTGGAGATGGCGTTGCAGAAGCCGGGGAGGGGGTCCGGGGGTCTGTAGGTGAGGGTTCCTCTGTCCGATAGTTGTCTTTACATCTGTGTGGATCTGGAAGTTGAAATGTTCCATGATTGATATGGGCTGTCTTCGGAGGAGCAGAATTGGAGGATGTCCTTGTGGTGATGCTGCCTCCGTGTTTGTTGATGCGGTCTCTTTGTATCATCTTGTAGCCATTGGGCGTTGCGGATATGATGCCAGGGTTAGAAGACTAGGTGAGCCAGATTTCAGTGATAAGCATCACGTCTAGGGTGAGGGTGGTGATGGTGATGGTGTCCCAGATGTCTGTGGTATGTTTGCAGAGGGATCAGGCGTTGAGCAGCTTGCAGTGGAGCTGTTCCTGGGGGGTCAGAAGTTGGCTGTGTGGGAGAGGCACCAGTGTCTGTTGCAGGTGAAGCTGAGGCAGGCGTAGGGTCCCTCTGTGGTTCGCTAAGAGGCGATGCAACAGTTGTTGCAGCATTGGCCGGGCCAGGGCTCGGAGGCATTGTAGCGATGTACGGTGGGAGGGCCAGGGTTCCTGCCGCTTGGCGGTAGGAGGCAGGGCTTTGGCAAAATGGCAGAAAGCTGGCGGCAAGGACGGCTAACTAAAAAGCAGGAAATTAAACTAAACCTGAAGCAAAAGAATAGCGACGAATACAGGATAGGAAAAAGTAAACCTGGCACAAGACATGGCTAGTACAGGAAAAAAAGTTAAACCTGGCACAAAGGGAAAACGGCAAATACATGAAAAAAAAGTTCACATCACAAGGTGTCTAATGGTGAAAGAAGAGATGAAAGGGAGTCGGGCGAAAGTGTTGCAATAGTGAGAAGAAGCAACAGAGTGGTGAAGACTCCTAAACATTTACAAGATGAATGTTGAAATGTTAAATTACTTTGTAGATTAATTAAATGAGTATGTCTCAACATGTGTTTAATTATGTCTAGGGATTTTAGAGTTTTCAATATATTAAGAGAGAGGTGTATAGTATCTTGGTTATCATCATGAACTGAGTTATGAATGCTGAAAGAATTAGGTGGGATGCACTGGAATGTTCTGTTCAGGCAAGAGTTGTGAGCCATGCACACCAGATGCTGTCAGGTGGATGAGGTGTAATTTTCCCTATCTTGAAAATAAAAATACCTTTTGGAAATCTATGCATCTGGAGTCACCGTTGTCTACACTTCCAGACCATTTCATTGCACATACCCCAACCAGGGGAGGGTAATTCCAAAGTTAGTTGCCTCTGTTTTTTCAGAAAAGCTGTCCTCTTACTGTCATAATGGTAATGAAGTTACTGAGGATGATGGACTCGTGCAGGCTGCACGTTCCACTCCAAGAGCTCCTCGGGGCATTGGTTACAAGTGTTGGGAGGATCTAGTGTTGGTAAAGAGCATGGCTGTGCATACACTCCTAGGGTGGAACAGCAAGATTCTGTAGAGGACCATTACCATAGACGCTTCACTCGCAGGACTGGGAGCCTACCTCAGCCAAATGACTGTGCAGGGCTTCTGGACCCCAGAACGTCATGGATGTCAAATCAACTTACTGGAATTATTAGCCATCCTTATAGCGCGGAGAACCATGATCAGGCTGTTCTAGGGGAACATGTTACCTTAAAGATGGACAACATGACAGCCATGAACTACATTCAGAAGCAGGGGGAACCTACCCTCCTTAGTTGTCTGTACTGGCTGTTTGCTACCCCCGGAAATGCAAAATGCCAAAGCCTCGCTTCCAGGTGCCCACAGCCCATAGTCCATGCACAATTAATGAAATGCTTTTCCACCTCTCCTGCTTATTCTGTACGTGGTCAGGAAAATAAGGCAAAGATCATTGACCCTTAGTCTGGTGGCACCAATCTGGGCCGAAGAGCCCTGGTACTCTATGCTCCTGGGGATTGTTGTCAGCCCTCATGGAAAGCTGTACTTTGGGCACAGGTTTTTTTTAAGACTGGTTTGGAGGCCGATTCTTTCTGGCATCGGGCCACAAGCCCCCCGCCGCCAGACAATCTTTCTGCACGCCCTGTGGCACAGAACCTGACCATCACAGCCATCCCTATGGCAAGTGAGATGAAATTCTGCTGGACGTCCTATTTGTTTATAATGTAAGAACAATATACTGTTTATTTGACCTAAAAAAACAAAATGCAAACACTTAAAAAAAAAAATATATATTTGGAAAAAAAGAGGGCAGAAACACTGTTTGATAATTGAGTCAATGGGCTCATGTCCCATTCTATTTCTCACTACTTTTTCTCTGTAGTCTGGTGGACGTTCGGCCCCCTATCCTCAGGATGGTCAGATAGATGTAAATCTAATCTGTCCAACCAGAGGGGGCTGAATGCCCACCAGACTACCTTGGAAAACATGGGAGAAAAGAAACGGCAAGTGGTGCTGGACCATCGTGGTATATATCTCCCCCTTCCAACCCCAACACAACCTTCCCACCCACACACTATACCCTCCCACACACACAAATTGGGGTACCATTTTTTTTATTGGGGACGTGCTGGATGGTAACTTTTATTAATCCCCGCAGATTCTGAAACTGTCTAGCACAAACATGTGAGAAAAATCTTTGATAGTAGCCAAAGGTTTACATTGCAGGGCATGCTGGGTAAGCCATGGTAGTGCAATGAAAGCCATGCTATGATGGAATTGCCTGAGGTTGGTATGTGTACTTGGATGCATTCAGACCTCTGTGCCCAAATTCTGCACCTACCCACATCCCCAGCCAGGCTGTAATTCTAAGGTAAAATCTTGATGTTTCAACGTTTAAATTTGGTGCCCTGTCTGTCTCCGGTGATAAGCTCACCCAAACAACTGAGTTACATTTTTTTTCAGGAGAATCATGGGAACCCTCAGAGAAGGTCCAGAAAAGTCTGTGTTCTTAGCCAAAGTTTGACATTTGGAGACCTTTCCGGGAGAGAAAATTTGCAGGATGCAGGCAAACCACACCACCCTGTACTTCCTTGGATGTCTAGTTTTCATAAATATCTGGGTTTGGTATTTCTCCCACGCTGCCTGCCAACTTTGGACCCATATTCCACAGCTACCCACATCCATGAAATGATTCAGTGGCGAAAAATGTTAATGTTTCCGCTTTATTATTTTTTTGGCTTTTCTTATTGTTGAAGATGGGCCCTCCACCACAAGTGGGGTACCAGGTTATTTTGAGAGAATTGTGTCACCACAGAATATTAGATCATTTGTTATCACCTGTTGAATTTTATCCACTCCAGGCTTTCAAATAGAAGTCAGTGTGCAAGAAAAAACTAATTTTGCAAAATGCTATCTAAAACACATCGCTAACACCAAACTGAGTTGTGCAAATAAAGATTATTTTTTAACTCCGATTCTTGGACACAATTCATGAAAGCATAGCTATCCTTCATAACCATTTTTCATTCATTACATTTTACCTCATGAATTGATGTATGATTAGTATGCTATGAAAAATCGTAAAATGCAGTTTGGATAATGGCTTTGGATAAAGCATATTTTTTAGAAACTGATATATATCCCTACAATCGGAAGTGTCTGACGGATATAACAGTATACTACTATGTAGATCAGCAATCGGTCCCAAAAAACAATAGATGAAAACAGTCTCCTTCCTCCTATTTTTTTTTTTTTCCTATTGAGTTTCATTTGTTTTTGATTTCAACGATTACTTTCTCTGGGAAAACAATGAGAAATTTACACCAGTGGCTTCTCACTGAATTCAAAATTTTTGTCTACTTTTCAGAAATATACAGCTTTCTGTGTTCACCTGTGGGTTTTCCCTAGAAACTGCAAGCAGGTAGAAACCAGAAAAATAGGAAATATTGACCACCACTTCGAAAATTGCACAGCTGATACTCCGAAGAGAGTCACCTAAGCACAGTAAACCTTTTGTTGATACTGTTAAAAAAGAAAAAAACACACCCTTTCATGCACAGAATTTTTATTTTCTATTTTTGTATCTTTTATTTAAAGTAGATTTTAGCTATATTCTCTGTTAACTTTAGAGGAATCCACACACCCAGAGTTTCTTTAGAAGACCCTACATGGGAGGAAAAAAAGAACGCAAATTTGGCATGGATAACTGGAAAAAAAAGTATGAAAGTTTATGCATGTACTACCCCAAATATATAAAAGGGCTTAGCACTGATGGATGAGAAGCCGCCACACTTATGTGGGTAAATACATTGGTTTAAAAGCCATCTGTTATAAGTGAGTTCTAGTGGCCATTTGGTAAATATTTAAAAAAATATACAGGTTTCCCTGAACACCACACCCTAAGAAGCGTATAGAAAATTCTTGGGTGCAGACAGTGCATTTGTCAGCATGATTCCCCCAAAATTATGTTTTGGGATGTAAAGGCTGTTTTTATTGTATGGTTAATCAATTTCTCAAGGTCTCCTCTAACGGATTACAAACTGTAAATAGCAAGCATATTCCTTAACTACCACTTTCCACTTAGATCTTTTGATACTGGCCTTAAATGTATTTGAAAAAGATTCTGAAATGTAAATAATTTACATGGATCACACACTTCAAGGAATTTGATAACCGTGCTATTGCTGAGTTTGGACAGGTATTACTGTCGAATATATGATGTTACTTAGCAGACCATTACTTCGCAAGTTTTTACTACGATGTTTTTACATCGCAAATACCATTACTATGCAAGATTTAACTGCGCATGCTTTTAGTTTGCAAATACATTTAAAAGTACTAAATATGGAATTTACTGCGGAGTATATTCCTAACTATACAACTTCTACGCATTTTTGACTCTTTTACCCTTACCCTCATACACTACATTACCCTACACTATCCAAACACCACTACACTAAACCCAAATACACTACTCTACACTGCATAAACAAAACCCTACAACCTAAAAGACAACCCCCCTGCACGACCACTACCCTAAACCCAAATACACTACTCAACACTACATAAACACAACGCTAAAACCTAAAAGACAACCCCCTGCACGCCCACTACCCTAAACCCAAATGCACTACTCTACATAAACACAACCCTAAAGCCTAAGACAACCCCCTGCACGACCACTATCCTAAACCCAAATACACTACTCTGCACTACATAAACACAACCCTAAAACCTAAAAGAGACCCCCCTGCATGACTACTTCCCTAAACCAAAATACACTACTCTACACTACATAAACAAAACCCTACAACCTAAAAGACAACCCCCTGCACAACCACTTCCCTAAACCCAAATGCACTATACACTACATAAACACAACCCTACAAATTAAGACAACCCCCTGCACGACCACTACCCTAAACCCAAATATACTACTCAACACTACATAAACACAACGCTAAAACCTAAAAGACAACCCCCTGCACGCCCACTACCCTAAACCCAAATACACTACTCTACACTACATAAACACAACCCTAAAACCTAAAAGAGACCCCCCTGCACGACTACTACCCTAAACCAAAATACACTACATAAAAGCAACCCTAAAACCTGAAAGACATCCCCTGCACGACCCCAAAAACTACACTGCCCCACTTACCTCTCTCTCCTCGTGGTCCCCCGCTTCACCGTTCTTCCTCTCTTCTCCTGCTTCAGGCGTCGTCAGAGCTGCACGTCATTGTTTGGAAACGGAAGCGTCTTCTTTTCCAAACAACTATGTGACTAGTCAGCAAAGTAAGTGTCTTTGCTAAGTAATGGTATATGCGAAGTAAAAGCATGCAAACTTAAAGCATGCGAAGTAAAAGATTCTGCTAAGTAAAAAATGCGTAGTAATGGTAAGTCATAGTAGTGGCTGCGAAGTAATGGTAGATTACCATTACTGTCTTGCACAGGTAAGCCCCCTCTCAGTTCAAAGACTCAACAGGATTGGATGGAAGAGGGATCCCTTAGGCTACATCTCTCTGACAGTCTCAAACCCCATTCAACTGTAATGATCATAAAGTCAAAAGCTAAGAATATAGATCACTAGCGGAAAAAGCAGTGAATAAGGCCTGAATATGTCCCCAGAAGTCCAGCAAGGTCTGGGACCCATAGAAGTATGCCCCGGACGTAATATAGGTGTGACCTAGGGTCATAATTTAACTACCACCCCCTAGCCCCCCCAAATTTTTCCTCCGAGAAACAAATCAGGGAGGGGTACCTGCATGGCTGACTGTGGGGTAGCTGCCCTGCTGTTGTGTCTCGAAACTGAATATAAGGTGTGCTATATGCTAGGCTGTATGTTCGGTCACTGCTATACTGAAATTGCCAAATCAATTTCTTCGTATAATTATGGAAAATCTAACAAAAAGAGTTTAAAATATATATTACTAGATTATTAAATACTTCGAAGTAAGTCTTGAAATTCAGCTATTCTTGCTGTCTAGTACCAGGAACATTAGAGAGCATCTGCAGTTTGTCAGCTCAGCATGAATCATCACTGAAATAACAGCCGAACATATATTTTGTAAATCGCTCCTCTTCGTTTTGTCCTTGCTGTCAAAGACCACATTTCAACTTTAGGTAAATATCTGGCATGGTTGCTAGTTGTGAGAAGAGCTCATCTCATGGCAGGTGTGGCATCTAGATCCCACTTTTATGCGAGGAGTGCCCATTCTTCCAGCTTGTACGCTCATTATTATAAGGGTGACTGTCTTATCCCAGTGGTCGCCACTAGATGTTAAGGATGTCCAACTAATGCCAGTTTAGGTCCCAGATGAGGTTTGTCCACCAAATGATGTGGAGTGACTGCTTTAAATTGGGCATCCACATTATCTGTTGGAGGATCCTAGATATTGGGTGGGACCATAGATTAGAGATACACCCACAATCAGATTAGATACTTTTGGTCTCTGCTCCTCTGCCTGGCCATAGTGGTGCTCCCACTGCAGTAGGCTCTACTATGGGAGGGTCTGTAGCCTTGTGTTGGGGTGTATTCATAGAAGTATTTATTTTGGTCCAGACCTGCAAAGGAGGATTAGGCTATTGAACAGCTGCACATTTGATCATCTTGTTACACGTTGTTATAGGGTCAACGACCCTCAACTGACATCTACCAAACCAGTGATAAAATGTGAGAGATTTGAGTTCAGAGGTGAGTTACTGAGGAAGGGGGGGGGGGGGAGGGCTGGTGGGCTCTTCAGTCTCACGGTGCAGTGTCAAGTACAAGAAGCAGAACACTAAGCAGGAGAGAAATAAGTGGTTAGCGGTGTGCCCCTAGTTTGGTCAGTTGGGAGTGACACTCAAGTGAGCCCTACCAAATTCCCATACTTGTGCGGGGCATGCACTGTTTTTTAAAATTGAATTGTAGAGAAATTTACCGTGCTGCTGTTCTCCGTGCAATCGGTTCGACTCCCTTCCTGGTAGAATGCCCAATCAGGGCGCCAATCAGTGAGGAGGGGGAGGAGCTAAGGTTGACTACAGTTATTAATGCCAGTAGCAGCGCGAGAGCGGTCACTCTGAGATAGGTGCCGCTGCCCTGCTTGAAACTCTTATTGCCTCTTTTTTTAAAATCAGTTGACTGCATGAGACTCACAAAATTGAATTGCTGCACTGTTTTGTAAAATTTAATTGTATAGAAATTTACTGCGCTGCTGTTCTCCGTGCAATCGGCTCGACTCACTTCCTGGTAGAATGCCCAATCGGGGCGCCAATCAGTAAGGAGGGGGAGGAGCTAAGACTGACTACGGCTATTAATGCCGGTAGCAGCGCGGGAGCGCCGAAGGCGCACCAAACGCAAGCCCGCCCATCCGTGGCTGACCGGGGCAAGGGGCAAGTCACTATGTCCAAATCATAACTTATTCTGCTACTGAACTAAAAATGCTCCACTCAAATGACCTGGCATCTAACCCTCTCACGCGCGCTAGTATGGCCAGCAACGGGATAATGGAAAGAAGATCATCCTTTCCCGAAATGTGTCACCCTAACCACCCTGTAAGCTGCACTGAGCTCCAGGATAGATACAGAAATCAGGCCCTATCAGTTATCTATCTCAACACCCGCTCCATGGTTAAACACCAATTGGATATACATCACTTGCTGGTGACTGAGAAACCGGATGTTCGAGGCATGTGGGCTGCTGAATTCATATCTGTGCATAGATCGCCGCCTAGTGTTGGGTCCGGATGTTTGCACGTTGTTGTCCTGGAATAGTCTTCGAAGTATCCTGGGATAGGTGACTCCTCCCCTGGACTACAGTGCGCATGGGCATCCTCTCCATCCTCAGATTGTTTTTTTCCGCCATTGGGTTCGGTTGTGTTATCTTGACTCAAGTTAGGAAAACCTGTTTTACAGGCCAAAAGGCCTTTAGCTCGCGTCGGTACTGTTCTCGATCGGTATCGATAGTATCTTTGTTAGTTTACTAACTTCTAGAACAAACTTTCGCATTTTACCCGACCGTCGATTCGACATCAGCGATGGAATCGAGGACACCATTCAAGAGGTGTCCGGTATGCAATGCGAAATACCCCCACGTCGACGTCCATCCGGTGTGCAACAAATGCCTCTCACCGGATCACGACGAATCTACATGCATGGCCTGTGCCAGATTTCGATCCAAGAAGACTCTACGGAATCGACGAGCGGCGAGACTCGAGGGGCAGCAAGCGGCACCGGCCCCGGCCGACATCTTCAACGCCGAGACCGAAGATGTCGAAGAAGTGGAGAACCTACCCTCCAGTCCCGTTTCCGACCATGACTCCGGATCGGAAGACGTCGACGAAACACTCTTTCACAGAGATGAAGACGACACCGAGGTAGGAGACTACAATGAGGCCTTAGGGGCCGAAGAGAGTAGCTCCGGTGACGAGCAAGGCCTACCCGTTCAGACTGAAGAAAGCCCAGTGCAACAGTCTATGGCTTCGGTCGAGGGATCGCCTTCGGGCCTTACCCAAGACCTATCCCGCAGTTCTTCGGCCCAGCCCTCGGGCCCGGCCTCGGACATTCAGCGGCAGCCACTAATGCCCAAAGTGGCTGGTTTCCCTTCTTTAAAACCGAAACCGAAAGCTGTATTGGTTCACTTGAAACCGAAAGTGGCGCTGGTCGGATCGAGGCCCTCCACACCTTCGACGCCAGCAAAACACATCGGCACCGAGCGCACCAAACGAGACTTCGGTGCCAAACTCGAAGCGGCCGACGTCGGAGTCGACATAAGGAAGAAGGCCTTCGGTACCACCAAACCTGCTCGGCTCCCGGCACCGACGCAATCGACTCCGACCCCAAAGGTCAAGCAGCCTGCTGCGTCTCACACCGCTTCCACGGCGACATCTAAGCCACAATCATCGAAGAAGTCGACGGCCACTCCCGCCCCTCGACTCGATGACCCACCGGCGCCGAAAAAGTCCACGACCGCCTCAACAGAACCGGTCGGTGCGAAAGACTCGAGGGCGCTCCAAACGCGACCCATTGCTGCGCAAAGCACCAAAAAGAAAATGGTCCTCCAGGACACGTCGGGCTCCGAGCCAATTAAAGCTCCAGCAGCCTCTTCGACACCAGCCAACATTACTTTTGGCCTGCCACCATCCACGGCCCCGAAAATGTTCCAAATCAGGACACGGGTGACCCATACCACGATCACGCCTGCCGAACACTCTGCGGAGACGTCTCCATCGCATATAATCGACGCCGACACCGGCAGGATGATTATCCACAAACGGAAAATAACTTCGGAGCCGGCTTTGGACTCCTTCAGGATTCCACTCAAAAGAAAGCTGCCTGTGGCTTCAGAACCAGTTCTTTACGAACCTTTCCACTCACCCTACCAGGATCCACAATCCTTCTCTCCCACACACTCCGACACGGATGCGTTGGGGGGGACTACATGGGTGACCAAGTCCCCTACCCCGGAGACATGGACCCTGACGGACAACAGGACCCTGATCAAACTTGGGATGACCCTGTGGACCCAGGTGCACCTATGGATGCACAAGACCCGCAACTCTATGGAGCAAAAACATCTCCCACAGAGGACACGGCAGCGTTCAACGCTCTAATTGAACGTGCTGCGGCCAATCATGGGGTGCAACTTCACTCGGACACCGTCGAGGACGACTTTCTTATGGATACTTTTGCATCCTCAGAAAGAAATATAAAAACTCTACCCATGTTGAAGGGTGTCCTCAAACCAGCAAAGGACATCTTCAAGGAACCCACCAGGGCAAGAGTGATAAACCCCAGGATCGACAAAAAATACAGATCAGCGCCTGGGGACCCTACTTACATCAGAGGCCAATTACCTCTGGATTCCATTGTCGTTGCGAATGCTCGCAAGAGGGCACACTCACAAACAACAGGTGACGCTCCTCCCCCGGACAAAGAGTCCAAGGTGTTAGAGACCTCTGGCAAACGGGTTGCCGCCCAGGCAGCCAACACATGGCGCATTGCCAATACTCAAGCACTCCTCGCTCGCTACGATAGAGCGCACTACTACACATTAGAGCAGCTAATCCAACATCTCCCTGACCAATTCAGAGAAGGTGCAGAGATCCTCATCAGGGAGGGACAGCTCCTCACAAACGCATCCATCAAGTGCGCGCTGGATGCCGCAGACACAGCTGCCAGGGCCATAAACACTAGCGTCATGCTGCGACGACATGCCTAGTTACGAATCTCCGGATTCAAACCTGAGGTGCAAAACAACATACTCAACCAGCCTGTCAACCCCGACTATTTATTCGGCCCGGAGGTTGACACCACCCTAGAGAAAATAAAGAAGGACACGGACACTGCAAAGTCCATGGGGGCTATCCAGACTCAGTCCTTTCGGAGCGGCTCCTTTCGTCGCCCCGGAAATAGGGGAGCAGGTAGAGGACAGGGGTCACAGCAAACATACAACAAGAGCAATACACAAACCACCTACGATAAAAACACCCAGGGTGGATATCGTGGCTCCAGTACAAAGGGCAGAGGATGCGGCTACGGAAACACCAGGTCCTCCCCCAAGAACAAGCAGTGACGCCCTCTCCCTTCCTCCCGACCATATAACACCTGTCGGGGGAAGGCTACAAAGGTTCCTGTCCACGTGGAACTCCATCACCACGGACAGGTGGGTCAAAGATATTGTCAAATACGGTTACTGTCTAGAACTAACCTCCACTCCACCCACAATACCTCCAAAAAACCGTCCTATGTCCTCAGAGCACTTAACGCTCTTACAGCAGGAGGTGCAAAGCATGCTTCTAAAAGGCGCAATAGAGGTCGTACCCGTCCACGAGCAAGGTACGGGGGTGTACTCCCTGTACTTTTTAATACCGAAGAAGGACGGGTCACTCAGACCTATATTAGACCTGAGACCCCTAAACAGATACATTCTTTCCGAGCATTTTCACATGCTCACTCTCCAGCAAGTCCTCCCGCTGCTCAAGCAGGGAGACTTTCTAGCCACACTGGACCTCAAGGATGCGTATTTCCACATACCCATTCACCCATCACACAAAAAATACCTCAGGTTCACTGTTCAAGGACAGCATTACCACTTCAGAGTCCTTCCCTTCGGCGTGACAACGGCACCAAGGGTGTTTACAAAGTGCCTAGCTACTGTGGCGGCACATCTACGGAGGCAGCACATACACGTCTACCCTTACCTGGACGACTGGCTCGTTCAAGCGAAGTCAGCCCAGCAATGTGCCAGCCACATCTCCGCACCATTCACCTCCTTCACAGTCTGGGGTTCTCACTCAATTACCCAAAATCCCATCTGCAGCCCGCACACGTACAACAGTACCTAGGTGCGACTATAGACACTCTGGCGGCCACAGCTCAGCCAAATTTAGTGAGAATCAACAGCATGCAATTGCTGATTTCCAAGTTCAAACCACAACACTCCCTGCCCGCGCGAGTGTTCATGCAGTTGATAGGCATGATGGCCTCCTGCATCTTCATAGTCCCACACGCGAGACTACATATGCGCCCGCTTCAGGAGTGCTTAGCACGTCCGTGGAATCAGGCTCAAGGACAGTTGAAAGACCTAGTGTTGGTGAGCGGTCGGGCATACAACTCTCTGCATTGGTGGAATCCACAAAACCTTTGCAAGGGCCGACCGTTCCAAGAGCCTGTCCCACAGATAATACTGACGGCGGACGCGTCTCTCCAGGGATGGGGAGCTCATGTACTCCATTACACAGTGCAGGGACTATGGACACAACAACAAAAGAAGATGCACATCAACCTTCTAGAGCTAATGGCGATCTTCCTCGCTATGAAAGCATTCAAAGTACACTTGTGCAACAAAGTCGTGTTGATCCGGACGGACAACATGACTGCCATGTACTACATACAGAAGCAGGGAGGAACACACTCTCCACAGTTGTCTCATCTGGCTCAGAGCAACACGTGCAAACATCCGGACCCAACACTAGGCGGCGATCTATGCACAGATATGAATGTCAGCAGCCCTACATGCCAAGAACAGATGCATACTGGTAAGTAGCATATTCAATTCTGCTGTTTACAGAAACCTGGCTATCACAGGACTCCTCCCCTGATATTTTAGCTGCTCTACCTAGTGACTTTTACATCCTCCAAGTAAACCGCCCTCAGGGGAAAGTGGGGGGTGGAGTAGCAACTATAATACACCAGGATTTTAAATTCACAGCACTAACTCCTCTTGACTTACCGCTTGTAGACAACCTGGGGGCATATGTATCAAACGATTTTTTAATCGCAAACGCTGCGATTCGCAAAATTACAGCGTTTGCGATGAAAAAATCACTAATCGGGATGTATGAGCGATATCCCATCGCAAAATTAAGGAATTGCTAATTTAACGATTTCTTAATTTTGCGCAAGCATTTAAGAAATCGCAAATTGCGATTTCTTAAATGATATGTAACACGCACCCAAGTTGTGCGAATTATCCTTAAGAAATCGCAAATTACCACCAACTTCTAGTTGGTGGTAATTTGCGATTTCCTTTCAAAATGCACTTTTTTGAATTTTACAAAGTGCCACGTGGCGCACATATATGCCCTTAGGGCATGTATGTGCGCCATATGCACACACATGCTCATTTCAGGGGCGCATCAGGGTGTCATCAGGGTGTCATCATGACACCCTTGCACCTTTGAAATTATTCTCAAATTACGATTAGCAAATTGCGAATCGCTATTTGAGAATTACTTCCCATTCATTCCTATGGGTCTCCTGGCCCATAGAAATGAATGGACAGGTATTCCTTAATTGCGATTTCGCAATTTGCTAATTGCAATTAAGGAATTTTAAGAAATCGCAAAAGTTTTTTTTTTTTATTAAATTTTTTTTAAATACATCCCGTTTTGCAATTCTCAAATAGCGATTCTTTAAAAATCGCTATTTGAGAATCGCAAATGGTGATGTTGATACATATGCCCCCTGGTGATTAAACTGGAATCTGATTTTGCCCCTTTGGTCTGTGTCCTACTTTATAGACCACCCCAGAGCATGCCACTGTTCCCACAGTTTTTGAGTGAACAGATGTCACATTTAATAACAAATCATGCAAAAATATTGTTGATTGGTGATTTTAATTACTGGGCCAACGAAACAGGTGGTCCTCATTCAGCTGAACTAACGGGCCTACTCACGGGGCTCAACCTCAGTCAGCATATCACCACTGCTACACACATTAAAGGGCACATACTAGACCAGGCATGGTCAGCCAATCTGGTTATGACCAATCCAGTGGTCACTCCCTGTATATGGTCCGATCACCATTTTATCAAATTTGCTATTGATATTCTCACCAGGCCCAAAACATCCTTACCAGATGTTGGATCAGTTAGGAGTTGGAACACTATTGATAAAAGTCAATTCCTAGAGACCCTGACCAACACAATTCGAACTACCCAATCTTCCATCAACCAGAGTGAGAAAGATCTATCGGACTCGCTCCTGACAGCTAGCAATAAATATGCCCCACTTAGGAGAGTACACCGAGCACGTCGCCATGAGGCCCAGAAATGGTTTTCCTCTGATTTAAAGAAATTAAAACTAGCTCTGCGACAAGCTGAAAGGAGGTGGAGAAGTTAATACTTGCCTGATGATAAAAGCACCTACTTAGCAGCACTTAGAAATTACAAAACAATTATCCTGGCCACAAAAGCTGAATATTTCTCCACAAAAATCGTCACCTCCTCAAATCGATCAAATCTCGATAGTTAATGAACTATCTCACCCAAACAGAATGACACCAAAATCCACACACTCGCAAACACTGTGATTCCTTAAACAACTTCTTCATCGATAAAATCAAAGCCATCAAAGCGAGCATCCCTATATGCTCGAGCCCTGCATGTCCAACAATACCCAAGAACTCCTGCATTCTGGAACAGATTCCAGTAATAAGTCAAGAAATATTTTTGGACTTGTTGATAAAAGAAAATCTGTCTCACCTAGGGATTGCTGCCCATCTTGGATCCTAAGGGAAGTCTTTACTGCTCTCCCGAGTCCGACTATGTCCCTTTTAAATGAGTCATTGTCCCAAGGCTATGTACCTGACACCTTTAGGGAGGCTACTGTCATCCCCCCTCCTGAAGAAGCCAGGAGCGGACCCTAACATTTTAACCAACTACCGCCCTATCTCACTGTTACCTTACCTGGCCAAACTACTCGAAGCCCATGTGGTCCGAAGTCTATCTGCCTTTCTGGAGCAGTCCGATTATCTGGACGCACATCAAGCAGGGTTTCGCCCAGCTCACTCCACAGAGTCAGTTATGCTGACAGTACTGGACACCCTTCGGTAGAAGGCTGATAGGAGCTCTCCGCAAACCCTGGTGCTGCTGGACCTTTCCGCGGCATTTGACATGGTCGACCACAATATACTGGTCGACCGTGTCAAGGAAGCAGGAATTCAAGGCCCAGCCCTTGAATGGATCCATTCCTTTCTAGGAAACCGATTTCAGGCGGTCCGTCTAGGCCAATTCATGACCCCCAAGATGAGAACTACATGCGGTGTTCCTCAGGGCTCCTCTCTTTCCCCTCACTTGTTCAACTTGTACCTTCTCCCTCTGATCCACGCCCTGAAAGAAAGGAAAGTTCACACCTTTAATTACGCGGACGATTTCCAACTGGTGTTCCCCATCAGTAACTCCCCTACATCCGTCCATGAATTCCAGACTACGATGCTGTTTTCCTTGACTGGATGAACAGCAACCATCTGAAGTTAAATCCAGATAAGACAGAAGTGATTCTTACAGGAGGTCCTTTAAACCCTTGGAGTCCCTGGTTCTGGCCTAAAGAGCTGGGACAGCCCCCTACTGCTTCCATATCTTCCAAAACTCCGGGGGTCATAATTAATAATGACCTTACAATGAAAACTCAAATAGGATCCGTAATCTCAACATGCTTTTTCCAACTGAGAAAAATAAGGAAAATTAGTGGTTCTTACACAGGAAGCAAAAATACAGGCCGTCCTTGCTATGGTGATATCCCATATAGATTACGCCAATTCGCTGTACTTCGACATTCCCGCTTATCTTACCCACCGTCTTCAACTGGTACAGAATCAGGCAGCCCGACTCTTCAGGAAAACGGGCATCAACATGTCACTCCTCTTCTAACGAAGCTGCACTGGCTCCCCATAACTCAGAGATGCGCCTTTAAGGTGGGATGCATTATCTTCAAGTCCCTGAATGGTAGAAACCCCAAATTCTTCGACCGCCTTATTGAAAGATACACTCCGACCTGCGATCTGCCCATATGTATTTCCTGACTATACCTTCCTTCAAACTGAAATGTTCTGGTGGAACAAGGTTCGCCATACGAGGCTCCAGATACTGGAACTCCCTGCCTCTAGAAATAAGATCCTGCACAGACCTCATGAGTTTTCGTAGACTCCTAAAGACATGGCTATTTAGACAGGCATACGAGTAATAGCTCAGGACCAGTACCCTTAGAGTAGCGCCATGAAACCAATCTGGTGTACGTGCGCTTTTACAAATAAAGTATAACATAACATAACAATAGCTGATGAATATGCTAGGTCTTGGTGGAAGATGAGCGCACTAACAGCCTTTTTTTTTTTCTTCTTCATACCCGCAGTTGCACCTAAGCCAGAGCCATCGAAGGAGATGGCTGTGATGACCCCAGCAATCCTAACAACGACCTCTCAGACGCCAGCAATTCTAACCACTGCGACTCATCTCACCTTCATTGCCGTGCCTGGAGCAACAGTAACAAAAGAGCGTGCAGTGGATGTGAGTAAGCAGGAAGTCATTGATCAGAAGCCCACCCCGGCGACATTGATAGCGGTGGAAGCGGACGCAGGCCCCTCCCTATCAGTAGGTGCTCATGATGGGGATTCCGGTCCCTGCGATTCTCAGAGTTCTATGGTGTCCTCGCCAGCGGGCTCCGTGGGTCAGGTGACTACACAGGTGACCTCACAGCCAGACTGGGGTAATGAAGGCATTTCTGACAAACATATTTCTACCATAGGTTCTGACCAGATTGAGGCTTTCAAATTCAAAATGGAAGAGGAAGATGAAGAGGAGATCCCTGGGAAAAGTGCCAGTCAAGAGATGGATACTGGATCTTTGCCCTCTGAGCCAGTGCCCCCTGCCTGGCAAGATAGTCAAGAGGAGTGGGAACAGCAGTCTGGGTCACCCCCGCCCAGTGATACTGCCAGAGAGGATTCACTCCATTCATCAGCTTCACAAGAGGGCACCCGGACTCCAGCAACAGAGCTTCCGCCTAGGGAAGGGTGCTCTTGCCTCCTGGAGGACAGGAGAACCATGTGGAGGACTAACATGCAGCGTCTCCTAGAACTGGAGGAGCAGTGGGACCAACTCTACCACCAGGAGCTAGCGATGTGGGAGGAGGAAAGACTACAACAGCGAGAGCAGCGGGTGCAAGACCGGTTGCTCCAGCAGCAGTTGTTGGGTGTAATGACAGACATCCGCGATGAACTGAAGCAGATTAGAGAGCAGCGAGCTGCTTCACAGGGAAACCACCTGTCTGACAGCCATTCCCATAGTGGAGACCTTAACCAGGCATGCTCGGTAGAAGCAAGCTCCCCAGAGTCTGTGGCGGCAGCACAGACCAATGGAGATTCTGCCCCTTGTTCACCCAAACCTACTGTGTCACGGGGCCGCACTGGCAGCACATCCTCTGCATCTTGGTCACCTAAATCGGTGACATCGCGGCGTCGTCCTGTCAGCACAGCCTCCGCCGCCTGGTCATTGAAATCATTTACTCCGCGGAGCAGTGGACGCCCACGGGGACGTCCACGCAAGTATCCTATCGAGGAATATGATGGTGGCGGACTCAGTTAAAACGTTTTTTAATATTTGACAGAAGAGAACACAATTTATGCACAGAGATCAGGAGATGTTTTTATAGCAATTCCTTCCACGTTCTAGAGAAGGCTAAATAAATAGAGAAGGTTTGAGGCCGGTACCTTAGCCAGAGCTGGAGCATCCTTGTCCTCTGGTATGGTCCTCTTGACCACATTAGCTATGTTGTGCTGAAAGGTGCCTGATGGGTTAACACTGCTCATTATACGAGGCAAGACCTGGGGCAGGCCCATGGCATAGTAATGCTTGGCACAGCTGGGCAGCTTCCAGGCCCCTAATCCCTTTTTTTTTTGGAGTTTACTACTCAGTAGACCAAAGTCTTGTCCGAATGTGCTCCAAGTTGGAAGGGAGGCAGAGTATAGATATGGCACGTCTGCTATACATAAGAATAGTGAGTTTGCCTGAGCTGGGAACGATTGGTGAAAGCTTTTCTGGATCTGATGCTGAGCAGACTGCATTCTCCCCATGAAAATTTGAATGATTTCTTAATTAAGTTAAATGGGCCTCAATGAATTTAAAATGGCTTATTTGAAATGAAGTGTCACAACTTTAGTTTTAATACTCTTGTACTGGTTTGTTATTCATAGATACTCCCCTACAATGATTTTTTTCTAGAACAGAGCCAGTATAGAAAGCTGATGCCCAGAATTCTCCAGATGCCCATCACCTGATGGCAGAGGAGCTTGGCATCTGAACAATTTAAAGGGTATATATGTTGTAGGCATTGTGCCTCAATCCTCTTACATTTTTAATGCAATAAAGAACGTTTTAGAATATTTATTAAGGCTGGGTTACTTTTCTGTCTTCTGCTTTTGCAGAGATCCGTCAGCCCATCGTCCTGTCCTTAACTATTAGTCTATCCTCTTTATTTTACACTCTTGGATTTCTTTATGGTTATGTATGCATCTTCTCTTGGTGTCTGGCTTCCTGTGTGCGCCCCCCGACAGTCATTGGTTTCTTAGGTGTGCATTCTTTTGATGGCAGAAAACATGCAGCACAACCAGATGTGTCCCGTAGAGAAGCTGGTAGCTTATCTGTTTTTGTAGGATTTCTTAGCTTTGCACAAGACATGGCTAGTATACTCTGCAAAATGCATGCACCCTGCTTATGGGCAACTTATGATGAAAATGAAAGCACTTAATTTGGTTCAGGGCATGTTTTTTTTTTTTTATCTCAAAGGCACTTTATTAAAACAGCTGCCATGGAGCCCTATAGGAAGAAAAAACAAGTGTCCGTTATTTTGCAGCGTTTTTGAAAGGACAAATCATGCCAGAGAGAATCTTACAGATGAATAATGCCTGCAGGACTACCTCAGCTTTTTAGGTCTTGCTTTGTCCAAGACCCATTAATTTTTAGTAAACCTATGCATATAATATAATTACAGGGGCTTTCAACCAGCCCTCTTTATCCACTGGGCTGTTGTCATCCATTTTTTTTCTTCTGGCCACAACAGCATACAGCATAGGGGCAGTAGGTCAGCCACTGGCTAACTGCACTGCGAGCAACAGCATTCAGTTCTTTCACAGGGAGCACCACCGAACACAGTGTAGTTCTCTTCAGTGCTAGGGACTACTATAACATGTTGTGCTTTTTCAACCAAAAAGGTATTTGTTTTTAATTTTTATGAATACTGCAGACGCGATAGCTCTCACAACAGTAACGTTTCATCAAACCCATCCCAAAACAATCATTGACATTGCTAAAAGGTTGACAACCAGTGTCTGACCAATTGGCTTTTCCAGTGCATGTCTTTGTTTCTAAGCAATACTTTAATGTAGAAAGGGGCAAGTGTGGTTTTAGCCCTAATGGCTGAGAAACAACCTACAGTTTCCACAGCCCAAGAATGTTTTACACACCCCATAATTCATCACCCAAAGAGGAACTGGGATTCCCAAACCTCTTGAAATGGGGCAAACTGGTAGCAAAAATAGGCTGGACCCAAAGTCAAGCTTTCAGTCTGTTAATAGGGGCTTAGTAGCTGGTGAATGGTGGTTGTGGGATCCAGATCTAGGGGTGGTGAGTAGTACCCAGGAGTCTCTAAAATTGATGTTCAAACCAGAGATGCCTTGCATTGGACCGTTGTCGCTCTTAAGTAAGTTCATTAGGGTTACCAAACTTTGGGGGCACTTACATTGTGAACAGACGGTCACAGTTTACATTTTGAGTCGCAGTGGAACTGCAGCCTCTGCGGCACTCGTTAGTTTCCATATGTAGTTGGTTCTGGTTCAGAAGCTCATGATATCTCATGAACAATGAAGTATAAACATAAATGAAATTAGTTTGAAATCATGGTGCTCAGTCTCGGCACATGGGGCTCTACGCCAAGATCTGTCAAAAGAGGAAGAAAACCTTTTGTACTTCTTGACCTTTTGAAGGAGTAACATTGTTGGAATACATACTTAAAAGATAATGTAACCCTTCGGGGCGCTATGACAAAGCACACTTCCACCCCTCAGAGTTGTACTCCTTCCCCAGTCTGACCACAGTCAAAAGAGAAAATATTTGCTTTGGATCGAGGTACAGAAAAAAATGGGGGTGGGAGTGGATAAAGCTTATTCAGGAGGTATGTGGAGCAGCCAAAACCTAGAACAGTCTTCGAGATTAAAGGAAGACAGGCTCAGGATAGAGTACTCTGAGAAATGCCCAGAGTGTTACAGTGCCCCTGTGAGGACTTGGATCCATCTTAGCTGGAGCATTCAACGTTTTGCTCATACATGGCTTGTTAGGATTGAGGTCACTACGAGTAATGTTTACAGCCTGTAGCATGAACAAAGGATGCACACCAGTCAGGTTTTAAGATTGAGGACCAGTAAGAAATGTCAGATTAGTTTCTGACGCAATGGATAAGAATTAATCTGTAGCTATAATGTAACTAACAATTAATGCTGACTCCAAAGTTTATGACGTTAATGACTGACATAATCATACAACGTAAGTTTCAAAGATTGCCTAACTTGGAATGGACTTTTTTTTAGATTGCCCTCAGTATATTCCGCTGAGGAGGATAGTCATTGAGGACACGAGGATTCCGTTTGGACTTTTTGTAGCCTGGGAGCAATGGAGCAATGGAGTCCTCAATCTTAAGTAGCAGTAAGTCTTTCTTTGCAGGGGATGCTGTCTAATCAGGAGAAGTATTTGAGACTTTAGAGTGGGTAGTAAATGAAGGAATCGAGTTTTTGGGGACCAAGATAATTTTACTAGGGCTGTTAAGCTCTGAAACATACAGTTGAGCAATTTCTTGTTTCTAAAAATAGACAAAGCTCCTCCCACGAGCAACTTAAACCCTGCCGACTCTAGCACCAGTTAATAGACCGAAATGTATCTGATTTCTTCCAGAAAAGCCAATAAATAATTGTTGCTCCTCTGTCATGTCCGATTGGTCAGGAGTAAAACTTCAGCACTCTTATCACTGGCCTGTGGCTCTGCTTACCTCAAAGTTAATTACCTGCATGATCTCATTGACACAGATTCTGGGGTTTCCACCTCCGCTTTCAGATTCTGGTTTGCAATGACACCCTCCCCCAGCAGACCGCACTATGAGGCTGAATTAATAGCCACCATACCATGTCAAAAGACCCTGGTGCTCATCCTGTATCCTCTAAGATGTCTAATTGGTCTGAACAGATAACCCCTGGGTCTTTGTTTTTTCGATTAGCTGTTTATTCATTAAACCATTCTTACCAGGCCAGATAGATCTATTGCAATTGCTTCTTTCCTCAAGCCCTTATCAGTAATCTTGCCCATTGTCATCTGGCCGCTTAATTCCTTCTGCCAGGACATTCAGGTAGATGATGAAAAGGTTAAGGGTGACTTCAGTCTTTACTGGAGGAAGGTCCCAGTGCCAAAACGCCTGGTTTCCATATTCTTGCTCCTGTGTACCAGGTTAGCTATAGTCCTTTTCCAGCCCCAACTAGTACAACACCCATCCTCCGAATACCTGTGCTTAAGTTTCTGATTCATGGGGCTGCTATTCTACCACAAGCGACCCTAAAGATTTGCTTCAAGTTACCTCCTATTTTTCCATTTTTTTGGCAACTCAGTACTTCTGTCTAATATTCCTGTGCCACTTTTCAGTGGATAGCAGACACAACAAGATAATGGACGGAGTGCTGAACCTTTTCAAGCACTCACCCCGAGTCAAGAGAACTGGGTTTAAACCATTGTTCTGTTGCTCACCATGCCACCCCAGTTTGGACCCAGCCATATGCGAATCAGTCTTGACCCCGCTCTCATGGGAGCAATTCAGCCCCAACTGCCAGGCCAGGTCCTTTCTGGACCTGTAACAAGTATCCTTGGACTGGTTTCGGGTTATCCCCCCCCCCCCCCCCAATCAGCCAGGCTAGCTTGAATCCAGTGGGACCGTGAGCAAGGGATCCACCTCTGGGCATACCCTAGGCCTCTTAGGGCGAACAAGAACAAAAGAGGGGGGAAGCCTGTATATCTTTCTAGAGATTTGGCTACACCCTACAAATTTACAAGAAAAACTGCTCTAGCAGGAATAATTGAAAAATATTTTTTACGGCAGAGGAAAGACTTACTATTGTCACTTCTGGCAGTACGGTAATCAAACTCGCTGTGTATACTTAGTCAATTATAAAAAAATAAATAAAAGAGAATTGATTTCTCTTAGCTAAGAGGGGACATTACTGTATAACGAGGCACAGCATAGCTATTTTTTTGTCTTTTTATGTAGTGCTTTTTCTAAATAATCAAGATCTTTTCACCAAGTTTGCCTTAGAAAACATCATTTGTCTGTACACAATATTTACACAACAAAAAAGCATTACATTGACATAAACAATATATAGGTAAACACGTTACTGCAACAGCGGATTATATACTCTTAACAATTACAAGAAGTGTATACCGCCATCAGGTACCAATGTCTAATCAAATTCTGACCATCTAGTATATAACTCAATAAGTTGCCTCAAGTGGCATCTCTATGGTCACAAAGACGCAATCAAATGCATAGATGTCCTCTGGACAGTTTATGTTGATCCTGGAAAGTAGGGGTTGACTCATTTAGGCTTACCACTTAAGGCCTCCTCCGGACAGAGCAGGGACCTGGGTCACCAAAACTACAAAAGATAAAGGGGGTAACCACATTTTTGGCTCCAAGGAAACCGTATTTAAAAATGTTAAAATCAACACACACCAAAAAGGGACTCCTGCCAGAAAATGATTTTTTTTTTTTAAATTTGTTTTTTTTAAGAGGAGTATGTATACTACTAAATGATGCCCTTGAAGTGGTTTTGGCGTACCAAAAGTAGAAACCATAGGGCTAGAACATATACACACCGCCTCACCATCAAGGCCTCATGCAGCTACATACCGTGCACGAACATTCAGTGCATGCAAAGAAAAATTAAAAAAAAAAAACAGTCACCCTGTGCAGGTTGACATGGAGGAGTGCTTCCCAATGCATGCTGTTATTACAAGAAGTTAACCGGTCCCTGAGCAAGTGATCCTCTTAATTGGAGTAGAAAAAAATCCTTTCTCACCTCAGAGGGATTTTATTATACTAAGACTGACGATGTCAGTGTTTGCTTTATTAGCCTTGAGAGATGTAGCAATCTATGGGACTATCTGGTGTTGCTTTTTACACCACGTGTTCCTATTAAAAATAAAATGGTGTGGAATTTAACTCCTGCTTTAGCTAATAGCGCATGTTTGCATATCAGCACCATTCAGTGAGTTCTACTTAGTTTGACAGGGACGAAAAAGTCCACAGGGCGAACAAAGCAAACACAACAAGATGCTGGACGGAGTGCTTTAACTTTTTAACCACTCACCACCAGTTAAGAGATCTGGGTTTAATCCATTGTTTTTTTGCTCACTGTGCCACCCCAGTTTGGACCCAGCCATATGCAGATCATTCTTGACCCTGCTCCTCATGGGAACAGTGTAGCCCGAACTGCCAGGCCAGGTCCTCCCTGGACTGTAAACAAGCATCCTGGGACCGGTTCCAGGGTATCACCCCTCATCAGACAAGTTCGCTTGAATACAGTGGCACAGCGAGCAAGGGACCCACGTCTGGCCATACCCGTGGCCACTTAGGGTCAGTGGATGCCATAGAAAATTAAATTTTCTTCTACCATGGATGCTCAACTATTTGGTGGTTTGGGAACTGCACAATTTAGGTGATTGCGTCTTCACGTTTTCCAAAGGAATCTATTTCTTAACTACCATTTGTGCTTTTTGGACCATCAGGCCAGCTCTGTTGAGAATACTAGGGTTTTGTGTAATGTAACATGTCTAGAAGTGTCTCATCTATCTTGTCCACACTGTTTGCAGCTTGATGCTCTCCCCTTGTGAAGGAGCCTAAAGATTTTTCTTAGTGGTAATATATCCAGGTCTGTGCGGTCCCTAACAGATGGAAATTCCACAACTCATCCAAACACACCTACATTTCCTTCCAAAGCTACTGCTCACTTCCCAGACTAATCAAAAGCTCATCCCTTTCTTCCTCACCATTTCTACTCTCCACTCCCGTACTGCTGTCTGTGGTGTTGGTCTCACGTGGCGTTTTTTTAGAATAAACCTCTCTACCTTCCTCTTTCACCTTATGACCAACTATCCTACCTCTTTCCTCCCTTTTTTGTTCTCTCAAGCCACCATCCCCACTCTTATCCTCCTCATCTTATCATCGATTTGCTCTCAGTGCTAACCTCTGCCTCACTTTTCCCTCCTAATTACATAAACTTGACCACCCCTCTTTTCTTCATTGTTTGCCCCTTAGCATTCTTCGTAGTTCCATAAATATCTTCCCTCCTCTCCCAGTGTAACTTTGTACTCCTTGTCCTACCCCCTAACCTTCCACAGTTTCACCTTTAACCCCTTGCATGCCCGCCCCTTTCCCCGCCCAGTGCCGCGCCTTCCATTAGCGGGCGGAGTTCATGACGAGCTGGACTCGTCATGGGCACAGCGCCACCGCAGCCCATGACGAGTCCAGCTCGTCATGGGCACTGAAGGGGTTAATGCCTCTCCAGTATACCCACAACTCTGTTCTCGTCTCATCAGATAGCCTCCACCCCATTGGAAATAAAGCAATACCAGTCACATATATAACCGTGATCAATACACAGTCAGACACATGTTGTCTGCAAACTTTACCAATCAAAATCTCGGCTTTACTCAGCCATCCGTATCCCTCCTGTCCCATCGGCGTTTCGTCATTTTCATTTCTGTGGTCGGCGAGACACATAGGTCACCCCCTATAAACATTCCACTTTCCCCGCTTTTTATCCCACTTTTTGGGGCAGCCTCTAGACTTGAAAACCTCTTTTTTGCGACCATACCCATAAGATGGAGTGTCAGCTGCTCCCCACTTTGTAGCTATGTTCCGTTTTACCAATGTGTATCCTAGGGCGACATACTGCTGCTCCACCTCGGTAAGATCTGTCGCCTCCCAAATATTGAGGAGCCCCAACTGTGGAGTCAGTGTGATGTCTTTCTGTATTGCTCGTTGCATGTGCTGTGTAGCCCTCTCCCATAACGCCTGTATAGGTGAACATTCCCATATGATGTGATAGAAGGTTACCTCCCCGTTGCAACGATGGAGACACAAAGAGTCTTGTCAGCTCCCGATCTTTGCAAGGGTGATACGTGTGAGGTATGTTCTATGTAGGACCTTTAGTTGAGCAAGGCGGAGCCTGAGAGGGATAGCCGTCTCCCTGGGGGACATCAGCGCTGTTTGCCAGTCATCATCCTCAAGCTGCCCCAGACCCGCTTGCCATTTATCTAAGGGATTGAAACGGGTCTGGTAGATTATTACAGAGCTTCCAGTATGTAAGCGACACTGCTTTTTTTGGCAGTGGTTCAGAGCGGAGACTATCCTCGAGGGAAATGATCCTGGCAGTTCCTCTGCACCCTGGAGCGTGTTGTGAGAGCATGACGAATCTGGAGATATCGAAAGACCTCTCCCTGTGCGAGCTGATACTCCTTTCTCTGTTCTGTAAATTGCAATATTTTACCCTTTTTCCACAGGTATACCGATAATATCCCATCTGTCGAAGCTGGGCTGGTTTCAGAGGGTACCCAGCTTTTGGGCTGACCACAATGGGGTAGCCCTGGTCAACACATCAAGCCAGCCAAGTCTTCGATTGGCCCGACCCCAGACATCCACTGTGAGGGCCGTAGGGCCCAGAAAACAGCCTCTCCCAGCTTTGGAATAGAGGGCCCTTAGATAGCCCTTTCGACCCATTTGGTAGCTATCTAGAAGAGACTGGGTCCATCGAGGGGCGATACAACCATTGGTTCACCACCACCAGCTGCGAAGCCCAATAGTACAGATGTATATCTGGGAGCGCTATACTCCCATTGTACCATCCCTTGGTCAGTTTAGTCATGACGATACAGGGCGCCTTTCCGTCCCACATCAGAGTCCGGACCTCACTCTCAATATTTTTAAAATATGAGTCTGGGATCCTGTATGGGCAGTTCTGGAGTACATACAGGAAACTGGGAGAGCCAACATCTTGTAAAGCGCAGATCGGCTCAATAAGGAAAGGGGTAGTGTTCGCCAATGTTTGACATCACTGCGTAATCTGTCCAGAGGCGTAGCTAAGTTTTTAGTATAGAACAGTACAGGATCAGGGGTGACATAGATCCCGAAGTACCGAAAACCCCGTCAGCCTTTTCAATGTCACAGTCAGGTGGAAGTGCAGGGATCGGGCCGTGGAGGGTGAAAATCATGGATTTGGACCAATTAATGGAGTAACCCGAATATTTACCAAAGTTAGTGAAGATATTAGTCTATGCACTGATCTTGTTGGAGACGCCAGATAGAGTAAAATATCATCAGCGTAGAGGGATATTCTCTCCTCCCTCCCTTACGCCCAATTCAGCCCTCGTAACACCGGATCTACCCTGACCCACGATGCCAGTGGCTCCAAGATCAATGAGAAAATCAATGGGGACAGGGGGCAACCCTATCTTGTGCCCCGTCGCAGTGAGAATGTTCTTGAGAGGCGGTTATTGACCCTTACCTGACCCATAAGGTCTGTGTAGAGCAGCCTAACCCACCCAATGAATTTCGGGCCAAACCAGAAACGTTGCAGCAACAATAAGAGGTAGGGCCACTCGATGGAGTCAAACGCCATCTTGGCGTCCAAAGACAACACAACAGCGTCTTCCGCTATGATGTGTTTACGGCCCAGGACATTGTGGAGGCAACCGATATTTAATGCAGTGTTGCGGTTTGACATAAAGCCAGACTGGTGAGCATGGACTAATGACTCGAGGACAGGGGTAAGACGGGCAGCCAGGAGCTTCGCAAGAATTCTGGCCTCGCCGTTAATCAGGGAAATTGGTCTATAGGAGTAGCAACTATCAGCAGGTTTCCTCGGCTTACGGATAACCACGATAGATGTCAGTCGTTGATCCAGCGGCAGGATCCCTTTTTCGTAGCTCTCATTATACATGTCATGCAGGTGGGGCACGACAAGCGAGGCGGTAGACTTGAGAAATTCAATTGGGACCCCGTTGGGCCCCATAGCCTTCCCCGATTGTATGCTGTTAATTGCGGAGCCGATCTCCTCGTCGGTGAGATTGACTTCAAACTCGTCCCTTTTCTCCGCAGACAGGACAGGCAGACGCATATCTGCCAGTAAGTGGCGAGAGTCATCCGCCATGGCCACAACCGAGGGCGTGTATATCCGCTCCAGGTGATCTGCAAAGGCATTTGCGATTGCCTGGGGGTCTGTTAACGTCCATGTGTTATCAAGTGTAAGGCAAGGGACCCACCACTCAGACTGTGACGTGTGGCCAGTAGTCGTGCACCAGCCCGCTCCCAGGCTAGGGTTTTATATTCAAGTTGCTTTGTGGTTAGACTATGTTCTGTGAGCTCACTAGGGAAATGTGAGTGTGCCATCTCAAGTTGCAGCAGTTCTCCCTCAAGCTGTTCTAGCTGTAAATGTTTTCTTATTATACCCCACCTTGAGAGCCAATGCCTTACCCCTCACCACTGTTTTAAAGACCTCCCATATTGTCTGCGCCGAGTTCACCGACCCGACATTTTCTTTGAAATAGTTCTTGGACTGTGAGATTAGGCTCTCTTTTATATCTGGTATCCGGAGCAGTCAGGGATTAATAACTATGGTGTTGTGCTGCCGCCGATTGTAATGTGTGAACTCCACCCACACCGGGGAGTGACCCGAGATGCCCCGGGGTAGACAGCGTAGTTTGTGAAAGTTATTGATATGGACCGATTGCGTCAGGAAAAAATCAATCCGGAAGAGACTGCCATGAGCACCTGAATGGTAGGTATAGTGTATCAGGTCTGGATGGAAATAGCACCATATATCAATGACGCCCATGGCTGTGAAAAAGTCTGACATGTGCGTGCTAGAACGGTGCTGGGGGCGTGCGGGTATCTATCTACTAGGTCATTTGGAGTCATATCAAAATCTCCCCCCAGAATTAGCGGACCCGTTGGGAGATCTAGCAAGAGTCTTCCCCAGGTCGGCCAACGCCTCCCTCCCCAGTGCTGGCGGAATGTAGGCTGAGACAACATTGAGGGGTTTCCCTTCCCAGCGAGCCTCCAAGACCACAAATCTTCCTTGGGGATCCTCCCACGTACATGTCGGTGTGAGTGCAAGATTTCTTTTCTCCAATATACCTGTACGCCTGGAGCCGGAAGTGTACCCTGCATGAACAAGAAATTTGTAACCCCAAAGGGACAGAGCTTTGCAATTATTACCCACCAAATGAGTTTCCTGTACCAGGACTAGATCAGGGGCGTGGCGTTTAAGGTGTTGCAGCACCAGGCCCCTCTTCAGTTTGTCCCCTAACCCATTGACGTTCCACGTCAGAGCGGAAAGTGACGTCTCTATAGAGTTATTAGTCATGTCACAGGTAAGGGTAAGTATATGTGAGCCCCGGAGTGAACCCCGCGGGCAGCCCGGAAAGATGCTTGCCTCCCCCTCCGGCTGTCAGAAAGGGGGCAGTATGTAGGCAAACAGAGTTTAGGTAGCGGCTGGAAACCATAGTGAACCTGAGTGACGATTATGTCTGTGACTGGGTGCAATGTTGCATACAATGGACTTTGAATACAAAAAACATAACAACCGCCACCCCCTCCCTGCCAGTGGATCTAAAACTACCCACTCCCCAACAAGGCAGAGTGCCTGTCGCCCTGCCCCTCCACAATAACAGAGGTGCCTGGTGGGCAGCCACCCCAGCCCAAATCTGAACATAATTCAATAAACAAGCCTCAAAGTAAGTGTGGACCTCCTCCCAGAGTAGGCTACATGGCAAGCACAGTAGAAAAAGTGTCACCCCCCCACCCCCGAAAGTCAGTAGGTAAACGTATTGCGTCCTACTTCATGGTTCAGCAGTGTCCTAACGAAACCTCCCAACTAAAGACCCCAAACATTCGCACATGGATACGTAACCGGCGCATCCAGAGTCACTTATCTGTGGGGTTTGACTTAAAGGTGGGTCAAAATCCGAGGGTTCCTCCGCTTCCAGGGGGCGGCTCATTGTCTTTAGCAGCGGATTGAGTCTGGGACTCAGTGGCGGGCTTCATCCTATTGTGTCGTAGACCAGTTTTTTTCTCGGTGGTGGGTCTCCCCACTCGGAGCCACCCTTCAAGCCAGTCCCATGTGTCTTCAGGGGAGGAGAAGAACCAAGTGTTTCCCTCTGCAACAACAAGCCGCTTTGCCGGAAAAAGCATAGCATACTTAATGTCCCATTCTCTCAGCGCCTTTCTAACCATTAAAAAGCTGCTCCTCTGATTTTGGACTTTCGTGGTGAAGTCCGGAAAAATGGTGATGGCACTGTTCTCTATAGTGAGTGGCGGACAGGAGCGTGCGGCCTGAAGGATAGCATCACGATCTCGGAAGTTAATGACTCTTGCTATTATTGGTCGAGGGGGAGCTCCAGGCTTAGGTCTCCCCCGCTGGGATTCGATGAGCCCGTTCAATAGAGAAGTAGTTGGATAGTCCCTTTGGTTTTAGGCGATTGGAAATTAGGTCCTCGACAAAGATCAGTAGCCGGGCCCTCGGCCTGTTCTGGGCCCACTAGGATGTGGAAGTTGTTTCACCGCGCACGCCCTTCGTAGTCATCCAGTTGCACCTACATCTTGGCTTGGGTATCTCGGAGCTGCTGTACTTCTTGTTTAAGTTGGGAGATTTCCTTTGTGAGTTCCGTTTTGACCTCTTCAACCTCTTTGACTCTAGCGACCATCTTCCAGAGGTCCACTCTTATGAGTGAGACATCAACATTCACTATGTTGATTCGGGTCTCCAGGAAGGTATGCACTCCATTAATGGCGGTCATGACATCTTGAAGCATTAGGTCTTGTGGGGCGGGTGAGGATCCTGCTTCGCCGCGGTGCTCTGACCGGGGGACCCCCTGATCTTCTCCGGATTTAGACCATGCAAACTTGTCGAGTTTGGTCTGCATTGAAGTCTTTGTACCTCTCCCCCCTGCCATGATCCTATTGTGGTTGGCAGGCGATAAGAGGCGTAGATGGGGCCAAGACCGGTAGTCTCAGGCGGCCTGTCAGGTTTCCCGGTCCGGGCACCCGCAAGTGGTGTAAAACGACGGACGTTGATGACCCTTCTCTCACGTCACTGACTGTCGTGGCAGGAGAAATACCCAGTCTCCCGGGAGTGCAGTGCGCCGAGGGGTCCTCTTTTTGCACCCGCTATGAAGGCACCCCATTTTGTAAACAGGTATATCTTCACATTGTGCTCCCCCACTGGTGTCACGGGGCGGGGGGGGGGCCCCAACGCAGGCCACAGGAGTGCAGTTCAAGGACCTCCTAAAATATCAGGCCAACATAGTGTCTCACAGCCACCGACCTGGGAACTGGTACAGGAGCTCTCACCTCATCTATCACACTTTAGGTCCGTAGTGCGGTCTCAATCCCAGCCTCGTTGGCTGTCTCGCCTTCTCTCCGATCGCGGCACCCCCACTGTTTACCGGCCGCTCGCAGGTGCTCTCACGGGGTTTCCTCTGGTACTTTCCCTGGTGGCCTCACTGCAGGGCTTCACCTCAGGGCCAGTGGGGGGCCTTCCGCCCATGCTGGCACTAATCGGGCCACTGCCGCAGTACTGGGACGCCGCTCGACCTCAGGGCCCTGGGAAAGCTTCACGTCTGCGCCGTCCTCTCAGGGGGCGGCGCGTTGCCGTCAATCGCCGGCGGAGAGCAAAGCTTCACGGCTCCGCTCCCCCACCTCGGGTTGAGGAGTTCCTCCCGTGGGCTGCCTCTGATCGTCACGCGTCCACAAGCCTCGCGGCAGGCAGCTTCGGCAGATGCAGAGCACCGCCGGCTCCGGGCTCTGATTTCCTACGGCAGTATCAGCGCGGTCGCCACGGCGCCATTTTGTTGCTTCTCCCCCACAGTAGACTCACCACATTCTTGTCTAGTTTTCGCACCTTCAGGCGTTAGAGTTCTGGGTAACCAGCACAAGCCACAGCCAGGGCATAAAGTCCACTGGAATCAGAGTTCAGAGTCAAGTTTCTGATCAGGATTTGTGATCGATGATGGGCGAGGGCTTCGGAGCCTTGCTAGCATGCGGCCATTCTTGTTGGCTGCTGGTCACTCTCCCCTTTCTACCTTTTTGTGTCCCTCACTTACACCTAAACCACCAACTCCACCTGGTCAGTCTTTTATGTACAATTTTCCTCGAAGTCTCCTTTTCTCCTCACCTTAACCTCTGCTCGAACATGTTATTGTCCTCATCCCAGGCCCCTACTTTCTCACCTCCTCCCTACTTTCTCATTACCTCTACCCCACCCTACCTCCTTCCATAACTGCCTTTCTCTCTCCCATGACACTCACCACAAACTAACATTCTAACCTTCTACTACTGACTGCCCTGCTCTTTCAATCCACAATTCCCCCAGTATTCTCTTTGCACATTACATCCATTGTCTCTTTTTAACTCCCCTCCACTTAATGCTCTCCCTCGACCCCTTATCTGACGTACGAAGCGTTTGCAGTGCCACCCAGTATTTATTTATATCCTTGTCCCAACCCTCGATCCTCTCCTCCTCTGCCTTCGTCTCCTCCAGTTCTTGGCATCCTGTGCCATCCCTCAGTCTTACATGAGGCATTCCCCCAGGATATGGAATCTTTATACCAGTAGGAAGTCTTTTAGTTGGATTTAAGAACCCCTTGTATACCACATTTTTTCATGAATGGTTGTGATATTACTAATTTGCTGTTTTTCTCGTTGAGAGCATTTCTGCTGATTTACTAAGACGAGGAACAGCCAAATATTTACAGGTGCCATCTCGGACATCAGCTTCAACTACCTAAACTTCTGCATGCTGGCACAGCTGTGTATTTTAATCCACAAAGCTAACCTCCCACAGACTAGATTGATCCAGAGGAACCTAAAGGCTCTCAGTTTGCTTCTGGATCTTCACATAAAGCTGGCCACATCCTGGACACAATAGTCTCATAGCCTGGACTTAGCACAGTAACAGGAAATCATCCCATCATCATAAGAGACCACATTTTGTCATCTTCATTGTTGGCTTCATAAATCGGCAGTGTTATGGAGATATGTACAGCGCACTATCACCCAGTAGTGTATCCTGGTGCTGTAATATTAATAGCTATCAAAAGGCTTTCACAAACTCTTTCTCCCTTAAGGCATCCACACAACCAAGCCATTGACTTAAGACTCCTTGCCTTAATGGAGAAATGAGGAGAAAATAGAAGTCCCTGCGTTTCAGCGGCAACAGAAGAACATGATGGACCGCAGTGAACACGACAGTGCTCCACTACTTGAACAGCATCTCCATGGCAAAACACCCTACAAAGAAACCTCTACGAATTCCACAACCCATGGCGCATTATGGCAAAGATCATTCCTTTTCAGTCTGTGTGTAGTGCTATAGCAAAGTACCTTGTTTCTTCAGCAAGCATGCTAGATCAACACATCAGGCGGAAAGTGCCTGCCTTGACTGTGATTAAAATGCATTGACTGACTGTCATCAGTCGCTGGGCCCCTTCAATCAGCTCTCCTTCTCGCAAACATCTAGTCAGAGCTAACTGCCCAGCCACCTTGCTGTCAAACTCCTGTCCTACACAATTAATAAAGAGCATCCTTTTATCACAGCTTCGAGCACCACTGCTTTGTCCAGACTTCACTTTATCCGAATTTCACCATGCTTCAATGCTTCCCTCAGCTTTCTACCAGACCTCATTGAGTCCTTCAACCGGGGAGATATTACGGCAATTCCGACGACCGATAATCTTAACACTGGGATACCTAAGAGACCTACACAACTACAGAATAGACCAATGATTGAGACTATCAGAACCTTTAAACTCCGCTAGTTCAAAGCTGATCTTAACCTGTGGCAGATGGAAGAACCACCAGCTTGTGATCTTCTGATCCCATGAATTTCACACACCAGCAGCACCATCAACAAACTTGAGACACCAGGATACTCCCAAGTGAACCAAGTCACTTGCAGTGCCTTCTAAATCGTATATCTTCCATCACTTAGGTTTTCCCTTAGAAATCCCAGTCTGCCATCTCCGTTTTCATTCCAAGTCTTGCTTTGGCTAAGCCAAGGTAATTTGCCTGAAGAGTGCAAAGAATCCAAAATGTGGCAGCAATTTAACTACTGCATCTTACCTATAGGGCCACATCTCACCTGTCCACCAAGGTCTTCACTTGCTATCTGTAGCCTGAAGTTTAACTTTCGAGAAGTTTAACCTTTGAGGCTCTTGCCATCACCCACAGGGGCATCTAAAGTAGGTGCTTCTTCTTTAACACTCTCTACATCAATGTCAAAAGAAAACCTGCTGTGCCTGCCTGCTCTCACTGCATGCTGGCACCCCTTAGCTCTCCCCGTCCATACAAGAAGTGTATCTGTGAAATGTCTTTTTCCATACAGACAAGAAAACTCATCTCTTCAAAATAGTTCAAGACCAGTAGAACCAATTTACAAAATTCCCCAGTGGGGCTGAGGTTTAAGGCATAACTTTTGACCTTGGTGCCGTGGCCAGAAGTTGTGTAATTGGCAGTTGTATAGCACTGTGAAGTCACTGGACTTTCACATTTTAGTGTGAGACATATTAATATGCATGGAATGACCACAGGCAACCAACCATAACAAGAAAAAGCCCTATTTTATTTAAAGAGTGGTAAGAATTGGTGAAATCACAGATTGCTAATCTGTCCAATTGTCAACTCCTCTGCAACCCCTTAGATTTAGTTATGGAATTTGTCGAACAGAGTTTGGATAACTAAATAATTATCAGGTTTGAGTAAAATAGTTTTACCAGTAACAGATTTGTTTACTGTTTAGGAAACTTATGAGCACCCGCTGCTGACAAGTAGCTCCATGTCATGTGCCAGTCTTGGCTTTTTATATCACAGCACATTGCATTCAGAAGCATCAACCTTTGCTTTTATCTTTGTAATTATGGTTTAAAACAGGGGTCTGCAACCTTTTAAGTAATAAGAGCAACTTAAGTTCTATGGAAATCCTCCAGAGCTACTAATATGATTAGTGTTGTACAGTCACCACATCAGACAAGATCACGGTAGTGGTCACCAAATGCAACACTGTCAACAGTGATTACCAAGTGCACTAGGCAGGGTTGCCAGCAATAACACAAAAAAGACTGCATCTATTTGGAATTCCTACAGGTGGATAAAACATAACAACCGTAGTTGTTGGAAAGCTCCTTTCGCCAAGGTTATAGTAGGAGTAATAAGCCTCCCCAACTCCGCGTGATTTATCATTGAAATGTGAGCTTTAAATATATTTTGGAAATTCAAAAATTTTCTCTCGGACATAAGCTTAAGAGTTCTGAAAATACACATAGCTTCATCTTGAATAGATGGTTTACAATTTTGGTATATGTATGTTAATTCAGCCTAGCAAAAGCTTCTAATTTAGTAGGCTGGGCTGCAGAGAGCAACTTCGTAGCTGTAGAGCTACCAGTAGCTCTTGAGCTAGTAATTGGATAAGCCTGGTCTAAAGCATCCAAGCATGTCAACTGGCGTTGGCTAAAAAATATTTGGGGAAAGCCTGGACTTGCAGACGTTTTCACGCATGACATAAGGTCATCTGGAAGTCAGTAAAATTGCCTATCAAAAAACACCATCTAAAACAGTTCTCAATACAACATTTCACATTATTCCAGATTAGCATTACAGCAATAGCAGAAGGCTACCTAGATTTCTGGGACTAATGGTAACCTTGGACTCTTTAATTCACAGCCACAATGTCAACCTTAAACGTCTTGTTCACAGCCACATCTCTAGGCATCTGGCAATGACAGGGACTAATTGATAAAACAAATCCATTATATTGCCATCGCTTGAACTCCCCCGCCCCACGTTCCTCTCTCTCTCACCTTCTCCATAACTAATGTTCTGAGTCTGGGTTTAAAAAATACCTAATTGGAATAGTATTTCATTTTTCCCAGACCCATGAAAGAAGATAATTTCCTTCACGGCGGTTGGAGGAACTGGACACTTATCCCTACCTGTTGTGTGCAAATCACAGCAAAGGATTATTCCAGGGGTGCTCTGATCTCCTGACAACATGCTTGGGGAGCTTATTTCTGTGAACCCCCATGAACTCTGTGCCCCTGTCCAGACCACCTGTAGAACACAGGGAAGAGGTGCTTCTTCTTAAAACCGGGACAAATGATCACCCAAACAGAAGTCTGAACCCTTTGCTTCACTAGTATCAAGTGGGTGACTAATAATTCAGGACCATACCCACCAAAATCTAGAGTAGATCGTTCCAAGAATGACAAGCACAAACATGCATGGAATATTCCCTCACTTTCCTCCCCTCTAAATAATTACAGTGAGATGATATGAGGAGCCTCTGCCATGCGGGCACAGCACTGAAATGCTTTCCACGTATGCTACACTGGATTCATCTCCTTTTCCAGCTATAGTATGGAATATCTACAAGCCTAAATGATCTATCTTTTGTCCTATTACTCACCCTTTTCCTTCAACACCGGCCAAGGTTCAGTGGCAGACTCCCAATAAAAGCAGATCTCTGGTCTTCATACTCCTCAAAAGACTTCATACAGCGCAGACGGTCTTTCGGATTTGGAGGCAGGCCCTGCGTCGTATGGGATGGTGGAATACCCTAACTGGGGAGACTCCCCTCTGGGGCAATGGACGCTTGCCGGAGCTGGCGGCTCTGCGGGGATTCACGGGTTGGGATAACATTGGAATATCATCGCTGGGCGACGTACTGTCGGGAGTTACGCTAAAATCGTTCCAGGAATTAAGCCGGGAGTATGACATGCCACGAACCCAGTTTTTCCGATACCTGCAGTTTCGCCACGCCATTGCCCCGTACTTGGAGGGTCTGGAGTCCGTGCCGGAGTTCAGCCCCTTGGAGGCGAGGGTGTTGATGGGTAACCTGGAAACCAAAAAAATTTCACGCATTTACCAGTCGCTGGTTGTTCATTGCTCCCCCTCGCTACTGTAACGCCCTGAACGTCTCAGGATCGTTTAACAGACACGACAATGAGGACGCAACCACTTGTGAAGGGTTAGTTCTTTTAATGAAGGCAAATAAAATACAAAGAACAAACAAGAGTTATAGTCACTGGAATCCTCCAGGCTAAGTACGTTACCAGCCCACAGCACGGATGGTCCTAACCGTCCTCTGCATATACGCCGATCCCGGCGTATGCCAACAGAGGGCAGAAATGAAATGGCCGACAATGCCAATCGGTAGGCTGTGAGGGGCACGAAGAGTGTTGGGGAGAATCGAGGAGTCAGGGAAACACCCAGCCGGGGTCTCTACCTGAAGGGAGCAGCCGCTCAACCTCTTCCTCAGACTGCACCGGGACGCGGAGTCACCTCCTGGTGATGCGTCACCGATACCCCAATCACAAGCAAGAAGACTGAACCGAGAGCAGCCGCTCGATCGATCCTGTGGACTTCCGAGTCTGTAACGCGGCAAACACCTCCTGGTGTGCGTTACAGCTGGCAGTCCCTGTGTCTCTGGTCGGGCTGGGAGTTACGACTCCAACCAGCAAAAGCGCCACTGCGCTTGGACTCAGCCGAGTCAAAAAGCGAAGCTCAATGGTTGACCGGTAGAGCTTCCGGGTCCTTCACAGGTGACGATGGGGCAAGACACGGCCCAGGGAGTAACGACTCGACCTACCTCCGTTCTTGCCTTACTGGAGCACCACTCCGGAACACTGCTCTTCACGAAGCAGGTGCGTCGGTGTAAACACAATATCCGACAGCCTTGTACCTCCCGGTTCCTCCCTTTATAGGGCGTGTTTTCCTTGAGTTATGTAACAGCTCTCCTGTTTACATAAGGGCGTGTTTCCCTTGAGTTATGTAACAGCTCTCCTGTTTACATAAGGGCGTGTTTCCCTTGAGTTATGTAACAGCTCTCCTGTTTACATAAGGGCGTGTTTCCCTTGAGTTATGTAACAGCTCTCCTGTTTACATAAGGGCGTGTTTCCCTTGTATGACAGGAATTCTTGACAGTACATCCTCCCTCTCAGCGGCTCCCCACGGGTCCAGCGCTGGCAGGAAAACGCTGATGGAACAAGGAGACCAAGCGCGGAGCATGAACCCCTTCAGCCGGTTCCCATGAATGCTCCTCCGGGCCATAGCCTTTCCACGCAACCAGGTACCACAGCTTCCCCCTGCGCCATTTGGACGCCCGTATGCCCGACACTTCATACTCCACCTCCGACTCCACGCATACCGGCCGAGGTGTCCCAGACGGCTTGGAGGGTGCTGGTTTGAGCAATGATACATGAAAGACAGGGTGTATCCGCAATGACTGGGGCAAGCACACGTTCACGTTCACGGGACCCATACACTTGGTAATTCGATAGGGGCCCATGTACTTGGGATGGAACACACTGTTCTTTCGAAACCTCATGTTTCTTGTGGATATCCAGACGTAGTCTCCAGTGCGGTACAGTGGCCCGGGCCTTCTCTTCCTATCTGCCGCAGCCTTGTATCTTCTCTTGGCCTCTATTAGGACAGCCCTTGAGCGCATCAACGTGTCTTTTATGTGTGCCACCCTGTCCGCTGTGGCGGGAATCCTGTCCTCTCTGAACGGATGTAGAAATGGCAAGAACCTGGGATGTTGGCCATAGTTGCTATAGAACGGAGATGACTGTGTGGAGCTGTGAGTGGCGTTGTTATAGGCTATCTCTGCAACCCATAGCAAGTCGACCCATTCTTCCCTGCCCTGGTCCACAAAACATCGCAGATACTGTTTGAGCGTTTGGTTCAGGCGCTCGGTTTGGCCGTCCGTTTGAGGGTGGTAGCTGGTGGACAGGGCGGTCTTAACATGCAGCGCAGTGCACCAAGTCTTCCAGAATTGCGCAGTAAACTGCGACCCCCGGTCCGACACGATCACCCCAGGTAATCCATGCAGTCGTACCACATTCTTTAGGAGTAGTGACGCCAATTCCCCGGCCGTAGGGACTCTCTTGCAGGGGATGAAGTGCCCCATTTTCGTCAAGTAATCCACCACCACCAGTATTGCCGTCATCCCCTGGTCTACCGGTAGGCCCACCACGAAGTCCAGTGATATGCTATCCCATGGTCTATCCGGGGTCGGAAGTGGATGTAAGAGCCCTTGGGTTCGGCCATGGTCGGCCTTCATGGTAGCACACGTAGGACACTCCTGTCCCGACCTCCTGACATCCACTCTCATGGTTGGCCACCAGAAATGCCGTCCCATGCTAGCCACCGTTTTTTCAAAGCCCAAATGACCTGCGCATGGAGAGTCATGGCACCAGATGAATGCTTGTTTCCTTAGCCTAGGCGTGGGTATCAATAGGCACCTGCCCTTCAGGGGTATCCCGTCCTTCAGCTGCCATTCTCTGTGACTGAGGAGCCACCTCCGCCATGCGAATGACCTGATCCCTCTCTTTATTCCCCTCAGGAAAGTATCCGGTTGGATAACCCCCAATACCATCCTCGGGGAAATGATGGAACGCTCGGTTGCAGGCAATGGTTCCTTAACTGCAGATTGACGGGACAGGGCGTCCGCCTTCCGGTTTTCCGTCCCCGGCCGATATGTGATGCGGAAGTTGAACCCCGCAAAGAAGATCATCCACCGCAGCTGCCTGGGAGAAAGGTGTCTAGTGGCCGTCATGAACTGTAGGTTCCGATGGTCCGTGTACACCGATACCACATGTCTTGCCCCCATCAACCAATGCCTCCATTCGGTGAAGGCGTCCTTGATTGCGAGAAGCTCCTTCTCCGCAATATGGTAGTTGCGTTCGGCGTCGTTGAGTTTGCGGGACATGTACGCAACGGGATGAAGCACCCCTGTGTCGTGGTTGCGTTGGGACAAGATAGCCCCCAGCGCCACATCCGACGCGTCCGCTTCCACCACGTAGGGGAGATCCGGATCGGGGTGAGCCAACACCGGCGCCTTACCAAAGGCGCCTTTCAGGGCCTCAAAGGCTTTGTTCGCTTCAGGGGACCAGACAAACTCCTTGGACTTCCTCAGTAGCTGTGTGATTGGGGCCACCACTCCTGAAAATCCATCTATAAACCGCCTGTAAAAGTTGGCGAAGCCAATGAAACTTTGGACGTCCTTCACGCTTTGGGGCACCGGCCATTCTTTCACCGCCTTGATCTTTCGTTCTGCCATCTCCTGTCCCTCTGGACTCAGCATCACTCCGAGGAATTCCACGGATGTGACGTGGAAGTCACACTTGCTGAGTTTACAAAACAGCATGTTTTCCCTCAGCTTTTGGAGCACAGCTTTGACGTGGTGTACGTGCTCCTCCACACTGGACGAATAGATGAGGATGTCGTCGATATATACGACCACGTAGATATCCAACTCCTCTCTGAATACCTCATTCAAAAAGTACTGAAAGGCTGCCGGGGCGTTGCACAGACCGAACGGCATGACGAGGTACTCAAAAAGGCCGAACCTGGTCTTAAAGGCGGTCTTCCACTCGTCTCCGTCCCTCATGCGCACCAGATGGTATGCCCCTTTCAAATCCAACTTGGTGTAGATACGAGCTTTCTTGACCTGTTCCAGAAGTACACTGATGAGAGGCAAGGGGTACCGATTTTTTATGGTTATCGCATTCAATGCCCTAAAGTCCACACAGGCTCTCAGCTCCCCATTAGCCTTCGGGATGAAGAAGAGTGGCGAGGCGGCCGGAGACTTGGACGGGCGGATGAATCCTAGCTTGAGGAGTTTATCCAGGTACCCCCGGAGATGCACGTTTTCAGGCTCCGTCAGGGCATACAGCCTGCCGCTGGGAATGCTGGCCCCTGGCACCAGGTCGATCTGGCAGTCAAACTGTCTATGTGGTGGTAGCACTTCCGCCTTCACCTCATCAAATACATCCTCAAAACTGTGATAAGCCTGGGGGAGAGCCACATCTTTTTCTGCCGCTGTAGCCACCGTCTGACTCCCGCTCTCATCTGCGTCAAGGGATTCCGTTCTTATTCCACAATGCAGGATGCAATACGGTGACGTCATTTCGATGCGATGTGTTGGCCAATCCACAAAGGGGTTGTGTTTCTGTAGCCACGGCAATCCCAATATGACGCCATATTGGGGCGCTCGGATGATGTTAAAATCGATTTGTTCCAAATGGTTCCTCCCATATCTCATCGGAAGGACCCCCGTGTGCTGTCCGATGGGCCCCGTCACCAATCGCCTTCCGTCTACCGCATAGACGTCTTCGGGTACTGCTTTGGGAAGAAGCACTAGCCCTAGCCTGCATGCCTCGTTGTGGTCCATAAACATGCCAGTGGCCCCTGAATCCACCATGGCCACAACGGGTATCCACTGGTCATGCACTCCCACGTGCACCGTGATAAACAGGTGTCGTTGTCCCTTAGTGACCGAGTTGGAAAGTGAAGGGATGGATGAGTGACTCCGAGATGCCCCTTCTCTGGTCTTGGAGTCCTCTAGTTTTCCGCCGGTATGTCCACCACGGCTGTTACCGACCGGTTGGCCCGATAACGTGACGTCTTCGGTTTGGCAGGGCATTCACGTACGTAGTGGCCTTTTTTGCCACAATATAGGCACAATCCTTGTTTACGGCGTGACTCTTTCTCCGTGGCTGTGAGGCTCGCTCGTATTGCGCTGATGTCCATGGGTTCTCCCTTGGATGCGGTGGAAGTTTCAGGACTTCCCACCGTCACATAGGATGGAAGGGATTTTCCTTTTCTCCCATGATCCCCCTTTCTTTCACTTAGCCTATGTTCCAGCCGTAATACCAGGTTGATAAGGCCCTCACATGTCTTGGGTTGAGGGTCAATATGAGCCACGGCGTCCTTGAGCTCATCGCACAGCCCTTGATGGAAGAGCGCCGTCTGTTTAGCAACAGGCCACTTGGTTTCCGCAACCAGCCTTCGGAACGCGTTGAGATACTGCACCAGGTCGTTGGATCCCTGTCTCAACTCAAGCATTTCACGGTCCGCCGTGTACGAGTCAGCCCTTCTGTCGAATACCTTCAGGAATTCCTCGCGAAAAGCACCCCAATCACATAAGAGGGGGTCGTCCCTGCTCACCAGAGGTACGGCCCATTGTGCCGCGTTTCCAGCCAAATAGGATATAAGGAAAGCCACACGAGCCTGACTCGTGGGGAACGCCTTTGGTTTGCACGATAAATGTAGCGCCACTTGTGTGAGGAATACCTGCACTGTGTTAGGATCCCCACTGTACCTCTCTGGTGTTGCCAAGGGGATGGCTACCGGCATTTCCACTACTACCGCAGGGGTCTGGTTCGTGAGGGAGGTGCTGGGCGTGAGCGGGTCCAATTGGATAGCATCCAGTCTGGCTTTTACATCGGCTGTTTCTTGCCTAGAGGCAGCCACTTCAACTTGCATGGCCGCTAAAGCAGCCAGCACATCATCAAGTGTTGCCATGTCTGTTATCGACCGGGAGACAGTTAGTGTTATTAAGGTCGGATATTTTGTAACGCCCTGAACGTCTCAGGATCGTTTAACAGACACGACAATGAGGACGCAACCACTTGTGAAGGGTTAGTTCTTTTAATGAAGGCAAATAAAATACAAAGAACAAACAAGAGTTATAGTCACTGGAATCCTCCAGGCTAAGTACGTTACCAGCCCACAGCACGGATGGTCCTAACCGTCCTCTGCATATACGCCGATCCCGGCGTATGCCAACAGAGGGCAGAAATGAAATGGCCGACAATGCCAATCGGTAGGCTGTGAGGGGCACGAAGAGTGTTGGGGAGAATCGAGGAGTCAGGGAAACACCCAGCCGGGGTCTCTACCTGAAGGGAGCAGCCGCTCAACCTCTTCCTCAGACTGCACCGGGACGCGGAGTCACCTCCTGGTGATGCGTCACCGATACCCCAATCACAAGCAAGAAGACTGAACCGAGAGCAGCCGCTCGATCGATCCTGTGGACTTCCGAGTCTGTAACGCGGCAAACACCTCCTGGTGTGCGTTACAGCTGGCAGTCCCTGTGTCTCTGGTCGGGCTGGGAGTTACGACTCCAACCAGCAAAAGCGCCACTGCGCTTGGACTCAGCCGAGTCAAAAAGCGAAGCTCAATGGTTGACCGGTAGAGCTTCCGGGTCCTTCACAGGTGACGATGGGGCAAGACACGGCCCAGGGAGTAACGACTCGACCTACCTCCGTTCTTGCCTTACTGGAGCACCACTCCGGAACACTGCTCTTCACGAAGCAGGTACGTCGGTGTAAACACAATATCCGACAGCCTTGTACCTCCCGGTTCCTCCCTTTATAGGGCGTGTTTTCCTTGAGTTATGTAACAGCTCTCCTGTTTACATAAGGGCGTGTTTCCCTTGAGTTATGTAACAGCTCTCCTGTTTACATAAGGGCGTGTTTCCCTTGAGTTATGTAACAGCTCTCCTGTTTACATAAGGGCGTGTTTCCCTTGAGTTATGTAACAGCTCTCCTGTTTACATAAGGGCGTGTTTCCCTTGTATGACAGGAATTCTTGACAGCTACAGAAATTACGGGATGCGTGGGTAAGGGATGTGGGAGATCTAGACGAGGATTACTGGAGGGAAGCGTTAGCGGCCCCTAGGGAGGCGGCCATTGCAATGCGGCTGCGTCTCATTCAATTCAAGTACCTGCACCGCACATACTATACTAGACAGCGGCTGTGGCGGGCGGGTCTGATCGCCTCCCCAGATTGTCTTCGATGTGGATCGGAAGTTGGGACACTTCTACACACGGTGTGGAGCTGTGGGTCCTTATCTCGCTTCTGGAAAGGGGTATGGGATAGCCTGTCGGAAGTCCTGGGATGGGAGCTCCCTCGTACGCCAAGGTTGGGACTCCTGCACGTCATGGAGGGGATTGGGGGCAATGTCCATAAGCGACACTTGCTGCTACTAGCTCTTACCCTGGCCAAGAGAGACATTGCACAGGCCTGGAAGAACCCGCGGCCCCCTTCGGTGCTAGCCTGGAAAAGGGGACTTGATTTTTGTATGGGCATGGAGCAACCGATCTTCGTAGCTCGGGGATGCCCGCGTAAACATTTTAAAATCTGGCAGCCGTGGGCAGACTTCAGAGGCATTTGGTTGGAGCCGCCAGGGGACCAAGACCCAGGGCAGGAATTCTGAGGAGACAGGGCAGGCCAGGAACACGCCATGTTACGGATGGGGGCCGAAGGATGGGAGGGGGGACTGTAACAGTGACCATGCGATGGGGGGGGGGTGGGAACCGGGAGGAGGGGGCAGGGGGTTGGGAGGGGGAGGGGGAGAGGAGGGTGGGGGGGATAGTTTAGGTTTGAAAGTAGGTGTAGTATGTTCTTCGTTTAACAGTAAAACAAAATGGATTGTGCTGTTGTTATTGTGATACATCTGCCTGGCTGACGTACCTGGAGGTCAGGGCTCAGCAACTGTAATGCAATCATTTAATAAAATTTTGTTTTTAAAAAAAAGACTTCATACAGAAGCCACACTTATGAGCTCCGCTCTTCCATACAAGTATATCCACAGTGTAGTGTGCTACCTGTCCTTGGATCCTCATGAGGGACATTAAGTGTGTATGAATCAACTAAACTCAATACAACACTGGATCATCTCATAAGTTGGAGTATCTGGGCGTCTGTGATTGATCCATAATTGTACTCTTCCTTTAAATGCCCTTGCTCGCCTAGCTTGTCCTAATGTAGACCCATAGGTTGTGGGCATGAACCTCTCAAAGTTGACCTAATAAACGTATGATGTGCAGCCCGACACACCCTGCAGATCCATGACTTAAAGAAGGAGGAATGCCTTATTTTTAGGAGTCAGAGTCTAAATATCAACATAAAGGACAGACCTAGCGGTGGAGGTGGTAGTTTAGTGCTAATATCCCTGATATGCTTGGAGATATCCTATTCAGGTTATACTTCATTCAAGCACTTAATAGGGAAGCTCTTCTCATGCTATCGGATTCCACAGATGTGGACCTGAATTTGTATTACAAAAAGATCAATATCGGACCGGGTTCCTCATTATCTCAGCATTAAGTCCTGTCTTGTCAGAAGAAAGGCGGACATTCCACCTCTGTTTACTTCATGATCAGTTTTTGACAATAACCAACAGGATTCTCCCTTTTTCATTACCCTTTTCTGCAAGTTTCCTTTCATTTTATACATAGAGAAGCACCACTCAGAATGGCTACTGACATAAATAGCGTCTTACCGGTTTATGACAAATACTCCTGACCCCTTTCGGCATATCCAGAAGGGAGAACCATGTCGACCTACATTACAGAGACACAACTATCAGATGAGTTTTAATAGCCTATAGTTCTTTCTCTTTTAATCTTTTAAGAAGGCACATATATAGAATATTCAGCTTGCCACAACACAGTTTTAACCACTTGTTTTCAATAGGCACAAATAAAGAATATGCAGCTTCTTGCAACACAATTTTAGCCACCAGGTGACCTCTGGTTCAGGTAAGAATCACTTACCTAGGACATACTTTAGTTGCTGGTAAGGAGTGAACCCATGTGAAGAAGCATACACCTTTTTAAAATTAAAATACAAATAAAACCTTAGACGTAGGTGAAGGATTAATGATAGTCACTGCACATGGCAGGGTAACTGCACTTTTTCACGTATTTTTTCGCACATACCATTCCAACAAGAAATGATTGGGACTGAAACTGCAGTAACGATGGAGAAAAGGTTAGGTAGTCCCAAATCTGTTTAGAACATGTGTCCCCCACTGGACAGATTCAAGTGGTTTGTTTTAAACCTGAATCACTGAATGCTATGCCGTGATGCACCTGTACAAACTGATTTTGACTGCAGCACTCCCACGGAAGAACAGTGGCCTTTGTATATGGAAGCCTGGCTGTCATTGAAGACTGTTGGAGAAACAGGCTTTGTACTGTAAATAATTTGAATTGTAAGTACTTAGGAAGGTTGGCAACACATAATCTAAGATCAAGACAGCAGTATGGTTAGATAATGCCAGATTACAGTCGAGACTGGAAGTAAATGAACCTTAGGGAGAACAGCACTTCAGGAAGATGATAGATGCCAGGAATAGAGACTGTCAGGACAGGAGACGTTCCAGACACAGGAGCAGCAGACAGAATAGGTGTGCTGGGCAGAGACAGAGCATGCTGTCACTTTTCATCTCTAGATGTGCAATATCTAGTAGTAGGCGTTCTTAATACCCGTCTCCATTGCCCATCTGTTATTCCTCATTTGCAGGATGGACCCCTGGATCCCCATACTCTGGGCATGCACTTTAGAAGCCCCTCTAGCTATGCTTGCGTTGGTCCCAGCAGGTAGGAACAGGCTCCCCGCACCACAACTAACCTGCCATGTACAATATGAGAGCCTATTACATGCAATCTAGAGGGCGACAAATATTTAATATGTGACCCTAGTTAGAATCACAGAAAAGAGTTGTTTAAAATATTCTGGGATGCTAAAAAACCTCACAGAGTGCATATATTGCCTCAGATCAATTCTGAAAGCATTACTTTTTTTATTTTAAACATAAGATCCTAGAAAAGTCTGAGTTACCCATTTACAGTCATCAAACTGCCCCAAATTAATTTTTTTCTCCCCACTTTCAGAGCAAGCGGGCACGACATAGGTCTCTAACCTCCATGCTCAAAGATCATGTCTGTTTGTTTTAGATAGATCAAAAGTATAAATTATAGGCACATCTCAAATCTCCTCATTGTGGGATAATCATAGATGTTTACGGTCACATGCGACTTCAGGAATTTGAGTTTATCAAACAATATAACCGACCGTCTAATGTTTGACGAGGGAGGTGGTGGGAAGCTTCAATATCCGACACCACGGAAGCCTTGCTTCTTTCCTTTAATATGTCAGAAATCCAAATGGGCCTTTTTGCCTTCTGTGGCACAGTGCACTGTAAGATAGTACTGCAAAGCTTAGAAAGAAGAGTACATCACCAGTACGGCTCTTCAGTGATGTCATTTGTACCTCTCGAACCTTAGTCAACAGACATTTTAGCTGATCCTCTTCCTGTTTGAAAGCCATCACTTGTGATGTCTGCATTATTCACCATTTTCTTACCTGGTTATCAACACATACAGGAGACTACTAGCCTAGATCTTGTCTCACCATCACCTTCAATTCTAAATGTACACAGATGATGTCAAACCCCTCATTTGTTTGAGTGATCGTAACAATTAGCAGGTACTAGTAATAGTTTAAGGCACATTAGCTTATAGAAGCAGAGCTTTTGAAGTCTGAATCAGATGAAGACCAAAATTGTCATAATTGAGCAACCCCCCTACAGCCCCCACTCACCAGAGACCTTTCAAATGCTACCTTTACCCCCACCTGTTTTTTTTTAGGTCTCACCAAGGCAGTGCTTGCGCTCGCGCTTCATGACATGCTGTATTCAGGTATAGACTTGAAGCTCTGCCCATTTTCCACTGATCTATTTAATTGGCTCCTGTTACCATCCTTTCTAAATGGTTGCATTTGATTCGTCAATGGGCTTAGTTGGCCCTCCATAGTGTGCCTTTTCTACTTTTGTAACCTTCCATGAGGACTGGCCCTTTTACTTGTGTTGTTACTCGGGATGTTTGAATTACAGACTATGAGCACTATTTTCTTAAAGGACTTTCTCCTACCAGCTGTTGCAGGCGGGACAAGCTCTCCCACAAATGATTTTTTTTTTTTTAAACAGTTTTGTTTCACGGCTTCCAAACCCTCAGAACAAGTAGCATGTGACACAAAGGGCCATGTGTAAGTAAAACATATTTTTTTCTTTCTTTCAGAACGCACCAGACTACCTTTATCATTAACGTGGTGCCCTCTTTACTTTAATATGCACGGGTACCGCGCATTATCATGTCGCCCGCTTAATTTCATTTCAGATGCATGGGCAGGGCGCTTGATCACGGCGCCTGCTAAATTTAATATTCACCGGTGCCACGCATGATCACGGTACCCACTTAATTTGATATGCACGGGCGCCATGCATGATGTAGCACAGTGCCCTTTTGATTGTGTTTTTTTTGTTTTTTTTTTAAATCTCCGGCCCTCCCATTGCCTCGTCTGAGGGTGGGCCAACAACACTAGCCTGGGACAGGATAGGCATCATATCAGTGAGTTTAAAGCATGGGTGCTGCACATTATTTCACCTGCTTAATTTACTTTTATACAACTATTTTACTTGCGCTGCTGCTAAGCAGGAGGAATATGAATGCAACCTTTTTTAACTAATGAGAATAAAAACTGAGCCCGCTTTTGGATTTGTTTCACAATGACGGCTGCTGTCGCTGCACCAGTCGCGGTACGCTGTGGTGTCTGACTTTTGACCATCCACCATTCCTTGCTCTTCTCGGCTTCCCTGCTTCTGTTTTCGGCAAGCCCTCCCCGTTCCTGTACAACCCTTGTTTATTACTGGCATGGCGGCAGCATGCCGGCCACTTCAGGAGGCACGCGCATGTTTTCTTTTATCAACGCAACAGGGCTTTATTTTTTGCATCAAACTTACCCCCTCTTTTTCTTTCACCGATTTGTTTATCTATAAACCCCTAGACTGTCTGAACAGCTGCCTCCCAGAACTATGTGACGCCATTTCCCAATTGTCCTAACAATATGCTAACGTCGCTGTTCTTGGAGATTTTAATACACATGTTGATGTCCCAAACTGCTCCCGAACTGATTCAGTCATTGGCAGGCCTTAATCTTACCTAGTTAGTTGCTACCCCTACCCATAGAGCGGGCTGTATACTGGACTTCATTTTCTCAAACATCGCCAGCTTCCAAAGTGATGCCTCCTTGCTCCTGATATGGACGGATCATTTTCTTCTCACGTTCATTTTTTATGACGTGGGAAACCAACCAGCGATCAGTACAGCATCTGAAAGGAGGAGAAACTGGTGAAATGTCACGAAGGCATCCTTTGTGCCCTCCCTTCAATCTACTTTGCCATCCTTCACAGGCAGTCCCAATCGTAATACAATCCTTTTCAATCTATGCATCTCTAATGCACTGGACCTACTTGCTCCTTTAAAAAAAGGAACAGCTTACAGATGTAAGCCATTCTCCCCCCTGGTTCTCTACCGGCCTTGGAGCAGAGAAAAACCTCTGCAAGAGGCTGGAGCATAGCTGGATAAGGTCCTATGACCTTGTATCAAACATGCCTATAAGGCGGCCCTTAAAGTTTGCAAATTTACGTGGCAAACGATGAGAGAGCATTTCTTGTTGTGCGTCGAGAGTGCGGTTAACTTGTCTAAAGAAATGTTTAATATTGTAAAATCTTTTACCACACCGGAAGTTACTAAAAGTGCTTTTCATCCATCTCCTCCTCTGTTATAGACTCTCTGATTTCTTCAATGAGATAATTCAAAAACTATACACAATGTTTTCATCTGAAGTTTGCTTAGCTGGACCTTTAACATCGTCCGATAGCCCAGTATCTGCTCTATCGGAATCTTGCCTAATTCCCGAAAAGGACTCTCTTGAGGAGTTATTGAAATGGAATTCTGGCTCCCCAGATGATCCCTGTTCCCCTCAATTTTTAAACTGGCTGCCCCAAGTGTAAACCCTATTCTCTACAGGATCCAGAATGCCTCCTTGAAAACTGGAATTTTTCCTGCTGTATGGAAACAGGCTTTCTTATTACCGCTGCTAAAGAAGCCTAATGCAGACCCAGGGGTGTTTAGCAATTTTAGACCCATCTCATTGCTACCTGCACCCGCGAAGATCTTAGAAATGCTGGTTTATCACCATCTGTCTTCCTTTGTAGAAACTCTTGACTTGCTTCATGATACTCAATCCGGCTTCCGTGCAGCTTTTCTCAATTTTAAAGGGTGTTTAAAAGATATATAAAAAAGGATGGACACCAACTTTTTTAAACTGAACACGGACAAAACTGAGGTGCTCATTTTCAGTCCTTCACATTCCAAATGTGGCTTATTTCATCATCCTGCTTTTAGAAGTTAAGATCTGTCAGAAAGCTATTGCGTTTTCTTCCAGAAGAGACCCGAAAGATCATAATCCATGCGTTGGTGACGTCGCATTTGGATTACGCTAACCGCTTATATCTGGGTCTTCCAGCTTTCTTTTTTTATTTTTTTTTAATACTTTTTATTAACAAAAGTCAGCATTTCAATCCCATTACAGAGGACATAGCAATTCCGGCAACACTACCACAATAGGCCACAGAAAGTATTACAGAATAGAGCCTGGAAAGTCTAGGGCGAAGGGGGTTCTCCATTACGATGGGTATTCCACAGACCCCACACTCTAGTCCACTTCTTAGGACACCCTCGGGCCACATACACCATTTTCTCCCGAAACATTGATCAGTCCAAATCTTTCTCCCAATCTCGCACTGTAGGTGGGAGCTGCGCTCCCCATCGCTGGGCAATATTTCTCTTGGCAATCATTAGCCCCAAGGTAACCCACTGTGTTGTGTAATCATTTAGGTCAGTCAGCTCCCATATATTTAATAAGCATCTACGGGCTTCTAGGTGAAGACGTGTGGACAAGACTGCATTAATGGTGTTGTGTATGGAGCTCCAATAGTTGTGCACTTACTCGCATTCCCAAATTATATGCATAAAGGTGCCAACCTGGCCACAGCCCTGTCTGCACTCGCCCTTGTCCGACCTTCCCATTCGTACCAGGTGAGGTCCTGTCACATAAACCCTATGAAGGATTTTAAGCTGGACCAATCGGAGGCAAGCCGGTATGGCCACGACTCTGGGTGAGGAAACGGCGTCCTGCCATTCCTCGTCGTCCATCTCAATACCATCTTGGGACCATTTCTCTCGAAGTGTGTGAAGAGGATTTGGCATATTATTTATACGTTTTTTTATATATCAGAGAGATAGTCCTGTCTGGAATATGGCCATCTAGGACTCTATCTTCCAGTGGGGAGGACTCGGGAGGGGTGGTGCCACGCTGCCAGTAAGAATATAGGGCATGCCTAACCTGTGTGTACCGGAACAGTTCCGAATCAGCCAATTCAAATTGCTGTTGCAGTGTTGAGAATGATTTGATGTCTGTCTTATCCCACAGGTCACCCACCCGCGAAAGGCCTATGAGATCCCACTTGTCAAACCCCTTACTTTTCCACAAACTACCCAGCTGTTCTGAGTCCCACAACGGTGTAGCAAGTGGGAGTTTACGTTCCCATCCCAGGCCTTTAGAGGCTGTGTGCCAGACATGTACTAAGTGTTTGGTGGGGCCTGTTAGTTCAAAGCGTCGCAGTTTGGAATAAAGGGTTCTATTGTAATTCCCACCAGAGAGCATCCACCTATCCATTTTATAGCCTGGCTCTTCGGGTCGGGCGTAGGTACCGTGATTAATGGAGGCCAAGTGAGCCGCCCAATAATACTTTTTAATGTCGGGGAGACTAATGCCCCCATCATACCAGTTCAGGGAGAGTTTGCCAAGAGCGATACGCGGCTTTCCATCCCATAACAAATCCTGCTGGAGTCCCTCCACCTCCCTGAAGTAGGAGGCCGGGACCAGGTCTAAGGAATTTTGCAGGGCATACCAAAACCGAGGCAGGGACATCATTTTAAAAAGTGCCGCCTTTCCTAGTAGGGAAAGGGGGAGTGACTTCCAGTTATTTATGTCTTTTCGCAGCCTAAGTAAAGGGGGTGTAAATTCTGGGCATAGCAAAGTGAGGGATCCAGGGAAAGGAAGATCCCCAGGTACTTGAAGCTGTCAGTGCGTATCTGTATTGGGCACCCCTGCGGTGGGACCGGCTGCTCTCCCGCCACCACAAACAGTAGGGACTTACTCCAGTTGATGGAGAATCTGGAAAATTTGCCAAAGACTGTGAGGATATCTAGAACCACAATCAAGGACCGCCTCGGGTACGTCAGATAAAGCAGAATATCATCTGCGTACAGGGAGATTCGGTCTTCCCATTCCGGAGACCAGCGCATGCCTCGAATCATTGGGTTTCTGCGTATCCAGGCCGCCAGTGGTTCTAGTGCAAGAGCAAACAGGAGGGGGGGGGACAATGGACAACCCTGTCTGGTCCACTGACTTAACTCAAAGGTTGCAGACTTTTTGTTGTTGACAACCACTTGAGCAAGAGGTTGAGCATATAAAAGTTGCACCCACTGAATATACTTCTGGCCAAATCCCATCTTCTCCAACACCGCCCAAAGATACGGCCATTCAATGGTGTCGAAGGCCATGGTTGCATCGAGAAATACTATAATGGCGGGCTCCAGGATGGAGGCTGCCCTGCCCAGAACGCCATGTACCATATACAAGTTAAGTGCAGTGTTTCGATGCAGAATAAAACCTGATTGGTCTGGATGGACCAGCGCCTCGATCACTGTGATCAGCCAGTTAGCCAGCAGTTTAGCCAGGATTTTGGATTCCGCATTTAAAAGAGAAATCGGCCAGTACGACCCGCATGCAGTCTTGGGCTTCCCTTCCTTGTGTATAGTGATTATGGTTGCCATCCTCTGGTCTATCGGTAGGCACCCTTTGTTTCTGGCATCCTCATACATGGTCTTAAGATAAGGGGCCAGCCTGTCTGGTTTGAGTTTGTAGAGTTCGATCGGTAATCCATTGGGGCCGGTGGCTTTACCTGATTTGAGGGATCTGATTGCTGTGGCTATTTCCTCATGGGATATGGCACTATCTAGAAAGTCGCGGTCAGTAACTAACAGCGTGGGCAACGTTATATCCACTAACATCTGGCGGAAGTCCTCCACGGAATAAGGAGTCATTGAGGAGTAAACCGCGCTCAAGTGGGTTGCAAACCTGTCCACAATGCCTTGGGGATCTGTGAGGGCCTCACCCCCCTGTCCATGGAGCTCGGGCACCAGCAGGCTGGCCCACTCTTTCTTATCTAACCACGCTAGCAATTTCCCGGCTTTGTCTCCCATCTCATACAACCATCCCTACGCAGCTCTCCCCAGGGCTTTAGCATGGTCAGTCGCCAACGCTCTAAATTCCTTTTGTTTCAGAGTGAGTTGGTGACGTCTAGCAGGTGTGTTGTCTGAAATCAGGTTAGCCTCCAATTGGCTAATCTCCGTCTCAATGGCTTCCATTTCCCTCCAACGCTCTTTCTTTTTCCCCGAGATTAAAGAGAGCCCCTGACCCCGGATCACAGATTTGAAGGACTCCCATAGGGTCTGTGGGGAGTCCACCAAACCCTCATTGTCAATAAAATAGTTATTTATAGCCGCTAGGAGTTCCTTGTGGATTTCTGGATCTCGAAAATACCACGGGTTGATGGGGGCCACCCATCCCACCTGTCTGGGGTTGGGAACCACGTGGAGCCAAATTGCCGAGTGGTCAGAAATGCCTCTTGCAAGATGTTTAATTTTACGAATGTGGGCAATTTGGGACGCAGGGATGAGGAAATAATCTATACTCGAGAGGCTCCCATGGGCCCCGGAATGAAAGGTGTGTTGCACTGTGTTTGGATGGTAGGACCTCCAACTTTCCACCAACCCCATAGTCTCAAGGAAGTCGGGGAGCCAGCAGGTAGAGGAGCTAGCTGCACGTGGTGGATGTCTATCTAGTGTACCCGAGACCACTGAATTCAGGTCCCCTCCCAAGATTAACAGACCCACCGGAATAGCTAACGGGATCGCCCCTAGGTCCCTAAAGGTTGTGGCTTGTAGACCGGGGGGCACATAAACCGATAGGAGTGTGATGGATTGACCTTCCCATGTGCCCGTAACCCCAATGTATCGCCCTCGATGATCTGTCCAGGTCTGCTGTACTGCCAGTGGGGAAAGATTTCTTCATCATAATACCCACCCCTCGTGAGCTAGAAGTAAATCCTGCATGAGCCAACAGTCTATAACCCCCCTCGGTGTAGGGCCTTGCATGCCCTACCAATAAGATGTGTTTCCTGAAGTAGTGGCATGACGCTTGATGTATTGGAAGACAACACTACGCGTTATCTTATCCCCCAGCCCGTTGACATTCGAGCTTAACAATTTAATCCCGCCGCCATCTCGTGCAGCCATGGCCAGTCGAAAACTCTCATCCCCTTTACAGAGAGTCCAATGTGTGTGCCTACTTCCCCGTCTAAAATTACAATAGTTGTTGCTGAAATAAAGAACACAAAAAGAACATAACAAAACGCACCCATCCAACAGCCCCCCATCCCGCTGCCCTGCACTCTGGGCCTAAAACTGCCCATCGAAAAAGTGCCTGTCACCCTCGTAAGGAATTCAAAAGTGAAGAAAAAAGGGGGGAATTTAAAGTGCTCCATGTCCCTACCCCCGGCCATGTCACACGCAAGTCCCTATGAAAGCAAATCTCCTCATACCATCTAAGTCTACTGGCCCCAACAATCAAACACCAAGAAACCACCCTCCCTGACCCACCCCACACCAGGTCACAGTTACTCTGTTCAAAAGCCGCCGACAGCCAGGTCTCAGTCTCAAGTCTTCCAGCTTTTTTGACTCAAGACTCCAAATGATACATAATGCGGTGGTCAGGCTGATTCAACGGGTCCCCTTTCTTTATCACATCTTCCCTCATTTAAAGCAGCTTTATTGCCTTCCGGTTCCCAAGAGGGTTGAGCGCAAAGCCCTGACATTGTCATTCAGAGCCATATATTGGCAGAAGTCCACAATACTTTAGGAATAGGCTTAGCCTGTACCATCAGGAGAAAGCCTTGAGATCTAACCACCTGCGACTCCTGCGCATCCCGAGGTTTGCTAACGTTTGTCGAGGTGGCAGGTCTTTCTCTGTACTGACGGCCAAGCTTTGGAACACCTTGCCCATCCATGTCCGCAAGGCCGAGTCTGAACACTGTTCCAGGAAAGATTTAAAAACCTGGCCCTTCAATCAAGTTTAGATAGTAATGGCCAATCCTGTTCTTCAATCTGGCTTTAAGCGCCGGAAAGCCTGTGCTGTACTAGTGACTTTGATTAAACTCATCGTCCGACATGCTTCATCTTCTAACATGGCAGCTTGTTCCCGGGGTTTGCTTTGGTAGCCTAATCTTGACTCCACCGCATCGGCTGCAGGTCAGGAGGCACTGCTGCAGATCCACGCCTCGTACAGCCTCACTTCATGGGCCCCATCTGCACTGATCACAGCGATATTAGGCAGATTGTGGGTCTCTTAAATGGAGTGACGTTAATGCTCAACCGCCATCTTGCCATGGCTGGCCACGCCCCCCTACTTCTACCCCAACTCAATAGAAAAAAATTCAGGGTTTGTTCAATAGAGTTCTCTTTTGACCAAATCTCAGCAGTGGTCAAAAACCTACACTGAAGCTCCCAAGACGTCCTGAATATACAGACGATATAAAACCAAGCAGCCAGATTAGCATAACCCTTAAAGAACGTCACTGCCTCCGAGTGGCTCAGGTAATCAAGCTCAAATTGGTTTGTTTCTTGTTCAAACGTGGACGATTTTTGGGGAGAATCCTTCTAAAATGGAAGTAATGACGGTCATTGTAGTAGTGCTCTACAATGACTTCAGTCGCAAGCTTAGTGCTGTACAAAACAAATACAAATGTCAATAACCTAACAGTCACACATGCATCAAGGCTTCTAAAGCCTGGTTTGAGGTGACAGATGCTACTACCTTGGAATGCCCTCTGAGTGTTGCTCCCCGGCCTGCACAGCCTTGTGAGTTGTTGGCTAAATTTCCAAAACTTAAGTATACTTGCTAATTGCTGATAACAACAGAAATAAACACATACTTGTTAAAGGTTCTGTGCTGCTTTCTTCGAGTGCTACCATATTCAGTACTCGTGTTAATGCCTTTTGAAGCTTTAGTCTTCCAGTATCTGTGGTCTGTTCCAAGAGGTTGCTTCCACGCTGGAACGGCTACTGGAATATTTTATCATTTGAATTGTTCTGCAGCATTCTAAGTCAACACCGCTTAAAGTGATTGGGTTCCTGTGAAGACCGGGAATCAAAGCAAAATGGTACATTAGGAGAAAATGGAGCTGTACTAATTGTTAAAAGAAACAAGCATTGAAAATGCAATAGGTCTCGCCTTTGATTAAGTTAAAGCCATTTGCTTTGCTAATGGTATTGTATAGCAAAGCAAATGGCTTTAACTTAATGAAAGGCGAGCCCTATTGCATTTTTAATGCTTGTTCCCATTGGTCCCAGTTACAGTGTCCAGGTCCTGAACGCAGATACTACACAATATACGGGACACACAACTTAGTTTTCAAATATGAGTCCAGAATGTGAGACGCGAACAACGAGGTCGAAAAGAGAAGCAATGAATAAAAAAAGTTTAAGCGCATCAACTTGGGGAGGCTAAGTTGGGCACTGATGATCTAAAGCTGTGGCATGAAGGTCCCAAATTGAGGCAAGTCCCATGCTGTTCACGTCTGAGAATTAGAGGGGATTCCACTATCACGAAAAAGGTCTGGAGATGAGGTGTCCAAAGGAGTTAGGGGCGGCGTCATACATAAAATAAAAACACCGTGCCAGCCTGCCTCAAGCGCTCCTCCCGAGCAGCTTTGCCTGCTGATCACATAATCTCCCCATGCCTGAAAGTGCGCTTGTGTAACGTAACCGGAGCTGATGTAAAGCGCTCCAATACCTTCAGGTAGAGTTCGCGCTATAGAAATCTGCATTAAAAAAAAACAAACACTGGACCAGCCTGCCTCAAGCGCTCCTCCTGAGCAGCCCTGCCTGCCGATCACATAATCTCCCTGTGCCTGAATGGGCCCTTGTGTAACGTAACCGGAGCTCAAGTAACGCGCTCCAATACCTTCAGGTAGAGTTTGCGCTATAGAAATCTGCATAAAAAAACAAGACCATCATGGGATGCTGAAAAAGAAAATCGGTCTAGCCTCCCTGGTCATCCCGACTCTGATAGTCTTGATTTTTAGAGAAGAATCTCTTTCAACCCCTGCCGCGAGCCAAAGCAACAGGCAAAGATTCCTTGCGCAATCTAAATGTAACAAGCGCTTAGAGACAACGGCCCCAGCAAGCGTCGCAAACAGGAAGGGGAGTGGCCACCTACAATAATAAACAAGTGGGATGGTTGAGGGGAGTGCGGCCGAGAGCAGGGACACGCAGCATTTACCTTGCGGGAACTAGCACAATAATTACAAACAGATGTTGCCAACGCTCGCTCCCGCAAGGGAAACGCCAAACGTGCTGATCGATTTCAAGAGGTCCCCTCCTATGCAACGCATGCGCACTGTGTAGGCGAGACCTAAAAAGGGGAATACCTCTTGCAAATGAACCAGTATTTTACCAAAAAATGAAGATTGAAAAACGGCAAAAAGATGCAAGATCTACATTTATCACAGTGCTATGGGACCTTATTGAAATCAGTCTCGATAAAGGCACGCAACTGTTGTGAGTTTCATCACAGTGCCAAAATAGGGCTTCTGGTTCATGGATGAAGTACCCAGGCACACACAAAACCAGAACATAATACACACCATGAGCAAAAATGGTCAGCACTAAGAAAGACCTCCTTTCCATGTACAAGAGTATGGAATTCTGGCAATCCGCTAACTGCATGTCCAACATACTGTGTTGACAACTCATAACCAGTCTTCCACTGATACATACAATGTAGTCTGGAAATAATGCAAAAACACACTCAACTTCCCTAATGAGATAATCTGATAGAGACTTTTAGACACAGATTCCTTACCTTTGAATATTCCCCAGACATCAAACTTAAACAGTAAAATCTTGAGTAGTACCCATGCATACCGGTAGACTATGCTGATCGGCTCGGCGTCTCTTGTGGCAGATGTGATTTGTGTGCATGCCACTGCAGCACGCTAACATCAGTTCCTTTTGCATGGATCTGGAATAGCTATTTCAGTCACCTTTTGAATGTTTTTTCAACTTGTTGTCGACCTTTTGCCCAATTGAAGGAATTTTATGAGACCATGGGCCTAGTCTTCGGGTGAAACGACCTCTCTGGAGAGCCTTTGGGCATCGTGGGTTTGGATGGTGCCCTGACTAGGTTCCCGGCGGGGGGGGTTTGCCCTGGGTGCTAGTCGGGTCCTTTAGATCCGTTCCTGGATCCAGATAAACTTTGGTCGCGAATCCACGACCTGCACCAGGGTTCGGGCCAGTGGTAACATTCCTGGTGCTGCCAAACTCATATTTAGTCCCGACTGGGATGCAAAGCCAGACCAGCATTGTCTAATGTCGACCTGGTGCTGACCAATGTCGACCTGGCGCTGACCAGACCAAGACCCTCTGGTTCAAAGACAGTGCCTTTATTTTCTGGCAGGCCCTGTGAGGAGTTTGACTGGGCTGGGTTTGAGGACCCTTATGATCACCCTGATCCCCTTGAAGAGCCCTTGACCGAAGACAACTAGTATGAGGGCCTCACCAGACAGTGGGCTGGTCTCTTCTCCCAATGTGTCTTCGGAGGAAGAGGCCGCCTTCGGCTATGGTGGTGAAAAGAGAGGGTGAAGTCCTCGACCTTACACTGCCCTCTGTGGAGGTCAAGACCAATGTCTTGGTGAAGATGCTTTAACTTCTGGTATACTACAAACAACCCCTTCTCCCCTTTAGGAAAGCCCTCATTGATGTCTTGCTAAGGGCATGGGCCAAGTCCTGCTGCGTTCCTCACCCAACACCCCACCTCTGAGAGCCTAGTGATGCAGGTGTCGTCTTCCAAAGTTCACTCTGGTGCATTTCCTTCCACTTCAGCAGATAGGGACTCCAAGAGGCAAGATACTTTTGGTCAGTGAATTTTCTCTTCAACCAGCATTGCACTACAGTAAGTGAACAATACATATCTCTTGGGCCACCATAACCACACAGTGTGGGACTCAGTTGAGCAAGTGCTGGCCATTGCCTAGGAGGAGGCCCGAGCCATCCTAGCTCAAGCTATTGCCAATGGCAGGGATGCAGCGAAGTTCAATATTTGTTTCAGACTGCACACAACGGACTCTCTGAGCAGAGCCTTTGCTTCATCAGTGACAGTTCTCTGCTACACCTAGTTGAGATCAACTGTTTTTTTTTGGGGGGGGATGTCCAGGCATCCCTTATGGACATGCCCTTCGATGGCACTTGCCTGTTGAGCGACAAGGCCAATTCAGTGCTTTCAGGATAGTAGGGTCACCACCTGGTTGTTGGGGAAACTCCATGCCAACTGCATTCTTCTTTTCATCCCTTCTGTGGCTGTTGTAGGGGCTACCAACAATGTCCTATGCAGCCCAGCCACCACAACAATAAGGCATTCTAGCAATTTCATGGCCGCAGATGTGGCTCCCACAAATCATGTGAGATCCAGAGACTGAAATTTTCCACCCCTCACCCACAGTTGCTGCCTCCAAACCACTTTAGTTTGCCTTCACACCAACATGGGCATCCTGTTAGCGGTAGGATACTGCGCCACCTGCCCCAATGGCAAGCCATAACTTCAGACAAGATGATGCTCCAAATAGTTCAGTGAGGTTATGCCCTTCCATTCAAAAAACCCACCTTCCCTGCCACCATCCTTGCATCAGCTAACTGAAGAACATCTCTCCCTGCAGTGTCAAGAAGTGCAGGCTCTTTTGGCCAAATATCCATTGAGAGGGTGCTGACATCAGAAGTACGTCATGGTTGCTATTCCTGCTACTTCCTGGTGCTGAAGAGAGAGCCTCCCCCGTTCTATACTAGATCTGAGCCCTCTCTACTTCCTGAAAAAGGAGTATTTCAAGATGTTCATCGTGGCTCAGGTGCTGTCTGTCCTGGATGCTGTAGACAGAATGGTATTGCTATACTAGACTTGCAGAACACATACTTTCACAGCCCACAGACACTAACTGTTGTTCACAGTGGGCTACAAACATTTTCAGTTTGCTGTGCTCCCCTTTGACCTTACCAATACCCTTTAGGTGTTCACAAAAGTGATGGCAGTGGGTCCAGCCCATCCGCAGAGGTCAGACTTACCCTACCTCGACGACTGGCTGCTTAAGGCAGGCTTGCCCCAGGCAGTCATCACTCATCTTAACTCACAAAAGGAGGAAATGTGAATGTTCTGTAAAAACAGAAACGTCACATAAGAAAAACGCAAGGTTGGTTTAAAAATTCACTCACCCACTGATAGTAGCATGCTTCATCATAGGGCTGCTACAACATCCCTGTGCGGACCAACACCTGGATTGGAACAAAGATATGGGAAAGACATAAACACACATATATTTGCATCTACTCAGCAGAACAAAAAGACAAAAAAGGTCAAAAGGTGAAGTATAATACTATCTAGGGGCATGGCCTAAACTGTCTTTTTCCTACTTAATGTTTGTTTTTACAGAACATTCATATTTCCTCTTTTTGTGAGTTAAGGTGTTCATATGTTGGGTATGGAAAAGGAGATTTATCTCTATCCCCTTCTGTGTGTTGCAATCATCATTTCCCTCCAGACTACGCGGGCCTCCTGCAGTCACTGAAGTTCACTCTAAACATGCTGAAGTCACACCTGACATGCTCTGTCACTCCCCTTCATTGCAGCCATTTGGACACAGTGCAGTTCCGCGCTTATACTGAGCGGTTTGTCAAGGATACCAATGTTTCGGTCTCTATCCTGGATTTCAATGAGACCTACTCTGGGGCTGCTTGGCCTCATGGCCTCCTACATGCTTCTGGTAAAGCATGCCCACTGGCAAATGTGGGCTCGGCAGTAGGGCCTGAAGGCCCAGTGGGCGCAGCATCAGAGAGTCTCTCCGACCTAGTCCAGATATCGGAGGGAACTGCCAAAGATCTGCAGTGGTGGCTAACATACCACGACTGGGTCGACCACAGACCCCTCTTCCTTCCACACCCACAACTCACGGTGGTGACAGATCTGTCACTTCTGGGTTGGGGCGGCAATCTGGGAGTGGTGCAGATGAAAAAACTCTGGTCCCCGGCAGAGTCTCAGCTCAACTACAACTTGAGTCCAGAGCAATTTGCTTGGCATTGAAAGTTATCCTACCTTCTATCAAAGGGAAGCTGATCCAGATTTTCATGGACAGCACCACGCCATGTGGTACTGCACCAAGCAGGGACAGAGTGGAGTCATGGACCCTGTGCCAGGAGGCTCTGCGCCTCTGGACATGGCTTGAATGCCAGAACATTTTCCTGGTTGGGCAGAATCTCTGAATGCCAGATCAGACAAACGTAGCCATTGATTACTTGTGGCACACGAACGGTGTCTCCATCTGGAGGTGGTGTAAGGTCTCTTTTGCGTCTTGGGAGAACTTTGGTTCGATCTACGCCACTGACGGGAATGTGCAATGTCAGCACTTCTGTGTGTTGGGGTTTTCAAGGTGGCCCTCGCTCAGGGATTCATTTCTTCTCGAGTGGGTCTCTGGACTCCTGTATGACTTTCCACATATGCCACTCCTGCCCTGAGTTCTGAAGAAAATCCAGACGGCCTTTCCCCCAGTCATTCTAATGGCTCTGGATTGGGCAAGGAGAGTATGGTATCCTGAACTCCTGAGCATCTGTTGTCTGGTCAGGCTGCCTCTTCAGGAAGATCTCTTGTCACAGCAACAGGGCAGGGTTCTACACGCAAACATGCACATGCTCCACCTTAATGCGTGGAAATTGAACGTTGAGAGTCTTCAATTTCCCTCCCAAAGTCTGCGAGGTCATCTTGGCAGCCAGGCGTCTATCAACAAAAACTGTAAACGCCTGCCGTTGGGTCAAGTTTGTGGCTTGGTGTGTTGAAAAATATGTTGACCCGCTTCCTACACCCTTGTCTTTAGTGTTGTTAATTTTGTTCTTGGCCTAGTAAGTACTTACTCTGGGCAAAGTTAAGGGGCATCTTTCAGTCATCTTGTCTTTCTTGCAGTTGCTGGATCAACCGTCCCTATTTAAGATACCCGTTGGGACATTGTTTTCTGAAAGACATTCAACATATGTTTTCCACCAAACCTTTTTGTTATGCCCCAATAGAATCTTAATTTAATTCTAAAAAAATTCTTGAAGTATTCTCCCTTTGAGCCCATGCATAGCTGCCCTCTCAAACTCTCGACATTAGACAGTCTTCTTGGTGTCCATCATATCAGGCAGGAAAGTTAAAGAGCTGCAGGCTCTCTCTGTCCAACCTCCATACACCAGCTTGTTCCCAGAAAAACTGGTTCTCCTCCCTGTGCCTTTTTATTGCTGAATGTGGTGATACCGTTCCAGGTCGGTCAAAGCGACACACTGCCGACATTCTTTGCTCTTCCACATCACTACAAGGAGGAAGTGAGACTCCACCGTCTAGACCATAAAAGGGCACCGTTTTTCTATCTCGACTGCACCAAGGAGCATTGGGTGAATGTTCAGCTCTTTGTGGGGTTCGTCGGGACAAAGAAGGAGAAAGCCGTGACGAAACAGAGCATCTCCAAATGGATTGTACTCTGCATTAACATCTGCTAAGCACTGGGCAAAAAGCAACCCTAAGAGAAATTGCAGGCTCATTGTGCCAGAGCTACGACCACTGCGTTAGCTTGCCGAGGCACTGTCCTGTACATCTATCGGGCTGCTCCGTGGGCATCTCTGCACACGTTTACCAAATATTACTGCCTTGACATCCAGGCCTGTTGTGGCGGGCACTTCGCCTGCCCGGTCCTTCAGAACCTTTTGGTCTGAGCCAGTTTGCAGACCCACCTCCAGGGAGGTATTGCTCTGGTATTTATTCTAAGGTAAGGAATTGGCAGCTAGAAGTCTCTATGTAATGAATAGGTTACTTAACTTTGGTAACTCTTTATCTGGTAGAGAGACTATCTAGCGGCAGATTCCTCAAAGACCTTTCCATCGTCCCCCCTTCTGCTAATTGAATTTTGTCCCTGTAGGCCCCTAATATCTGCACACTGGTATATCAGCCTTCTGATATACTTCTGCGCTGCTGGCGCGAAAATAGTCACTTAACTGATGTCCCCATTCTGGGGTGGCACCTATATAGGCAGTGCAGTGCGCATGTCACATATAGTGCAGTCGATGCCAATGCTCAGAAAATCGATGCCACCTACTGGTACGCAGGGGGACTGCTCAAGATTTTTCGGATCCAGTCTGATCCCTTGGGAATATTCTTAGGTAGGGAATCTGTGGATAGATAGAATCTACCAGATAAGGTGTTACTGAATGTAAGTAACTTGTTATTCCTGACCACGGCCCCTCCGTGCATGGCACTTTGAAAATGATGCATTTGTACACACAGCAGCCGGTACGACCTTCTGGTGCATGGATTGGTGGATATGCTCACAATGGTTCCAGCAATAACACTTTAGATTTACTTTGTGCAGACCAAGTGCAAGGATAGCTGAAAAGATTCTGAACACAGATCATTAAATGATATATATATTTTATGTTCTATTAAGATTGGTCCATATGCCTGTGTCAAAATCTTCTGTGTACTGCACCTTGAAGATCCGAGAGAGACTGGAGGGAGAGCACCTGATGGAGAGACAGCACCTGATGGAGAGACACTAGTGAGGTAAGGCAGAACTCGGTGTCATCTCTTACCCAGCCCAAGTTTGTTTCTGGAAGTGATAAAGGCTTCTGCTGGAGTGTGGGGCTAGGGAACATGCGAGTCCAGCTTGTATGTTTGGGTACACAAGGAGCATAAAACTGTACAGCACACTACTACAACAAACAAGTCTGCAGGTAAGTACTGCACCTCGCTATGAAACTGTAACTTTAACTGGTACATTTAGCCGGTTTATGTAAGCTGCAAACTACAAGCTAGGCTTCATCAAGCAAAAGGACTTGAACTCCAAAAATCACTGAGGAAAAATGCGGATGCAGCTTCTTCTGGCTGGCACATTCGTGAGGACCCACGACAAGCAATCACTGGCGCAGTGCACACTCATCCTGCACAAAATGTTGTTTGGGGCCAGCACCAACACCCCTGAAGCCAAGCTACAAGAACAGGGTACCATGTTCCCTCTCAATAGGGTAGATAGGCTCAAAAGTGGAACACCAGCCCTGTGGTGAGGCAGGCCTTGAAAGACAGCTGTTTGAAACAGAAACCACGAAAAACAGGTTACACAGTGCACAGTTAACTCGGTCGGCCTCTAGGAATGCCTTGGCGCACGCATAACGTTGTCCGCCATTGAATATCCAATCGGGGCCACCACTTAATCATACAGTAGGGAATCATACATCTAGCTGTGCTTCTTTAAATGTGTGCATGGCAAATACTACCGTAACACCACTGTTGTATCTGCTCCAGCAAATCAAACTCCTCTATAGCGTAGCTCCCGCTTTGCTGCACTACCTACCATTGATAACGGGTTCCTGTGCAGCAGAAACTAGGGCTCTGCCTTTGGATTTGAGAGAAGGTAGTGCGTTCTGTTGCCTTCTGAACTTCGCTGTAAAACTCAAGCTGGGGTTATCTCATGGGACTGCTGAGGGACATACCAGAAAGTTTACTTCACCAGACACCGGTAGAGTAGATGGTCTATGGTGCAGTGTTCACATGAACGCCTGCTGCCTATTTTATGTTTTGGCACAGCTTATATGTGTTCTGGTACAGAAATTCATGGTTAGAATCCCGTGCATGGTGCTGTACTTGATTATGGCATTTTGCCCGCCAAAAATGTTTTGGGCTCTGTTAGATTTGCGGTCTTCATCAAAAGTGGTATTCCTTTTGGGATGGGCGATTAGCCACCCAATATGCACAGTCCGTAACACTTATTACAGTTGATGATTGCTGATTCTAGAGTGTATAGCCCTTTTTCAACTAACTCCGAGCTGTCTCTGGTAAAAGTCTAGTGTAGGTCATAAGAGCAACCCCCATCCCTTAAGGAAATGTTGCAGGTGAGTGCTTCTGTACTTGAGAGGTGGAAACCCCAGCTTAGGCTGCCCTAATGTAAGTAGGAAGCTCTTCAGATTGGAGAGTGCCCTGTAGCACATCACCCCTGAAGTGCTACATTAGTGACCCCCCGCCCCCTCCCCCTCTTGGAATTCATTGCAAGGACAAATTCACTGTCTGTCTTTAACTATCCATTCCCTTGAGGCACCTTCTGTGTTTTGTCTGAATCTCAAACCCAGTTCCAGCAACTCAAATTCTGATCTGAGAGAGCAACACTTGGACAAAGATTTTGGTCACGCAGCTTGACGAAATGATACTGCTGTTTAGTAAATATAAAGCTATTGTCATGACTTGTATTGTGTTTTTTTTAGTGGTAGAACTGAAGGGACAAGGTGGTGCTTTCACTGGCAGATGTTTGCTATGGAGATGTGACTACCTAAAAGAAGAAATGTTCTCTGCGGAGTGGTTCCTCCCAGAATTTTGCTTAGGTCTTGTGTGAATCTTTGAAAAGTACCACATGTGGAGGCCTGTCACCCCTGGGAGCCTCTTCAACCAGACGTGACTGCTGTAAGATGCCCTCTCTCCCTCCATGCCTGCAACAGTCGCTGAGGACAGTTTACCTCTGCCAGTTGCACTCTACAACCGCTGTCTGCCAGCATCCGGCTCAGACAGATCAGTGCTTGTATTGCTTTACCCAACATCACCTGCATTCCCCTGTAGAAGTGTACACCACTGACAGTGGCGCCCCAGGCTCTGAACTCACTGGTGGGCTCGAATCACAGAGAGCCTTGACTCCACCGGTGTCCTAGATAAACGCAGACTGTGCCAGGCTAAATCCTCAATTCATTCTTGTGTAATTGCCACCTTGGTTTTCTCATGCACACTGCCCTACACCCTGCTGAATGCAGAAGGTGGTAAAAACATTTACTAGATGCTGCCTGCTGAGCTGAATGCCTCGGGACTTTTTAAAGGTACTGTGCTTAGTTGCTTTACATTAATGTCGTATTTTTTATAGATAAAGAGAATCAATGTTCTGGTAATTGATCTTTTATATGTGTTATTCGTACTGCCTGAAAGATATTCTGTTCCACCTCAACCTCCAAAAGTACGCCCTTTGCCCCGTAAATGTCTAGAAAGGAGACCCTTTGCATTTCGCAGAGGTCTCAGTAGGGTCTAGTTTCGCTGCATTTTTAGTCCTGGGACAGCGACATTTGTCGTTGTCTATCTGTCCACGAGTTGTGCAGTCGCTGGAGAACTGGCTTGATATCGCCATGCGCTGGAGTGCAATTATGGTGTTCCAGTTGGATGAATGTGAAACAGGGAAACCTACATCCTATGATTGGACATTGGAAGGCGGCACCCGAGAGGAATGCCCACTACCGCTCCTTATGTTCACCCTTGCAATGTAGCCATTGTCAAAATAAGCAGGAAAAGGCTAAATGAATGGGGGATTGTGATTGGTTATGCCTTACATGTGATATCTATCACAGTTCTACCTGAGGGCCCAAAAGAGTCAGTGCCACAGATGCTTCGGGCACTGAAGGAGTATTGTGCTGTTAAAGCATTGGACACTTACTGGAATACGTCAGGACAGTTTCCATTATGGAAATGGACACACAAAGCTGGCAATGATTATACAGAACTATGACTAGTTGTAAGACACAGGAAAAATACTCTGGAATAGTGGTGACGTGATACAGACTGAAGAATTCAACTAAACAGAGTTGTGGTAGTCAGTGCTTTAAAAGGAGGAAAATAAGTCCAGGTACTCACCTAAAGGAGCGGTGGACTGGGGGTGAAGGTTGGGGCAGGGCTAGGTTTTCAACCTTTCTAAGCTTTATATGCAAGAAATCCAAGTGCGTTGTATGATAGTTGAAAGTATCTGGCCAATGGTTATGGCCCTAATAACCATTTATAAAGCATTTCCTAACAAGGGTATGTTCAAAACAGTCTGTGATTTTTGCCATCAAAGCTTTGTAGTTGTTAGAAACTCTTACTTATAATGTAAAAGCGGAACTACAAGTCCCAGAATGCAAAAGCATTGCCAACTAAAATCCAGAACTTACTAAAAGTGAAAGACATTCCATGGAGCATCCCATCACATTTGCGTTATGCATGTTTTCCTATACAAAACAAGGGGTTTAAATGCACCAAACCAAAAAAATTGTGTTGCCTTTAAGGCATTGTTTTGTTTGTGGGTAATCATAAAACCCGCGGCAAGGACATTGATTTACATTCAGGTAAAATTATTAATTTAAATTGCCGATGAACTAACATTTCAGTCATTTAAAACATTGGGCATGATAAACAGCTGTACTGCCCTGAAGAATGTGCCCCACACCCTCGGCCATTAGTTCTATGGTGGCCTCTAAACTCCCACTGTGCAAGATCAAAAGGTAAACCAAACACCCTGCCGCCACATCGCTGCCGAAGACTTGCAGAGCAGGCGGACAAGATTGCTGTGTCCTGGTAAGAAAAGCTGCTGTTCTGGTGCTCTTGTGGAACTCGTCCCAGGATTGCAGAATCCGAGCGGGTCGTGTGAAAGGTACTGCAGAGGCACAAGAAACTGAGTGCAGCACCACACGTGTCAAGGCAAGGCCCCCATGAGTACCGATACTCTCATTGACTGAGGAGACGTTCCGGTACTCAAGGGGTGAAAATTAAGAAGTGCCGTTACTCGTAACGGCGAGTACTGGCCCATGTAAAGCACTGGTAGTAATCACAAATACATGACAATCAATAAGAGTTTTGGATGAAACTGCCACTCTCTTTAATAGGTAGAATGGCATTGATAACAGGCATTGGCATAGCCAATAGGTCTCGCCTTTGGATTCTTATAAGTGTTTAGCTATGCAACAGTTGATGTTGTTGCACCAAGGATATTGTGCTGGATAACTAAACACTTATAGGGTCCCCTAGGCGAGACCTATTGGCTATGCCAATGCTTATTTTGTTATGGGGGGCATAAATAACAGAATGCTGAAGCTTTGGAAATAGTACCTGTGTAACAGTTAGTGTAATAGTTAGTTAGTTTGTTAATGAGAGAGTTAGTAAGTTAGTGAGTGAGAGAGAAAGTTAGTGAGAGTAGAGAGAAAGAGAGTTATTTAGTCGGAGAGAGAGATAGTTAAAGAGTTAGTTTGCAGAGAGAGGGTCCATGAGGGAGAGCGAGTTTGAATTAGTGTTTTTAAAGAGAGTTAGATAGTGAGAGAGTTGGTGAGAAGGATTGAGATAGTTAGTGAAAGCGTTCATGGCAGCTGTCAAAAACGCTCAAGGAATGTGGTGGGCATAGGTACTGATCACTACAAAAACACAGCGTGCTGGAGCCTAGTGTTGCAGCCCATGCCCATGTCTGAGATCTCAGTGAGTGCAACCATCAAGCGGGCCAGAACCTCTGGCGGAGAGGCAGAGTTCCAATAGGTTTAATATCCAATGGAAATTGAATGCTGCAACACCCACATTTACAACAGATGTGCACAAACACACATGACCCGTGAGAATTACACATGCACCTCTGAGAAATGTCTCACAGACATATGCCAGAAGCAAGATTTCCAAATATATTATAATACCAGAGTATGCCGAACGAACAGGCCGGTGGCAGCCGAACAGGACCAGGCGAGCTCCACACTATAGACGCTTAGCTCAAAGCCAAACATTAAAAACAAAACGACTTTGCAAACACAATTTATTTTGGCAAAACATGATGTACCTGCCCGTGGAGCTTCTCCACCCGGTACCTGAAGAGGATCTGCTCATAACAGCCACCTAGGAGCCGTACATGCCGCTCCATGGTGCGAAAACTTTGGACAACAAGAGTGCGGAGAGAGAGCGCAACGCACATGTGATAGTCATTTGGCGCTAGGCTATGACTGCAGCACGAAAAGAAGACATCTTGGAAGGGAGTCAGATTAAGGAAATAAGTAGAGCGATACCACATATTTATATTTCTCTGTACAGAAATGTCTCAACAAAGATTTGTACATAATGACAATTAATCATGTAGCGAGACTTGTGAAATATTACATTTATCTATCCCGGCTGTGATACGTAGATTTTCAATCAGTCGGCGATCATGAACAGACACTACTAAAAACTTTAAAAATGAATATTATTCACGAAAAGTACCATTCTTTCAATGTTCTTTGTGCTAGCAAATTGGATGAAACATATTACTAAAGGTTGTCTGCCTTTCGTTTTATTTGTCGTCTGTACATGAGGCTTAAAGAATCTTTAATGACTTTCTCTGCAGTGAGGAACAAAGGCGCGTGCGGTAAGAGGCTGCATGGCTTTCTTTGATGAACACGGCGCACAGGGAGGAGAGCAAACAAATGGGGTGCTATGAAGCATAAATTTAAAAAAACCAAAAGCATATACATGTGGTGTCCGAAGTGCTTGATCACTTTGAAGCGCTTACTAAGTGGGACAGTGTCATGCTGCATGTAATGGGCTGGCTCACATGTGTTTGATGAAAAGCGCTCCTAATGAAAACAACCGCAGCCCTGCGAAAGTGAAAGTCCATTGTGCATGTACGGCGTTTTCCTTCTTTTCAAGTTCGTACTTGCGCTCAGCTGTTTTGAAGCACACTCGTGCTTGTGGCACGATCCGCCTTGTGGGAGCGAGCAACAGCCAATTAGAATACGCGCCGTTGCTCGCTCCCGCAAGGTGGATGTTGCCACAAGCACAAGTATGTGCTTCAAAAAGAGCAGAGCGACGGCTAAAGGCCCCCCTATGCAGTGCAGCGCATGCGCGCTCCGTTGGCGAGACCTAAAAATGTCTATTGGCCTGTGGTGTCTCTATGTATTAGTGAATATTATAATGTTGAGGCGATTATTTCAGGAACTAAACACCATAATTGTGAAATTACTCTTGGCAGGTAAGAGACCCAGAAGCAAACTAAGAACAGTGCTGTTGGCATATTATACAGGGAGGGTGGGGGAGTGGGCTAGGGGTTCCAGACATGGAAATATATCAATTAGTGTCACAACTACAGCATTTACCATACTGGTGAGCAGAGACCCAAAATAGAGAGAACGACCTACTGAATAGATGCTATGGACATACACAGCTACAATATATGTGCTATGTAAAGGACAAAACCTCCCACCTGATTGCACCAATGACACATGTGGGACTGGCCCGCTAGACTGATAATGAAGACACCAGTTTCTACTGTAGAGCCCCTAAGAATTTAGACAAATACTCCCAGAGGCCAAGGTAACACATTGGATAGAAGTGGGAAGTTATGCAATGAGCGAGGTCTACGAAAGGAAAACATTAAGTACTTTTGGAAAGGTCAAAACCACTTTTGATTACGAGGAGGACAGTTCCTGGCGTAGGCATGGCTGACTAGGGTGGCTCCCACCACATAGGAGAGAGTCCCTGGAAGACCTGAAATCCAATACATTGAAGACCCTAACGGTGCACACATTATTTCCAGGCAATATGCTCAGCGTGTCCATACCAGCAGTTAAAAATCAGAGATAAATGAGACAGAATATAGATACCACTGACAGATACGAAATGATTGGAATACACCCACAAAAGTATAGAGTAATCCACAATATTGGCGTGCATGCATAAAATACATATATACAGTATATATATAAATCCAGTAATTCTTAGTACAATATACCAAGCAGGAGGTGGGCATACATTGTCCTAGATACAGAGGGTACAGACAAAAGGCATATGATATGAAAGTTATGATTGTTAGCAATTTTTTGGAATGCGTTACAGACACTGCAGACAGAGCTGGGACCCATGATAGCATTAGACCAATGCATATCAGGTCTATACTAGAAACCAAGGGGAAAAGAAATGCAATATTGACTGGTGACACTAGGATTTATATTAACACGCAGGCACATTGTGATGCATTGGAAACAGGAGGTTGGTTCTAAACACATACACTATGGATGACAGACTCAACATAATGGATGACTGCAGAATAACTCAAGGTGAAAGCAGTTAGCAAGGACCATATATTGAATGAACACCAAATGACCTGGAGACAATTGACTTTCATTCTATATGAAAATGTCTCTAATTAACTAATGAAAATGCCTATTGCCAAAAGAAAAATGGAGAATGCCAAACCGTATTATTGATAAAAATGCTAGAGGTAATCTCAAATGATAAGATGGAAATAATAAGAATCATGCAAATAAATCCCATGTAGAAATATGACATACACTGAATCTTTGCAAGAAAGGCTGTGTGCTTTGTTTAACATTTGTGTTGAGATTACAAGGCAAGTAAAGAATGAAAAAAGTTGAAAATTCAAAAGTGGATTCCCTCAGCTACCATAATTGTCCTGAGGAGATACTCTCAACCCACAAAAGAGGTGAGGTGTTGGATCTGTACATCCATACTACGTAAGTGGTAACTTGAGGTTTACACAACTGCACTGTGAACATCTTTTACTTCTACCACTAAAATAAAAGCATTTTGTAGAGGACTTAAAATTCAGTTAGAAGAATGGAGGCTCGTTTATGACGAGTGTTCTTTGCAAAATATGTATTGCGGCAAAGAAAAACCTAAAAATACAATATAGAAGGAAAACATGACAAGCAAGGCAACAAGGGTCAGCTGCCTAGAAGTTCACCAATCAGGAAAAGTATGTAGGATAAATACCTCTGCCAAGCAGCAACTGTCCTCTTCTTTGCTGCTCTAGGAGAGAAATATATATTCCAATAATTTCTCCTTTACTGCTTATTTTCAGTAATAGTCTATGGAACAGTGATTATTTTATGCATTATTAGCGTTTATTCTGCCTGTGTGTTGATTTTTTTCTTGTGTGGTTCTCAGCATGTGCTCTCTTGAGTGCGAGCTCTCAGGCACCCGCATTTTTTCCTCAGTGGGCGTCTGCCAAAATCAGCTGTTGCCTCAGGCGTGCAGTCCCCTGATGCGGGTCTCCTCAGCACTTCACTCCTCTTCACTTGGTGGCCTCTCTAAGCTTCAGCGCATCCCCATATCAATCATTCCAGACAACCCTGGCCTTTATTTCAATGAATATTAAAATGTGCAGTGAGGCTACCTTGGAGTAGGTTTCTTCCATATCTCTACAGCTTTATCTTACACAGGATTTTTTCTCTTACATTAATGATTTATATTAAATTTACTTGCATTTAAACTTAATTAAAGAGAGTATCTACATTTTTTTTTACATATTTAATCCCCACCCCCCCCCCCGGATTGAGTACACACTATTTACTTGTGGTATGGAAGGCACTGATAAAAGCAATCTGATAAGACTAGCGATTTCTTGACTCTGACTCCTCTGTGTAAAAAAAGCGCCAGGATGGGCATTCTGTCAGGAGTCTACCAGAGAGGATCCAGTCACAGTACTGGATATAATCCAGCCTGCTATTTCACCATCAATGCAGTCGATTCAAGAGGAGCGAAGTTAACAGCTACCATCTTCCTCGGGATCTGCATAACGAGATAGATTGTGGCCCACCTCCAGGCAGCTCCAACTCAGTATGCTGTTATAGCACTGAGGCTTAGAGAGGCCAGGCGGGGCGAAGGGTGTGGGAAGGGAACTGCGGGGAAGGAGATCTGAAAAGGAAAAATCAGTTAACACACATAAAGTAACAATCCGCTTAATAGCCTTCAAGATTTGTTTCTGTCTCTTATCTTAAATATCTCTTGGATATATTCTATGATCTGCTATGATCCTTCTCATACAGAAACAGATATGATTTCTGCAATAACATCTTGCAGAACTATAAGAGACCCAATATTCGGCAATGACTACTTTCAGCATGGCGATACACGAGCACTACACATAGCTGGTGTATTCCAGCACCCTGTTCAATGGTCACAGGCACTGACTTATGTAATAAGACGTGAATCTCGAGTCTGAGACGCACACATACATCAAAACACTCTCCGAGAATACTGCCCTGCGGAGATTCAAGACAGGGCGTCACCGTAATGTAGAAATTAATGCATTCCCCACTAGGGGGGTCTTACGCTCAGAACATGGCCTGCTCTGACTATGGCTACCGGAGCATAGCCGAAAATGGAACTGCAGCAAGCTGAGGAAGCTCTCCGCTCTCGATGGAGGCCACGCACCAGCGCGGGACCGAGGGCTGAACAGTGACTGGAGCACTGTCGAGCAATGATGGGACTTCATACCGGAGTCGGAATCCAAGATGTGCTCCAGAAATCCCCCGGGCCGGCCGCCGTCACTGGAACCTGAAGAAGGAAGAAACCCGGAGCTCCTGTTCCGCCCAAGATCGAAGAATAGTGAGCAGCACCCCAAGGGCGGGGCTGCTTATATAGATCTGGATCACACCCTTGATGACTGTCTTCAGCAGCAGAGAAAACCCCAGCGGGGAAAACCAAGCAGCTGCAGAAGGAAAAGAAATTGAAGCAAAACCCCAAACAAGAATTGCAACCTGTAACAGAAAGGTTACATCAAAGCAGGACATTGTAACTACCAACGTGCGGAGTGGGACAGATGCCTTTCCCATAGCATACCACTCCCTTACGAGGGCCCACAAAACTGTGCACGCTGTAGGCCCTAGAATGCACGCCGCTGCTGCACTGACACTACGCCACTCTATTGCCACCTTATTTCATACATTTATCAATTATTTACCTCTTCATCTACATAATGAGCCCCAAGCCCCTTTGGGATGTGGTTCCCATTGAGTTAAGCAGAAAATGATGATTTCCTCAAAGAAAAGAACGAATGAGGCATCTCATTGCCAAATTTCATCCACTTCCATTTTACTTTCATCTTCTGATTGCCCCGTTGCTTCTGATAACTCCTATTCTGTTAATCCAAATGATACTGATGAAGATAATGTAGAGGACCCAAGTGTTCCTCAAGGACCGAAGATTTCCAATTCGAATTCTTTTGAAACACTCCTTGACTTGGTGGGATATTGTTATTTAAATCCTGATGTGATATCTCATCCTAGGTCAGGTGACTGTGCCCCTTCTGCTCCCATTTCCTCTTTCCTGGCAAATTAGATTAGGAGACGAATGGATAAATCGAATTGCAGTAAACTCCACTGTCCCAGACCCCTAATCATGCACCCCAGGTAGAGACCCTGCTATGGAATCTTCCTTTTCAAAGAAACGCAAATATCCCCAAAAAGGTATAGACATGGCTCTTAGACAATGTCAGGACAAACATTTGGCTGTCCTAGGCCCTTAACACAAATTATTGAAATTTCTGAAGACGTAACCCTTACTGGAGCTCCTGTCAATCTTCCAGTTCTTAGAGGTTGGAGTCAAGAGGCTATTTGCTTCCTTAGTAACACCAATGCTGCTTTGTCAGTGGCGAGGAAAAAAAAAACATCCAGATGAGGATTTATCCTAAATTTGCCGATATGGCAGACAAAGAGCTGGGTCCAGAGGAAGTAGGCCATCTCTTTGGTGATCATTTTGTCAAGGACATTTCCTCTTGCATCCAAAGTTTTACTTGTCTAGACAAGGCACAGCAAAACTTGAAGAAGGTTTTTTCACCATGTGTCTTTCAAAAAGCCAGACTAGGAAGGGCTCACTCCTCCAGCAATTCTATCCTATCGAGCTTCCTTGTACATGCCTAGGTGGGCATACTCCGGGCTTCAGCGATGAATCGTGGGAAATCATTTCAGAGGTTGATTGCAGCGAGGTAGAGGTAGATCCTGTGCCAATACATCTAGGTCATGTTATTTTAAATCTTTTTCCCCCAAGAAAGCTTTGTGTCAGACTCGCTCTCTTTCGGAACAACTGGAGACATCAGATCAGTGGGTTTTGTAAACAATTCAAGGATTTCAGATGGAGTTTTATTCCCCTCCACTGCAGTTGCTTCCTACTTTTCCAATATTTTTCAGTGTTCTGGAATATGACCTGATCTTGCAAGAGATACAAGATTTGTTACCCAAATGGGAAATTCAGTAGGTAGCAATCCAATCCCACAGGTTCATCAGCAATCTCCTGCTAGAAAAAAAGGCATAAGAATGCTCTCACCCTGTAATATATCTCCGATCTCTGAACAGCTATTTCCTGCTTAGATATTTAAAAAGGGAAGGGATACATTCTCTCGGGGATTCCCTTCAAAAAGACAATTGGATGATAAAAATATATCTCAAGCATGCTTATCAATTCATCCCAATTCACCTGTCAATTTGCTAATTTCCTCCAATTAATTTGGTCGGGGCACAAATTCCAATTCCTCTTGTTGCCCTTAGGCCTTTCACCAGGACTCTCTTGTTTTTCCAAAATTTTAAAACCAGTGTCCACTCTACTTCGACTCCATGGGGTATGCTTAGTCATCCACTTATGTTTAAATCAATGGTGGGGGGAGGTAGAAGAAGCGTTGATCCATTCAGCTTCCTAATAGTCATCCAAAATCAAAGGGGAATGGATCACTTGTACCTGCTACCAGGGTTCATATAATTCTGTCCCTCATTGCTTAAAAAACCCTCATTCACATAGATAGATCGATGGGCGGTATATCTTGGTTCTCCGCCTAAGTTAAGTACTTGACAGCATCATCATTGGGTTTCTTTCATGCTTCCTCCGCCTGGAGGGAACCACTGGTTATTTCAGTAGTGATCATAAATCAAAAAAATATAGTGAGGGTGCTCGCGTAGAGTGAATATTTGAAAAAAGGTTCCTCATGTCACCTAAACTTTCATTTTATTCAGTTCGGGGCATGGGAAAAGAATAAAAACAGTGTTAGTGCATAGTTGGACATGTAATGAGTCTACTGCACTTTTTAGTCCAGGTATGTGGTCAACATGTTTCAGCCCCTTCGTGTGCCCCTAAGGGTCGGAGGGCTTTCGTCAGGACCTAAGAAAAATGTGGGTGATGGAAATGGATATTGGCCAAAACCTAGTCAGTAGTTCAGGGTTCACGTCTCTGAACTGGAGGTCAAAAGTACCTAATGTGAATAATGAAAGAAAATACAAAGGGAAAGATAAAACACCTAAACACATTTTTCAGAATGCAGATTGTTTCATGATGATGTCTACTGTTCAATTTGAACACTTGTGAAATAAGCAAATAAGAAAATAGCAATTCTTTAATACTTTGATAGTGTCTGTGTGTATCAAACAAATCTTAGGACTCGATGGTGCACCTGGTTTGGTTAGCTTTGTTGTCAGGTATATGAACATGGGTGCATCTGATGTTTCTCCTGTCATGGAATAACCCTCTGTGTTATGTTTAGTCTGTGCTTGTATTTGCTCGCTGTGGGCTAAGGCTGTGTGGACACTGAATTGTCTGTATTCAGCGCGCCTGTTCGGTTGTTGCATAGGCGTCTGTGAAGAGTTACTCGCAGTAAGCTTAATGTGTCAATGAAGTTAACTGTGCAAGTGTTTCTAAAGTTAACTGTGCAGGTGTTTTTAAAAAAAAAGCTAGTGCAGTATGTATCGATGGTTGTTATTGAGCGCCTCGTGGGGTCTAGACTATTGTGCTGGTGATCGTCGAAAGTTACTCTCGAGCAGGGCTCCATGTGTAGAGAATATAGGATATGTTCTGAACAAGTGTGTGGCGCTTTTAAACCAGCATGAGTGAAGTTAGTCTTGCACTTCTCGTGTCCGGTGTAATTGTCGATAAAATATCTAGTTTACGTGCATTAGTTAGGTGAAAAAATGTGTGTGACGCCTTGGGAGAATAGATTCACAATTGGCGTCTCGTGCATGTTGCGTTTCCATTAGCAATAACTATGCGCATACCTTATAAGTCCTATTCTGGGCTTCTTCGGATAACCTAGTTCACACACGACCTCTCGAGCCAAAAGTGAGACAACCAACTAATATCCTCTGGGCTATGGAACCTGTGACTGGCCATTACTCCTGTGGACACTGCTCAGTTTGTAAGTTGACCACCATCACAAAATCAATTGAACTAACACCTAAACTGAAATGGACCATGAGGCAACATACCAATTGCAATTCAATCGAGGCAACCTGTTATCTTTGTTCAAAGAAGTATCGGATCTAAAAGGTATTACCTCCCAGGATCTCTATTCGGTGGAATTCCAGCAAAATGTAAATAAAACAGAGATAGAAGAAACTGTGACAACTTAGGCCTCAAAGGACCTGGCAGATAGGATATATCTGGCAAGACCTCAGTTCGAAATATGGGGAATTTCTATAACGCGCCACAAGCGCCCGAGATACCCATATCCATTACAATTTTGTAGAAGGGACCAAGTAAAGGAGAAAGAGAGCAAAGGACAAACGTCCACTTGTCTACGAGGCGCAAGGGCCTTTACACCAGAGTCTTCTAGCATAACCCATCAGGTACAAGTAATGGATCGTCATCACAAAGACAGATTGGATTGGTCCTGGATCCCCGCGGTCTTGAGTAACAAAGCTACCTAACCCAGTTTCGAAGTCCACGGAGATTCCACGACTTCCGTGGCCCTGCCAGAAAGCAATAAAGAAGCCCTCAGTCTTAATCTGCTCATGGAATGTCCATGGCTTTCGAGAAATGGCCCATGACCATGAAACACAAGCCTTTTTTCAACGACAGGATATCATTTTGATTCAGGAGTCCTGGAAATTGGCATCAACGCCAATACCAGGCTTCCAAGAATTTCAAATATACGCGGAAAGAGTCGCCACGTATGGCCACCCTCGTGGCGGTCTTTCAACATATGTAACCCTTAAGTTCAACTGGGCATCCGAGGAGATAGACGTGGGGCTGAAGTGGGTCCAAGTAATCAGAATAACTGGAAACCAGTCACCGGGGATGGATCCCTGGAAATTGATAATTCTTAACGTCTATATCCACCCCGATAGACAGTCACAGAAAGAAAAAGACTTGACTTTGATATCACTTATCAAGTTCTTGCAAAGGACTTACTCAATATATCCATTGGACATTTCAGGTGACTTCAACACCGTTCTCATTGACCAAAACAAGGCGAGGGTGAAGATTAAAGAAGACAATGGAGGAAAACAGTTAGCATCAAGCCTTAAAGATCACGGTTTATCAATTTTAAACGGGAATTTCAAGGAGGACACGCCGGCTGCCGCCACATATCTATGTGGCAGGGCACAATCAATAATTGATTACACCATAACAAGTGATAAGTTAATTCCTAATATTAAAGCGTTTGGAATAGAACATCGACCGGAAAGCGACCATCTCCCCCAAATTACAAGTTTGAATTCAGCACCAAGTATGGCCCCAACAATGACCTCTTTACTGCAACACGCATCAAACTTTAACCTGAATAAAATAAAATGGCGTGGGGAGGGTCTGGGTAAAATCACGGCCACAGTCAAAGCACAGATGGCTGACATTGGGCCCCAAAAGGAGGAGGACAGAGTATCCAACTGGGAACAAATGATTCAGGTTTTGCAACACAAGTTCCCAGCAAGTTCAGGGAACCACAGAAAAATCTACAACAATAAGGAGCCGTGGTTCAGTACGGATCTCAGAACAAAAAAAAGAAAAGTGGCAAAGGAGGTCCGGGCCCTGGCATACCAAAAAAAAGCAGGAATAACGACTAATACTTCTAAATTGCGGGAAGCAAGGAGTATATACAGAAAGGCACTGGATGCCGCAAAGTATGCATACAAAGAATCCATCTGGCATAAATTGCTAATCTCGGGAAAAAATCCGAACAATCGGGATTTTTGGGGCATCATAAATGATCTCAATCAAGGGTCTAAACTTCAGCAGGAAGCCGGGGTTGGAGCAGACATATGGTCTAGACATGTACAATCGCTATATAGCAAAACGGAGGCGGTTCACAACAATAACCCCGGGGTAGAGAAATTAAAAAGAGATTATAAAACCAAATAAGGGGAATTCAAGCAGGAATACATGGAGAACGGGTTAACAGTATCAGACGCTTTGACCAGCAAAAACAACCTAAGGTTGATAATTTCAAGACTAAGGACAGAGGGGGCAGCAGGACCTAACGGGCTGCCTAACGCAATTTTTAAGCACGACCCAGACCTGTAGAGCGCATAGTCACCAAGAGGTCGGAGACACTAACTCCAATGTTTAACCAAATATTCAAACATACAGAGTTACCCACTTCCTGGAAAGGGAGTATCATCCATCCCATCTTTAAGAGTGGTGATCATCGAAACCCCTCGAACTATAGACTGATATCTCTAATAGATGTAGAGGCTAAATTATATGCCTCTTACATCTTAGTATAACTACAAGCTTGGATCTTAGAAAAAAAGATCATGCCAAAATTCCAAACTGGATTTAGGCAAGGAATGGGAACAACAACCAACTTAACTTGTTTATCAATTCTAATAGATCAAGCCGCAGGAAAAGGCACGCGGCTGTACGCTTGTTTTATTGATATCAAGTCTGCCTTCGACCGAGTAAATAGAGAGCGCTTATGGAGTAAGTTGGAGAGTTGGGGGCTGCCTCACCAGCTTTTAACAGCCATTCAAGCCTTATACCAAAATACTTGGACAAAGGTGAAATTGGGAAATGGAGGTTGCACAACAGGAAATATCCCAACGTACGAAGGCCTAAAACAAGGCTGTGTTTTAGCCCCCACCCTCTTCAATCTCTTTCTTGCTGACCTCACTATGGCAATTGAGCCAGCAGATAGTCATCCCCCCCATTTGGCTAACAACCCAATCTACTTCCTACAATATGCTGACGATATAGTGTTGTTGAGTAAAACCCCAATCGGTTTACAAAGAGCAATTAACAAACTAACATCATATTTGGATAAGGAAAGTTTGGAACTAAATAAAGAAAAAACAAAAGTTGTCCGGTTGGTTGACCCGAAGAAATTAAAATATAAATGGACGGCACAAGGTTTACCAGTAAAAGAACAAGAGAATTACAAATATCTGGGCCTAATAATAACAAAAGGAGGCAGCCACAATGACCACAAAACAGCTTTAAAAACAAAGGCCCAATCCCTTATTTTTGCCCATCGTTCCATAAAAGGTAAAATGTACTGCCCCAACTATAGCCACCAATTAAAAGTAATGGCAGCCCAGATAATCCCGACCCTATCCTACGGCTTGGTAACATGGAGTGGGAAAGAGGCTGATCTACTAAACATCTTACAGACCAAAATTTACAAAGCGGTCTTCAATCTGCCAAAATCTGCATCGGCTGCACAAGTCAGGCTCGAACTTGGCCTGCAAAACCAGAAATATCGGAGTATGAGCAGTTTTGTGAAACTTTGTCACAAACTTCGATCTGCACACACAGATACACTGGATTGGCTAAGCTGGGAGGAAATAAAACAACGCGGGGAATCTGAAAAGGCGAATAATTGGGGTCAATATCTGAAACAATGTGTGGAAATAATGCTGGAGTTGGACTCAGTCTGGAAATCAGGGTCTGACAAGGCTATGTTCAGTAAACTTGCCAATGCGGCGGCTAAAAGGAAATCATTTATGGAGGATAAAGAGACATTGGCAAAACGTCGGCATGGTTGGACTATCATGAACTCTTTCTTACCCTCAAAACCATTGCCCTACCTAGCATCCCATTTCAATGCACATCTTAAAAACGTATATATAGCTTATCAGATGGGGATGCACGTCTCAAAAGATCTACTACCATCTTGGAAACCGCCGCATCAGACGAAACAATGTCGCCTCTGCGGGTACCATACAGAAACATTGGTTCATCTTTTCTGTATATGCCCGGCCCTGATTAAACAGAGACAACTTTTTTTTAAACCAATTTTAAATGTGCTTAACATCCGATCCTGCAGACAAGCAGTCACTTCTTGGCTCAGTGGCTCCTCGATAATTTTAGCTTGCCGTGGAGTCAAATTCCTCGAAGAAGCTATACAACTCCTTTCTTAATTTCTGGGCAACATAAGTACATCTTCTGAAAGTAAAGAGTATTTATTTTCAGTATTATTCACCTTTTAGATAAAAAAAAAGAGGTTTTATTCATTGTAATTGTATTGACTATGTGTATTTTGTAATAGTTTTAATTAATTATGCAAATAAAGCTTTTTGACTTTTTTGACAATTGCAATTCCACACACGTAATCTATATGATTACGTGCCCTTGTGACCTCAGGTACATCGGAATGACATGTCGGAAAGTTAAACAAAGGATCTATGAGCACAGGAGCAATGTGAAGTGCAAGAGGGGAACTACTAAAATGAGTAATCACTACATTGAATGCCAGCACATTACTGAAGACCTGAACTGGATCATCATAGAAGCCCTTCCTGAAAACACTCACTATGCTGAAAGAATACTCTTTGAAAAAGAGTAGAGATGGGTACACCGCCTTAAGACCAATGTGACAGGGTTAAATGACGATATCCCATGGCTGAGTGTCTTATGAAGATCACTGCTTAATATACATCACACAGAACCAAATACCTGAGAGACCCATCAAAAATGACTGCACCCTTTATTTTGGCATTTGAGAATATGACATTTGAGATTACTGCACCCTGTATTTCGGTATTTGAGAATATGGCCGAAATAATCAAAACGATACAAACACCTACTAGTCTTTCTTCACTTCCATTAGATTGTTTTAGGTCTTTAAAGACTGCCTGATCCGCCCTCTGAGTCATCCAGGAACAGGAAGGCAGTGTCCGCTCAAGTCGTGTGAAACTGCTGCATCTGGTACGAGGAGCAGACAGACCTGATTGCTAGAGGAGACATGTAACGTATTAAAACCCCACATGTAACTGATGTTTGTTCTCCTTTCAAATTTAACAGCAGCATTACGCGCCCTCAACCCCCGAAGAAGCCCAGAATAGGACTTATAACCCTTGACCCTGTTTTCAGGCAGGTCGCCCCCCCATGCCGCATAGCTCCACCAGTGCCTCTGTGTACCCCACGCTGCCTGTCTCCACCACTACCGCAGGTTCGAGGCCCCTCTGCCTCGGTGGTCTGGTAGGCCGGTACTGCTGTTTTTCTGCTATCTGCCTTGTTAAGTTGCCTGTGTTATTTGCCTTGTGTTAATCTTATTTCCTTGTTTTTCCCCCTTTTTCTCTTGTGCCCCCGCCTGTCTTTTGCCTTCTGTACCTCCTGCTGGCCCGTTTTTTCCCGCCGCTGCGCCCCCTGCGGCCCGCCTCCCTGCTCGTCTATTTGCCGCTCCCGCCTCCCAGCTGCTCCTCCCTCCCACCTACCCTTAAATGGCGGTCGCTGCGCGGCCGTGCAGCGGATGCGCTGCTGGCGCGCCGAAGGCAAGCCGGTGTGCGCCTGTCCGTGCCTGGACCGCGCCCAGCGCCAGAACCCCTGGCACCCGCGACCGCCATGACACCCGACACCGCTACGACGCCAGCCCCCTCCAGGCACTCAACACCGAACGATCACACACCTGCTTCCTAGCCGCCCCGAAGCGCACCCAAGGGCCCTTCTCCTCCTGGAACTGCAGCTTCACTAGCATCCGGCCCACCAACCCACCGACCAGGAAAGAAGCCAACTACCTCAGATGCATTCTTCTTAACACCTGCTCCACCAGCAAACACGCCGTCGAACTCTGGGACCTACTCGACTCAACCACCCCAGACGTCGCCTTCCTGACGGAGACCTGGCTGAACCCCTCCTCAGCACCCGACATCGCCATAGCCATCCCGGAAGGCTACAAGATCACCCGCAGGGACTGCACCAATGGAGTAGGAGGAGGAATCGCCATCGTCCACAGGAACACTCTCAGAGTCTCGACCAACACCAACGACACCCTCAACACCACCCTCAGAGGAACCCTCGTTTACAGACCCCCCGGACCCCGACCACAGTTCAGCGAATCCATCGCCGACTTCGTCAGCACACACGCCCTTGCCTCCACAGACTACATCCTCCTCGGGGACCTGAACTTCCACCTCGAGAACAACAACGATATCAACTCCACCACCCTGATCGACAACCTAGCCAACATCGGACTCAGACAACTCGTCACAACACCCACCCACTCTGCCGGCCACACGCTTGACCCCATCTTCTCCGCAAGCCCCCACGTCTCCTTCAACCACACCACCGAACTCCACTGGACCGACCATCGCTGCATCCACTTCACCTTCCGGAAACCCACCACGCACCACCGCACCCAACATATGCCTCGCCGCTGCTGGAGCAAAGTCACCGAAGACCAGCTTCCCACCACCCTCGCCCAGAGGCCATCCGCCGACCCCACCGACACCGCTGCCCGTAACCTCAGACAGTGGATGGACGTCTGTGCCAACACCCTCGCCCCGGTCAAGAAACCCTCCAACATCCACACCAGCAAGAAAGCCAGCTGGTTCACTGAAGACCTCTTGGCCTCCAAGCAAACCTGCCGAAAGCTAGAGAAGAACTGGGTCCGTGAACAAACACCAGACAGCTACGCAGCCCACAAGAACGCCACCCGCAGACACCACCACCTCATCAGATCTGCCAAAAGGGCCTACATCAAAGACCACCTAGACAACAACGCACACAACAGCAAAGAGCTCTTCAACATCGTGAAGGAACTCTCCAACCCAGCTCCAACACCAACGACATCCCACCTTCGCAAGACCTATGCGACTCGTTGAAAGCCATCAACATCTCCTTCGAGACAGCAACCTTCCCGGAGAGCTGGAAGCACGCTGAGATCAACGCCTTACTCAAGAAACTCAAGGCTGACCCCAAGGACCTCAAGAACTTCCGGCCCATCTCTCTGCTCCCGTTCCCAGCGAAGGTCATCGAGAAGACCGTCAACAAACAACTGACCCACTACCTCGAGGAGAACAGCATCCTGGACCCGTCCCAGTCCGGGTTCCACAGCAACCACAGCACCGAAACTGCCCTCATCGCCGCCACCGATGACATAAGGACCCTGCTAGACAACAGAGAAACTGCGGCCCTCATCCTCCTGGACCTGTCAGCCTTCTTCGACACGGTCTGCCACCGCACACTACGCACACTCCTCCACGATGCCGGGTCCTGGACTGGACCACCTCCTTCCTCTCCGGCAGATCAAAGGGGGGTCCGCTTCCCCCCCTTCCGCTCCGAAGCCACCGAGATCATCTGCGGCGTACCCCTGGGCTCATCCCTCAGTCCAACGCTGTTTAACATCTACATGGCACCGCTCGCCCACGTCGCCCGACTGCACGACCTCAACATCATCTCTTACGCCGATGACACCCAGCTGATCCTCTCTGTCACCAATTACCCCCACACCGCCAAAACCAACCTCCACGAAGGAATGCAGGCCGTCGCCGAATGGATGAGAAACAGCCGACTGAAGCTGAACTCGGACAAGACGGCGGTCCTCATCCTCGGATCCACCCCCTCGGCCTGGGACGACTCCTGGTGGCCGACCGCACGGGGAACAGCTCCAACACCCACAGATCACGCATGCACGCAACCTAGGGATCATCCTCGACTCCACCCTCTCCGTTTCCCCACCGAAACGAGAAGAACGGTTACCCAGGCCCTCGTCAGCAGAAGACTGCACTACGGAAAGGTCCTCTACGCAGGAGCCTCGGCCAAACTCCTGAAACGGCTTCAACGCATCCAGAACGCCTCTGCACGCCTGATCCTCGACATCCCTCGCCGCAGCCACATCACACCCTACCTGAGAGACCTGCACTGGCTCCCCGTCAACAAGAGGATAACCATCAAGCTCCTCACCCACGCAAACAAGGCACTCCACAACACCGGACCAGCGTACCTCAACAGACGACTCAGCTTCTTCACCCCCACCAGCCAGCTCCGCTCCACCCACCGCGCCCTCGCCACAGTCCCCCGCATCCGAAGAGCGACCTCCGGCGGCAGATCGTTCTCCCACCTCGCCACCAAGACATGGAACACCCTCCCCATACACCTATGGCAGACCCAAGACCTACTGACTTTCAGAAGACTCCTCAAGACCTGGCTTTTCAAGTAGTAGCAGCGTTCCCCACCCCCCAGCGCCTTGAGACCCTCACAGGTAGGTAGTGCGCTCTACAAATGCTATGATTGATTGATTGATTATAAGGTATGCGCACTACCCAGCCTGATATCTACGGTGCTTACTTTGAGCACGTAGTTATTGCTAATGGAAACGCAACATGCATGTGACGCCCATTGTGAATCTATTCTCCCAAGGCCTCACGCACATTTTTTCACCTAACTAATGCACATAACGTAGAGATTTGATCGACAATTATACCGGACACGAAAAGCGCAAGCCTAACTGCACTCATGCCGGTTTAAAAGCGCCACATGCTTGTTCAGAACATATCGTATATTCTCTTCACATTGAGCCCTGCCCGAGAGTAACTGTCAACTATCACCAGCGCAATAGTCTAGACCCCACGAGGCGCTCAATAACAACCATCGATACATTCTGCCTTAGCTTTTGTTTTTAAAAACACTCGCACGGATAACTTTATCGACACATTAAGCTTACCGCGAGAAACTCTTCACAGACGCCTATGCAACAACTGAACAGGCTCGCTGAATATAGACAATTCAGTGTCCACACAACCTTAGCCCACAGCGAGCAAATACAAGCACAGACTAAACATAACGCAGAGGGTTATTCCATGACAGGAGAAACATCAGATGCACCCTGGTTCAAATACCAGACAACAAAGCTAACCAAACCAGGTGCACCGAGTCCTAAGATTTGTTTGATACACACAGACACTATCAAAGTATTATGAATTGCCATTTTCTTATTTGCTTATTTCAAAAGCGTTCAAGTTGAACAGTAAACATCATCATGAAACAATCTGCCTTTTGAAAAAAGTTTTTAGGTGTTTTATCTTTCCCTTTGTATTTTCTTTCATTATTCACATTAGGTACTTTTGACCTCCAGTTCAGAGACGTGAACCCTGAACTACTGACTAGGTTTTGGACAATATCCATTTCCATCACTCGCATTTTTCTTAAATCCTGACGAAAGCCCTCCGACCCTTAGGGGCACACGAAGGGGCTGAAACATGTCGACCACCCATCTGGGCTAAAAAGTGCAGTGGACTCATTACATTTCCAGCTATGCACTAACACTGTTTTTATTCTTTTGCCACGCCCCGAACTGAATAAAATGAAAGTTTAGGTGACATTAGGAACCTTGTTGAAATATTCACTCTACACAAGCACCCTCAGTATATTTTTTTGATTTCTGATCACTACTGAAATAACCAGTGGTTCCCTCCAGGCGGAGGAAGCATGAAAGAAACCCAATGATGATGCTGTCACGTACTTAACTTAGGCGAAGAACCAAGATATACTGCCTATCGATCTGTCTACGTGAATGAGGGTTTGTAAGCAATGACGAACAGAACCGTATGAACCCTGGTAGCAGGTACAAGTGATCCATTCCCCTTTGATTTTGGATAGTCATCTACTTAGACAAAATTTTATTAATGGCCAAATCCAGAAGATTACTACAGGCACGGACCCTGTGGGTCGTCTCCCACCTTCACATCATAGGTTTTGTGATAAATCAAAGTAAATCTATGCTGATCCCTTCTTAGTCGTTTTCGTTTTTGGGATGCATTTTATACTCTCAAGAAATCAGCTCTTTTTCTTCCTCAAAAGAAGATCAAGCTGATCAAAATAGAGATACAGTCGGTACTATGGTTGAACACATTTTCTCTCTACAGATTAGCAAGGCTTGTTGGCCAGGTAATGGCATCCGTTCAGGCATTTTTTCCCACCCTCTTCATTATCGAGTGCTTCAATGTCTAAAGGCTTTATCATCTTTACAGAGGCCTCCCTTACTAAGCGTTAGTTTCTCTTTCCGCAGCGGCTCAGGAAGAGTTGGAGTGGAGGCTCAACCAGATGGAATGCTGGAATGGAAGATCCATTTTTGGTCAGGCCATAGATCTCATGATAGAATCCGCTGCCACCAAATCAGGCTGGGGAGCAAGATGCGAAAATATTGTGATAGGAGGAAAATGGTCCCAAGATGAAACTCCGTATCATCTAAATTGCTTAGAACTGCTTCTGTGCCGTAAAACGTTTGGCTCCCTTAAAGGCAATCTGTTGTATCCTTCTGTGGATACACAATGTCTCTGTGGTATGTTACATAAACAAATTACAAGAAGTAAGATCTAGTAGACCGGCAGATCTTGTGAATAACTACTGGCAGTCTTGCCTTGACATGGAGAATATATTCCATGCCTCTCTATTTCTGTTGCAGATTGGGGATCTAGGTTTCTTTTCGTCAGCACTGATTTGTCCCTTCATCCCAATGTTTTCAACAAGATTCCCTCTCTTTGGGAACCGCTAAAGAGAGCTCTGTTCACGTCCTGCCTGAATCATAAGTTTCCTCTCTTCTGCATCTGGATACCGGATCCAGAAGCAGAGGCGGTGAATACTTTTCTGCAACACTGGGGTTTTCTCCACATATATGCCTTTCCTCCTGTTGCAGTGATTCTTTGAAACCTTCTACATGTCACAGGAGACTGAACCACATTAGTGATAGTAACTCCCTTTTGGCCCTCTCAAGTATGGTTCCCTGAACTTCTGGAACTGTCTGTAGATTTTCCAAAACCTATTCTCGCCTTTCCGAAATTACCATTGAACCCTTTGGATTAACCTTATGATCTGATACTTAGGGGACATTTTCATCTTATGCTGTGTAAGATTTCAGGTCAGCTTGGCATGTCTCAGGCCTTTCGTCAGAGGCATTGTTCGTTATCAATGATTTATCTGCAAAATTAACTGTTCTTCTGTGCTTGTTATCATTTAGTAGAGTTTTGAATGTTAAAGCACTTGATGTTGATAGCAAATTATTTTCTCTTCAGCGAGTAACGTTTTATCTTACAAGAAATACAAATACTAATTCTTCCTCAATATTTTATCCTTCTTTTCATGATTTTAAAATATTATGTGGTCTCATGCCTTTGTTATTACAAATCCTCAATTGCTGCTTTTTGTCCTTCAGGAGTATCTCAATTAATGATATCTTTTAAGAAACCTCGCGCTCCTGTGTCTCAAGGTACCTTCTATAGATGGATTAGGGCAAAAGCTGGCCTAGACATTTCCATGTTGGGGCTCACTCGGTGTGAGGGGCTGTGGCCTCTAAAGATTTTATTGCAGTGGGGTCTATGGAGGACATAATCATCTTAATCGATCCTGCAGTCGTGTAATAGAATGTAAATATCCCCCACTAATGTGACAAGAGGTTTGGATTCTGTTAAATACATGAAGTCGGATATTATCCTTCCCACCTCTCCCCAGATGTTCTAATGGTATATTTTTCTTCCAGCTTGATTTCAGGTTACTGCACCTGCAAAAAAGCAGGGTTGAGAAATGTTTTTTCATGTTTTTCTTCCATTTCAAGTTTGGATGCTCTCCATTTTTATGGTTCAAGTTATAGGTCAAGAGATTGATAGAGATTGACTTTTATTGAAATTCTGGTTTTGTCATGATGGCAAAGAAGACTGTTGCTGCTCGGTGGAGATAATTTAATACATATTAACTCCTGATTGGTGGACTCGGCATGAGGTCATGCCTGATCTAGACAGCTGACCTTTGTTGCGTTGCTTGTCATGTTTTTCTTCCATATTGTATTTGTATATTTTTCATTGCTGCAAGAGATTTTAAGTAAAGAATATTCGTCATAATCTTCACCTCCTTCCCTATAATAGAATCCAAACCTCCTGCCACGTATTGGGTAAGATTTAGATTAGGCGTGGGTAACCCATTTTACTTACCATATAGAGTTCAAAATATGCACTCACCGAAAACGTGGGTAGGCAAGTATTCTCCATAACACCTACAGGGAATTCAGAATATAGTAGGTATAATAAAAGTTATGCAATTGCACCATGAGATTATACTCTCTGAACAGAATAGTGAGACATGAAAAGCACTCCTACCAGTAATGGTCTTCATGAAGTTGTATTTTTCCAAGACTTGAGAAATACATTCCAAACCTATTGAATCAAAGGCCTCTCTATATGTATATACTACCCTGCATATTCCCCATCCAGTGCATCTAGGGAATATTGTACATGTGCCAGTCAGTATAGGCTGTGTATAATGTTACTTTTTGAGATGACTCATGACTGGTCTATATGAACCAAATCTGAAATGACTTCTAGTATGTGTTTCACTAGTATTTTATTCTCAAGCGGGATAATTGATAATGGTCTTCATAATCAACAGTCTTTTTTGACATTTCATGGCTTAGTGACCACTATTATGGCTACCTCCCTCGTACTGTCTGTGAAATAGCCGATTTCTAGTTGTCTAGTTATTTATTTTATTTATTTGGAAGGCAGCTGCAACTACTAGGCCACTCTTTTTGATAAAATGCACTTTTACAGACCTTTTATCATTTTCTTTTTAATTTACCTCTCCAGGTGCCCTCTATCATGGTCTGGTACATTTTTAGTAAATACATAGCAACGGCTGCAGCTCAATGATGCATGTGCCCACATATAGCTCCTCCTACCCATGTGTCCCCTCTTCTTGCCAACCTCACCTTGCCATTTGTGCTCCAACTTACTTACCACCTGTGCCCCCCTCATTCGTGCCACACACACCAACCCCTCTGCAATCTATCACTCACCAGACACACCAAACTGCACACACAAACACATTTTGCTTACCAATTTGCCAGCGTGGCAGAACTTACCTCTGCTTCGCTGCCATTACTGACATGGTGCCAACCCCGGTAATAAACCCTGGTTGGCTGGCTAGAAGTCAGGAACTTACCCATTGGACTTCTCTGGCTTCAATGTCTGTAGTCTGACAAATCTTCCCTACATCATGGCTATCCATTGAATGTGCAATGCAAGCCAAAGGCCTTTATGTAGCCGATAGTCTCCGTCTCCATAGCACAATTCTCCACCAAGGACCTGTAGCTCAGTGGTAATGTCAAGGTGTCTTGGATGTCAGTGGTAATGTCTTGTGCCTCTGGTAGCACAGGCTCCACCAGGACACGTGTTCAAATCCTGCCAATGCTGTGGAACTTTTTAAACTAACAATTCATCAAGCAGTATGTTTTTTTTTCATTTACCAATGCTACTTTTACTTTTAAAAACAGAGGAGCAATTTTAAACACTCTTTTTTTAATTAGTGCCCCAAATTTAAAAACCTTCTCCCTCCTGATCTCCCTCCTGATTTCCCTCACACTCCACTGTTAGGTAAAATAGGGGCAAAGCCTTATCTTCATTAATCAATATCTTCTATTTTCCTTTATATCCTCTGTGCTGGAGAGCGCACATGTAGACTGGAGGGGCAGAAATGAGCAGAAGTATGTGAGGAGGGTGCTATACAGATAGTAAAATAGGCTGAATGGTGCTGATTTTCTTTTGTGGTCTAAGCATAGCTCTCAAATCGGGTGGATAGTGCCTGTGTAGTTGGCTAGGCATAAAGGCAGAGTAGAGTCTCACACTCATGAAATGATGGGTAAAGTTTGGGGCAGGTGAAAGAAAAGTGCAATCAGAAGCTAGACTTGTATTTTTGAAGAGGAAGGAATGAGCAAAGTCAGGACTATGCTTCACTAGGCCTGCATCATGTCTGCTACAGCAGGAGAAGGGATGGAGCGGCTGGCCTGGGGCAAGCATGCCTGGGCGCTAGGGGATGGAGGTTTAAAGACTACAGTCTCAGTCTGTAGCCTTTTAAGCAATCCCACGAATGCTCAGGTTCTGTATAGAGGAGGACTGCAGATAATTTGCAACCCTGCTAAATGAGGCTTGAGTCTCCATGTGCGGTCCGCCGAGTGGCAAAATCCCTTGCCTAAGACAGGTTGGCAGCCCTTATAACAAGCCTGCGGTGGGTGGGAGGGCAATAAAATCTTAGAGAGCCCCCCACCCCCTCAAGAATCCAGCTACATGCTCCTTGTTGTCCCTTTCAGTGCCATAACCACAGTAGGCCTGTGTGGTGCTCTCATGTGGTTGATAATAGAAACATTCACAAACATGTTCCCCAAGTCCCTCCAGTTGCCCCTACCCTTTTCGTGCACCCCCCATCCCTGTCGAGGAAGGGGAGCATTAAATACTACCGGTAGCCACTCAAAAAACCCAGGAGCCACATGGATTTGTGCCCCTGATGACCCTTTAATAAGGCACCCAAATAGCCCTTCTAATACTGCTCCCCTAAATATGACTCTCCCCGACTTATGGAGGGTAAAAAAAAAATGTCAGGTTCCCTACCATGGGTCCCACCTTATGTAATCACCATGTGTAAGTTGGGGGGAGCAGATAGCATTGCTTTATTACTAGCAATGGCTCCAACCCACTTCTTCTATGACCCCCTTCATTCCACCCACACTTACTCCATACTCCTTCTTCATCTATGACCCCTTCTCCTTAATCCCTAGTACCACCTTTCCTCAGTGGCTCTACCCCCCAATTCTCTCCCCATACTCCTTTCGCATCTATGCCCCAATCTCCCTGTGACACCACTCACCCATTCTATCATCCAAGGCTCCTTCTATCCCTGTGCCCCTTTTTCTCCAGTCTCACTCACCTTGCCATTCTTGCTTCACCCCACCTCACTCAACACCTGTGCCCCTCCTCTCTAACCAGCACTATACCCGCCCTTTCACTGTGCCCATCCTCACTGTCCCCCCACTCACCCCCTCATCCACCCTTTGTGAAGCTGGCTTAGTATATGGTGCACATTTATGTAAGAGGGCACCCTGCACTAATCCAGAAAACCCTTACCGTGATGTTAGTGGTCTTAGACAACCTCAGAAAGCTCTCTAAGTGGTAGCTGTGGAGAGCAGCCTTCAGGCTTAGTCCAGACTAGTGTAAAGCAGCTTGTTTTACAAGAGCGTAATCTTATTGATATAGATTAAGTGAAAAAGAGCCACACAGTTTATTTATAAAAGTACAAATTTCTCCTGCCTAGAGATATACACAATGCACACAATACTTTGCAAATAAAACAGGTTAGTAGCAAGAATACACAGTGGTCGCCTGGGGGATACCAAACCATATACTAAAATAGTGATATGCGAATCACGACTAAAGTCAAGACCATGCCCAGAAGACGTATAAGTGCTGGGGACCCAAGGAACCACCCAAGGTAAGTACCCAGGAACCCCATGGTAGCCATGTGCAGAGTAGGAATACAGTGTCAAATAAGGGGAAGGGGGACCAGGAGCTGGTTGCGGTCCAGTGCCCGTGCTCCACTATCAAGTCGTTAAACCAAAAAGGGGGGTCACTGTTCCATTGGTGTGGGTGCTAAAGAGTCACCCTCACACATAAAGGAGAAGAGAAAAACGTAATATAACTGAAAGAGAATCAGGTTAAGTCTAGGTCTGGGATCCACTTTGTAAGGGGGAGAAAACACTTTGTCTCTTGTTGCCCTCACACACCCCGAGAGGTGTCATGCTTCATCATCGGGCGTTTGCTCCTCGTTGGGCCGGCGCTAGTGGGTAGACTCGGACTGCCCTCCCCCGGAGACCCACCCCTTGCTGAAGTCAGCACCAGTGTCATGTTCTTTGCACAGGAATCAGATAGAGCTTTGCGCTTTCGAAAACAGACACATGCCATATATCTATGACTAATTAGCGCATTGTGTCTTTTTATATTCCTCTACCTTTCTCTTTTTATCTAGGTCGTTTTCTAAGGGGCGAATCACATAGTTCTGCTAATTTCTGCCCCTCCAGCCCACATGTACGCTCTCCAAAACAGCGGAGTTAAAGGGAAATAGAAGACATTGACAAATGAAGATAAGGCTTTGCCCCTCTTTTACCTAAACAACAGGGGAGTGTGAGGGAGATCGGGAGGGAGGTTTTTAAATTTGGGGCACTAATTCAAAAAAGAATGTCTCAAATTGCTCCTCTGTTTTTAAAAGTAAAAAGTAGCATTAGTAAATGAAAATATTCTACTGCGTGATAAATTGTGAGATTAAAAAAGCTTTGCAGCATTGGTAGGATTTGAACCCTTAACCTGGGGGATCTTGTTTCTATCAGAAGCACAAGACATTACCACTGTCAGCTACATAAAGGCCTTGCTGGCATTGCCTGGGGCTTCCATTGCACATGCAATGGATAGTCATGATGTGGGGAAGATTTGCCTCGCTAAAGTCATATTTAGTAGAGCGGTATTAAAAAAGGTATTGGGATTGCCTTATTAAATGGGTGATCAAGGGTAGAAATCAATGTGGGTTCTGAGTTTTTTGGGGGGCTACCGATACAGTAGTTGTTAATGTTCCACTTCCTCCACGAGGGTGGGGTGTGCCCTAAAAGGGTAGAGGCAACTGAGGGGACCTGGCGAACATGCGCGTGACAGTTTCTGTTACCAACCACAAGGGGCACCACAAAGGCCTCCTGTAGATATGGTATTGAATGGGACAAGAAGGAGCATGTGGTTTGATTTTTGGGGGGACGGGGCTCCCTAAGATTTAATTGCCCCCCTGCAGGCTTGTTATAAGGGCTATTGGGATGGTTGCATTGAAACCAGATACACAGACACTGCAGAGAGGGGGCATCTTGAGAAGTGTGCTCCAATCTTTGTTTATTGCCCCCCCCGGGGGACACTCAAAAGGAGCAATGCAATTGACAGTATTCCCTGAGCCCTAAAAACCGGCAACCAGCACTGCAATCCCCCCGCCCCAACCCTAAACCCTACCGCGACCACCGCCCGGGGCCCTAAAAAGCGGCAACCACTACTGCAATCCCCCCGCTCCAACCCTAAACACTACCTGACCCTGAGACCCTAAAAACTGGCCCAGCCCTAAAAACTACCCCCACCCTAAAGTTCAGCCCCAGCCCAAAAAACTACCCCAATCCCAGCCCCGCTACTCTGAGCCCTATAACGGCTCCCACCCAAAAACGACTCCCACACCAGCCCCCCGCCCTGAGCCCTATAACGGCTCCCAACCCCAAAAAGAACTCTGGCCCTTTATTTATTTTATTTTATGCATTTTTATATAGCGCGGACTTTACCCGAAGGTGTCAGAGCGCTTCACAATAGGAACAGCAGCGTTACATGAGGAGAAAATTACAAGTGGGCATGTTACAAAAGCAAACGTTACATTACATGAGGCAAAAGTGACAAATGTGCATGTATCAAAAGTAAACAAAATACAAGAAGAGGTAGCAAACTATACGTTACAAGAGGAAAAAATGACATTTGTGCAAGTTACATAAGCGTACAAGATACAAGTAGAGGTATAAAACTGCAATAAATGGCAGACACTCAAAACACAAGAATACACTGGGAAGGCACTTCTATAGGCATGGAGCACAGACTTTTCTACAGTGGAAGAACTTCCTTCAGGGACTAGAGAGGGCGTGAATTAGATTTGGAAGTGTCTTTGAAGGAGGAGAACTTTGAGGCCAGTTTTGAAGGACCTGGAAGAGGTGATGGTCCGGAGCTGAGGCGGAAGTGAGTTCCAGATTCTCACCGCGTTACCTGAAAAGGATTGGGCCATCGATCTTTCCTTTTTGAAAGTGGTTGGTTCAAGCAGTAAGTTTTCCACATTACGTGATGGTCTAGAGCCTCCAGAGAGTTTGTTTATTTGCCAGGTAGCTATGAGAGGAGGAGTGCAAGGCTTTGTGGGTGATACAGGCAGTTTTGTAGATAGATCTTTCCTCGATGGGAAGCCAACGAATGGTGGATAACATGGGTGTGATGTGGTCGCTTCTTTTGGCCCCATATATGAAACAAGCTGCAGAATGGAGAACAGATTTAAGGGGGGACAGGTGGGATTTGGGGAGGCCAGTAAGAAGAGAATTGCAGCAGTCCAATCTCGAGAGAACCACCGATTGGACCAGGGTTTTAAGGTCTTGCTCCGGGAAGGAGCGACGAATCCCCCAAAGAAGGCGCAGTTGGTATCGAGCAGACTTTGCAATGGAATTGATGTGGGAGAGTAGATTGAGTTTTTTGTCTAGAATGACACCAAGGGATTTTGCGCTGTCGACAATGATGGGTTTATTGTTAATAGATTAATCTGATCCATCCATGATTGAACCAGAGGAGGAGAAAGTGAGAAGGAGAGGAGGAGGAATTCAGTTTTGGTGGGATTCAGAATCAGTTGATGAGTTAACATCCAGTTTTGAATGGAGTCGAGAGTAGAGTTTAGGATGGAGAGATCGTGAGTGGAGGCCACCTTGAGGTAGATTTGAGTGTTGTCCACATAGAGATGATAGAGGATCCCGGATTTACTTAGGAGATTTCCCAATGGTTCCAAATAGAGGTTGAACAGAGTGGGTGCAAGTATAGAGCCTTGAGGAACACTTTGACCTATCGCCAAAGGAGATGAAAGACTGTTCGCTATTTTGATCATTTGGGATCTGTCCGAGAGGAAGGAAGCAAATCAATTAAGCACAGTGCCCTCCATTCCCATTCTCTGTTGAAGAGTGTTAAGGAGAGTGTTGTGATTGACAGTGTCAAAGGCTGCAGAAAGGTCAAGGAGAATCCGAAGACAAGACTCCCCCCGAATCGAGTATCTGCAATGCGTAATCAATCACTTGCAGCAGGGCTGTTTCAGTGCTGCAGTTTTGAATGAAGCCGGACTGGAAATTGTCAAGAAGATTATTGTCCTTGATATGACGGGAGAGTTGTTTCGCTACACATCTTTCTGCCCCCCAAACCTGAGACCTAAATGGACCCCACCCGGAAAACTGCCCCTTCCCCATGCCCTGAGCCCTAAAACTACCCCCGATGAAAACTCTCCCTCACCTCACCAAGCCGCGATCTCCTCCCAAGTCCGATCCTTCCTGTCCCTCTCCTCCCCCCAGCAATCCGGTCTCTGCAACGAGACCGCTGGCTGCTACTTGCCTTAACCACGCATATGCGTGGCTAAGGCAAACAGGGTTCCACTTGCGTGGAAACGGCATACATGGCTTAGCCTGCGTGGTTAATGCCGTTTCCCGATCCAATTTGTTGCTTTCATCCTTATCTGAGTTAGACCTGCTCTCAAGATCATTTGGTATGGCCGTTTGTAGATTCGTAATTCGTCCTGCTCCAAATGCAACATTGCAAACTTTGCCTCGTGTAATCCACACCAGTTTGCTGCCTTTCAGTGCCATCTAACGGTCACTAGAAAAACTGCAGCAGCAAGGTACAGCATTTATCTTGACAGGCATTGAAGACTATTTTAAACAAGCATTGGCAATGCCAGGATCTTGCTTTGTATGTAAAGGGGAGAGCGATTGGCATTGCTAAAATGCCAAATACTTGCTGTTACTTCTTGCAGATGTTTTAAAACATTAATAGCATGCAGAGCAGAGATTAAATCACACAGACACTGGGCGAAGCTGCATGTTCAGGGGATGCCTCCGAGGAGTAATATAGCCCACCTTTTCAGAGTATATTCCTGATTTCCAGGTTTCACTCATAGATGTACGTTTAATGTTTCTAGCAGGCGTAGTGCTCATTGAGATGAGAATTTGAGCGCGAATATGGGCTTCCTGTTGGTTCACATGCTTTTATTATACACAATTAGTTAACATACTTGAATTTACAGTTATGCGAAAATCTGAAACGTGTTGGTGATTTTTAACTGCATAAGGTGGGTTTTAAGTAAGAAATACCATGCAGAGAAGAGTTGTGTGAAAGTGTTTTGATCTATTAATTTGTAATATTATTCGTCTGACGCAGTGATGGCTTTATCGTGTACTCTCTTTGTCACGTAGACAATCTGTCTAGAGTTGTTTTCAAAAGCTCATCTTGAAAAATAGCGGATCCAGTGGTTCTTTTCAGTTTTCGTCTCATTGCTTCATTTTCGATGTTGCTGAGGGAAGAGATGCATGTTGGGGGGAAGGTTGAAATGTTTTCCACGCGCTTCAGTTCTGTTCATGCACCATTTTATTAAAATTAAACAGGAACTACATTAGCGCAATTGACTAAAGCAAATACAAGAAGGAAAAGTGAATGGCTGCAAGTTAAATGGAAGGCTACTGTACATATTTACACAGAAGTCATGCTCTGAAATTATTTCCCTGACACATTAAAAACAAATAACACAGCATTTAAATTTTGTTTCCTTTCTTGCGACATTTGTGTCGGTGTGTATTTGCTTTCAGGCTACAGAACATAAACACATTACCAACTGTGCACAATGCAATACGCGTTATAGATATGGCAAAGGAATTTATTTACTAATCATGGTGTTGCATGAGACATTCCTTTCTTTTTGAAAAATTTTGCCCATTTAATTTATGGGTTAGGTTTTTTTTCTTTTTTGCTTCTTGAGATGGACTAAGAAACTACTAACAACGGGGCATATTCATAAGGGTTTAAAGCCACTTTTTTGATGTTCTGGTGGAGATAACCCCTTCACCTTATTTACAGTGACCCCCACGTCCAATGCCAGCACCCCCGAAGCCCTGAGGGGCATCCTTCTCAACCTGCGCTCTCTGCACAGACATGCTGTAGAGATCTGGGACCTCCTCGACACCATCTCGACTGACGTTGCCTTCTTCACGGAAACCTGGACCAACTCCACCTCTGTGCCCAACATAGCCACAGCCCTCCCTGATGGTTACAAGATCCAGAGGAAAGACTGCCCCAACCGCCCCAGGGAGGACTTGCCATCGCATCCAAGAGCTCCCGCCGACTCACCACCTCCAGCACGAGCGACTCCTCGTCCACCACCGAACACCTCCATTTCCAGATACAGACCAGCTTCAGAACCACCCTACGCGGCACCCTGGCCTACAGGCCCCCCCAGACCTCGAACAGTGTTCACCACTACCGTAGCCGACCTCGTCACACTCTACGCCATTGCTTTCATGGACTACCTACTCATCGGAGACCTCCCCTTTCACCTCGACAACCTCAACGCCCCAACTCCTCCACCCTCTTGGACAACCTCGGACTGAAACAGCTTGTCATCACCCCCACCCACATGGCAGGACACATCCTCTACCCCATCTTCGCGCGAGAGAACAACATCCACTTCAGCCACAGCACGCAACCCCTTTGCAGGGACCAACACTGTGTACACTTCCACGTCAACAAACCCACTGCCCCGAAACTGACACCCCACCCACCATGAAGGAACTGGAGCAAGGTCACCAAAGAGCAACTCAACTCCACCCTAAACTGCGATGCCCCCTCCACCTCAACCAACGTCAACCTTGCAGCCAAAGAACTACATAGATGGATCACCAACTGCGCAGCTGAACTTGAACCCCTTCGCAACCCCGACAGACATTGCCCCAGAAAGGCCACCTGGTTCACCGCCAACCTCCAAGAATCCAGATGCACCTGCAGACGTCTCGATGAATTGGCGAAACAGCAAAACTGAAAAAAAGACTGCACCACATACAGGAACGCAACAACAGAATACCACCAACTCATCAGATCAACTAATAGAACCTTCATCTGGAACAAGATCACTGCCAACTCCAGCAACTCGAAGGAACTCTGCAGCATCATCTGAGAATTCACCAAACCCCCCTGCGAGGCCGTGGACATCACCCCCTCCCAGGACCTCTGCAACAAGCTCAGCTCCTACTTCCATCGGAAAACCAAGTTCCTCTACGACAACTTCAACAAACGGACACCGGACTCCGCAACCCCTCCTGCCTACAACAATGCCAGCCAACCCACCATCCCTGCCTGGACCCCAGCCACCACCAAAGACACTGAATAAACCATGAAAGGCATCCACTCAAGAGCAGCCAAAGACCCCTGCCCGCCGCACATTTTCCTCAGAGACACCGCCGCCATCGCACCGGAACTATGACCCACCATCAACACCACCTTCAAAAATTGCATTTTTCCCAAAGACTGGAAATGCGCAGAAGTCAAGCCCCTGCTCAAGAAGCCCACAGCAGATCCTTCGGACCTCAAAAATTACAGACCCATCTCCAGCCTCACCCTCATGGCCAAAGTCACCGAGAAGACCGTCAACGCCCACCTAACACAATTCATTGAAGAGAACTCCATCCTCGACCCCTCCCAATCCGTATTCCGCAGCAACCACAGCACCGAGACCGCTCTACTTGCCGCCACATATGACATCTGCACCCTCCTCGACCAAGGCCACACCACGGCCCTGATCCTACTCGACCTCTCCGCAGCCTTCGGCACCGTCTCCCACCACACACTCCCCGCCAGATTTCATGACCCCGGCATACAGGGAACCGCCCTCGAAAGGCTCCGCTCCTTCCTCACAGGCAGAACTCAAAGAATCAGACCGCCACCCTTCCTTTCCGAACCCACAGAGATCAACTGCGGAGTACCTCAAGGATCGTCACTCAGTCCTACGCTCTTCAACATCTGTATGGCCCCCCTCACCGCCATTGTCAGACAGCACGGACTCAACATAGTCTCCTATGCCGATGACACCCAGCTCATCCTCTCCCTCACCAAGGATCCTGTCTCCACCAGACTCAGCTTCCAGGAAGGAATGAAGGACGTTGCATCCTGGATGAGCAGCAGCTGCCTGAAGCTCAACTCGGAGAAGACAGAGGTCCTCATCCTCGGACCCTCCCCCACCGCATGGGACAACACCTGGTAGCCAACTGCCCTCAGCAGCCTGCCCACCGCCATGGACCATGCCCAGAACCTCCGCATCGTACTCAACTCCTCCCTCTCCATGTCCCGACAGGTCAATGCCGTCACCTCAACCTGATTCAACACCCTCCGTATCCTTTGCAAGATCTTCAAATGGATCCCCCCTTATCAAAAAAGAACATCACCCATGCACTCATAACCAGCAGACTGGACTATGGAAACACCCTCTATGCCGTAATCAACAAGTTTCTGCTCTGCAAACTCCAGACCATACAGAACACGGCAGCCAGTCTTGTCTTCGGCATCCCATGACAAGAACACATCACCCAACACCTGCGAGACCTCCATTGGCACCCCGTCGAGAAGAGAGTAACCTTCAAGCCAGTCACCCACGCCTAAAAATGCCTCCACAACACCGGACCCCAATACCTCAACAAGAGAACCTCCTTCCACATACCCAAGAGAAACCTCCGATCTTCCAACCACACCCTCACCGAAACCCCGTGCAACCGCAGAGCCAGAACGGGTGGAAGGGCCTTCTCCTACATCGCGGCCAAGACCTGGAACGAGCTCCCAATCGACATCAGACGCGCCCCTTCTCTGCACATCTTCAGGAAGACCCTAAAGACCTGGCTTTCGACTGACCGAAGCTGCTTACCCCCCCCCCCCCCCAGCACCTTGAGACCCTCACGGGTGAGTAGCATGCTTGACAACTCCATGATTGATTGATTGATTGAGTGTGGGGAGGCACAGGGCAAGATTTGGAGCAAATGGAATTGTAAAATACACTCTGATATTTTTGTAGAATGAAGCTTGCAATGAGGCCCACCAATTATCAAAAGCTCCTACAGTTTTCTCGTAGGATAGGACACTGAAAATCTGTCCCCACTGTTTACCTCACTAGTGTTTCCCTGGTGGTGAACACCTTTTATATGTTGCTGCTATCAGACAGTCTACCTGGAGTTATACTATCACAACATGAAGGTACGTTGGGAGGGGTTAGGGGGTGAAGGGTGATCCCTGGAAACACTTTAGCAAGAAGATCTTGTGCCTTACATATCAGGCACAAACACACTCTTATTTGGAATCAAGCAAAGTTGCAAGGGGATGGTTGCAACCACAAGCAAAGGAGTCACAGGCCTTTGTGCCACGTTCTGTCTGCCAAGGTACATTTTGCCACGTAAACTGTGGAGGAGTGTAAAAATTGGTAACAACCCGAAAAACATGTTAGGAGTGCATTATAATCAAATTTAATCTGCACTCACATATATTCCGTGTGACTAACAGCAATAATGGAAGCAGGGGTATAGCATATATATAGATATCACTGCAATCCAATGTGATTTAAATGTGTGTTTAGAAACATAACTGATAGGATTGTAATTCTTTATATAAAAAATGTTTGTGAACATTGTCCACAGAAAAGAGAAGTAGTGCTGTGTTTATTAAATGAAAGTTCATTTGCTTAAAAACTCTAATTGAACAATCATGTTGTTACTGTGTTAACTTTAAAGGTACATGTTAAGAATTGTGATTTATTTGTGTTTAAAGAGTGCACTTAAATGTAACCTGTGCACTTTTTAACTTAGTCTGACTTGTGGGCCTGAGATGCATTTGGGTCCAAGCACACGTTTCAGTTTCACATTTGAATTCATATTTTTTTCCTTTGCAGTAGAATGTTGCATGTATTTTGTGTCCCCCCCTGCAGGTAAACAAGGCTTCGTTAGCAGAGAGAAAGGGGTCTTTGTTCTCAGCAGATAGTGAGGCATGTGAAGCGGCAACTGGTACAAGGAGAGCAAAAACATAATGGGAGGTGAGTTCTTATGGGAGTAGGAGATGAGGGCAAGGACGGCTGGAATAGTGATTGTAGGAACAAAAAGATGGTGTGAAGAAGCCAATGTGTGCTGAAAGAATGGAAAAGTACCAGATGAACTTGGGAGACGTACCTTAGATGCAACTGATGTTATGATGTAAAGTAGTGAAGGATAGTTAGCTTTCTGGCTTAGGGCGCCTAGAGGTAAGACCTCTTCCTGTCATCTGTGGCTTTATGCTACTTGACTCATGTTGGAGCTTCTTTCACAGAGGACTCTGACGGCTGACACCTTTTTCCATATTCCTTCCTTACCTAAATCTTGCTTTAGCTTAGGATTGCCAAGTTCGAGTGGAATAGGGATAGACAGGAGCCTATGCTTATCTTTACTGACAAGTTGATGCAATTTGATGCAAAGTTTTATTTCCTTATTGCCTATATCGCAATTATTGAACTAGTGGTTTTCTTTTTATTATATAGGGTGAATCGCTTTCGAAGGTTTGGCTTTATCCTATTTGCATTGTAATTCTATACTATTATGCTTAGACTGGTTTATATAAATCCGTTTTTGAATTTGAATCTGGAATAAACTTACTAACTTGATACTTGGTTTTGAACTGAGTTATTGTGTAACCACATTGGGTACACTGTATTTGGATATTGGATTGAAATGCTTTACTCCACAACTCTCAAGTTGCATACAAATACTGTCAAGTAAGTCTTACTGAGTAAGTGGGCTCATGCTCCATTAGTTGGCAGCTATAGAGGATGGTTGTGCACTTGATGTGAGGAATTTAGAATTAAATCTAGAACAGCCCAGACCCCCACCCAAGTGTCCCAGTCTAGAGCACAAAATTGAGGATTGGAGAACAAACAAAGTGCAGCAAAAATGGCGGCGAAGGAGTGAGCATAAATAGGGTTGTGTATGTGAAGAATGATGTTTAGATTGTGGTGGAAAATAGTTGTGTGTTGTCTGGTGGAGGTGTTGTGAGTTGTGTGAATGTGGTGATAAGTTGTTGTCAAAGTTGTTATCAGCTCCGAAGTGGCCTAAGATTCCAGGAAATATAGTAAGGTCCAGAAGACACACTGCTGTATTTGTCTGCTGAGTTTTGTGGGGTTTGTTTTGAGAAGTCATGAATGGTCTGATTGAGAAAGGGACATTTGTGTGATTGGGACGAGTGTGAATAGCGTGGTGGACCTTTTTGCACAGAAGGAAAGTTCTTCTGATTCAGGTGATTCCCCACTGGTCGAGGTTTCACTGCAAATGTGTGTTCTTTGAGCCAATTAATTCTATTGATTCTTTTAGAGGAGCTGACAATTGTTGTTCAAGAAACTCGTGTGTGTGTGCGAAGAAGTTGTGAAAGAGGGTGAGCTGCTGCGAGGAGTGAGAGTGACATTAGAGTTTGCAGCACTGGGATAGGTTGTTTGGTGTAACGCCGCACTGTGAATGGTTGGATTTATTGCATTGTTGGTGGTTGTACCGCTGTGGAACTTGGGAAATTTTTAATTTGAAGTTAAATCGTACTTACCCACAGGAAGAGGAAAAATTTGATGTTTTAGAGTGATTAGAGATATGATTTGTGGAGAGGTGGGTGTTACTATCAGGATGGGTGAAGAGGGACCGCCCTCCACCTCAGGACACACCAGCTCATTATATGGCAATGAAAGAAGGGCTTTGCACTGTCATTTGGTTTAAAAATTGGCACAAGATAACCAAGAAAGAAGGAGCATTAACATTTCCATTCTATGGCACATTTAATTTAAGAATTCTTGATCATTTGAGGGGGATTTTGTTTGCGATTAAACTGTTGCCTAGACCCACACAGATTGAATCGCTTCGTGCGTGGGAATGGGCAGCACATGTAAAGATGAGAGACCAATGCAGATGGAGTTCCATTGGATGTATACAAATCGGCCCCAGATCTCTGGGGACCCATTTTAGTTAGGGTTTTTAATACCGCAACTACTGATTGTATCCCATCTTCTTGGGAGACATCTATTATTATCCCAATATACAAAAAAGAGGAGAGAGTTAATCCAACAAACTACCGTCCAATCTCACTCTTAGACTCCTCAATAAAGCTAATGAGTAAAATCATGCTATCAAAGTTAGAGAATTGGGCAAAGGAACAATCGATCCTAACCCCGGTGCAATATGGTTTTCGGAAACGATTGGGGACTGTAGAACAGTGTATCAATCTTGAGCTCCTACTAGGGAAATATACTAGGGCTAAACCAGGAGCTCTTTATCTATGCTTTGCACATCTGAGTAGTGCCTTCAACCTGGTAGATCATAATCTATTATGGGCAACTTTGATCTCATTAGGGGCACCTAGACCCATTGTGGGGTTTCTATCATGACTCTATGAGAAACTAACTAGCCAAGTGTTTTTTAACCCACAGGGGGAATGTACACCGAAATTTAAAGTGGGGCGTGGTATCCAACAGGGCTGCGTCTTGGCACCCCAGTTGTTCTCACTATTTATCAATGGGGTGGACAGTCATTTACAGTCAGTACAGGTCAAACCCCTATGGCTGCTGGGCAACCAATACCAGTGTTGCTCTATGCAGATGATGCAGTACTTTTAGCTAGTACTCCGTTGGCCCTGCAGAAATTGATGAATGCCTTTGGGGAATATATGGCTTCTAAAAAATATTATCATAAATAAAACCAAAACGTTTACTATGATGTGTAGCCATTGATAAAAATTCTGTAGAACCCCCCCTTCTACATTGATAATACCCGCATTGTTTCAGTTAATTCCTTTTGTTATTTGGGCATCTCATTGGCAGGAAATGGTTCTTGACAACAACATATGTTGCATACCAGAGCCAAAATGAGTAGGGTCTCCCAGGGGATTTTTAAATTTGCTTCTAAACTGGGTAGTAGACCCATCCGAGAAATGGTTGCCATCTATAATGCCAAAGGTGTGACATCTGGAATGTATGGGGCAGGCCTCTGGGGATACGTAAATAGACACCTATTACAAACTGAGGAAAATACATTTTTAAAACGACTGTTATGCTTGCCACCCTGTGCACCTAATATGATAATACACAACAAGGTAGGTCTGCGGTTCCTTGAGGACCAATTATTGATGAAACTTCTCTTATTAAGGACATCGACATGGACAAGGGAAGAGACTAGTTTCACTAGAAACATTATTCTCGACTGCTTAACCGTTGATAAGTCTGTAAATATACCTTTGTTATCATATATTGACTCCTGCCTGGGCAAATTATTTAATTAGTCAATTTGGTCCAACCCTATCCGGTTTACATCAGTACCTAAGAACAGGATTAAAAGTATATTTATTTTAAACTGGCAAGATAAACGCGAGTCAGACAATGAGTTTAAATTATCAGTCATATTTTATAATGTCACTGGATAAGGAGGAGGGAGATAACAATTACTTGGTCTCTGTAACCATCTCGCAGCATAGATTTGTTTTAACAAGGCTGAGATGTGGAATAGCACATCACCTTGTTGCTTTGCCCTCCATGAGATCCTGTCCCCCAATACATATCCCTGTCCCTGCGATGGACTGAGTAAACAGAGCACTTTGCACTTTTTATCATTTTGTAAGTTGTACTGGAACCCCAGGACATTGTATCTAAAACCTTTGTTATTAACCCGGAATATTAGATCTTATAAAGTGGTGATGAAGCATTCGGGCGATCCCTTCCTGTGTTACAATATAGCACTTTTTATATTACACGCAATGAAAATAAGGAAAGCTTATTACTGCGGATCATGAACCTGTTATTCCTTTTAACTATACTATACCAGATGATAACTGACTATTTTTATTGTGTCTTTAGCAGTACTAAGATTATATGAACTTTATGATGTGATCGCTTTTTATTGTATATATTTGAAATTGGTATGTTGTTTTTTATGGATGTGCTTTCATGGTTCTTTTGTCTTCAACCGAATAAAGATCATGAACTGAACTGAACTGAGAGACCAATGCAAATGACAAAAGCAATGCATACATATGCAGATGCGAGATGGAATGAACAGCAGAAGAGATGGAGAGTAGATTTGATTGAGGGAGCGAGGCTGTATCCTGCCTTAGTGACCCGAAAAGATGATATGGGGAAAGAGGTGAAGAAAAGGGGAGAGGACAGGAAAGAAGGCAGTCATAGTGATGCTAGTGACAGCTTGTTAGATGAATTGCTGGCTGAATGGCCACCTTCATATAGCTAGTCAAAACCTGAGAATGGGGGTAGTCCAGATACCACCAGTAACACTAGAAATGCTTTGGTACAGGTGACTTGAAACCCAGATGTCGTTGGGGTTATATCGACAGGCATTGTACATACTGCTGTGAAAGTGGAGCAAGAATGTGTGCCCCTAAAGTTTTAGGACATTGCTATCCTGTTTCTGTCTCAAAGGTTGCAGATACCCTTACAGAACCAGTCACTATTGGCCTCATTGTTCCCATCTATGATCCAAATTCAGCTGGGAGTGAGGCTCAGAGAACGTCTGCAGCTACCGAGGGAGTAACGTTACAGGAAAGGTTAGAGATTCCTAAACCAAGATTTGTTTCATTGACTCCGATGAATGCAAGTACCCCTTTTGTGGCGACTGCAGATCTGTCTGTAGTCCAGACGGGGTTAGGACCTATAAAGTCTTTTCCTGAACTGGCAGGTCTGGATTCTCCTGTATGGAAAACATTTCCTAGAGTTGTAACAGCACACCCTGAAAAACTGCTAACATGCAGAACACAACTGAGAGTCATCACACATTTGACATCTTGGACTTAAAAATATGGTTGAAAGAACACAGAAATGCTAGTAGAGTCAGAACACTGAACTGAGTCAGGGAACTATAAAGTCTGCTGTAAAAGTAGATTCAATTGATGTGCTGAAATTGAAAACCAACTTGTATAAATTGATAAGGGGGAGTTTGGATCCAAATCAAATTGATATCTAAAAGCCAATGGAATTGGTGTTTGTAGCCAAAGAAGTTACCAGGAGGGTGAGGCAAGCTCATGAGAAATTATACGAATTGGCTCAGAAATATGATGTGATCTTGGACGAACAAAGTCTTTGCAAAAGAGCCATAGGCTTGCTTTCAGTTACTGGAATATTAAAGATTTGAGAACCCCCAGACTGAAAACCCACATTTGTGAATTAATTGCAGGCATTCGAGTTTGTAGTACGTCAGAGAAGTGGGAGGACAAATGGTCTAGGAGAAAGGGATCTAAGAGACCAACTGGAGAACCACCTCCTTTGGCGGAGAGTGTTACAGGAGTTGGAGCCTACCCATTACGAGAAGTGCCAAGTGGGGGTTATGTACAAGTACCTTGCTGTAGAGGTGATCTTGCTGCATTCACAAATGACTTCCAAAAGTTGAGAGAGAAGCCCGTAGAGAGGTACAAACAGTTAACTGCTTTGTAAAGATCTCAAAGGTATTGCGGGTTGACTTGAACATGCTATTTGAAATTGTGGTCTCTAGAGATTTGTGGTCTGCATGCAAAATAGCTATGGAATGGCCTGAGGGTGAGCCGAAGAGGGACGCAGTGACTAATGGCCTGTCACCGATAGTAATGAAGAAGTACGATCAGGTGGTTATGTGGTTAAGGTATCTCCACAGGATATTGAGTGGTTTAAGATCGATATAACGACTCAAGAACCTAAAAAGGCAATTCATACCTATTATGTTACAGGCTTTTAGACAGTAGAGTGGAATGAATATGCTTGAACCCAAGGATATGGGACAGTTTGTGTCAAAATGTATAACTGGATTGAGATCTGAGATTAGCATGATGATTCAGCAGCATTTAATTTGTTGGCAGAGTAAATCTGTTGTTGAAATTCTGGTTATGCAAAGTATTGCAGTGATGAGGTTGAAATGAGACATAAAAGAATGAAGGAAAAGTTGTTGTTGATGCAGATGAAGGCTGCTCAGAGAGGAGGCCATATTCAGCCTTATATAGGGAATGTTGCCCCAGTGACAGGGTCATAGTTCAAGTTTAACAAGGCGGAGGAATACAGGGTCAAAGAAGAGGCAGAGGTGTTCCAATAGATCCAAAGACTGGAGTTAATATTGCTACTCTAAAGAAAACCAGTCCAAGTCACTACTGCAATTGGGTGGGGCTTTGGAAACGCAAATGTCATCTTAATCCTGTTAATCAATATCTGAATGGGGGATTTTATAGACACAGAGTAACATAATACAAACCCACAATGTACCAAAACCAAGATTGCAAAATATGGGATGATATCAAAGTCCTGTGATGCAAGTGCCACAGCCTCTGATGCCACAGCAAGCTGTGCAGAATGTACCCGATAATAATGTTCAGTTCCTGCAATTAACTATGATTGAGGCTTTTTAATGATGATGGCACAGATCAGTCCTTATGATGGTGCCTCAGGGGGGAGAAATACTGTACACTTGGCGCAGTCTTAGTAGTAGACCAGAGTGGACCATATGTTGATGCTGGTGTGGATGGTCACAATGCCGCCTTTTTAATCGACAATGGTGCCACCCGCTCAACTGTGAGAACAGCAGAGGTTTCAAACATACCCCTCTCTAGAAAAGCAATCCAAATTGTAGGAGTTGCAAATAAAAGGTTGTCAAATCATTTGAAAGAGGATGTGCCTGTAAAGATAAGGACAATCATTAGTTTGTGATGTGTGATTCAAGCCCAGTGTGTCTCTTGGTTTGCGACTTGTTGTGCAAGTTAACTTGTACCATATATTGCACCCAAAGGGCATTGCGCTCCAGACAAATGATGAGGATATTGCATTTAAACTGGCAAACCAAAACCTGAGTGTTCCCTTGTTTCCTTTGCTGACAGTGGAGGATTTACCACTGGATATTAGAGATACAGTGGCAGATGTGATTTGGGATTTTTCAGGATAGGATATTGGATTAAAGGAATTGAGGCAATCTGCATACAAATTTAGCCCAATGCTGAGTTACAGAGAACACCACAATATAATCTGACATCTGAGACAGTTGCTGGGATAACAGCTGTGATAAAATCCATGATTGAGCAGGGGATTGTGAAGGGGATCCTGGGGAATCCTTTTAACTTTTCCATTATGGACTTGCAGATGCCTAGCAGTTAATACCGCATTGTGCAGGATTTTCGAAATATCAACAGTGTAGTGGTCTCTTGTCCCATGGTACCAAATCCATCTGTGATATTGTTTCAGATTCCAAGTGAAGCTGAATGGTTCTCTGTCATTGTTCTTTGCTAGGCATTTTGTTATCCCCTTGCATGAATATAGTCCATTTTTGTTTGCATTTCGGCTGGGAAATCATATTTTAATGTGGTGCTGTGTCCCTCAAGGGTATACAGAGAGTCCCTCCATCTTTAACCAGATTCTGAAGAAAAATCCTGAGTCCCTGGTTATGCCCTACAATTCAGTCTTGGTACAGTATATTGATGACCTTTGGGTTGCATCGAATATTCGGGACTATTGTAAGACTGATACAATTGCCTTGTTGAACCATTTGGCTGAGAATGGGCATAAAGTGTCCTTGAGCAAATTACAATACTGTATGACAGAGGTCTTATACTTGGAACATTGTATTTAGAAAGGTGTCACAACCAAGGATTTCAGCGATCATGCAAATGAATCGGCCATGCACCCAGAAAGAAGTCAGAATTTTTTTGGGAATGGTAGGCATCTGTTGCCAGTTGATACCCATCTTTTCCCTTGTGGAGAAACATCTGCAGAGGTTGACACACAAAGATGTGTCATATACGGTGACTGTTTGAGTGCATTCCAGGAGTTGAGAGAGTCTCTGTCGTGCACCTGCGCTGGGAATGCCAGATTACAACTAAGGGGTCTATTAGGATGACGGTCTGAAAGTATTCCCGACCGCCATGGTAGCGGGAAAAGACCGCCCGCAAGGACCGGGGCATAACCGCCGGTCCAATTAGGATGCTCTGCAGTCGAAATCCGACCGCGGCGGTCGGAATCTGGTGATTAAAATTGCAGCGGTTGCTGCTGCCAGCAGCACCGCCGCTGTGTGAAAAGGAGCATGTCATGCATGTCACTGCACTGCGTGGCAGGCACAGCATCAGGATTCAGGCAAGCCGGGCCGACGAAGGCTGTGATGCCAGAAACCGGTCCCCGGAAGCTTGTTTCCTTCCCAGTATAAGAATTGGCTTGGTAGTTTGGTTTGCTCTGTTCCCATCATGCACTGGGACAGGTACAGACTAATTTGCATGAAGCTAGGTTCTGAGCTGGGATGGTGCAGTGAGCTAAAAAACGGTGATGGATTAAAACCATGATCTCTTGACTTCATAAGAGTATTCTGCATCATTCAGAAACTCTGTCCATCACCACCCCCTTTTTCCCAAATCGATTTTATCCACACTCAGTGTGGGAGGGTATGCTCAGACGTGAGTCCCTTGCTCATTGCACCATCAGGATTCAGGCAAGCCGGGCCGACGAAGGCTGTGATGCCAGAAACCGGTCCCCGGAAGCTTGTTTCCTTCCCAGTATAAGAATTGGCTTGGTAGTTTGGTTTGCTCTGTTCCCATCATGCACTGGGACAGGTACAGACTAATTTGCATGTAGCCAGGTTCTGAGCTGGGATGGTGCAGTGAGCTAAAAAACGGTGATGGATTAAAACCATGATCTCTTGACTTGATAAGAGTATTCTGCATCATTCAGAAACTCTGTCCATCACCACCCCCTTTTTCCCAAATCGATTTTATCCACACTCAGTGTGGGAGGGTATGCTCAGACGTGAGTCCCTTGCTCATTGCACCATCAGGATTCAGGCAAGCCGGGCCGACGAAGGCTGTGATGCCAGAAACCGGTCCCCGGAAGCTTGTTTCCTTCCCAGTATAAGAATTGGCTTGGTAGTTTGGTTTGCTCTGTTCCCATCATGCACTGGGACAGGTACAGACTAATTTGCATGTAGCCAGGTTCAGAGCTGGGATGGTGCAGTGAGCTAAAAAACGGTGATGGATTAAAACCATGATCTCTTGACTTGATAAGAGTATTCTGCATCATTCAGAAACTCTGTCCATCACCACCCCCTTTTTCCCAAATCGATTTTATCCACACTCAGTGTGGGAGGGTATGCTCAGACGTGAGTCCCTTGCTTATTGCACCATCAGGATTCAGGCAAGCCGGGCCGACGAAGGCTGTGATGCCAGAAACCGGTCCCCGGAAGCTTGTTTCCTTCCCAGTATAAGAATTGGCTTGGTAGTTTGTTTTGCTCTGTTCCCATCATGCACTGGGACAGGTACAGACTAATTTGCATGTAGCCAGGTTCTGAGCTGGGATGGTGCAGTGAGCTAAAAAATGGTGATGGATTAAAACCATGATCTCTTGACTTGATAAGAGTATTCTGCATCTTTCAGAAACTCTGTCCATCACCACCCCCTTTTTCCCAAATCGATTTTATCCACACTCAGTGTGGGAGGGTATGCTCAGACGTGAGTCCCTTGCTCATTGCACCATCAGGATTCAGGCAAGCCGGGCCGACGAAGGCTGTGATGCCAGAAACCGGTCCCCGGAAGCTTGTTTCCTTCCCAGTATAAGAATTGGCTTGGTAGTTTGGTTTGCTCTGTTCCCATCATGCACTGGGACAGGTACAGACTAATTTGCATGTAGCCAGGTTCTGAGCTGGGATGGTGCAGTGAGCTAAAAAACGGTGATGGATTAAAACCATGATCTCTTGACTTGATAAGAGTATTCTGCATCATTCAGAAACTCTGTCCATCACCACCCCCTTTTTCCCAAATCGATTTTATCCACACTCAGTGTGGGAGGGTATGCTCAGACGTGAGTCCCTTGCTCATTGCACCATCAGGATTCAGGCAAGCCGGGCCGACGAAGGCTGTGATGCCAGAAACCGGTCCCCGGAAGCTTGTTTCCTTCCCAGTATAAGAATTGGCTTGGTAGTTTGGTTTGCTCTGTTCCCATCATGCACTGGGACAGGTACAGACTAATTTGCATGTAGCCAGGTTCTGAGCTGGGATGGTGCAGTGAGCTAAAAAACGGTGATGGATTAAAACCATGATCTCTTGACTTGATAAGAGTATTCTGCATCATTCAGAAACTCTGTCCATCACCACCCCCTTTTTCCCAAACAGCACAGTGCCTGCCACCTGTTACAGGGACATGTAGGTGGTACCATGGGTACCATCCCCAGTGCACCCACACACTCCCCCAACACATTGGGGGCCCGCGGAACATGTCTCCGCATGCCTTTCCATGGCAGTTCCACTGCAGCGGAAAGGCTGGCTACCGCCAGCATCATAATCGTGCCGGCGTTGTTTGGCCCTGAACCACAACAATTGTAGCGGTCCAGCTCCACCAGGCAAGCAGCAGACTGCAACTGGCGGAAAAGTGGCGGGCGGAAAATCACACAGCGGCGGTCACGACCGCGATGCTAATCAGAGCGGCGGTTTTCCGGGTTTCGATGGCGGGCGGATTGCCGCCATCCTAATAGACCCCTAAGTGTTTTCACTCTTCTTTAATGAGAGAGAGGGCTGTGCACTCTCAGTGTTCTCTTGATGTTCTGCATTCTGTGCAATTGCTGTTGACTAAAACACGCACACAGCACCTGACTAATAGTAGGCTTACCCCATATAAGCAGGTGATCTTGGCTGCCGAACATTACCTTGAAACGATTCTCTATCCTAAACCCTGCCACCCCATTACCTTTGCCTAATTGTAATGAAGATGGAGATGAAGGAGAACATGACTGTCTCAATGTCACTGAACTATGCACAAAGTCTGACCAAATCCTATTTGTAGATGGCTCATGCTTAAGGGGTCATGAGCAGAACTTAAGGGCTGCCTATATTGTCTGTACTGTTTCGGGAGTGGTGGAAGCTGCTTGGATTAAAGGAGCATTATCCGCACAAGTGGCTGAATTGGTTGCCTTAACAATTGCATGCTGTGTTTCAGATCAGCTGAGATTGACCATCTTCGCCAATAGGCAGTATGGGGTTGGTGTGGTGCATGATTTGAAGTTATGGTGTCAGAGGGGTTTCATGACCTCATCAGGATCACCAATACATAATGGAGAAGCTTGTTGGAAGCCTTGTTGATGCCCCGAGAAATGCAGTGGTTAAGTGCCCTGCTCACTGTCAGGATAACAATTTTGTTGGAAATCATTTCTCTGATGAAGTTGCATACTATTGTGCACTAAATGTTTATACTTTCAATGGGGAATACATGAATGAAAAAACAGATGAGTCCAAATTCAACCTTTTGGGGATGGTTGCTGATACTTAGAAATGAGGTGAAAATGTTACAGGAGGAGGTGTCTGAGGAAGAGCAATTGAATTGGACTAAAGCAGGATGTGTGAAAATAAATGATGATATTTGGGTTTCAAGCGATAGAGACCAGTTTTACCCAGTACCCTGTTCTACTAGATGGCAAGACATATTCATATTCATGGGCCGACACATGTAGGAAGGGGTGCAATGGTGAGGCTGTTCAGGCAAACATAGTTTAATCCAAAATTCTGGATGATTGCTGAAACCTTGCATCACAGGTGTGTGACCTGTCAGCAAATGAATGTGGGAAAGAGAACTGCTGATACATTGAGCCACATTGGGAGGTCAGGAGGCTCTTTTAACAGGATGCAGTTAGACTTTGTTTAGATGCCTGTGTGTAACAAATTAAGATACGTTCTGGTAGTGGTTAGCATATTTTATCATTTGGTGGAAGCCAATCCTACTAGAAGATGTGACAGTCTCATGGTAGCTAAACGACTGTTGAGGGAGCTCAGTCCAAGGTTCTGATTTACAACTACTTTGGAATCAGACCTAGGGTCTCATTTTAATACCAAGATAAATGAGACTGTTATGTGCAGCATTGCAAGTGGAGCGGAGATTGCACTGCAGTTATCAGCCAGAAGCTTCAGGCATCGTGGAACAGATAAATGGCACTTTGAAATCAAGGCTTGCTAAAGTGTGTGCTTCGACATCTCTAAAATGGCCCGATGCTTTGCCTCTTGTGTTGATGAGTCTTCGTAGTGTCCCAGACATAAGAACAAGACTCTCGACGCATGAGATCCTCTTGGGGCGAGCTATGAGATTACCTTATGTGCCTGCCAACATGCTTGAGAACATATTAGATGATTTGGTGATCGACTACTGTAAAGGATTGGCTGACGTGGTTTCTTTTTTGTCTCATCAGGTTGAAGCAGCAATAGCACCACCCCATCTGGAGCAGTGTCAGGACCTCAACCCCAGAGACTGGGTCGTTGTCAATAAACATGTAAGGAAGAACTGCCTCAACTCTTATTGGCATGGCCCATTTCAAGTGATTCGGGTCACGACTGCTGTGAAGTGTGGTGGTTTTCCGAACTGGGTCCTGTGTCCCGTTGATGAAACAGCGCTTTTTCCAGAAGATACACCACCAGTGGTTGAAAGGCCATGGGAGAGGGTCAGTCAAGCTGTAGTGGAACACACTGAGCTTGAAGCAGCACTAGAGCAACCTGAAGGGGTCCAGAAGAAGTTGGAGCTGACTCACATGAAACTGGTGCAGTTGTGGTGAATGAGTTTGATCTTGATCCCAATTAAGGGACTAGTGCTGTGAGACAACGAGTGAGAGTTGAGGAAAGCTGGCATAGGGAACCAACAACGAGAAGTTTGCAGTTGCTTCCTGAAGGAACACTTGCACCCACAGCTGAGGCGTTTGAATCAGAGCAAAGTGTAGACTAATGTAAAAGGCTAAGTCCAGGAAGGTTAAAGAGATCAAAGGTGCCTTGTTGCAGGCACTCTTCTCCTGAGTGGACTTATCTGACTGCGAATGACGATGAGGGAGAATTCTGGGAATTCTGGAATGATAATAGATGTCTTATTGACGATTCTGGCAACCAATGTGAATTTCCTTCTCACGCTTGTCCTTCCTTTCTCACCAGTGCTAAGTGGTTGAGAAATCTGATACTGAACGAGACTTAATTTCCTCATCTGAATTAGGAAGAGTCTCCTGCTTTAGTTGCTAAACTGAGAAGAGAGCTGGTGGAAATGCTCATTGATGAACTTGGTTCTCTTCTTCTTAGGGATGTTGAATAAACTGTGTTGAGAGTCATAAAGAGGATTTCCTAGGCCCGAGTGGAATTAGGGTATACCTCTAGAAGAACATGGAGTAGGTCTAGGGAAGTCTCACGAAGATTATGTATATTTTGTTAAATAATTTTTTTAATTTGAGCAGAGAAGGATTGCTATCTGCACATGTGGAGATCAACAGAGAAAGCTCTGTAGCTGCTACTTCTCTAATCAACTTGGTCTGAGTCTAAATTAGTATGGAAACTAATAATTCTAACCATAGGTGCAGGTATATAATATGTGCCTTGCTAATATTCATAACTTTGGAAATAACAGTGTCGATTGTAGGGCTGGGTTTGACCCCCTAGTGATAGTGTAAAGGAGACACATTCACCTGAGAAAGAGGCCGCGCTTAAAACGGATGAAGGTTTCGCTTAGTTAGGAGAACAGCATTTACACACAGACATGGTTAGAAGCGCTTTGTCTAATAACATATTTAAAAGCTGCATTGACTATGTAATGGTTAATCTGAGGCTGTTGGTGATATGATTATATTAGAAAGGGAAGAGAATGATCATAATCCTCTATGCCTTACTATGGTGAATTAATTTAACGATTCCTGGGCTGAGTGTGTAACTTCCACAAGAACTAGGACTATTGAACACACATTGGATAGACGCCACCTAAAATGGAGACAAATTAACAGGAAATCTGCACTTTTAACACCTATGAAAAAAGACGTCTTCGACTTTTTGCCCAAATTACTGCTCTGCAGGGAGGCATACAAAGAAAAACTTGAAGTTATTGAGATGCACACAAAGTTCCTTGAGGACATTGCTGCCTACTTTAGAGTTCCACACACTAATAAAAAATTGGTCAAGAGTGGAGGCGGTAGCTGGTTTAATCTCAATTGCAGAAAGGCAAGGAGATTATTGACAGAGGCTATAAAAGCCAAAAATGTTCTCTTGATATCCTCCACTAGAAATTCGTACAAGTTGTCGATGGTTAAAGCCAAAAAAGAGTGGGATGATGCAAAGTGGCGGGACGTATTGGAGTCATGTGCATCCAAGGATGATTTCCTGTTTTTGGAGCCCCAAAACGTTGTCCTGCCTGGGGACTGGTTTAACCATTTATCAGCCTTATATTAAGATGAGGCCCTAAATTTGGACAAGTCACCACTGAAACCTACCTTAATTAGCTTCACGTCACCACCCTTTTCCATGCAGGATGTCCTGAATTTGTTGGCAACTTTTACATGTAGTAGAGTGGCCCGCCCTGACAGTATCCCAGTAGATGGTCATCTTTACGATATAATGTATGGGCCCAATACTTATTGGCCTACATCAGGGAGGAACGGGAGCAGTCACCTAGGAGCAATGCAGGAAATTTTACTTGAGGCAGGTTTGACAACAGGGGTTTCCCCTCCCCTCCTCCCATGGGGCAAGTAGCTTTGGTACTTAGGGCTTGAACTCAGAAGCCATCCAATTGTGGAGAGTGACACAGGTCACACCCACACAGTGGTATTTCCTTGCCACCAGTTGGTAAGAACGGACCCCCCCCCCCTTTTTTTACATTTAGGTCCTGATGAATGCCCTGGACCAACACGGCAGAAACATGTCGACCGCTTACACTACGGTTAGGGGACAATAACTTCACAACACACTATCTATTGATTTTAATATCATATAGTTACCTATCACATTAAAACATAATTAGATAGCTATAATGATTTTTATTCACACTCTCTTCCTCACGGGCCCCCACTTAGTTTAGAAGTGCATCCCTGTTGTCAGGTGTATGCCCGCCCTCTATCAAACCAAGGTTTTAGAGGGCGAGGACTGGTCAATGATGAAGCATGACACCAGGTGGTGTGTGAGACCAGTCCGTCACATTTTGTGAGATGCCTTCACTCGCAATATAACCCAAACCCCACAGTGGTCACTACACTAGAAGCAGCTTTTTGTGGTTAACAGCCCCTATTCCAGTATCATGGCAGGGTGCAGAGGTGGTCCCTGCTTACAAAAAAGGGGATAAGAGTCTGCCCACTAATTGATTGTCTACAGAAGGTTTTCTGCAGAATGGTTTTTGCTAAGATCCAGCATTTGGCTGAAAGTAACACTATAATAAGCACACTGCAAGAAGGTTTTAGACCTAAGACCTCAACGATAGATCAGGTCTTCCGCTTTGCTATCTTTTATTGGAAGACAGTCCTGATTGGCAAAGGTGACTTATTTGTCATCTTTGTCGATCTAAAATCAGCTTTTGATCTGGTGCCATGAGGCAAGCTGTGGGGGGGTCCTAGGGGAAATGGGGATGCACTCTAATATATTATCCTTGCTTGTCAGACTATATGCCCGTAACTTTTCCAGGGTGCGGTGGGGCTCACAGGAGCAACTAACTGAAAAAATTCAAGTATTGATGGGTGTCTGCCAAAGGTGTGTACTAGCTCCCACCTTATTTTCTTTATATGTGATGGGCTGTTACAATAGCTCCTAAAAGTTGAGGCTGATGCCCCAAGCTTGGCATATGGCAAAATTCATTTGCTGCTGTTTGCAGATGATACTACGCTAATTTCAAAAACACCAAGCAGTCTGCAAAACCTTTTAGTCAGCTTCAGTGATTTCTGTGTGGAACGTGGCCTGTAGGTTAATGTTGATAAAACCAAATTTATGACTTTTAATCATTGCAAAAAATTGAGTGGAAAGCTACCTTTGGGAAGAGAGTTTTTAGAGCAGATAGGCTCTTTCACTTATTTGGACTTTAAAGTTACTCCCAATTTAACATGAGGCCAACATATTGATGCAGCATCAATAAAATATAAACAAAGAGCTGGAGTAATTTTAAAAGAACTGCATGCCAGCTACACTAGGCCAATTGCTCCTGCTTTGAAAATCTACAAAGCTAAGGCCTTAGGGGCTGCATTGTATGGGCGTGAGCTGTGGAGGTTTGGTGATACTATGGGGCTGACAAAATCTGAGAATACATTTGTTAGAGAGTTGGTTGCACTGCCAGTGAGTACCCCTTTGTCCGCCTTTTTTATGGATCTGGGTATGAAAAAGATAGCATTGAAAGCCCAATTGCGCCCCTTACTATACTGGCACAGGGTCAGGGTAGCTCCAAAGTTAGCACATTATGCAGCGTCACTTGACGAATTGATCAAGTTGGATAAAGCCAGCAAAGTACCATGGCTGACTTCAGTTAAGCAGTTATTGAAGGAGACTGGCCTCGACGACTTAGGTCTCCATCCTGAGACTGGAACTATTCCCCCAAAGGATGCATTGAAAAAATACTTTTGGGCTTACATCCTGCAGAAGGAAGAGGGTAGAGCCGGGAATACATCACTTACTAGTGATTTTTTTTTAATTTTAAGTCTGTCTGCAGGTTTGAGCAGTACTAGGATTTGATATCTGTCCCGTTGGACAGAAAGGTCTATCATCAGTTTGTAAAGGCGTTTACTGTGAAATGGAAAGGTGCTGACAGCGAGGTCCGTCCATTCTGCGAAGGTCAAAAAGAAACCATTCCGCATGTGCTATTTGCATACCTTTGTACATCTGAAAGAGACACGTTAGTGATAGATTCCTCTCCTTAGGATATCCCCAGGCGTCAGACTGGATCCGGAAAGTTTTGAAAGCAGTACCCCTGCGCCAGTAGGTGGCGTCATGCGGCTCCGCGTCCGTCGCTGGCATCGTAAGCACCGAGATGATATCATAGAGACTACTTAGGCACCACCCATGCCAGCTGACGTCAGTTCTTTCTTTTTCCGCCAGCAAGCGCAGATCCGGTTAGAGCACGTACCTTAGTCACTTTTTGAGACTTTTTGTCTCCTGTACTCCTTGGTGCACGTAGGGATGCCTGGATTTAAGTCTTATGGTGCCTGCTGTCGCAATATGTCGGTGGCGGACCCCCACGATATTTGCCTCTACTGCCTGGAGACCGACCACGACTCCCGGTCTTTTCGTGCCATGGCCCCGAAGGCCTTGAGGGAGCGGCGCCGGAAGCTGCTGGAGGTCCGGTACTCGTCCCAGCTCTGTTCCAGGTCCCGTTCCCGGGAACGCTCGCGGGGCCACAGTCGTTGCTCCTCGGGCTCCAAGTCTTCACCCTCGGATTCGGGTAAGACGGCACAAAAAGAAGTCGAAGAATCAAGTTCGCTCTCCGACGTCCCACCGTTGGTCCTAGGATGCGGACCAGGGGGACAGGGGTTCTGCCCCTGCGGCTCCTTTGGAGCCTGGGAGTCCCACAGCCTACCCGCCTTACCTGGGTCCGTCGGTGACTCCCGAACAAGTGCAAGAATTTCTTCCTACCATGGACCGCCTCTTTAGGCCTCGGGCTCCCGCCGGCGTGCCTTCGGGCCCCGCGGTCCCGTGTCCGGATCCTGTTGGGCTGCCGGTGGATCCAGCTTCAGCACCACAGGATCCTGTGCTGTTGGCTCCAGCCCCAGCGCCACTGGCTCCGCCCCCAGCGCCACCCACTACTCCGCCCCCAGCGCCGCAGTGGGTGCCCTTCGTCCCGCCCTTGCCCAGGTTCCAGAACCATTTTGTTCCGGCCTGGGATCCGCATTGGGATGCAGCGCCATCTCGGCCCTGGCTGGCGCTGTTCTCGGCGTCGTTTCCGACGCCGTTTGTTTCTTCTCCGGCCCCAGCTCTGGTCTATTGCCCATGCAACAGAGGTGGATGACGTCTGGGAGGGGTCCGAGGACCCTCTTGCCCGTCAGTGTGACTCCGAGCAGGACTGGGGGGACGACTTGGAAGATGCGGGCGACCTCGACGTCTCCTCTGACCCGGGGTTTGCCTCTCCCCCGCCTACCATGGAGGAGGGTGCCTCCTACACGATGGTTGCTCCGTCGGGCAGCTGAGGTTCTCAACCTTGTTCTCCCTACTGTGGCCCTCAAAACTAATCTCACTGAGGTGCTCCAGACGGCGTCCACTTCGTCGGAGCCCCTGCTCCCTTTTAACAACACCCTCACTGACGTCTTGCTGGGCACTTGGTCGCGGCCAGCCACAGAGGCCCCTGTGGAAAAGAATGTCGCCAGGCATCACCGCCCGGCGCCTGGTGAGCCCGCTTTTCTGACCACTCATCTTATGCCTGAGAGCCTGGTTATCCAAGCCTCGACGTCACAGAGTGCCTTTCCCACGGCTCCGCCGGATAAGGACACTAAGAAGCTGGAACAGTTCGGTAAGCGGTTGTTCTCTTCGGCCAGCTTGGGGCTGCGGTCAGTGAACACCGCCTGCTTATTGGGCCGCCATTCCCACGCGGTGTGGGATACAGTTGCACAGGTGTTGCCTTAGTGTCCTGAGGAGACCCACTGTCAGAGCTCCCCCCCACGACTTACCATCAGCTGGGTGGGATGTTCCTGCAGAGGCGATAAGAGCCACCACCCCGTTCCCCTCCTGACCCTAGTCGAGGTGTAGCTCCGTCTAGGATAAGGGGGTACCCGGGGTGGAAGCCAGATAGATGCACGGTCTAGATGGCGCTGGACACACGCTGTGAGGGAAAGAATGGAACACCGTTAGCGTTCTGCTCGTTCCTTCTCCTTCCTCTGTCCTGTGTCGTGCGTATGAGGCCCTGGTTTACCTGGTGCGAGGGTATGCGAGCAGCTGGCCTCCGTAGTCTGTTCCAGTGCTCTTGGACAAAAAATGATATAAACAAAACCAGCGCTCCTGCGCAAATTATAAAGAGCCCAATCCAGTTGGGGCAACGGGTGAACCAAAATTATATAAACAAAACCAGCGCTCCTGCGCAAATTATAATGAGGGTAAGAACCCCCGTTCCACTGCACTCCGTCTGTGTGCCGTGGAAGCAAAGTTACGAGTAGAAACGGCAAAGACCGCTGTTCTTCTGTAGGCGAAGCGCCATTTGTGAAAGTCAGTACCTGAACTGTCGTTGTCTGCTGCCGCGTCCTTCCGTCGGCTGGTACTCGTCTTCTCCGGAGTGGCATCTCTCCTTCCAGGGCGATGACTTGAATTCAAAGCGATCAGTTGCCGGAGTTCCCGGCTTTTGTGCGCGGTCAACCGGAAGTGAGTCTTTCGGCCTTCCGTTGTCGACCCGCAAGAGCTAGACCGCTGACCTTCCTTTTCGAGTAGCGGGTGGCGGAACCATGACAGCACCCACCACCAAACAGGACCCCCACCCGGCAGCCGGCGGATCACACCGGGGTGGCAGGCCGAGGACAGCTAGGATGACCCAAGTGAAAGGCCCGAACCAGCCGGGAGGCGTGGCGGACATGCGACAGAGGCTCCCACGACCTTTCCTCCGGACCATAACCCCTCCAGTCCACCAGGTAGAAAAGCCGGCCCCGGGTTCTACGGGACATAAGAATAGCCCGGACCTCGAACTCGATGTGGTCACCACGAAGAACAGGAGGAGGAGGAGCGGAGGTAACATAATCCGGGTGAGCAGCCCGCAGGTGAGAAACGTGAAAAACCGGATGGCACTTCAAGTGAGGTGGCAGTGACACCTTCATGGCAACCCGGTTGATCACTTTGGCAATGACATAGGGCCCCATAAACCGGGGCAACAGTTTCTTGGAACCATGAGTATTGATGTGTTGTAGGGATACCCATACTCTGTCACCCTCCTTGAACTGGGGTTCGGCTCGTCTGTGCCGGTCCGCGAACAGTTTGTATGATTCCTTAGCTTTAGCCAGCTCAAACCTGGCCTGTTGCCACAGTTCGCGAAGGAATCCATGATACGCCTGAACAGTGGGCAAAGGGCTGGCGAAAGGGTCCTCCCAAGGGGCCGTTCTGGGATGCCGACCATGGAGACAAAAGAACGGGGACATGCCGATTGCGGAATGTCTGCTGTTATTATAGGCAAATTCCACCAGCCAAAGGACTTCAGACCAGTCGTTCTCCACGGACAGGAGCAAACAGCGAAGGTACTGTTCCATGGTCTGGTTGGTCCTCTCGGCCTGTCCATCGGTTTGCGGGTGGTACGCCGTGGATAAGCGCACTTCCATGTGCAGGATGCGGCACACCTCATTCCAGAATTTAGACACGAACTGGGAGCCCCTATCTGTGATCACCACCGATGGAACGCCATGCAGACGTATCACGTTGCGCAGGACAATCCCAGCCAAGGTAGCCGCCGAGGGTAGCTTCTCCAACGGGACAAAATGGGCCATCTTGGAGAGATGGTCCACGATGGTGAGGATGGTGGTGTATCCAGATTTCGTTTTGGGTAGTTCCACCACAAAGTCCATGGATATGGTATGCCAAGGGTACGGCGGTACCGGAATAGGTTGCAACAACCCCACCGAGGGTTGAGATGATCCTTTTCCCTGAGCGCAGACTGCACATCGCGCGATGTAGGCGTGTACATCGGCGTCGAGAGTGGGCCACCAGAAATGTCGTGACAACAAGTCCTTCGTCTTCTGACGGCCAGGGTGAATGGCTAGAGGGTGGTCGTGACACATGTACAGGGCCTTTTGTTGGAGGTTCGGTAGAGGCAGGAAGTACCGGTCCCCCTGGTAGAGAAACCCATCCGCAGCGGTGAGCCCTTCATGCTCCTCTATCCATGACGAGGCGGCCTTCTGTTGGAGGTCGTCGTGCAGCTGGGATAAGAAACCCGAAGACAGGACCAGTCCCAGAAAACAACGGTTCGGGATGATTGGGGTAGGAATGTCAACAGGCGTGGTTTCTTCGGTTTCTGTGAGCCGCGACAGGGCATCCGCTTTGGCGTTGTTTTTACCAGGACGGTAGGTGATGTGAAACTCATACTCGTTGAAGAACAAGGTCCACCGTAGCTGTCGGGCGGTCAGGGCCCTCGCTGAACGGAGGAACTGGAGGTTCCTGTGGTCGGTGAATATGGTTATGGGGTGTCTCGCGTCCTTGAGGTGGTGGCGCCATTCCTCAAAGGCGGCCTTTATGGCTAGTAATTCACGGTCGGAAACTGTGTAGTTCCGCTCAGCCGGCTGGAGTTTCCTTGAGTAGAACGCCACAGGATGTAGCAGGCCCGTATTGGTATCTCTTTGGGACAGCACCCCGCCCAGGGCGTCTTGGGAGGCGTCGGTCTCCACTATAAACGGCCGTTCCGGGTTCGGATGTATCAGGATGGGGGCCGTAGAGAACCGAGTCTTCAAGGCTCGGAAGGCTTGTTCTGCGTCGTGGGTCCAGTTGAAGCGGACACCTTTGCCCAGGAGACGAGTGATGGGAGTGACGATTCTAGAAAACCCCTCGATGAAGCGACGATAATAGTTCGCGAACCCTAGGAACCATTGTACCTGTTTCACGGACGTAGGAGATGGCCACTGTTGAATCGCTGCCGTCTTCTTCGTATCCATGGTAACCCCTTCTGGGGTGATGACATGTCCTAGAAACTCGACGGCTGTGGTGTGGAAGACGCTCTTCTCCAACTTAACGTACAACCCATGGTGTAGCAGTCGTTGCAAAACGGAGCGTACGTGTTGGCTGTGTTCATCTCGGGTAGCGGAAAATATCAGAATATCGTCGATGTAGACGACACAGAACCGGTCGACGAAGTCCCTCAGTACCTCGTCAATAAAGTACTGGAAAGCCGCCGGGGCGTTGCAGAGACCGAAAGGCATGACCTGGTATTCGTATAAGCCATATTTGGTCCGAAATGCGGTCTTCCATTCGTCTCCCTTTCGGACTCTGACAAGATGGTATGCCCCCCGGAGGTCCAGCTAGGTGTAAATGCTGGCGTTTTTTACTTGCTCTAACAGGTTCGTGATCAGAGGCAACGGGTACCTGTTTTTTACCGTGATGGCATTCATCGCTCTAAAATCGATGCATGTTCTCAAGTCTCCTTCCTTCTTTGCTACGAAAAAGAGGGGAGACGACACCGGCGATCTTGAATGGCGGATGAACCCATTGCGTATGAGGCCCTGGTTTACCTGGTGCGAGGGTATGCGAGCAGCTGGCCTCCGTAGTCTGTTCCAGTGCTCTTGGACAAAAAATGATATAAACAAAACCAGCGCTCCTGCGCAAATTATAAAGAGCCCAATCCAGTTGGGGCAACGGGTGAACCAAAATTATATAAACAAAACCAGCGCTCCTGCGCAAATTATAATGAGGGTAAGAACCCCCGTTCCACTGCACTCCGTCTGTGTGCCGTGGAAGCAAAGTTACGAGTAGAAACGGCAAAGACCGCCGTTCTTCTGTAGGCGAAGCGCCGTTTGTGAAAGTCAGTACCTGAACTGTCGTTGTCTGCTGCCGCGTCCTTCCGTCGGCTGGTACTCGTCTTCTCCGGAGTGGCGTCTCTCATTCCAGGGCGATGACTTGAATTCAAAGCGATCAGTTGCCGGAGTTCCCGGCTTTTGTGCGCGGTCAACCGGAAGTGAGTCTTTCGGCCTTCCGTTGTCGACCCGCAAGAGCTAGACCGCTGACCTTCCTTTTCGAGTAGCGGGTGGCGGAACCATGACACCAACGCTGTGCTGTCCAAAGCTGTTGCTGAGGGTAAGGATGCAGCTAAGTTCGCCATTCAGTGTGGTTTGGACACCGCGGACTCACTGGGTAGGGCGATTTCTAAGACTGTGGCGCTTCGTCACCATGCCTGGTTGAGATCTACCGGGTTCTCGCCGGATGTCCAAAGCTCGCTCATGGACATGCCCTTTGATGGCACTCGCCTGTTTGGCGATAAGGCCAACAGTGCACTGGAGCGTTTTAAGGACTCGTGGGCCACGGTCAAGTCCTTGGGTCTTTCCGCAAAGAGCCCGGCCACTCCTGGTTTTCTTTCCTTTCGTCGCCACGGCAGAGGCGCCCAGGCACCTTCCTTCAGCAAGCCTGTGCAGAACCAGCCTCAGCGCGGACGTGGCTTCTGCAGGGGTGGGTCTGGGAATCAGTGTGGGGGTCAGTCCACTTCCGCCCCCGCTGCGTCTACCTCCAAACCTTCCTAATCCGAGCTTTGTGGAGCACCCCACGCCGGTGGGTGGCAGGATCCGCCACCACCTCCCCCACTGGCTCGATATCACATCATACAAGTGGGTGTTGCAGATTATCCGCAGGGGTTACTCCCTTCCCTTTCAGTCCTCTCCTCCAGCCATGCCACCGCATGTCGGGGGATCACTTGGTACTTCTCAAGCAGGAAGTCACGGCCCTCTTCATCAACGTGCTGAAGTCGCACCTGAGTCCCTCTCAAAAGCTCCCCTTCATCAGAGCGGTTCTGGATTCAACGCTGTTTCAGGTTTATCCTCCCGAGCAGCGAGTCCGGGGTTTCAGTCAGGATTACCCTCCGGCTCCTGGGCCTGATGGCCTCCTGCTCGTGCAACATGCCAGATGGCATATGCGGGCTCTGCAGTCGGACCTGAAGTTCCAGTGGGCGCAGCATCAGGGCAACCTGTTCGATCATGTCCAGATCTCGGAGGGCACTGCACAGCAATTGCAGTGGTGGCTCACGAATCGCGATTGGGTCAATGGCAGATCCCTCTCCCTTCCCCAACCAGAGCACACAGTGGTGATGGATGCGTCCCTCCTGGGATCGGGAGGCTACTTGGGAGGGGCGGAGATCAGAGGCCTCTGGTCTCCGGCGGAGTCCCGGCTCCATATCCGGCATCACCTTGATGGTTCAACACCTGGCAGGTTCTGTGAACAATTAACAATAAGAAATCTACAAAAAACGTTGTAAGCAAGTGTGGGAAAACCACTACTAATCAGTTATGAAGAAAAAAGGAAAAAAGTGAAACTGAACTAGTAATTAAACTACACAAAGCTATTTAAGGGCATATCCCTTTACAGGACGAAATCCCTCACTCACCAAAGGTGACATGCTTCATCATTTGGGATTCTCCTCCCAGAGTAAAAACCTAGTTCCTCTGGGGGCTACAACCCCCTCTACTAAGAAGGAGGAGCTCAGGTATGTTTTAGTGAGTTGAATTGGATGTTATAAATCCACAAATGAAGAGCTATTAGTATGAATGAGGATGCAGCGCAAAGCAATACTAAAACTGTGAGGAAAGTGAAGTCTAAAACTGACTAAAGGACGTAAAGAGAAAACTTTATTATAAGACGTTCTCTGCCAGGATTAAAAATACAGAGCATCAGCGGTCAAAATAATAAACCGCTATGATGAACAAAATCAATCTGTCAACATGTTTCAGCCATAGTGCCAAACAGTGGGCCAGGCTTTCATCAGGACATTATAATGCTGCTGCTGGAAGAATGAATTTAAGTGATATAACAAAAAAGGATACAGGAACACATCATTTTCTTTGATGCGCCTATTTATTAAAGTGATTAACCTACAATCAAAATTGAAAAACCAACATCAATGTAGTGTTCTAAAGGGCTGTAAAGACTAATAAAGTTTCACATTCAAAAGCAAAAACAACAATAATAACTCACCCGTAACTACTGGGTAAGTCACCACACCTCTACCTGGCAACCGCTCAGGAAAGGAGCACCACTCTGAAAGAAATGGTAGCGAAATCGCTATCAGCAAGAAACATGTCTTATCGTGAATCAGATAAAAGGAGGGGGTTATATCATTTATGTTAATACCCCAGACAAGCATGTATGTAACCACGCCAAACTAAAAGAAGGAGACTTGAAACAATAAGGTAGTAAGTGTATAAGTATCACAGTATATAATAACGCAGTCCAGATACTAAAATATCAGTATAGAATAAGGACTCTAAGATGTATCAACATAGTAATGTACACAGAATTGGGATATAGCACTCAATGGTATCTGGTCTCACACTGAATTAAAATACCACCGAAACTAGTTTACTTGGATGAATATAAACAGACTTATACTGGGTTAAAGGAAGCCTTGCGAGTATAACCGGCCAATATAGTCAACAAATGCAAGAAAAGGGGAGTAGAGCATCTCAGGGCTTACCTATCCGTCGGTACACCGGCGTCAAATTGAGCCTGTAGCCGGAGGTACCGGGAGAGGAGAAAATGCCGCCATATTTGCTTCACCCTTTGTGATGAACCACCAATCCAAACCAAGACGTTAACCCTGACGTCCGGATGTCATGATGGGCTATGTGTATCGCGCTTGTGTGTGGGACCGACACTATATTTAAGCTATTGCGCAAAATAAGGTCCCCAGAATGAACCGTGAAAGTTGATTAATTCTTCAATTGTTCCAGGAAAGGAAAATACAAAAAACAACAACAACGCTATGTATTCTTATCATAGCGTGCTTAACTTCCCTTCGTGAAGCAGGTATACATTCTAACGTTCGCATGCCCCTGTCAGTTAGGAACTATGCGCATGTGCATAGAAGAGACACTATCTCTTCATTGTCGCGCATGACTATTGATACCCAATCCAAATCCTGTCAGAGCGATTTTATATATTGCCAAAGCGTGTACATACTAATAATCGTTAAAAAATGTAAGGACTGAAATCAAATTAAAAAATAATGTTGGAAAAAGTGCATAAACAAGCACTGGAGTGACAAAACAGAATTTATACAATAGATGACAACGAAACCATGAAAGTTGGTAATTCCTGAAGTAGTATATACAAATGGTATATAGAGGCAAGCTTGTCAATTATAAACAGAGGTGTAAGGCTGTATATCTCATCAATTAGAACCTTGTTAATACAGGTTCATAATGCTACAAAGCCCAACATTGGTGTCTTATTAAACCACTTCTACAGAAACTAGTATATTGTAAAAATGTTGCATAAGGCATAGGCATGCACAGAATGAGACACAGATAGACTGTACCACTGGTTTATAATAACAACCAAGGTATATCATCGTTTAAGCCTGTGGTATCAGTCCGCAATTTATGTACCCACCACTGTTCCCGCTTAAATAAGAATGTAGCAAGATCAGTTAAATGAGGTGGAATAAAGGGTCTTTCTAAGACAGTCCACTTCAATTCACTGGGACTGTGTTTGACATTCAAAAAATGGTTGGTCAACTTCGTTGAAGATTTTCCACATCGAATGGTACTCTTATGTTCGAGAATGCGTGTTTTAACACGTCGTGTAGTCATGCCAACATATCGCAAAGCGCAAAGACATGTGATCATGTATATCAGTTTATCGCTATTGCAATTAGTATGGTTTTTAAGAATCCATGGTCTCTTAGATCCAATGTCAGTTTCTTTTGTTATCGAGGTATGGGGACAAGCCACACATGAACCACAGGGGAAATGACCTTGTACCGGAGATAAACCCCACAACAAATTCTGTGATGTTTTGCATGACTACGGGGCTGCGTGTGTACCAAACGATCCCTGATGTTACTACTGCGTTTAAAGGCAAATAAAGGTCGTTGAAGTGTTTCACCGCCTATATTTAAGATTTTCAAATTAATGAGAATGCTCTTCTTAATTTTGTTGGAGAATTTACAAAAAGTGTGGACACATGTAAGCCTATTGGTAGTTTCCTTAGTGTTACTAGGTTCCAATAAGGCTGCCCGATTGTTGTTGAAAGCCCGTTTAAAGGATTTTTTGACTAGTCGTTTCGGCTACTGTCTCTCTTGTAGTTGGTCAGATAAGTTGTTAGCATGTTCTTTGTATTTAGCAGAGGATGAACAATTCCTTTTAATACGTAAAAACTGTCCGAAGGGCAGGTTATCACGTAATGCTTGGGGATGAAAACTCCCATATGGTAAAAGGGAATTCTTTGTCATCGGTTTCTTGTATAGCTCAGTGCTCAGGCCCCCTTCCGATGGTGTGATCAAGATGTCCAAGAAAGGTAAGTGTGTCTTACTGTATTCGCAAGTGAATTTCAAAAAGGTATTGCGATCATTGTCCACACTTTTTGTAAATTCTCCAACAAAATCAAGAAGAGCATTCTCACTAATTGGAAAATCTTAAATATAGGCGGTGAAACACTTCAACGACCTTTATTTGCTTTTAAACGCAGTAGTAACATCTTGGATCATTTGGTACACACGCGGCCCCGTAGTAATGCTAAAACATCACAGAATTTGTTGTGGGGTTTATCTCCGGTACAAGGTCATTTCCCCTGTGGTTCATGTGCGGCTTGTCCCCATACCTCGATAACAAAAGAAATTGACATTGGATCTAAGAGACCATGGGTTTTTAAAAACCATACTAATTGCAATAGCGATAAACTGATATACATGATCACATGTGCTTGCGCTTTGCGATATGTTGGCATGACTACACGACGTGTTAAAACACGCATTCTCGAACATAAGAGTACCATTCGATGTGGAAAATCTTCAAAGAAGTTGACCAACCATTTTTTGAATGTCAAACACAGTCCCAGTGAATTGAAGTGGACTGTCTTAGAAAGACCCTTTATTCCACCTCATTTAACTGATCTTGCTACATTCTTTTTTAAGCGAGAACAGTGGTGGGTACATAAATTGCGGACTGATACCACAGGCTTAAACGATGATATACCTTGGTTGCTATTATAAACCAGTGGTACAGTCTATCTGTGTCTCATTCTGTGCATGCCTACACCTTATGCAGCATTTTTACAATATACTAGCATCTGTAGAAATGGTTTAATAAGACACCAATGTTGGGCTTTGTAGCATTATGAACCTGTATTAACAAGGTTCTAATTGATGAGATATACAGCCTTACTCCTCTGTTTATAATTGACAAGCTTGCCTCTATATACCGTTTGTATATACTACTTCAGGAATTACCAACTTTGATGGTTTCGTTGTCATCTATTGCATAAATTCTGTTTTGTCACTCCAGTGCTTGTTTATGCACTTTTTCCAACATTATTTTTTAATTTGATTTCAGTTCTTACATTTTTTAACGATTATTAGTATGTACACGCTTTGGCAATATATAAAATCGCTCTGACAGGATTTGGATTGGGTATCAATAGTCATGCACGATAATGAAGAGATAGTGTCTCTACTATGCACATGCGCATAGTTCCTAACTGACAGGGGCATTTGAACGTTAGAATGTATACCTGCTTCACGAAGGGAAGTTAAGCACGCTATGATAAGAATACATAGCGTTGTTGTTGTTTTTTGTGTTTTCCTTTCCTGGAACAATTGAAGAATTTATCAACTTTCACGGTTCATTCTGGGGACCTTATTTTGCGCAATAGCTTAAAGATAGTGTCGCTCCCACACACATGCGCGATACACATAGCCCATCATGACATCCGGACGTCAGGGTTAACGTCTTGGTTTGGATTGCTGGTTCATCACAAAGGATGAAGCATATATGGCGGCGTTTTCTCCTCTCCCGGTACCTCCGGCTACAGGCTCAATTCGACGCCGGTGTACCGACGGATAGGTAAGCCCTGAGATGCTCTCCTCCCCTTTTCTTGCATTTGTTGACTATATTGGCTGGTTATACTTGCAAGGTTTCCTTTAACCCAGTATAAGTCTGTTTATATTCATCCAAGTAAACTAGTTTCGGTGGTATTTTGATTCAGTGTGAGACCAGATACCATTGAGTACTATATCCCAATTCTGTGTACATTACTATGTTGATACATCTTAGAGTCCGTATTCTATACTGATATTTTAGTATCTGGACTGCGTTATTATATACTGTGATACTTATACACTTACTACCTTATTGTTTCAAGTCTCCTTCTTTTAGTTTGGCGTGGTTACATACATGCTTGTCTGGGGTATTAACATAAATGATATAACCCCCTCCTTTTATCTGATTCACGATAAGACATGTTTCTTGATGATAGTGATTTCGCTACCTTTTCTTTCAGAGCGGTGCTCCTTTCCTGAGCGGTTGCCAGGTAGAGGTGTGGTGACTTACCCAGTAGTTACGGGTGAGTTATTATTGTTGTTTTTGCTTTTGAATGTGAATCTTTATTAGTCTTTACAGCCCTTTAGAACACTACATTGATGTTGGTTTTTCAATTTTGATTGTAGGTTATTCACTTTAAGAAACAGGCGCATCAAAGAAAATTTTGTGTTCCTGTATCCTTTTTTGTTATATCACTTAAATTCATCCTTCCAGCAGCAGCATTATAATGTCCTGATGAAAGCCTGGCCCACTGTTTGGCACTATGGCTGAAACATGTTGACAGATTGATTTTGTTCATCATAGCGGTTTATTATTTTGACCGCTGATGCTCTGTATTTTTAATCCTGGCAAAGAACGTCTTATAATAAAGTTTTCTCTTTACGTCCTTTAGTCAGTTTTAGACTTCACTTTCCTCACAGTTTTGGTATTGCTTTGCGCTGCGTCCTTATTCATACTAATAGCTCTTCATTTGTGGATTTATAACATCCAATTCAACTCACTAAAACATCCCTGAGGTCCTCCCTCTTAGTAGAGGGGGTTGTAGCCCCCAGAGGAACTAGGTTTTTCCTCTGGGAGGAGAATCCCAAATGATGAAGCATGTCACCTTTGGTGAGTGAGGGATTTTGTCCTGTAAAGGGATATGCCCTTAAATAACTTCGTGTAGTTTAATTACTAGTTCAGTTTCACTTTTTTCCTTTTTTCTTCATAACTGATTAGTAGTGGTTTTCCCACACTTGCTTACAACGTTTTTTGTAGACCTCGGGATTTCTTATTGTTAATTGCTCTGTATTTGGGGATTAAATCCTGTGTGGTCTTTAAACTTCCCTGGGACCCTACGGCTTTGAACCGTATCTTGTTTCAGGTTCTGTGAACGCCAGGGCTGACGAACTCAGCCGCCGGTGCTTGATGGATCACGAATAGCGTCTGAGCTCGGACGTGGTACAAGGTCTCTTTCAGCAGTGGGGAGAGCCTTGGTTAGATCTATTCGCCACCGAAGAGAATGCGCAATGTCTTCAGTTCTGCGCGTTGGAATTTCCAAGGCGGCACTCGCTAGGCGACGCCGCCTTTCGGTCTATTGTACGCCTTTCCGCCTATAGCACTTCTGCCCAGAGTGCTGAAGAAGATTCAGCGCGACCGGGCCCAAGTCATCCTTGTGGCTTGGGATTGGGCATGAAGATACTGGTATCCCGAGCTACTCAGCATGGTGATCGATCCCCCGATCCATCTACCTCTTCAGGAGGATCTTCTGTCGCAGCAGCAGGGGACGGTCCTCCACCCGAACCTGTCCAGCCTCCACCTCCATGCGTGGAGATTGAGCAGCGACAGTTGACAGCTTTCGATCTTCCTCCCGAAGTCTGTGATGTCATTCTGGCAGCCAGGCGTCCCTCCACTAAGACGGTAAACGCCTGCCAGTGGCACAAGTTTGTGGCATGGTGCACAGCAAAGTCTGTGGATCCCCTTTCTGACCCTATTTCTGAGGTCCTTCTGTTCCTACTATCCTTTGCCCAGTAGGGCTGTGCTCTGGGCACTATCAAAGGTTATCTTTTGGCCATCTCCGCCTTTCTAAAGCTTCCAGATCAGCCTTCTCTCTTTTAGTCCCCGGTTGTTAACCGTTTCTGGAAAGGCATTACGCACACGTTTCCTCCCGTGCCTTTCATAATGCCTCAATGGGACTTAAATCTTGTCTTGACCTATCTGATGTGTGCTCCTTTTGAGCCCCTTCATACCTATCCTTTACGTCTTCTCGCTCTCAAGACGGCTTTCCTGGTAGCTATCACCTCTGCCAGAATAGTGAGTGAGCTCCAGGCTCTTTCTTCTAAACCTCCTTTCCTTTCTGTTCATCCGGACAAGGTGGTTTTAAGGACCCGTCCTTCTTTTTTGCCAAAGGTTGTCACGCCCTTCCACATCGGGCAGACTATCACTTTGCCCACCTTCTTTCCGCCTTCGCATCCTTCAAAAGAGGAAGAGAGGCTCCACCGTCTGGACCCAAAACGTGCGCTCTCGTTCTATCTGAAGCGCACACAGCAGTTCCGGGTGGATGACCAGCTCTTTGTTGGCTACGCGGGCGCCAAAAAGGTCGAGCCGTGCACAAACGAACCATCTCTCGGTAGGTCATTCTGTGCATCAAAGCATGTTATTCGTTGGCTAAGAAGGAGCCTCCTGTGGGGCTGCGTGCCCATTCTACCAGGGCGACGGCAGCCACTACTGCCTTGGGACGCGGCGTCCCCTTGCAGGACATTTGTCAGGCAGCTACGTGGGCTTCGCTGCACACGTTTACCAAGCATTACTGCCTTGACAGTCAGGTCCGGAGAGACGGCTTCTTTGGCCGTTCTGTTCTCCGTGACTTTCTGGTGTAATCTTTTCGCAGACCCACCACCGGGGTTGATATTGCTGGGTTATTTATTCTAAGGTAAGAAATCTATCACTAATGTGTCTCTTTCAGATGCACAAGTTACTACTTGTGTAACGATATAGCTGTAAGAGACATTAGTTAGTGATAGATTCCTTACCGCCCCACCCATCCTCCCTGTTCTGCGAACTGATTTCTAGGGTTAAGGTCATCCCTTTCAGAGCCCTAGTTTCTTGGCACCAGTGGTCAGTTTCTTGCATGGCTCTGCGTTTCTGGCGCGGAAAGTCGTGTACAGAACTGACGTCCGCGTGCATGGGTGGCACCTAAGTAGTCTCTGTGACGTCATCTCGGCGCTTACGACGCCAGTGATGGACGTGGAGCCGCACGACGCCACCTACTGACGCGCAGGGGTACTGCTAGCAAAACTTTCCGGATCAAGTCTGACACCTGGGGATATTCTAAGGTAAGGAATCTATCACTAATTAATGTCTCTTACAGATATATCGTTACACAAGTAGTAACTTGTGAGCTAATTTACGCAAAGTTTTGCTCTGGCTGGATTGCACCAGTGTGTGGACAGCTAGGCACTGCCAGCTACCTTGTAGCATTAAGATTCCTACGCACGGATCCCTTTTCATTGTATGTTGCAAAATGCTTGGGCCTGATGTGAGAGTAAAGAAGGGCTTCCACTGCTGCCAAGTGATTTTAAGGGTTCTTAGTCATTTTTTGTAATTGATTGTGTGGACTTTGATAATGAATGTTGAATCATATTTTATAGTGAATATTATGTATAATGGTTTTTATCTCAAATGCACATTGACTGTTTCTTGACATGGACATAGATACCATGTTTACTGTGTTTATCTGTCATTATCATGGTACTGTATGTCTGTAATATATATATTTATTGTCTACTTTTATGCCTTTTGCCAAAATAAAGTTATTTATGATGATAAATGGTTACAAATCATATTTTTCACAAGCTATTCCCTCAATTGCGGGGTGAGGGTGGCTTGGCTATTTTTATTTCATGCTCCATTAAGAATTTGAGGGTAAAGGTATTTCCGTCAAGCCCATAATATCAAGTTGTCCATTTGCAGGTGAAACATTTGCTAAATGTGATTGTTGTAAATATTTATTTAGATTTTTTCTCCATGCAACTGATAGAGATTGTTCACAAACTTGGGAGGTTGCTGTCAGATTTTAGTGCCAGACAAAACAAGGGTGACATTTCAATTATATGGGCAAGAGATTTCTATATTACCAAATATTTTTTAAGGTAGGAATCACATTTGCAGCTTTGCAAATCTCCTGGGAGATGACATTAATCATTTTAAACCTTCTTATGGTTACTCTTTAAATCAGATAATTTTGCCTCATAACTTAATCTTTGCCTCAGATTAGTGTTTTAATGATAATGTGTGTCATCCAACATTTACTGGCGGAGGAAGGGGCGAATACTATAGATTTTGACCTTTTAACTGCTGATCTGGCCCGTTTCCATCTGGAATATGAGGTATCTTTACTCTCCTTTAGTGATCATAATCCTATTTCCATGTGTTTTGATTTAGATGTTTTAGTTTAAGGGCCACAAAAAGTAAGGTACTTGTAAACTAGTCAACAACTAAAGGAGTATGAATAAATTGGTAGGAACATCGACCCAGCTACAGTTTCAAGTAATCTGATTAGGAAGGTGCTTGATGACATGGTTTGTTGTCTTTCTCCTGATATTGCTTCGGAGACGATTCTGGAAGGTTTTCCTAAAATTGTCAAACTTGGGGCCTCTAAGCTGCCGAACAGTAAGCCAGCAAGAGAGTGCCCGCATTCCGCCCGGTTTAGTCCTAACTGTACAGCAGCCCTTAAAGCTTTAAAACAAGTTACTAGGAAAGCCCAGGAAACATGGAGGAGATTAGAGCCGCTAGGAAAAACTACAGGCAAACCCTTGAAAACAGAAGACACGAGATCAGAATCAAAGCCTGGGAGGTTCTAGAAAAAGCATCTAACCTGAAAGATTCCAGGTTATTTTGGAAAGTTGTAAACCGGCCCTTTTTCAGAGAAAACTCCCCAAGAGGTATAGAGTGACATATTCTCCAACAGGAATGGATAACTCACTTTTCCACCATTTTTAATCCAGATCAACAACTTACTGGCTGTGATAAGGCTATTAGGCTCGATCCAGTGTTGATAAAAGAGGATTACCTGGCTGGCCTTAAGTCTCCCTACTTTTACCACAACTATCTTGGCTGCAGAAAGTAGTAAGGACCCAGACCCTGATGGGTACCAAGTGATCTTTGTAAACATAACATCAATCTTTGAGCCCCTCTCTTAGTAAATGTTCTAAGGGCTGCTGTGAGGGGTAACTTAATTAAGTCATGGAGCGGGGCAACAAAAATCCCTGTTTTTAGAAAGAGTGACAGGAACTAGCCTTCCTGTTATAGACTAACTTTGCTAATTGATTCTACTGCCAACATTTTATCTTGGGGGGGGGGGGATTTTGGAAAAACTGGATGAATCAGCTGAATCTACTTCCTTTTTCTCACCCTTTCAATATGGTTTTTGACCTAATTTAGGGGCGGTGGAGAAGGCCCTTAATTTACATCTCATTTGGGGCAAATACGTCAAGGCCAGGAGAGGTGCCCGGCACAAGGCATTTATGGACTTCTTCTGTGCCTTTGGTGATAGGGAAAAACTATAGTTTTTAAAGGATCAGCCATGAGTGGACCCCAGCCTGCTGGAACTTGTCAAGGAATTGCATTGGGATCCATCCCTTAAAGTGCAATATACATATACAGGGGTTTGCACAAAACCTATAAAGGTGACTAGAGGAGTGAGGCAAGGTTGTATATTGGCCCTCTTTTTGTTCGCATGTAAATGAGTAAGGGATGCTTGACTCACCATATTCGGTTAATGAATTCACTGCATCTGTCCTGGCTTACTGGCCAAAAGGTACATGCACCAATCCAACCTAACAGAAAAGGTGGTGGCGTTAGGGTAAAGAGGAGAAAATTCAAGAAGAAGAGTATGTGTCCATGAGCAAAACACATACTGTAGAGTTTAAGATATAAAGAAAAGATGTGCCAATTTCGAGAGCACCACTGGGGCTCATCCCATAATTTTGAGTTCTGCTCTCTTGATCCTTGGGGCACTATATGTCTCACCGGGAGGGGGTCTGCTGCGGGCACACTGACAAGGGGGGGTGGGGGAAGAGAGGGGGCGGGGTGGGGGTGTTAGGGAAGAAAATGTTGTTGAACTAACTTCTCCTGCACTGTCTTAAGTTGCCTAGCTCTCTTGCACGAGGCTATTGTATGTAACGTTGATTTAATGCTGCGATGGTTGGGGAAAAATCAATAAAAAGTCTTTAAAAAAAAAAAAAAAAAAGAAAAGATGTGCCAAGCTGAGAAGCATCTTAGAATGACACAATGTGTGCAGGAGATAGGTAGTAAGTATAGCCCAGTCATCTATACTGATTGAGATGACCGAGGTGTGGCCCATTCTCACAATTATGACAATGTGTTACAGAGTCTTTAAGCAGAGAAGGAAGTTGCAGGGCAAAATCTGCGGGGAGGGGGCTGTGCCGGTCAAACCTACGCCCAGCGGAGTGTTAACAATTGGACAATAGCGAGGGGTCATGGCATTATGCCGCAAAGTACGCCCTCGCTGATGCAACTAAAAAAGCTGTGGAGGGTAGAAGCCTAACAAGGGAGTATGGCATATACACGGCTCGGGATGACCCACGTTGGGGGCCTCGTCTACTAAGACTTAGGCCGGCCGTTTGAGACAGGGAAGGTGGCAACACTAGGACATGTGGCAGGGGAGCCCGGATCGGAACCACTGGTGGGCTAAAGTGACTAGCGCGCGGAGCCCGCGGCTGACTGCTCTGATGGAGGGTGAGCAGGGGGGTGTGTGGCACAAGGACCGATAGGAATATTCCGTGGTAACTGCAGCCGACATGCAAGAAGCGCTTGGCGTGCAAGGTTCACTGTACCCAGGGGGGTCCTTGGGTATAGGCAAGGGGGCTGACCGGCAGGTTGTACGGGGTGCTGCGCAAAGGAGAAGGCTGCGAGCGGCGAGTGACTTACCGCTCGAACGTAGCGTGAAGTCCTGGGTACACGTCCTAGGAACAGGGACTGCAGCAGCGAGGACGGCACGCCTATAAGTAGTACTTGGAAGCCACCTCTCCAATGGGAGGCGTGGGGGAAAGATGAGAACACTTCTGGGTGGACGTGCTTCCACCAGAAGTGTCGTCATGATGGGAAATGTAGTCTGGCAGGCGGCGAGCAGTGCCTGACCACCGTAAGAAGGAGGTAGTGAATTAATAAAAAGATTGGACATGGACACAGGGTCGGAGGGGGTCCGGGGTGAGTAAAAGGTGGTTAAAAAGGGGTGTGAACATGACTAAACACAGGAAAGCCATCGAGGCCAGTTGTACAGATAACTGAACCGGCTGTGAGACACTCCAAAGATTGAACCCCAAAGGGGGCGGCCCCCAAGGATGGAGCGCAAATAAGGAAGTGGGATATCAACTCCGTTGGTACACTGTGGGTGATAGAAGACTAATTAGTATAAGCCATTAAGTGTGTGGCTAGAAGCGATGCGGGCTCGATCTGGCGCCTCGGGCACACAGTGGGGAAGGGAAATCAACCCAGAATAGTCAGGTTGGATGGTAAGAGATACGTTGGTGGTAAAAGGTGATGCCATTGTCCAATTGTTAACAGTAATTCTGCGGCTAGCCATTAGCCATTATCCTTACTAAGAAAGGAGACTGCACAAACAAGTCAACAACAACCCACACTGCAAAATAAATAAGTTAAAAAAAAATTGTACCTTTATCACAAAGATCTATATACTCAAAAACTCTACGATTCACTTGGAAGAGACAGCTACACTCACCAGCACCTACTCTGCAGAGAGACAGCAAAAGCCAACGATATCCCACTAGAAAGAAAAAAAACAAAACCAATTATTCACAAGACAACAAAATACACATCAGGCACAAATGCAAAAAGTTTATGACGCTCAAAAAACGGAAGCCAAACATACTGCTATTATTACACAATTTGCAAAAAACACATTCATGCAGAGAAAGGAAACTCATTTACACTGTACAACAAAGAGTCTCTTACCAAACACATGCAACTACACAAACAGCAAAACCACCAGTAACGAAACCGCAACCTGGAACTGTCTAAAGAGCAAAAGCCTTGAACTAAAACAAAAAGGGAGAAATAAAGCATTACAATTGCAATTCACAAGAAAAAAAACAATTAACATTATAACACGCTATGCCACTACCCAAATAGTCAATCTGCCAGATGTGCCATCAAATAGGGCTGAGAAAAATGGGGGATGATCTTGCCCAAGGGATCGGGTGAGGTTGTCTCCCATGCCGATCTGTCCCCCAGGTGGGGCAGAAAACAGCAGACAGAAATGTGCCACCATTGCAAAATAAATAAATCCCTGGTGCCTAGTAGGAAATTCTGCCTCCCGCCTAGGGCAGAAAGGCAAAAAAAAAGTGGCAGATCTGTCTCCAGGAGGGGCAGAAAAAACATTAAGCAAATTTTACCCCTTTGAAAGCAACCATGTTGCTTCCATTACACACACAGGAGGCCAGAGGGCTGACGAGAGATATACAACCGCGGCCATTGGGTGACCAAAAAGTGGACAAGTACATTTGGATGTAGCATACACCTACTTACAAGAGGGGTTTAGGTATGCTAAATACGAGCAACTCGATGGTGCAGACAGAAAGTGCACTGGTGTGAACTAGGAGTGCAGTGTGGCCAGTCGACCCTAGCCCTGATGAAATTGCCGCAAATCATTTAGGCAATGAAACATGTTGGTTTTAAATGAGCAGACACACAGCACAGAATAAAGAGTCATATAGCCAGTGTTGTTTCGCTCGGTTTTAACTCGGACCGACGCGGGTTCTGATAAGACCCCGTCTCTCCTATTTGGGTCGACATTATTTTATTTAAATCTTTTTGGAACACACATACACAAATTAATATTTAAGTTACACATGTAGCACCACTTGAGGGGATTGATAAGTGGTTTTTGATTTATTTTCTTCCTTTCTGGGTGGCAGTTGCTAATGATGAGAACGTGAGGTAGCAGGCGAGTACCTGTCTGCATATTCTCCATGGTGTTACTTCCGTGAGGCACTGCCATCCTTTCTCCACCTTTTTCTATCACTGTTGTTCTTGAGTGGATACCATATGTATATGGTTCCTCACTGCCTTTTCCTTTTTATATATATTTTTTAGGAAATGAGAAGACAAGGGAAGCACTTTACACACACACAGACACGATATAGGTTTTTCCAAAGAAGCGAGTGACATCAGACCCGATCGATGCACGGCATAAAATTTGGCCGTTCATGATAAATCAAAACAAAGTAGTTTTGAATGTGTATGGAATACTGAAAAGCGTGTTCACTCTGTTCATTTTACTTTCTGGGCAAGTCTTATTTTGTGAATAGTCTATGAGTGGGGGGCGACCTGCCCATTCACCCCCTAAGCTCCGTATTGTTGATGGTCCATTACACACAAAACAAAATCCCTGGTGCCTAATGGGGTTTTCTGCACCCACCCCGGGGGCAGAAAGGCCAAACAAACGGGCAGATCTGCCCCAGGGTGGGGAGCAGAATACACATATAAAAAAATAGGCCCCGTGGAAGCGACCCTTGCCCAAGGGATCGCTTTCATTTCAATCTTTAAATTAGTCCCCGGTGTCTAAAAATGAGCCGATGTGCCTTCAGGGGGGGCAGAATACACATATAAAAACAAAATGTCCCCCGGAAGTGACCCTTGCTCAAGGGGTCGCTTCCATTTACATTTTAAAGAACTCCCTGGTGTCTAGTGGGGTATTCTGTCCTCCCGGGGGCAGTAAGGCCAAATGAATGGCCCCGTGGAAGCGACCCTTGCCCAAGGGGTCGCTTTCATTTTAATCTTAAAATTAGTCCCTGGTGTCTAAAAATGAGCCGATGTGCCTTCAGGGGGGGGGGGGCAGAATACACATATAAAAACAAAATGTCCTCCGGAAGTGACCCTTGCTCAAGGGGTCGCTTCCATTTACATTTTAAAGAACTCCCTGGTGTCTAGTGGGGTATTCTGTCCTCCCGGGGGCAGTAAGGCCAAATGAATGGCCCCGTGGAAGCGACCCTTGCCCAAGGGGTCGCTTTCATTTTAATCTTAAAATTAGTCCCTGGTGTCTAAAAATGAGCCGATGTGCCTTCAGGGGGGGGCAGAATACACATATAAAAACAAAATGTCCCCAGGAAGTGACCCTTGCTCAAGGGGTCACTTCCATTTACATTTTAAAGAACTCCCTGGTGTCTAGTGGGGTATTCTGTCCTCCCCGGGGGCAGAAAGGCCAAATAAATGGCCCCGTGGAAGTGACCCTTGCCCAAGGGGTCACTTCCATTTTTATTTTTTTTATATTCCTGGCTCTTGAGGGTTTTTCTGCCCCCCTGGGGCCAGAAACGCCAAAAAACCCGGGTGATCTGTCCCTGGGGGGGCAGAAAAGGCTTAAAATGAATTGGCCCCTTGAGGAAGCAACCCTTGCCCAAGGGGTCACTTCCTTTACATAAAAAAGACATCCCTGATGTCTAGTGGGGGCATTCCTGCTGCACCATTGCGACGCTGTGCGCGATCGTGCAGCAGAAATGCCCTGCATTGAGACATCAGGGGGAAAACTCTTTCCTCTCCCCCGAAGCCTCAATGTACCAGAAATCCCCACCGGAGCACCAAAAACTCACCCTTCCTCCCTGGACGCCTGGAAGCAAATGGCTTCCAGCGTGTCCGAGGCTTCCTGATGACTTTGGCGCGTGCTGTGCGCGCTGACGTTATGGGATTGCCGGGGGGGGGGGGTCAGGGGTGGCAGCGGAAACTCTTCTGCTGCCATCCCCCTCTGTGGGGGCTAGATCGGCTGCCCAGGTGGGTGCCATGACGGAGCGGTTCCGTCATGAGCACACGACGACTGTGGCTCATGACGGAGTTGCTCCGTCATGAGCACGGAACGGGTTACAAATTGACAAACTGTATGAATTTGAATCTTTGTGTTTTTTAAAATAGCAACAAACGTACCGATCACTCGCTGTCTCGGGCATTCCAGCTACTTCCTGGCTCCCGGTCTCTCCCCTCTGTGGCGGCCAATCACGTAGGCCGAGGAGAGGACCTTAGGCAGTTACCTGGCATAAGTGCTGGCTGCAGCGCGGGAGTGCAGCGGGCGCACCAGTGGCGCACCAAAGGCAAGTCTGTCTGCGCCCATCCACGCCCGGCCATGCCCAGGGCCCAGTTACCATGCCCAATCTCGCAAGTATTCCACCCAAGAACTTAGACTGCTCCACTCTGCCTCACTCACGCTTAACCCTGCCACTATTGCAAGCCTGCACCACAATACCATACACCAGCCTTGGAAATTGTTCCCTGAAGTCATTCAGACCACATTCTACTCCATCTGGCAACAGCCAAAAAACGGGTGCACGGCAATATCAATTTACTATCTAAATACACGATCCTTAGTCAGACACCAGCTGGAAATCTTTACTCTTTTAGACTCAGAAAAGCCTGACATTCTTCTGCTCATCGAAACCTGGCTTACTAACGAATCCTCGCCCGACATCCTGGCGGCACTACCTAACGAATATTACATTCTTCAAACAAACCTCTCGCCAGGCAAAATGGGTGGCGGAGTAGCAGCTATCATCCATCAGGATCTCAAATTCACTGCTCTTACCTCTCTCTGCCTCCCCACAGATAACGCTGTAATAAAACTTGAGTCCGACTCAGCCCCGCTCCTATGTGTTCTACTCTACAGGCCCCCACAACACATGTGCCTATTTCCTCACTTGATGGGGGAAAAAGTCGCAAACTTGGTAACTAACCACACCAGAATTTTGCTGGTAGGCGACTTTAATTACTGGGCAAATGACACACAAGGAGGGCCGCAATCTGCCGAGTTGACTGAATTATTAAACAGCTTGAATTTCACTTAACAGGTATCCTCTACCACACATATAAAAGGGCACATCCTGGACCAAATCTGGACTATCAACCTGGTGGTATCTGCAATGTCCATCACACCTTGTATATGGTCAAACCACCACCTGATACAATTTACCTTAAAGAATCCTACCACCCGTAAAATTCCCACTAATGGGGGGGACTGGCGAGAAAATAGAATACCATTGATAAAAACGACTTCTACACCACACTGGCCAACACAGCTCTTAACTCCATATCTGATGTCAACCTCCATGAGGAAACTATCTCAGCTTAGCTACTAGCAGACAGCAATAAGCACGCCCCACTCAAAAACATCAGACTAACCCACCGGTTTGAGACACAGAGATGGTTCTCCCCTGAATTAAAACTACAAAAGCTCACTTTCCGTCAATTAGAAAGGGAGTGGAGACAGAACTACTCACAAAGAGAAAGAATCACCTACTTAACTGCTATGAGGGAATATAAAAAGGCGATCTCTACAGCTAAAGCAGCACACTTCTCCTTCAGAATCTTAACCTCTAACAACCAAGCTAAGGACATTTTTGCAATTGTAAATGAACTGTCCAACCCAGATAGAGTACTAAGTAGGCCCACGCCGCTCAGGCCCTCTGTGACTCTCTGAAAAACTTTTTTATTGATGAAATTGCCTCTATCAAAGCCAGTATCCCCACGCATACCTCTCAAGAAATCCTCCCTCCTATGCCCAGGAATCCCTACTCCCTCGAATCGTTTCCGCCCATTGACACCCATACTTTTCACGATCTGCTGTCCAAAGTCAGATCTGGATCCCCCACGGACCACTGCCCCCACATGTCCTAAAAGCTGCTTTCACCGCCTTTGCGGACCCTGTTCTCGCCCTCCTGAACACTGACTTATCCTAGAGCTGTGTCCCCAAAGCCTTCAAAAAGGCAATAGTGGTCCCCCTCTTAAAGAAACCTGGGACTGACCCCCAGACACTGTCAAACTAGCGCCCCATCTCCTTGCTCCCGTACCTAGCCAAGGTGCTGTAGGCCCATGTGGCGAAATGTCTGTCCAACTTTATGGAACAAACTAAGTTTCTTGACCCACACCAAGCTGGATTCCGTCCAGCTCACTCCACGGAAACATTGATACTAGCGGTACTGGACTCCCTACGGGAAAAGGCTGACCGAGGCACTCCTCAGGCCCTGGTGCTGTTAGACCTCTCAGCCGCCTTCGACATGGTCGACCATGGTTTATTGGCGGACCGTGTCAGAGAGGCAGGCATCCAGGGCCCAGCCCTTAGCTGGATCAGCTCCTTCCTGAAAGATCGCTCCCAGGCCAGTTTACGGCCCCAAATTAAAAACCATGTGTGCTGATCAGTTCTCTGAAGGAAAGGAAAGGAAAGTGGTCACCTTCAATTATGCCGATGACCTTCAACTATTGTTCACAATTGACAAGTCTCCCCTGTCAATATCTGACTTTCAGTCTACCATGCAATTCATTCACCACTGGATGGACCACAACCACCTAAAACTAAATCCAGGCAAGACCAAAATAGTCCTGACAGGTGGCGGTCGCAATCTGTGGGGCTCACATTTTTGGCCAAACAAATTAGGACCCCCCCCTACCCCCCAATTCACTCCTCCTCAGTAAAATGTCTTGGAGTCACTATAAACAAGGACCTTTCCCTAAAAACTCATGTAGCCTCTGTGATCTCCACCTGCTTTTTTCAGCTGCATTAAATTAGGAAGATAAGCAGGCTACTTACCCAAGCAGCTTTGATACAAGTCTTGATATCCATGGTCCTATCACGTCTAGACTACGCCAACGCAATCTATCTTGGTATACCACACTGCCTTACAAAACGGTTACAGATGGTACAGAACCAAGCAGGAAGATTGATCTGCAAACAACCCAGGTGGCAACATGCCTCTCCCCTCTTAAGGAAGCTGCACTGGCTTCCTATTCCCCAACGCTGCGTATTCAAAATTGGCTGTGTGGTGTTTAAATCCCTGAATGTCTGGAGCCCTAAATTCATAGACAGACTCATTTCAGGCTACACCCCTTCACGCAACCTCCGCTCGGCTCATCTCCAACTTTTGACTGTCCCGACCCCGAGAATCAGGAAATCCCTCATAACATGGCCGTACATCCAGGCCTATGAATAAACTGTTCCAGGTTCGGCATTTCCCTGTATCAGCGCCATGAAACCACTCGCTGTACAAGCGCTTTATAAAACCCTTTTAACATAACTTAACGATAGATGGGACTACTTGATTCAATAATTTTATAAAAATCATTAAAAGTTCTCGTTACTAATAGAACATGGACTAGATAAGAAGTATATTTCGGGAGATTATCATATAAATTATAGCAAATGGAATATTTACCTTACTGAATTGTATGGCTTTGGTGGTCAATCTGTAATGAAGGCGCACAATACGTCAGCAAGCACCATAGGTTAAACGTCAGTTACAGAGATTAGACTGATTATTTCTCAACTTTAAACGCCTCTTGACTCTGGCCCTAATGGGATCTCAAACTGTATATTAAAGAATAACGCAGTAATCTGGTCTATTCTCTTAACGGCTGCTTATAATTCTATTTTTAGTTCCAGTATCATTCCTTCATCGTGGAAAGGCTCTACTTTACAACGCCTTTATAAACGAAACCTCATATCAGATCCCAGCGCTTATCGGGTGATTGTGTTACTCAATGCTGCTGCCAACATTTTTTAGTACATTATTATTAATGAAATTAGCAGATTGGGCAGAATTCCTTTCAATAAACCCTCCTTATCAAACTGGTTTTAAATCAGGGTGTTTAACAATGGATAACATTGCACTATAAAATGGTTGTTAAAAAACTCCTTTGCCATTAAAAACAAAATATATTTTGCCTACATTATAGACTATTCAAATTAATTTCATAAGGTATATTAAAACATACCGTGGTATAAGTTGGCAGGTTGAGGGGGTCAATAATACTCTTCTGAATTTAATTATAGACCTGCTGTCACGTTAAGGCGTACATAGCTGGGGTAATTCATTGCACACATTAGAATGAGTGAAAGCGGAAGAATGACTATGTAAGTTTAGTAATCAAGCCCACATCCATCATGAACCATAACAAACCAGGATACTACAGTAAGGCATAGAACTACATGTCCCACAATGCCAAAGAGCAGTCACATTCCTACTTCCTGCCTCTACTTAAGCAACGCCTGCTGGCCGCCCAGTGCTTGACACCTGTGATTAGTCGTCACACCCGAAAGGCGGTTTCCAGACTCCTTGGACTTCCCTGCAGTTAGAGCAGTTCTGTTCTTTCCCTCACGCTGGAGCGCAATCAGGGGCGGCTCTAGGCTCATGGTGGCCCTGTGCAGGGAGCGCAGGTAGGGGGCCCCGGAAGAGGGGTTCCGGGCGGGGCGGAGCTCAGGAAGGTGTTTTAATGAAACGTCCAGAAAAGGCGTTAGATGACCAGTAACATGGTAACAGAAAAACGACGTTTACTTTTTGAGTGCTCATCACGTGGATACTTTGTTTTAAAATCTGGGTCTCTGGAGGGACCCCTTTCAACAAGAAAAACACGTTGCGCGTCCGTAAGAGAGTTCGGCCACAAAGCAGGATCCCTCCAATCACATAAATCATATTCAGAACACGGGTCTGTAACATGGTCTTGCTCTTTGGCTTCCTTTTCAATACCAGCATCATCCGTCTGTAAACTCTGAACCTCCTTCAGAATGCCAGATGTTGATGGACCGATGAATGATGTTTCAGTTTCTCTGTCTGAGGGTCTTTTGTAATAATCCTCATCCTGAGTTGGTAATTACTGCATGTTTGTATCAATTTCAGAGTCACCTTGTTCATTTTCATTGGTCTGCTCATGAGTATCATTCTGCTCATGGATATCATCATTGTTTTGTTCTTCTTTATGGTCGTCAGCGCCTGTTTTACCGAGTGCATCAGCAGTACTCTGGCCAGAGGATTCTCCATCTTTAGGTTTCCCTTGGGTGATAAAGTTCAGGATTGCTCCTTCCTGTGACACTACGAAAGTCTGCTGAGCCACCTTTCTCTTTCGTTTCGAATGACCAGATTTGTGTACTCTAATTCTCTTCATTTTGCTTGCGATGCAGCGGGCGAGGCTAGCAGTGGGTAGGGAAAAAAAGAAGACAATCAGCAGTGTCGGCTGCTGAAAGATTTTGATGTGTCATTTTTATTTTCTTGCAAAAACAACAGTTGATGGACAGAATGCAGAACAATGTCATACATTCACCTCAGTACAGAGATCTGGGCCTAAATCCATAGTTTTTTTGCTCACCACACCACCCCAGTTCAGACATGGCCATATGCAAATCAGCCTTGACCCTGTGCCTCATGGGAACAGTCCAGCCCAAACTGCCAAGCCATGTCTTCCCTGGACTACACAATGAAGGACCAGCATACCTTAATGAACGAGTGAATTTCCACCAACCTACCAGGAAAATATGTTCCAGAACCATCTCCCTAGCAGCCACCCAATGCAGCCGCTGATAAAACAGTGGAGGCCGCTACTTCTCTCACATGGCAGTGAAGACCTAAAAACCCTCCCCCTGCACCTTAGAGCCTCACCATCGCTCCAGCAGTTCAGGAAGGACCACAAAACCTCGCTGTTCAACCAACAAGCAGCATGATCCAGCAGCATGAATCCCACACCGCCTCGAGACCCTTATGTGTGAAGCAGCTGAGCTTTACAAATCCTGACTGATTGATAGTAATTACCCTTCCCACTACATGTATGACACATTATGAGGACTAGCCACATATGGAAGGTTTATTTGAAGAGTGTTATAAAACTATAGGGTAGATCATGTGACTTGGCATACAAGGTCTGTTTTCTCAGTCCACTGAGAACAGTAGAGCCTGGAGAATAGTTCATGATATATTTGGGAAGTGACCTTAGCAGGAAGAGAGTAAGCTACCTTGAAATCATGGCACACAGAGACCTGTCTCAGTACGTCACTAACTGATCCTGAAGACAGCCTACAGGTAACCAAAGACTCGTCCACTTTACCACATTGTCAAAAGACAAAATACAATATATTTAATTAAGGTTTCTTGTAAAGTGCCATATTCCAGCAACCAGTTCTGCTCGCTTTCAGAGCACCTATTAAACAAGGATTAATTACAGTGAGTCCTAAGGCTATGAAAAGGCACTAGAGGTTCACTGAAGCAAAATTAATGTGCAAGGAACATCCAGTCAGGAGACAACTTTCAAGCAGACGTACGAATCACTAGCACAGCGTACCAACGACCTCATGGGCCGTGGCATAAGCAAGGAAAATGGCCCCTTTGGCTGCTGCTCAGGAAGTAAAATATAGCAATTATCAGGGTTCAATTGGCCCCTGAGGGTTTTGGGTCTCAGTACCACTGTACTTGCTGAACCAATGGTAACTATGCCCCTAGTATGGACAGAGAAGGCTGCTTCACCAATTGCAAACTGAGGACTAGTTAAACTAGTTTTCTCTGCTAGTCACATGACAAGCACTGGAATGTAATTAAAGAAATGATCAAGAAGCCAGTCTCCTACCAAGGTCTCTGCAAAAGGGCATTAGATTGAGTTAACATGGGTAGGCACTGCCATCCTATTCCAGGCGTCCATCCATAGGTGCTTGCATTTCATGTCTGCCTCAACACCATATAAACAGACATAACCAAATGCCAAGTACATTCGAGCACTCGATGTTTTAAAAGATTTGTGCAGTCAGATCCACTTATTAGATCACAAGTATCAGCTTCATACTCTGTTTTCATGATTGTTGATAAGTAATTGTAATCATTTTAATGAATCCTTAACATTACGTCTAACACCTCGTACCCTGCTCTCCTCTTCCCCCCAATATGACCGTGCCTCCCAAGTTACACCTCCAAAAGTCACCATGTAAGCCACAAGTAAACACCGCCCCTGCACTCCTGACTCACTCTTCCCTCAACATACAGCGCCGATCTGTACCACTCCCTACCCCTGGCGCACGGTGACCACCTCTCCGACCCGCGCCCTCTCAGAGATGAATCTCACGATTCATCATGCCCTCCCTTCCCATGACCACCAGAATACCTCCAGCTCGCCACCTCAAATGGCTTACCTCCACCCAGACCCAAAGCACACACCATCTACAATAACATCCTCACCCAACCTTCCCCACGCCCCTGGCTCCTCACCCCCACGGGCTGTGATACATTCCTACGCCTGATCTGCCCTCCTCCCGAGGGCTCCCCACACCCTCGTCCAATGGCTCACCTTCCCTCGGGTTCACTCTGCAGTGGCACACGCTAACCTCCTCACTCCCCCTCCCCATGCCCTGACCCTCAGGCTGCTCACCTCGCAGCTGGCACCAAAGGTTGCGCACTGGCATGCTATCCTCTGCAAGGCGGCCTTTCTTGCCCAGGGTCTCTAGGCGCGCCGGTGCATGGCCTCGGCCGGTCTCGGTGCTGCTCGCTGCACGCTGGGCACTGGTGCTGCCACCCCTCCTGCCGCCAGTGATGCGTGGTGCTTCTGTAACCCCTTCGCTGCAGGACTCGCGGGCATTGCGCATGCGCGCGCATGCGAGCCTCCGGAGGTGCCAGATCTGGACTATTAAAACAAGCTCGATTCTCCTGGAGAAAAATTCTAAAAAAGCACAAGACCTACCAGAAGAGCCCAAAACAAGGCCGACCCCACACAAAGACGAGACTGGGTTAGAAAGGAAAAGAGTATAAGAACAACCATTCAGCGTGCATCACATTGGATTTAGCACGCCTCAGTCGTTCATGCGCCAAATCCCTGCCAGGGGCCGCCACGAATATGTATTGTATCTGATTCCTCGTGGTGGCCCCTGGGGTTTGGTGGCCCTGTGCAGGTGCACAGCTTGCACATGCCTAAGGCCGCCCCTGGCGCAATTGACATTCCTCTGCTGCCAGAGCCGTTCTGCCGACTCGCGTTGAAGTGTGTACACGGCAAAACCAAATGGGATGATGGACGGAGAGTTGAACATTGCAAGCACCTACCCCCAGTCAACTGATCTGGGTTTAATCCATCATCATTCTTTAGCTCACTCCCCCACCCCAGTTCAGACAGCATACACGGGCAGAGAACGACTTGTGTGGAATCCCAGGAACTCTCCAGTTACTTCGCGCTGGAGCGCGTCCACGTTTCCCTGCTGGCAGAGTCGTTCTGCCGACTGAAGCGCGTACACAGGCAGAAAGCGGCTCGTATTTACTCTCTGGAACCCGTCTCGCTCAGGAGCGCAATTCACTATTTTCCTTCTGCCAGACTCTGTCTGTTAACACGTGCTGAAGCGCGCAAACGGGCAGAGAAGGTTCATATTGACTTCCATTCTACTCAACAGTTTCCACTCGCCGGAGCGCATTTGACAAGTATTCTCTGGGGTCTAGCCCAGTTTATTTCTTATGCATAAGAGAGTCTTCACCGAGAACAGTGGACAGCTTCGTCCAGAGCTCAGCTAAGTGCACTATCTGTTACTCCTTACAGAAAACCATAGAACTGTGCCTTGCTACTATGGTTCATAATCTCTGGAAAATGTGAAGGAGGACATGTTTATTTTATTTTCTTTATTATTCCAGTTTTGTGCCTTTTTTGTATGAGGAGTGGTGTAGCATCCACATATGATATATTATATGTTGTGGTGATTGAGGGTGGTGCTTTCATGTGTACTGTGTTGTGTCTCCCTTACAGGAAAACACGGGCTACAGTAGGAGTGAAGTCTACAACTCCAGAGCAACCCCTCCTTGAGTGTTTTTGCAGCTGCTCAGTTATTGTTTCTTTTATTCCTTTTTTCCCTTTCCCCTAAGGTGGTATTTTCTATAGAGTGGATATACAGCACTCATAGGTAGTTCCATATAGGGGATAGGGTTATCTGGCATCTTTCATCTCTCCCGCTATGTCTGGCTTCTAAGGTTAGTGGTTGACCATTCTGTGATCGGACACCTGCATTCAGATACCTGGGTTCAGGTCAAAGTAAACGATAAAGGATTTATTAATTGACATCTTTATGATTAAAAAACCTGTAAGGTTTTCAGCTTCATTGATTCGATTTAAGGGTGTATGTGTAATGATGCTAGGTGCTCTGTCTGCTAGCTGCTGTTCCCCAATAACTTGCAGGAGGCTCTGTGAGGTAAGTAGATGCCTTTATTATCATTTATATCTCTACTCCGAGAGAGCGCCGGGCAACACGCTCCGATCGCCGTCTCTCGCAACACGCTACTGCTTGCGCATGCGCAGTAGCGTCCAATATGGCCGCTACGCGCTTCGCCGTCCTTACGTAGTGCGCGCGTCAACTAGACCGCGACACTACATATCTCCCCCTTTTCATACCACCCAACACAATTTCCCCGACCATGTGGTCAGTCCATTTCATAGTCTCTAAACCTGGATGGTCTCACCACTGCTCTCCCCACCCGGGTGTGTCTTACCGGTGGGGAATGTCCTTCCCGGCCTCCCTCTGCGACCGGGCCTCCGTCGGTTCCTTTCGGAGTGCCCTGGCCCTCTCTCTATTCTTTCTCACCATCTTCCCGGGTCGTTTCCCCCAGGGACCATCCGCCTGGTGTGTCTCTCTCTCTCTCCAGCTCGTCGCTCATGTTCTCTCCGCGCTCTCTTTCGGACATACCTGCGTCCCTTGTCGGCCCTTCCGTCGGGGTTTCCCCCTCCGTGTCCTCACGGGGCCATTGTATGATTTTGTTGCACTTGGCCATGCGATCGTGAGACCACACGTTTCCGTCACTGAGCAACGCTGCCCGGTCGTACACCTCTTCTACTCTTAGGGGTGGGGAGTACTTGCTTTCTCCCTTCCGCTTCAGGACTGCCAGCTTCACTCTGACCCACTCCCCTTTTTCCAACGCCGTCTCCTTCACCCTCTTGTTGCGGTTGTAGTGTTCCGTATAAATGCGTTGTGCCTTCTCCAGGTTGTGTTGCACCACCGCCGGAGACCATTTGCTGGTGATGGTCTTCTCCTGCCACGCAACATTGTCTCTGGTGAAGGGTTGTCTTCCTCGTAAGATCTGGAAGGGACTGTACCCCGTACCGGTGGGGGTGATACGGTACGCCCATATCGTGCTTTGCACTTCTTTCTCCCAGTCTTTGCCCCTCGTGATGGCCGCTTGTATGGAGCCCATAAGCACCCTGTTGAACCTTTCTACTTGTCCATTGCTGGCCGGATGATATATCGAGGTGTGTCTAAGTAGTATGCCATTCCTGTTTGCAAACGTGACCCACTTGTCCGAGGTGAACTGAGGGCCATTGTCGCTGATTATGATCCTGGGTATGCCTTCCCTGAGGAACACCGCCTTGAGGAAGCGCAATATTTCGTCCGTGTCCATGATCTCGTTGATGTGCACTTCTGGCCATTTCGAGTACTTGTCTACTAACGCACAGAGGTATTTGGGGATCCCCTGATCGTCTAGTATAGGCCCTAATATGTCCACTGCGACCTCTTCCCATGGGTTACTGGGGTTCGTGAACTTCCCTAAGGGTGGTCTCATTGGCTTCAGTATCTTGTCCGCACCTTGGCACTGCACGCAGTCTCTCACGTGCCTCTCTACATGCATGTCCATTCCTGGCCACCAGTACGTTTGTTTAGTCCTGGCCTTTGTCTTCACGATTCCCAGGTGACCTTCATGTAGTATGGATAGCAGGGCCGGTACTATGTTCTCCGGTGGTACCACTCTGTTGCCTCTGTAGACGAACACCCCGTCGTTCCCCACCGACAGCTCTTCTCTGACCTCGTAGAACTGCCGGACTTTGGGTCTTTGTCTTCTCCGTTCTGGCCACCCTCGTACAATGTACGACTTGATGTCGTCCATATCGTCATCCGCCGCATACGCGTTTTTCCACTCCTGCCTGCTGATGGCTTTTTCCGGGTCGTCTGTCAGGGCTACCATCTCGTCTTCGTCTTCCATGCCATTGGAGGCACTGTCCATCGCTGACGCCCTGCTGAGGTAGTCCGCTATCTTGTTTCTTGAGCCCGGGATGTACTCCACGTCGTACCGATACTCCAGGAGTTTCAGCGTCATTTTCGCAATCCGGGGTGTGGCGCTGGCATGACCATCCGATGTCAAAACCTTCACTAGGGGCTTGTGATCCGTCTTCACTTGAAATCTAGTGCCCCACAGGAACTGACGGTACTTCGCCATGGCCCATACCACCGCCAGCATCTCTTTCTCGATCACACTGAACTTTTGTTCCGACGCCGTCAACGTCCTGGACGTGAAGCTGATCGTCTCCGTCCCTCCTTCTGGTCGTTCTTGCATGAGCACCGCTCCTAGCCCTTTGTCACTCGCGTCCGTCATCAATATGGACCGCCCCTGGGGATCGTACCCCTGCAGCGGGATCGCTCTACTGATTTCCTGTTTCACCTTGTCAAACTCCTCCTGCGTCTCTTCAGTCCATACAAACGCCGTCTTGTCCCTCGTGAGTTGCCTCATGTGGTGAGTTTTTGTGGCAAAGTGGTGGATGAACTTGCTATAGTACTCCGCCATCCCTAGAAATGACCGTACTTCTTCCTTGGAGGTGGGCGGAGGTGCGTCGCAGATGGCCTTCACGTTCCCTTTCTTCGGTGTTATCCCCTGCGCTCCTATCTCATGCCCCAGGTATGTGACTGATGTCATCCCGAAGTGACATTTCTCCCACTCTGCCGTCAGGCCGTTCTCCTCCAGGATCTTCAATACCGCCGACAGCTTCTTATCATGGTCTTCCAGCTCGGTCCCCATCACTAGGATGTCATCCTGGAAGTACTGCACTCCCTCGATGTCCTTGAATAGGCGGGCCATCAGCTTCTGGAACACCGCAGCTGCCGAGGCAAGACCGAAGGGCATGCGGCAGAATTGGTAGCAGCCAAACGGCGTGATGAACGATGTCAGTTTTTTGCTTGTCGAATGCAGCACTACCTGGTGGTATGCCGATTGCAGGTCGATGGTGGAGAACCATTTCACGCCTTTCGTGCGGGCCAACATTTCCTCTATGCGTGGTAAGGGGAATTTTTCTACCACGATGCACTTGTTTAACTCTCTGAGGTCCACACATAGACGCACCTTGCCTGACGGTTTCATGGCCACTACCAGAGGCGCCAACCACTCCGCGCTGTCGATGGGTTCGATGATTCCCCCGTCTTCCAGTCGGTGGAGTTCCTGTTGTACCGCCTCCCTCACCGCAATTGGTATGTTCCTTACTTTGTGCGCTACCGGACGGGCGTTTTCTTTAAGGACGATCTTGTGGGAGAACTTCTCTAGTTTCCCGATCTTCCCGCCAAAAACCTTTGGGTGTCCACTCCGCCATTTCTCCGCCGTCGACTCCTCTCCGTCCAGGGTCACCATCACCTGGGTGTCCCCTCCTGGATTCAGCTGTACGCCCAACTCTCCTTGGTCCATCCAGCCCAGGACTGACGGTCCCTTCTCCGCGACGTACAGTTTGCAGAGGGCACTCCGCTCTTTGAACTGGAACAACAGCTTCTTGAACCCCACCATCGGGATGGGATCCCCTGTGTAGGTGACCGGTCGAATGTCGGGGGGTTCTAGCTGTGCGCCCCATGTGGGTCTGAACCTCTCGTTCCACACCGATCTTTGGACGATCGTGTAGGGAGACCCTGAATCCGCCACGATGGTGATGCTTACTCCTCCAATGATCATGTCACACTGGGGCTTGCGCGTTCTCCTCCCATCGATGCCCAGCACCTGGTCCTCTACACACAGGACTTCATCGTCTTCTTCCAGGCCTTCTGCTTCTTCCCCTGCGTCTTGCGCCACAAATTTCACCGCATGCTGTCTCCCTTTCCTTCGGCATACTTTCTCGTAATGACCTACTAGGCCGCAGAACGCACACTTGGCTCTGAAGGCGGGGCACCGTTTGTCGTGCGCTGCGTGGCTCAAGCTTCCGCATCTGTAGCACCTCATCGCTTCACTCTTTTCTTGCTTCCATGTCTGTCCAGGTTTGGCCTTCCCTTTGGGCGCTCCTCTGTACTCCCCCCGTCGCTGTTTTACCCCGTCCGTGCTGGTCCGCATCATCCACCTTATTGACCGTGAGTCTGGGGGCCGGGTCTCTCTTTGCCGCCTCCGCGCAGCGCTTGGTCAGTTCCGCCCGTTTCACTATGGCGATCACATCTTTCAGCGTCGCATCCCCACTCGCCCACAGTTTATCTTGCACCGTCTTGCTTGTCGTATGCATTACGATCTGGTCCTTGATGAATTCTTCCTGTAACCCTCCATACTTGCACGTCATCGCAACTTTACGCAGCGCCGCCACGTAGTCGTCTATGGATTCCCCCGCTTCTTGCTTCCTCTGCTGGAAATTATAGCGGTCAATAGAGGTGCACACTGCAGGCCGATAGTGGTTGTCCAAGTCTTCTATGGCGTGTGAGAACACATCTGTGTCCCCTACCTGTCTGGCGCCCGGTGTGAGGTTTTGAAACGCCCGTATTCCTTCTGGACCCAGGTTGTGTAAGAGTATCCTCTTCCTCCTGGCACTGGAGAACGCCTCCTCGTTCTCATCTTCCAGCGCTTCTAGGTAGTTTTTGAAGTACTCCCTCCAGTCTTCCCACTTCATTTGGGGTTCTCCCGGACGTGGAAGGAACGGGATCGGCGTCGTTAAAGTTGATGGCTGTGCACTCATTTTGGCTTCCGCCTGTTTCCTTGGGCTACCTGGCGCGTCTGTCCCCGCTCCCCTTCTTCGGGTACCTGGGACTGCGTTCGAGCTGCCTGCGCCGTCGTCACCCGATTCTGCCAGGGTCTCTTCTGCCGTTCCGCGGTCCGCCTGCAATGTTCCTCTACCTCGTGGCCGGCTCCTTTACTGCCCACGTGCCACTCTCTGGCGTCTATCTGCCTCTGCCGCGCTCTCCCGGTGCGTAGGCGTCTGTCCTCGACCCCCTCGGTCCTCTTACCGCGTGGGGTGACGTCCCTCCTTGTGGGCACTCCTCCCTGAAGCAAGTTGGGGGCACCTTCCTCCTGTTCCACGCAGGGTTCTCGCCAGCCCAGCCTCGTCGCCACTGTAATGATGCTAGGTGCTCTGTCTGCTAGCTGCTGTTCCCCAATAACTTGCAGGAGGCTCTGTGAGGTAAGTAGATGCCTTTATTATCATTTATATCTCTACTCCGAGAGAGCGCCGGGCAACACGCTCCGATCGCCGTCTCTCGCAACACGCTACTGCTTGCGCATGCGCAGTAGCGTCCAATATGGCCGCTACGCGCTTCGCCGTCCTTACGTAGTGCGCGCGTCAACTAGACCGCGACACTACAGTATGGAACAAAAAAACTGAACGAGTCTATGTTATGTCGTTTGTGCCATTTGAGGAAAGAAACTATTGGACATGTTCTTTGTATTTGCCCAAAAATGTTCGCATTTGGAAAAGATATTAATGAGCACTGTTTAGAGAGTACAGGATGCGAACAATTAATGACGCTACTATGTTTTATTTTATGGGGATGTTGGAGAAAATAATTGAATGTATGATTAAATTAATGTTTATTATGTATGAACGTTTTAAGCTTGTAATTTGATCTACATTATTATTGTGCACTGTAAATTATGATTTTCTTTTTATAGATGGATACGTATCTTATTTTTTACTCTTTTATTGTATTTGATTTTAAGTAATCTAAACAGCAAATATTACTACCTCCACCCCCTATTATGTTACAAATTACATGCACAAAACAAAAATTGCATACAATCCACACCATCCTCCAAATCCAAAGTGATGAAAGAACTTTTTTGTATTGTCCCTCGCCTTTCTTTTCCTCTCTCCGGGCCGCATGAATAAACTGTCTACATTTGTGTAGAGATATGGAACAGGGGGCCGCAGCACCTTGCAAAGCAGGGCATTGTTTTATTTAGTGAACATTTGCAGCCATGCCTGGAGTGGTCAAGGCATTACTTGCCTGCGAGGGACACCAATGACAAGAGGGAGAAAAGGAAGTAAGGTGCAAATGGGCACTATGAGTCATGATCTGGAAAGCTACAGATGGTGGTGATGGGCCCCCCAGGAGTAGGTCACAGATTGTTTTTGTTTATGTTTCATATTAAAAGAAACTGCACCCTATCTTGGTAATCGTGAGACATTTGCACAGGGAGTGAACACAACAGTAGGCTTCTCCAAATATCTAATCAGGGCAGTTACTTTTCACATGGTTAAAATGTGGGCTTTTAACAACATTTTCACTTTTTTGACCAGTCCATACCAAGTCAATACCCAACTCAGGTTCCCCCAGCCGATCTCTTTTTTGAGATTATTCAAAAGTTTTCATGTATGCATTAGTCTGTGATTCAGCACTTGAACGTCCGTGGCAAATTCGCAATATCTTATTATCAAATTCTGTTTATTAAGTGAACAAAATTCTATTGACCCCCTTTAATTCTGAGGAGAAAACAAGCAATTTGCAGACTTTTGTTTTGTACTTCTAAATGGATATAAAGGGATACATGTATGTCTAGTCTCTGTGTTTATAAACATGTTTGCATTGTTTCTTTTCTAGCTTTATAACCTTTTCTAGTTTACTCGATGCAGTGCAATAGTATTTGAGAATTGTCTCTGAAATTGTGACCACCCCCCCCCCCACACACACACACAAAAAGTCTATTCAATAACTTTGGGTAGGTGACACTTAACATCCTTACATCCTTGGTTTGCAATCGAGGGATGGTATGGATGTAAATTTATTTGCAATATTGTTGGGATGGAAAAGTCCTCTATATGGTAATAGACGTGCCACTCTGTCCTGGGTGCCTAATTGTACTGATGCTGATTTTGGCTGTCATAGGCAAACACGGAGCAAGCATGTGTGCCATGACATAGGCTTGTCTCAGGGATTGCGGTCTTGCTGGACTAGGAGGAGCGCCCAAAGTGCCACCCTCGAAGTGGTGGAAGACTACTGCCTTCATCAGGAGTTAAGCATGAGCACAGTGGTGACAGCATAACGTGAAGAGAGTAGTAGGAGTGAACTGGTCCTTATTAACTTGTGTCACTGAGGCTTACTCACTTATGAAATGTTCTGCTGCTGTGTGCTTAACTAACCCTTGGCCTAAAGAAGACAGGTGTGTAGTGCTGCGCAGTGCAGGCGTGGTGTATCTGCACTGGGTGTATGTGTGCCAGGGAAGGGTAAAATACACGGAAAGTGCAGGGCTCACTGACAAAATATCGAAGTATAAAATATAGATGTTAAAAATATCAACAACAAAAATACAGAATGCAAAAATATCGACTCCCTATACTTAAACAGGTAAGTACAAAAATATTGAATCAAAAATATCGAAATTAAAAATGTAGATGTAAAAATATTGATTTAAAAATATAAATAAAATAATATATATTAAATATATAAAATTGTAATATTATCTTTAACAAAATAAAATAAATGTAATATACATTTTAACTAAATATAAAAATAAACTTAATTTAAAACAATAAAAATACACAAAGATAATTTATACATATACATATATTGACTTTAAAATAATTTATTAACTTTATATTTATTTAATTTTTAAACTTTTGAATTATATACAATAGAATATATACATAAATCAATAATAAAAAAAACATTCTATAATTAAATCAAACATTAAACTATTTAAAGAAATGTAAACTTACATTTCGCAATACAATAAATACAACAGTAGGGAAAATGTTGTATAGTGGAATAATTAAATGTACTATTCCAACACCAGTGAATACAACAGTAGGTAAAGTGTTGGACAGCGGAGGGGTAAAAATTACTATTCCCACTCCAAAGAGTGCAACAGTAGGGAAAGTGTTGGAAAGCGAAGGGGTAAAATGTACTATTCCCATTCCAATGAGTGCAAAAGTAGAGTAAATGTTGCATAGCAGAAGAATTAAATTTACTATTCCAACTCCTGTGAGTGCAACAGTAGGGAACGTGCTGGATAGCGAAGGAGTAAAAATTACTATTCCCACTCCAGTGATTGCAACAGTAGGGAAAGTGCTGGATAGCAGAAGGGTAAAGATTACTATTCCCACTCCAAAGTGTGCAACAGTAGGGAAAGTGTTGGATACTGGAGTGGTAAAAATTGCTATTCCCACTCCAGTGATTGCAACAGTAGGGAAAGTGTTGAATAGCAAAGGGGCAACAATTACTATTCCCACTCCAAAGAGTGCAACAGTAGGGAAAATGTTAAATAGTGGAGGGGTAAAAATGACTATTCCCACTCCAGTAAGTGCAACAGTAGGAAAAGTGCTAGATAGCAGAGGGGTAAAAATTAGTATTCCTACTCCAGTGTGCAACAGTAGGGAAAGTGCTGGATGGCAGAGAGGTACAAATTATTATCCTCACTCCAGTAAGTGCAACAGTAGGGAAAGTGTTGGATAGCAGAGGGTAAAAAGTACTATTCCCACTCCAGTGAGTGCAACAGTAGAGAAAGTGTTGGATAGCGGAGGGGTAAAAAGTACTATTCCCACTCCAGTGAGTGCAACAGTAGGGAAAGTGTTGGATAGCGGAGGGGTAAAAATTACTATTCCCTCTCCAGTGAGTGCAAGAGTAGGGAAAGGGCTGGATAGCGGAGGGGTAAAAATTACTATTCCCTCTCCAGTGAGTGCAAGAGTAGGGAAAGGGCTGGATAGCGGAGGGGTAAAAATTACTATTGCCGCTCCAGTGAGGGCAACATTAGGAAAAATGTTGGATAGCAGAGAAACAAAAATAACTAATAACATTTAAACAATAGAAATAATTTTAAAAAATCATAAAAATAAACAATATTAAAAAAGTATACGATTAAATATATTAAACATATAAAAAGAATACATATTCTAATATAAATTACATATAACAAAAAGCTCCAAATATTATATAAAATAAATACATTTATAAACAATAATTACTTAAAAGGAGCAAATATTAACAAACAAAAAAATGATTTAAAACATACATGTATTTTTTTTATTTCCTACCCTATCACACCACTCAAATAACAAAATACTTCAAACGTTTTATTTAAATGTATTTCCATAATTAACATAATAATCAATTAAAAAAATATTATTAATTTAACAAAATAAACATTCATTGAATACACATGTTATAACACTATATTATCCACAACACACACCTAAAAATAATTACACAATTACCATAATTAATTTCAAATAAATTAATTTAAATTAATTAACAACTAATTATTAATTCATCAATTAAAAATAAATTACTTCCCACCCTTCCCACCATTTACACCTATAAACTCCACACACCTAAAATTAATTACACAATTACCATAATTAATTTCTAATTAATTAATTAAAATTAACAACTAATTATTAATTCATCAATAAAAAATAAATTACTTCCCACCATTTACACCTATAAACACCACAACACACACCTAAAACTAATTACACAATGACCATAATTAATTACTAATTATTTAAAATCTAATTAACAACTAATTAATTCAATTAAAAATAAATTACTTCCCACCCTTCCAACCATTCACACCTATAAACACCACAACACACACCTAAAACTAATTACACAATTACCATAATTAATTGCAAGTTAATTAATTAAAATGTATTACCAAATGATTAATTCATAATAAATAACTTTACACATTTAACACTATACCATGTCACTTAAACAAATATTAATAAATAAACATATTCCATAAATTTAATATAATTATATCACTTCCCCCTATTCCCCTATAAACCCGCAACCCTGTAAGGAACTAAAAGCGCAAAATTCAAATAAAAAAAAAATAATAACAAATAAAAATAATCAATACATTTTTTATAATTAACTTCAACTTCAACTTAGTCTTTATTTCGATTCTTTCAATCATTAAAGACACAAAAATAACAACACAGCACTGTAATAAAACTTCATACAGAATTCCGACAATTTCATAAAAGCTATAAACCATTAAATAATCCCTTTAAAAATATTAAATAAGCATAAAAACAATAAAACGATTGTGTACAACACTCGATTTCTCAGAATCAAATGTTCTAACTATCTCAAGGAAGCCTGGCCTGAAAATCATTTTCTAGTCCATTCAGTGTTATAGCAATCTGCAAATACTATTGGGCAAAGGTACCAATATATGAACGTTGTTGTATACTTGTCGTCTCTTTAGCACCTAGGGGCCGATTCCGATACCGGCCGCAAAACGAACCGACCGACACGGACCCGGACTGAATACCGACCGACACGGACCAGCGCCGTACGACCCGTGCAGTACGATGCAACGCGAGTGAATTACAACCGACATGTACGGAATACAAGCCGTACGACCGAGCCGTAGGGAAAATAGTGATCCGGTCGGAAAACCAACGCGAATTTCACCGACCGACACGAACCCGGAATGAATCCGACCGACCCGTACCCACGATGTCCGATCCGCGCAGTACGATGCAATACGTGTAAAACCAGACCGACTCGCACAGAGACCAAGCCGCACGACCAACACGCACAGAAAACCGGGTACACAAGCAATAGAGACCTTCGTGACCGACGAGTATCAAACACAGAAGATAGGCAGCGTAAACGAGGCGGAGAAGCCCGCACGAGACAACAGTAGCGTCCGTTTCCGTCACATGAACGTCTCCTTCATGCCTACAAAACCCAAAGGAAAAAAGGCAAAAAAAGGACCAAACAAGCAATGACAAAGCCAATAAATACCAAATAAAAAAACATGCGACAAAGACACACCCACAACTCCAACTATATAAAGGACTACAATCACTACCATCATCCCTTGCAAACAGGAGACACAGCCAGCAGCAACACCATTACACAGCAACTCACACATCACACAACCCACACACCATCAGCACCTCATCCAAAAGCACACACACATACAGCCAGCAAAACCAACACCAAGCCACCCTCACTTGCACCCTCACACACATCCCTCACCACCACCACCAATCACCATGCCCCCAAAGAAGAATCCAAAGTTCACAGATAGTGAGTTAGAAGTGCTGGTAGACGAGATCATCAGAGTAGAGCCACATTTGTTTGGTACATTGGTCCAAAGGACCCCCATGTCACAGAAAACAAAGATTTGGGCGAGGATTGTGGACAAGGTGAACGCTCAAGCACCAGCAAGGTGCACAAAGGATGATATCCAGAACAGGTGGTATGACGTGTGCAGGAGAGTCAAGAAACTCATCGAAAAACATCACGCCCTGAGTCAGTGCACCGGTGGTGGCCCTCCTGCCAAACCAGTCTACTTCAGGACCTGGGAGGAGAAGGTGCGGGACCACCAAAGAGCGTCCATGGGCTAACAGACATCCCAAAGCCTGGTGAGTACACAAACAACATACCCAAGATTGTGTGGCAAGGGGACAGTGAAACCATGCACCGCAAGCAAAGCTACAGTAACCAATAGATAATCATCCCAAGATGTGTATGCCAGTCAGACCAACACAATACCTGCCATCTCATAGTGACTTGGAACTGTGTCATAACATGCACCAACCTACAAACAAATAGAGCAAGCCAGTGGCACAAAGCTAAATAGACACTGCCAGACAGTTTGCCACCACAAACACACTACCTCACAGTGCAGCTGACTGACAGGAAGGGATGCAGGTGAAGTGAGTGTATGCAAAAGCATGATGGGGCCTGTAGTCACAGAGAATGCTCCCCCTCCTGATTGGCCCATCAAGACATCACTGAAACATGCCCACATCACAGGGAGTGGAAAATGACAAGATGGCTGACACTGGGTCACTGCTAGGTGTCACCTCATTGAAATATCAGCAAAAGATACCCCATACTGGGTGCTGCTGTGTGAAGCACAGGGGCTCTCTTTGGACTTGTAGCCAAACAAACACCAGGATTTCACAATCAGCCATCTTGCCATTGCTGTCACACCCCCTCACAGGGAAGCAGAGTCAAGAGGAAGGAAGTATGTGCATGCTGGGAAGGGGGTGTAGCCAAGAGTATGTTGGGAGTCGCAGTCACAGGCAATCTACACCCACCCACATGGCCCAACAAGCTCACACTGAACCATACTTGCCTCACAGGGAGTGGGAAGGGACTGACAAGATGTCTGACACTGGGCTCTGTTGTGGGGAGCACAAGGTCATGCTGGGAAATGGCCAACAACAATATCAAACACTGTCCGTGACAGGCTGGGAAAAAGCAGTGTACAGGCAGGCATCTGTTCGAAAAGTAGAAAATGTCATGTTTGTGAACCATTAATGCATATAGAAACATAACTCACATTGTGTGTCTCTTCCAAACACAGGTGGTGCTGGGCACCCAGCACCAAATGATGAGGATTGCCCTACCCAGACTCTGGTGGACACTGAGCTCTCTGGTCTGACTCTCTCTCTGTCCTCTTCGGATGACGACGACCAACCTGGCACCTCCGGTGTGAGCCATCATGCAGCACCAGCTGCATCAACATCCGCACCCCCTGTACCCACATCTCAAGTATCTGGACACCGACAGGGCACCCCCGCCAACACGGACAGACCAAGGCCAATGAACACCCACAGCACAGGGACACAGGACCCCCAGGAAGCTACAGCAAACACCACCAGCAACACCACCAAGGGGTCCCAGTGTCACCTATGCGTCCCGCCGCTGGTCCTGCCGTGTGGATAGGGGTGCTGGGAGGGGTGGGAGGCAGAGGGCACGCCTTGCAGAGGGGTCTGGACTGCATGATGACCCCCACCTGGCACGCATCATAGATGCGTACCAGGATAGCACTGGAGGATTTGGCCAGGTAGTGGGGATCCTCAAGGACATGCAACATGAGCAGGTCGCCCACCATGCCCGCATGGAGGCCAAGTAGGATGACAGTACTGCGGTGCATCGGGACATATACAGTGCCTCCGTCAGATCAACACAAACCTGACCACACCTCCCTGGGTGGCCACAACATCTGTCGCAACACCATCTGCCAGCGCCACAGGGAGGGAGGAGGACTCTGTGCGGAGAGTCCCCTGCACCGCAGAGGCCTGCACATGAGGATCCCCCCCCCCCGGAAGAAGAGGGGTTGTCCAAAGAAGGACATGTGAGAGGCAGATGTCCCAGCACATCCCCCAGGGACTCTAAACCTGTTCTGGACAATGTTCTTTGTGCGCAACCCGTTCACCTTGTCCAATCGCACACAACTCGCCCACATGATATTGAGGGTTCATGTTGGGCCAATGTAGCAGATGACTGTGGACTTTACTCTGGACATTTCATCTACCAGCACTTCCAACTCTAAAGTGAACTTTGGATTCCAAAAACAATGTACAGCACCCACCATCCTGTGCACTTCCCTCACACATGTTTGAAAATAAACTCACCAGTACACCATACTTGCCTCTGTTGTGATTCCAATTTGTCATGTTCAGGGAGATGTCGATCTGCTACACAACACAGTGCATGCCAAATACTGCAACAATGTGACCAACGTAAGGTGAGTCATGGTGATGTGACACATGTGAGGGAGACACACCACTTTGGCACCACAACACATACTCACCATGGCCATGTTACTCATCCCACACAATGATGTTGACCTGAAACACATTGGCATGCACAGACACAACACCAACCCCAGTCAGTGGTAACAAGTCCACAGGTGAGGTAAGCAGATGTCACTCAGATGTGGGAAGACAGACAACGCACGTAACAAAGCGTAGCACAGGTTCATTACACATCAGCAACACGTTTATTCCCCAATAGTTGCACGGTAATACTACGTAACAGTGGACACACGCTCACAAAGTGTTGGAGAATTGAAGTCCAGGGATGTGTGGTACATCAGTTGATGGGAATTGACAACTTCCACACTGGTGTTGGCTTCTGGGTGTTGGGGGTCAGTGTTGACCAAACAAAGGCAAAGTACCCTGGGACACAGTCAAAAGCACAGCAGAACAGGAGAGAAATGCAATACACATGCACAAAACATGTCGCAAGAATCCTACACAAAAAAAAGTTAGCAGTACTACCCTATTGTGGAGTACACACCACCTGAATGGACACATCATTGCACGCATCCAGTCAAGTGGCACACAGACACACTCAGACAGCAACAGAGCTGCCACAACACATTCCAGGCTACCTCCATACATTTACATAACAACACTTGAAACTCACATTCAGCTGAAGAAGTTGTTGATGAGCTGTGAGCGGACGTCACCCTCATCCTCACTGGCATCTTGGCCCTGCCCGGGATCCTCCACAGGTGCCGGCGGTTGGTTATCGTCATCGTCATCCTGGATGAGAGGCACCTCCTTCTGCACTGCCATGTTGTGTAGCATGCAGCATACAAGGATTATTTTGCACACCTTTGCAGGCTCATGTGGGAGGGCCCCTCCGGTCTTGTCCAGGCAGCGAAAGCGGCTTTTAAGTAGGCCAAATGTCCGCTCAATCACTCTCCTTCTCCGACCATGTGCCTCATTGTAGCGCAGCTCGGCTGGTGTCACAGGGTTCCTGAGGGGTGTCAGCAACCATGGCATGTTGGGGTATCCGGAGTCACCTACACACACAAAAATGAACAAGTAGCTGATTTTTGTAGGAGTACGGAATACAACATTGACAAACACACACAATGAGAAACAGTCAGTACACACCGACAAGCCAGGCATGCTGAGCTGACATATGTGACATCAGCGTTGCAATGCGACTACTCCTCATAATGTAGGTATCATGCGCAGAACCAGGGAACCGTGCACACACATGTGTGATAGACATGTCAGCAAGACATACCACCAGAGCATTGATGGAGTGGTAGTGCTTCCTGTTCCGGTATGCCTGCTCATGTGCCTGTGGTGGTATCAGGGCCACATGTGTCCCATCAATAGATCCGATGACGTTCGGCATCCTCCCCAGTGTATAAAAGGCATTCTTTATCTCCGGGAGTTCAGCTGGGCTAGGGAACTTGATGTAAAGGTCTAGGAAATGCAACATCCCCTCCAAGACATCGCGTAGCGCCCGACTAAACATCGTTTGCGACATACCACCAGCAGTAGCCACAGTGTACTAGAAGGTACCAGTAGCAAAGAAGTGCAGGGCTGCCATCACCTTCACCTCTGGGGTCAGTGCTGTAGGGTATGTCCGGCCTGGTAGCAGATGTGGCGCCAACTGCTCTGCCAGCTCCTCAATCAGTGGCCTGGTGAAGCGGTACCGTATGATGCAGTCGCGTTCCTGCATGGTTGCAAGGTCTGGGAACGGTCGATGGACAGCTGGTGCCCTGCAGTACAGCGATGCTCAATCGCACATGATAGATCATGACATTACACAATGTACTGAAGTATGTGCTATTGTGCATGGACACATATGTCACCTACATGACCACCACCTCACATCTCAATTCCACATGTCCACATGAGTCCCATGTAGTGCAATGGCCAATCATCTGGCTGTGTCACCCAACCTATGTACTGCTGCAACGTTCCAAACACACACCACAGTGACTAGTGAGGCCTGATGTCTCCCAGGCATCACAGATCTTTGCCATGCAGAAACCCAGGGTCCCTGTGTTGCCACATCGACACTGGCATGGACATAGCGTATCACGTACACACCACAAGGCAAGCGTACGTCCCACAGGTAGTGGCCATTGTTATTCCTGCCGGCCCTACATGTACGTCTCTTAGACACACACACACACCATCAAGGTTGATGCATATACCACATGAATGTGGAGACTGGCACCCATTGGGCACATTTGATCAGACACATCTGAGACACAACATGCATACAGACTGTGGGTGCACAGCAGTATTGTGGCTACAGGTCTCACTGTGAAGTACATGCCATCACCCCCTGGACTCAGGGTGTATGTGACATGCCCCAAACATATCCAACATGAAACTGTGTCCGTGACTCATGCCCATTACTGTCCAATTGCACATCACAGTGGTAATGTGAACAACACACAAAGGATTCTGCCCCCATGTACACGTGCACAGCCTGGGAGTGGCTGCACAAAAGTGCCACCCAACAAACCATATGTGGCCCCCCCAAACACCCAGGGAATGCAGCCTTACATGCCATGGGACACTGTGTGTCCAATGCTGTAGTGTGGTAGGTGTGCACAGGTGTCCCTGGCCAGTAAATGTGTGTTGCATCCGTAGAATAGTCACACTAATGAGGTCCGACGCTAGTGATAATGCATACGCATTGCACGGTTCATGACCGAGCTGTGCGTACGCTTTGTCATTGAATGCAATGAGGTCCGACGTGGGTGACAATGCGTACGCATTGCATGGTTCATGACCGAGCAGTGCGTACGCTTTGTCATTGAATGCAATGAGGTCCGACGCGGGTGACAATGCGTACGCCTTGCATGGTTCAGGACCGAGCCGTGCGTACGCTTTGTCATTGAATGCAATGAGGTCCGACGCGGGTGACAATGCGTACGCATTGCACGGTTCATGACCGAGCCGTGCGTACGCTTTGTCATTGAATGCAATGAGGTCCGACGCGGGTGACTATCATACATACGCGTCGGGCAGGCATGGTCCGAGACAGGCGTATGCCTTGGCCATTGAATCGTATGGAGCCGGGTGCATGTGTATTTCCAAAATACGCGCTGTACAGTCAGTTGAATGAGCCGGGCGCACCCATTGGCTCCGGACTGTCATGGAAACAGATGTGGATTCAAAACTTGTACGAGTTGTGCACTGGAAATTCAGTTGGATGCCTACAACAATGTTGCAATTTCAAGTGTTTCATGAAGGTGAAGATTTGAACGATGCAGAAGGTGTGTATGAGTCTTACATTTAAATGGATTGGCCAGATTCATAGAATGCAACCGTGTTGGACCTATCACTTTAGACACATGGCACAGATTCTGCCTCTGCAGCACAGATATAAGGTTGGCTGGCCCCCAGGGAGCTCACTTGCCTGCACTACATGCTACTGGACCACATCCCTGCTACCACTGCTGCTGTCTCTGCATCCTCTGGCTCCTGCTATGGCACTTACTCTGGAGAGGGCCCCAGACTTCACTGAGGAGGAGAACCAGGCCCTGCTGGACGGGCTCCTTCCACAGTACAGCAAGCTCTATGGGAAACCAGGGGAGCAGGTGAGTGTGCAGTCCACTGCCTTCCTTATTATGCATGTTGTCTGACTAGCAGGACTAGCAGTGTGTACACCAGTGACAAGCATTCTGACTGACTACTTTCATGACCCAAAGTGTGTAGGTACATGTAATGAACAGGTGTCCTGCTGCTAAAGTGCATTGGTGCAAGCTTAAACTATCCAGGCATTGTTAACATGTCAGACATGCAGGTGATTTTTCCTTCCCCATGGTTGCACTACCTGTGTAACTCATTTCCCTTTGTGATGATGACATGTATATCCAAATGTGTGCTGCACAAATCTGGGGCATGTGTGTTAATGTACTTTTCACTTTGTCATCCTCACAGGTTGATGCCCACCAGAAGCAGGAGATCTGGCTGACCATCGCCTGGGCTGTTCGTTCGGTGGGGGTCTACAAGCGCCGGATCCGCAACTGCCAGAAGAGGTGGAAGGACCTTCGGGCTGGACCCAGAGGATAGCTAGAGTCCAGCTGAAGCTGTCACCTCCGCGCAGGAGGGGCGGGCACCAGACCCTGACCCCCCACATGCTCCGGATACTGGCAGTGGTCTTCCCAGACCTGGATAGGCAGCTGAAGGCCAGACAGCAGCAGGAAGGGGGTAAGTCCATGCCTAATCTGTGTACTATGTCTGACATGCCAATTGCAGTCTTTTGGCCTGGTCACACTTCCACATTACGTAGGTCTTGTAGTCCAATACTCAGGTCCCTCAATTGTGTGATGCACCCTCCTCATCTGTTCCACAGGTGTGGCCCCTCCAGTCTGTTGCTTGTGTCACTAGGGCACTGTGTCCCTGCAGTCAGCTATGCTTCATCTACCGGACAGCATCTGTTCCCGTGACTCTGGTGTGTGTTTCATGGGTGGGTCAATTGTTTACCCAATGCCTGACCTCTGACATGTGATCTGTGTGTGCCCTTGACATGTGTTCCAATTGCTGGTCTGACTCGCCACATGTGGCTGGGGTATCCCAAACAAACCCATGCAGCAGGGGACTCCAATTTTGGGGCCTCAGGAGTATGTATATCAAGTGTGTCACACTTGCTTAGCCACCTGACTACTGTCCAGGGCCAAACACTATTTCATGTAGACCTGGCCAGTCATGGCTCCTCAAGGGCATTTAGAAACACTCTGTAATCCCACTCCTGTGTATCAAATAACAGGTTGTGCTTAGTGACATGTGCCCCCAGGTGTCTGCCTCTGTGTTTTGTTATTACGTACAACTGGGGTGTCCATGGTTCAGAGGGTCAGCATGACATCTGAGATGTGACTGTGAGAGACAAGCCCTGTGTGACATATAGGTGTGTGATCATCTGACAGCGCCCAATGGTGTATGCAACTGTGTCCTTCATGCAGCTGGGTTACATGCATGGCAGACTGTAATGTGTTAATGTACAGGGAGTTGTGTTTGCAGAGACTCATATGTCTGATTTGCATGATGTGGGGTCTTCTGGGTCCTGTATATGTTGTTTGCAGGGGATGGGCAAGTGTGCCGGTCATCTGCAGAGTTATCTTTACCCCTGAGCTAGAATTGTGAGTCAGTGCATATTGTTGTTGTATGGATGCCCTGCCCCTGTGACAGGATACAGTGTTGACTGACTTTCTGGGCATCCAGTGCCATGGCATGAAACTTGCTATGAGTGATCCTGCATTGTGTTCAAGTGTGCACCATGCACCCCATTGTGGCATTGCCCATCAGGTCATGAGAACATCATAGTGTGTGTTGCTGGCATGCATCACAAGCATGTGAAATTAGTCTCTGCCCATCCCTTCATCCGGGCACCTGTACTGAGTCAGTAGCAAGAGATGTGCTGTGTGTATAGTGACATACTCCTACATGTTCACTTGCATGTCCAAATGAGGTGTGGGTGGTGCATGTCGGCACATTGGGGTGTTAGCATCCAACATGAAACAGACATATGTGTGAAAGTCAAGGAGGGATATGTGTGCCATGGTTGAGGTTGAGAATGACAATTGGCTTATTCTAAACAGCGTTGGCACTTTGAGCTGTGTTCAGCTGATGATGTCAGGGCTTGCCCTGTGATGTGATGTACTCACTGTGGTGTGTTCAGTCGGTGCAGGTGACTGTTGTTGTTCTCTTACTTCCTACTCCTATCCAGATACATCCACGGCCACAGGAGGGGACAGCTCCACGGACCAGGAGGAGCCACAGAGCCACAGAGCCTGACATGGACAGAAGGAGAGGAGTCGGGGGGACCCAGTGGCACGGAGGGCGAGTGGTGCCACACAGAGGAGTCATCAACACCATCACCCCCAGCTGAGGGCCACAGCACCTCTGAGGATGACTCCCTTGTGGAGGCGGGTGTCAGCAGCCACGAAACCCCAGCTAGTGAGGCTGTCCCCGCCACCACCACCACCACCACCACCCTCCCATCGGCTCCCATACCAGAGGTCCCTGTAGGCTCCCGTGTTCGTGAGCATGTCTCCTTTGTGCCAGGCACCGCACCCCCTGCCCCTGTGTCCCCTGCTGTCCTGAGTGAGGAGTCTTTGGACTTACTTAGACAGATCCATGTAGGGCAGACGTCGATGCTGAAGGTCCTCCATGCACACACAAGTCTGTTGACACAACTGGTGTCGTTCATGGAGGGCATTTCCTCGGGCATGTCTGCCCTACAGAGGACCAATCAGTCCATGGCCTCCTCCCTGACGGCAGCAGTGTCCCTCCTCCAACAGTCCCGCACCCCTCCTACCCCTGCACCACCCACAATTCCTAGCAGCCTACCAAGCACACAAACACCCAAACCAAGGTCTAGACGTGCACACAAGCAAGCGCAGGGGACTGATACCACACTCACAGGGGCTGGTTTGCAGACACACACAGTCATCCACAACCACTCCGCAGTCCTCCGAGACCTCTCCCTCCCAGCCCCCTTCCCTTGCCTTACCTGCAACCCCATCTCCCCAGAAGCTCTTCCTCTGTGACCTTGGCCTCTTCCCCACTGACGCAGCAGACCCTGATTACAAGGGGAAGAGGAAGTCTCCACATACAGAGGGTAGTGCCCCTCACACCCAGACACCCTCCCCCAGGCGCAGTCAGACTCAGACCCCCTCCCGCAAGTCCCCCCGGAGCCGGAAGAGCAAGACCCCCCCGCCACCACGCAGCTCCAAGGCAAAGTCTCCGTCCTCCATCCCCCAGGCCACCACTCCAGAGGTTCCTCCGCCACTCCCTGCCCCCGGGTCCCCCACCCACAGATACACCATCCCCAAAATGCTAAGGCCACCCCCCCTACCACTTGCTCCTCCACACCTGGTCTGACGGTTAGTGCCACTGATGTGGGGACCGTGTCCGCCCCCTGTCCTGCCCACCTCACCTGCCCCCCATTCCGCTCCCATGGATGTAGGCACTGCAGTGGAGTCCACAACCACCTCGTCTGACTTGGGCACTGCAGTGGGGATCCAATCCACTCCATCTGACCTGCCCACTGGAGTTGTGCCGGCACCCACTCCATCTGACTTGTGCCCCACAGTTGTGACAGCACCCACCACTTCAGTCAGCTCCACTACAGTTGCAAGTGTCTCGCCTGAATCCACCACCTCTTCACTGCCTCCTTCTGCTGCGCCCTGATCCTGTCCCTGCGGTGCCTGGCCTGCCCCCATGTATGCCCCTCCGAGGGGATGACCCCGGTCCTTAGCAGTGCAGGCAAGCAACGTGTGACAGTTGTCACTCTAGTTCACTCCTTGGCATTTGGACATGGACTGGCCATTGGCCTTTTGTTTGAACGGACGTTTAACTTTTAATATGCTGAATAAAGCTTTTTTCTTTATCCCTGTGAACTTGATTTAGCTGCACATTATGTTGATGGTGTTTAACATGCCCTTGCACCTGTAATGCTTGCTTTCCAATGTTGAATACTGATGTGTTGCTGTGAGATACTCCATGTGGTACATGAGATATGTATCCTATTCTGGTGGGTATCCATGTCATCCTTTGCAGCTACCTGGGTGTGTCATGATCAACTATTTGTGGACATCTCTGTGAACATTTCATTTGCATGGTCACATCTCGGGCTTGCACCCATGCATATATGATGTGCTTCCCATTGTCCAATTTGTCAATTCCACAAACTTTGTGCGCATCACCACTGGGCCTACAGGTGTGGGCATCATTGGTATAGGAGCAACTGGGTCCTCTGTGCAACTTGCTAGACATATGTTTTGAGTATGTGTAGATGACTTAGGGGAGACTCACGTACCCAGGCTGTTGTGACCAGAGCCTTCATTGTGTGGTAACCGATGGCTGACTGACCAAGTGTTCTGCAGACATTAGTGAGAGGTGCTGTGAATATGTTTGGCACAGCTGGGCTTCCACAGGAGTTGGGTCCCTTCAAGTAAGTGTGTTGTCCTGTAACATAGCCTGGGCCCATGGTGTGTGTTGTGTGAGCATGTGTGTGTGTCCACATCCCTGTTCATACACAGGCAGTGTTCCCTTGATATGTTCTTGTTGTTGATGCTTGCTGAGTGGTACTGGGTTCATCCCACTACTTTGCCATGGGCTACCAGATGTGTGGGTGCATGACACACCACTGTTAATTGGTGTATCATCATTGGGATTTGTCAGTTCTGAGTGGTGATGATGTTGTGAGACACAGATGGGACACAGCCAGGGTTCCCCAAGGCACTTGTTTATTTACAAAATCATGTAGTTGTCCCTAGGTGTACCTTGCAGGGATTGACACATTTGTATGTGTGTGTGACTGCTCCCACTTGTCGGGTTCATGGCTGCAATGTTGGCAGGTGTCAGCATGTGTGCCTTGTTGTTCTCCTTGGCTTCTGCATTGTCCTGGGATTGTGGCAGGGATTCTGAAGGTTACGTGAGCTTTGAAGTCATGGCCATGTACCGCATACTGTGCAGTATGTCTGTCATTCCCCAGGGTTGTAAACTGTCCTTGTGTGATGTGTCTGTGCACCTTAGTTCTTCCCAACATTCATGTGTTTGTCATGGGTGCAAGTGCAATGTCACCTACCCATGTGGGCTTCACAGATGCACATTGTTGCAGTTCAGGGTGTGTGATGTTGAGGCTGGACTGATGTAAATGTTTGCATGGATGGTCCCCTAGCTCCCGTTTGTCCATGGATGAGGGGCCATGCTGGGTGATTTGTGTTTGTGTATGTGTGATGTACGTTTGTGGAACAGGACACGTGTCTGGGTTTCCCAGTTTGTACGACGTCTGCCTTTGTCATCACAGTGGAGGTGTCATGCATGCTTGTGTCACCCCAATGTCTGGTCCCTGGGGTTAGTGCTGTTGTGTGTCAGTCTCTTGCTGTGTTAGTTGGTGTTCATTCCAGCTTGTGTCACATGTGTCTTTTGTGCTCCCTCTCATCTCACAATGCCTGATTGCCCACTAAGGGTGTCCCAATGATGGTTTACTTTTGTATGGCACTGTGTCCACATCTGTGTCACTGTGGTTCAGCCCCCCTCATGTTTTGTGTAGTTGCCTGGGGATACTGTGACACGCACACACACACACACATGCTGTGTCAGATGTGCAGTGTGAGGTTGCCTGTTTGTGTTTGTGCATCTGCATCAGTGCATTGCTATTGCTGTTGTGGGCCTTTGTCTGGATGCTGTTTCTGTGATTTTCCCTGCTGTCCCTGTGAGTCATATCACGTCATTGGGCACATTCATTCTGGTTGTTAGGTGCCATTGCTGGCATGGAATGGAAGTTTGTGAGCTGACACCTACAGTCTACACAGGTTGTTTTGATTAGTGTGTATGCTTGGTGATGGTCACTTCTGCTCTTGTGTCATTGTACACTGTATGCATTGTCAGCCCCCATGTGTGGTGCTTGTCTGCACATGGACGAGAGTGTTTTCACAGCACTGTTAGCCTCACCACATCTTTGTGTGTATGGGACACAACCACTAGTTTGCCCCAGAAGTGTTTAATGTGTTGGGAGCAAGGATCATACATGCTGTTTGTTATTTGCATCTTTGACCATGATGACACTTACCTTTTGGTCACTGTGATGAGGGGGGGTTTAGACCCCATCACCACAAGGCTCAACATCTGCTGCAGTTTGGAAGACCACACTTAACTTCTGTTCTACTCAGTGAGGGGGTGTTCTTTTTACATCGCCACAATGCTATGGTGATGCTTGCCTTGTGTAGGGCACACTCATTTGTTGGTCACACATGTGCTGTTAGTTACATTGTATGTTCGAAGTCATAATCACTGTTGTGGGCATTTGTCACAGACTACACACTGTTGTCATGATGTTAGGGGGGATGTATTTTTCTGACATACATAATGTTGGAGTATGATGGATGTGTGGCGCATCACCCAGCCTATGAGTGGGGGGTGGCAGGGGTGATGGGCAACAGGTCCCCTATGAGTGGGGGTGGCAGTAGTGATGGGCAACAGGTCGCCTATAAGTGGGGGTGGTAGTAGTGATGGGCAACAGGTCCCCTATGAGTGGGGGTGGCAGGGGTGATGGGCAACAGGTCCCCTAGGGGTGGGGGTGGCAGTAGTGCTAGGCAACAGGTCCCCTAAGGGTGGGGGTGGCAGTAGTGCTGGGCAACAGGTCCCCTATGAGTGGGGGTGGCAGTAGTGATGGGCAACAGGTCCCATATGAGTGGGGGTGGCAGGGGTGATGGGCAACATTAGCCCTATGGCTGGGGGTGGCAGGGGTGATGGGCAACAGGTCCCCTATGAGTGGGGTGGCAGTAGTTTTGGGCAACAGGTCCCCTATGAGTGGGGGTGGCAGGGGTGATGGGCAACATAAGCCATATGAGTGGGGGTGGCAGGGGTGATGGGCAACAGGTCCCCTAGGGGTGGGGGTGGCAGTAGTGCTGGGCAACAGGTCCCCGAGGGGTGGGGGTGGCAGTAGTGATGGGCAACAGGTCCCCTATGAGTGGGGGTGGCAGGGGTGATGGGCAACAGGTCCCCTAGGGGCGGGGGTGGCAGTAGTGCTGGGCAACAGGTTCCCTAGGGGTGGGGGTGGCAGTAGTGCTGGGCAACATAAGCCCTATGAGTGGGTGTGGCAGGGGTGATGGGCAACAGGTCCCCTAGGGGTGGGGGTGGCAGTAGTGCTGGGCAACAGGTCCCCTGTGAGTGGGGGTGGCAGTAGTGATAGGCAACAGGTCCCCTATGAGTGGGGGTGGCAGTAGTGATGGGCAACAGGTCCCCTATGAGTGGGGGTGGCAGGGGTGATGAGCAAAATAAGCCCTATGAGTGGGGGTGGCAGGGGTGATGGGCAACAGGTCCCCTAGGGGTAGGGGTAGCAGTAGTGCTGGGCAACAGGTCCCCTATGAGTGGGGGTGGCAGTAGTGATGGCCAACAGGACCCCTATGGCTGGGGATGGCAGGGGTGCTGGGGAACATAAGCCCTATGGGTGGGGGTGGTAGTGGTGCTGGCCATGCAACCCCTATGGTGGCCTGTTGTTAGTGGCCAGGATGTGGATCCCCTGTATGTGTGTGCCATTTTGCGGGTACTTGTCGTTTGTTTATGTGGTAGGTGTCTGACTTACCGCCTGCGCCGTTGGCGTCAGTTCCTGAGCCGGTCATAGATGTAGAGTACTGGTATGACCTGCGCGATGCGATTCATGATGTGTTTGTGTCGTACACGCTGCTTGTTGCTCCGTCTTGTACCCGCTGCAAGCTGGTCCGTCTCGTAGCCGTGTATTGAGTTGTGGCGCGAATCGTAGCTGATATCCTTGTTTTCTGGATGCTGTGATGTCCCATACGTGGCGACCCGTCCGGCGCGTAGGAAGTATGCATCGTACTTGTCATGCCGGAAACTGCTTTGGATAATGCTTCCGGGCGACTCGGTTCAGCGTTAGGAGTTACGGCTCGGACGGAGAATGGAGCTTGAATCACAGCCTACGTGTCGGTCGTGTTTTTGGCAGTTATGCGCATCGTACTTCCTCTGCAGGACAGATCGGCTACGGGTACGTGTCAGTTGCATGGTAAGGCTACGGACAGCTCTCAGAGAGCTGTCCGACCCGGTATCGGAATCGACCCCCTAGTGTGCCACTCAATGTTCCTTGCCTCTTCAGGCAGTTTGCTAGGACACCCCACATCCAACTCAGAAATTTAGCTGTTGCCACTACTATAGGTTTGTGTGTGTTAGATTTCAGTATGCGAAGTGCAATATTGCTTGATCTTGTGCCCATATTGGCACAAATTGGCTTTAGCCATTTATCCCTGGGGCGCTTGCATGCTGGACACACGAACAAAATGTGGGGAGTTGTCTCATCCTGCATTTGGCAAGATTCGCATCTGGTGGCCATTGAACTTTAGCAAAACAAAATGGACAAGTTTTTGATGATTTGGAGCAAACGTTTTTTGCTATCACCTTATGGGAAACTTGAAAGGAGAGTGCACAACTGTTGTAGAAAAAACCCCTCACCCACCTACCTAGTAGGTGGCATGCTTCATCATTGGGGCCCAACTGGATTGCCTAGTACAATCCAGCTGTGCTACGACGCCTGAATGACAGCGGAGCAGGATATTAAAGTTGAGCAGAAAGTGACGTGCTATGTGAGGTGTAGCTATAGGTTAAAAATGTCTCTGAGGAATGCCCTTTTTAAAAAAGTTTTATTAGAAGGGTCCCAGGACCAATGTTAAAAAGTTATGCGGGATCTTTAGTTAGGAATATTATTTTCCTTAGTATCCCTTATAGATAAGGTCAACTAGTTTCAGCCTTCTGGATGGTTCTAGAGGCTTTCGTCAGGACCAGAAAAAAAGCGTGACTGGCCGTAAAAACCAGGCCAGGTGAAGTGTAAATATCAGCACATGCCCTAAAGTGTGCTGTGAGTGTAGTGGTAATTTACTCACAATATCTCCGTTTGAGAGTACCTGAAAATAAAAGGTTAATTAGTAAGGACACATCAAACAGTTGTCAACATGCATATGAAATTGAATGCATGCTCCTTTAAACTTGTAGCTGGTGATCTAATGCTAGTAGCATGGTGGGCATGCACGAACACTAGAAAGGACTTGCGTGGCTACAATGTGCCCCAATAGTGTAGATATACACGGGGAATCCATAAGTGGGTAGACATAAGGTGAGTCAATATCATAATCGTAATATAATAGGGCACATAGTGCTCATAATCTCTATCGTTTATCGGTAGTGTGCGTGTGTCTAGTGCAATAGGGATTGTATCAGACACTCACTAATGTGAAGTGACAATCGGTAGTACAAGTGGAGGCCAATACGATATATTGGCAACATACGCGAGCCTAATATTCAATGTTTGATTGAGTTGTGGCGCGTTGTAACTAGCTGTAAAGATAACGTGAAAATTAACACACAAACAAACAAACAACAACTTTGAAGACAAACAACATGAAGACTGACAAAGCGATCTCACTTGGGTATCGAGGTGAAAATTCCCCTCTTGACCCTAGTGGAAAGAGAGGTAATGGCGAGGTATGGATAGGAGGATAGGGCAGTTGGAGGCTGCGAGGGATTAGTTTACTTGGTTAATAAACGTCAAATGTAGAGTATGGAGCCTCTAAAAAAGAGTGGGTCAGCGTGAGCCAACTGCCCTATCCTCCTATCCATACCTCGCCATTACCTCTCTTTCCACTAGGGTCAAGAGGGGAATTTTTACGTCGATCGGCTACCAGAGGCATAATCACCTCGATACCCAAGTGAGATCGCTTTGTCAGTCTTCATGTTGTTTGTCTTCAAAGTTGTTGTTTGTTTGTTTGTGTGTTAATTTTCACGTTATCTTTACAGCTAGTTACAACGCGCCACAACTCAATCAAACATTGAATATTAGGCTCGCGTATGTTGCCAATATATCGTATTGGCCTCCACTTGTACTACCGTTTGTCACTTCACATTAGTGAGTGTCTGATACAATCCCTATTGCACTAGACACACGCACACTACCGATAAACGATAGAGATTATGAGCACTATGTGCCCTATTATATTACGATTATGATATTGACTCACCTTATGTCTACCCACTTATGGATTCCCCGTGTATATCTACACTATTGGGGCACATTGTAGCCACGCAAGTCCTTTCTAGTGTTCGTGCATGCCCACCATGCTACTGGCATTAGATCACCAGCTACAAGTTTAAAGGAGAATGCATTAAATTTATATGCATGTTGACAACTGTTTGATGTGTCCTTACTAATTAACCTTTTATTTTCAGGTACTCTCAAACGGAGATATTGTGAGTAAATTACCACTACACTCACAGCACACTTTAGGGCGTGTGCTGATATTTACACTTCACCTGGCCTGGTTTTTACGGCCAGTCACCCTTTTTTTCTGGTCCTGACGAAAGCCTCTAGAACCATCCAGAAGGCTGAAACTAGTTGACCTTATCTATAAGGGATACTAAGGAAAATAATATTCCTAACTAAAGATCCCGCATAACTTTTTAACATTGGTCCTGGGACCCTTCTAATAAAACTTTTTTAAAAAGGGCATTCCTCAGAGACATTTTTAACCTATAGCTACACCTCACATAGCACGTCACTTTCTGCTCAACTTTAATATCCTGCTTCGCTGACATTCAGGCGTCGTAGCACAGCTGGATTGTACTAGGCAATCCAGTTGGGCCCCAATGATGAAGCATACCACCTACTAGGTAGGTGGGTGAGGGGGTTTTTCTACAACAGTTGTGCACGCTCCTTTCAAGTTTCCCATAAGGTGATAGCAAAAAACGTTTGCTCCAAATCATCAAAAACTTGTCCATTTTGTTTTGCTAAAGTTATTGGGGAAGAGGACAAGTTTTCCTTTTTTCCTCGCTCTCTTTTTGTTCTTATTTGGCCATTGAACTTTGCCATTTTAACATAAATTATTTTATCGGGAGGGAACCAACCCTAAATTGATGATACAACTTTCTATCTAAGGGTTTTAATATAAGGTCCCAATAGGCTTCAAACCGGATGTCTTGTTTATGTTCCATAAAAATGCCCGAGAGAGAAGTATTCTTGATGTGTGACATGCACTTTATTTTAACCATATTCCAATGGACTTCTTTAAAGACTTTTTTAGATGGAAATAATTTACTTTCTGGATTCTCCCACAAGTGGCTATACCCCATATCCACCAGTGTGTGCTTGATTTTTTGTAGCCATACAATACTACTTGATGAGTCAGCTTCTCTTACATCTTTCAGTTCATTAGCATAGTGAACCAGTTCTGGAGTAGTCCAGAGCCTTCTCCAGTATGCTATTGCCTGAACCGGGCTAACTCCTCTAGAGTGCAACAACCTAAATCTAAATAATGGGGTTTGAGTGGGGTGGATTGTGGAAGACCTGATGGAGTTCGCTACAGTTAATGATAATACATTTTCGAAGCCCCAGAGCTCGGCTTCATAAAGGATAGAGGCCCTAACCTTGGCACTGTAAATTGTTAGAGCCGGGCCTACCGGCTTTGTTTTAAACAACCTATGTTCTTTTAATAAAGCACCTGCAAGTTGAACGTGCTTAAGGGTCATTAGATCTATCTGGGGTTTCCAGTTTAACGTCTTGCCCAGAGTCACTCCCAGGTATGTAAAAACATCAGTTTGTTCCAATTGAACATTGTTCATAAATACACTCCCCTGCACCATTTTATGTTTATGTAGAACCATTAATTTGGTTTTATCAACATTTACTACCAACTCATGATCACTACAAAAGGTCTCAAATCTATTCAGAGCACATTGCAGCCCTTTCTGCGTCTTAGATAGAATAAGGGTATCATCAGCAAACATTAATAACGGTACCTTCGCACCGGCGATTGAGGGAACTTCCGTTGGATATGAGGAAAAATAATGTACAGCCCTGTATATAAACAATGAAAAAAGTGTAGGGGCCAGAACACACCCTTGCCGGACACCTTTTGATACATTGAACCTATCTGTAACCTTGGCCTGCGACCCCCAGCGTACCTGCGCAAAGTTGGACTCATGGAGTTTAACAATTAATGCAAGGAGTTCTACTGGCATCCCAAGATCTTTTAGTACTCCCCATAGTTTGTAGCGCGGCACCAGGTCAAACGTGGATTTGAGCTCTATAAAGGCCGCATAAATGGTGCCCCCGCAATAACTACAGAATGCCAATAGATCATCATAAACCTAAAAACCTGATCTATTGTACTGTCTTTTTGGTGGAAGCCGGCCTGTAGTGGGGATAGAACATCATTTTCACTAATCCAAGATTGGATCCTACTCAGCACGAGCCTGGCCATGATCTTTTGCATTGAGTCTATTAGACTTATTGGCCTATAGTTACTTGGGAACGTGCGATCCCCCTTTTTATAAATTGGTAACATTTCCGCACCTCACCAGGATTCTGGGATGGAAGCCCCACTGGCAATTGCATTAGCAAGTCTATGAATGTATTTTAGCCAGTTGTCTCTATCATGCTGAAATAAATCGTCCGGAATACAGTCCAGGCCAGGTGCTCTACCTTTGGGTATCACATCCAGGGCTGTTTTGACCTCCCCTATCCCAAAAATCACAATTTTATCAGGCTTTAGTATTAGACATTGGCTAGTACTAACAATTTCGGCAGCAAATTGGGCCTGGTAGTGAGAAACCCACTGATCTGGCGCTACATAGTTAACAGGAACTTGTTTTAGCTCACCACTGCCCCATTTCACTATTCGTTTTTCATCTGACTCCTTTTTAGCTGTGAGTTGAATTTTCTTATACTTTTCGTGAGCATATTTAACCTCCTCCATCGATTTGGTTTTTATAACTTGGGACAATTTCATGTATGCTATTCTGCAATCCTTGTTGTACCAATTGGCTGATTTAATAATAGCTCTATTGAAGGGTTTATAGGTCTTGATAAAAAAGCTCTTGAGCATTGTACACAAATCTTCATGAGCCTGCATAGTCACTGCAGTGATGTCGGCCTGGTTATCAAATGCAGAAAGGGTCATAAGGGTGTTCTCCACTGTTTTCTTCATATGCTCTAGAGATTTGTCGTTCTCCAATAATGTTGCCCACTTAACACTTCTCATGTCATTTGAGAGGAGAACATCTGCAGTCACCCTCTCGATCTTCCGGGGCTGTAAGCCTATCCCCTGTACCTGTAGATTTAATAAAAGTGGATTATGGTCACTCTCACTTCTTTCTTGGACCTTCATGTCTACGACACATGACCATGTCTCCTTATTGATAAAAAAATAGTCAATCCAACTGCTTCTTGACCCATTGCAATATGTATATAATCCCTTGCTATCAGATAATGTCCTCCCATTTACTGCCCTGATGCCTCTCTCCAGACTCAATCTGTTTAATTGGAGGACTGCCTCAGTCCACTTCCTTATTGGTGGTAGGGTTAAGGATGGAATGCCCCACTATAAATCCTCATCATTACCATTACCAACATCTTCATGGGCTAGGGGCTCAAAAGTACAATTAAAGTCTCCCGCTATCACCATATTGTTACCACCTCTTTGATCATCTATAAAGGCATCTAGCAGAGAAACTGTACTAGAGAGTTTCCCTCCGACCATCCCTCTGGCATATATATTGATAACTAGTAGGCCAGGTCCTTGCTTTGGATGTATGATAATGGCCAAAATATCAGGGTTATCAGTTGAGACCTTCTCGGCCCTGTAACCTGGATGTTGTCTAACCCATAAGGTAAGCCCACCTGAAGGCCTACCCTTTTGGCCAACGATAGCTGGTTTATGAAAGTTCAAAAACCCCGGACGAAAGATCGGACTTGTTGACCAGGTTTCCTGGAAAGCCCAAATGTCCTGGTCCTCAATAAATGCTGACCAGTCGACTGACACTATCTTAGATTTCAATCCAGCTATATTCCAGGAAGCTATTGCTAGCGTCGGGTTGATAGCATTGGAATTACCAATGATACTGTCAGCCTCTACGGTAATACCCTGGGCATTTAGCTGGTCAGTGGATTCCCCCCCTATAACTGACATTACTCCATGCTGCAATGTAGTTGGGCCATTCTTTAAGCATCAATCTAACTTGTCCAAAGGGGAGCCCTCATTGGTTGTAGAAACTACTTCCTGAGGGTTGATTCTAATATGTGGTACAGGAGGACTATATTTTATTCTTATGTTAGATGAGACCAAGTGAGATGTTCTAAGGTCAAAAGATGCTAAATTGTCTGCGAGATCCATGGTTTTTAGCCTAAGACACACATAATCTGTGCTAGAGCCGTGGATCACATACCTTCTCGCTGAGTATATGTCTTCTCTTATGACTGATCTACATTTCCTCACATACCCTTACCAATGGGTGCTTTTATTAATCAGTTCCTGTCCATTTTCGCGTGTAGAGTTCGATGTTATTTTGGGAACGTTAATTAGGAAGATCTGTGCTTTAGGGGATTGGCTCAAATGTGAGTTTAAAAAACCCTGTTCCTTGTGCAACGGAGTACCTATGCTCCTTAGTGTACCAGGGGGTAGAAAATGCTCCCGAAGTCTATTCTGGCTTAAACTGGACGACTGGAATTCTGATCGATTTTCAAAATGCAATCTATCTATATTAAGCTGGGACATTTTGTTAGTAGTTGATTTTATACCTGCTGAAGAAACTGCAGGTACAACATTCTTTGTACCCATGCCGCCAGGGGGGACCAAAAATGATGCGCTATCGGGATGTCGTCTAGACTGGGCTAATCTAATAGGTTCGTTAGCAGCATTGTGCACTGTTGTTTGTAATGTATGAGTTAGCCTAACAACCAAGGTCTTCAAAGAATCGACAAGTTCCATAAGCAAGTTTATACAAACCCTCAGACTATCTAAAGATTGGTCTGTATGGGAGCAGCTACATCCTTTGGCTGTGTCCGCCATTTTGGAACTACACCTGCATGATCTATTTGAACTATAGGTTCAGTAAACCGAGTGGCCTCAACTGCGGCCATCAACAGCGCAAATCGATTACTACACTCGATCACAAATTCTGTATTGTTATCAATAGTATTGGAATTGACAGGTAGTAATGGTGGCAAGGCTATCTGCTCTAACCTATGTATACTTTGTGAGAAAATACTACGATGGTTCTTAAAGTTTACATGGGCAACAATCCTTAGGTGTCCGAAGAAGCAAATAACAGTACCTTAGGGTCAACCCAAGTCTGCAGCCAATGTTGGAGGGGTGGCCCTGCCCTGCCTCTTCCTGGCATTGACGGGCAAGGACGGGCTTGCGCGCGTCCCGCGCCGCGATGGAGACTCGCGCTTTTTAGCGCGTTCTAGCAGGCAAAGCTCCTCCCTCCAGGGAGGGCACAGGAAGGCACAGGATTCTGGTACAGGTAGTCCCCAGCAGCCGCAGACAAGCAAGGCGTTTTTATAATTAAATTACTTCCCACCCTATTCCCCTATAAACCCACAACCCGCTACGGATCTAAAAACTCAAATAATTTTTTTTTAAACTACTAAAATTTTAATACATATATGAAAAATACAAACAATTCTTATACAAAAAAACATACATCACATGCATATAAAATAGATACTAAAATACATAACATTAATTAAAAAATCGATATTTTTAACTATATTTTTGCAAACAATATTATGCACTTCGATATTTTAAACATCGATATTACCTACATCGATATTACCTACCTAAAATAGATATTCTTGACCACAATATTTTATCTGTCGATATTTTGGACTCACAATATTTTTACCTTGATATTGTCAAGACTTAACTCAGGCTTGCAGACGAGCTTGCATCCACACAAGTGAAGTTGTACCCCTACTCCCCCCCCCACCCAGGCAGTACACAACTGAGTATTTAGTATCACTCGAGTAATGGCTACTCCTTCTGGGGGGTGAAGGGACAGCGGAATGGACCACCAGGGGACGAAAACAAAGGAAGCTCATTCTGTACAGCAAACGTTTCCTCAATACTGTTTCTCAAGCACTGCATAAACAGAAAATAACAAAAAGAAGAGAGAAAAGAAATTATTTATCAAACTGTCTCCAGGAAAAACTAACAAGCCTTAACTAAGGGTTAGCAAGTTCATTTAAGCATTTCCCTGTGCATCACCATATACTCACAATATTAAAGGAAGGTATTGTGTCATGCTGGTTATCCAGGAGAAGGTTAATGAAAATCCCAACCTGTATGAAACTTTCTCTTCTGTTTGAATCCAAGAAATACATTGTCAGTCAAGGCTTTGACTTTAAATAAACATACGCCTTCCTTCCGTGAAGAAAAGTGTTGCATTTGTCTGCCAAAAGTCAAGGAAACAAAGAGGTCCATTAGGATGGCGGGAGGAAAAACACCCGACCGCCATGGAAGCGGAAAACAACCGCCCGCCGGCACCGTGGGAAAACCGGCAGCCAAATTAGGATTAACCGCCCAAAAAATCAGACTGCGGCGGAACAAGGCTAAGAAAAACCACCCGTAGCGGACGGAGATGGCCAAAATCCATCCGCGGCGGTCGGAATCGCAGCGGAAAAACACCAACCCGCGGCAAGTATAGCGGGGACACCGCACCGGAAATTAGGATATCCCCGCGTCCCGCGCCGCGATGGAGACTCGCGCTTTTTAGCGCGTTCTAGCAGGCAAAGCTCCTCCCTCCAGGGAGGGCACAGGAAGGCACAGGATTCTGGTACAGGTAGTCCCCAGCAGCCGCAGACAAGCAAGGCGTTTTTATAATTAAATTACGTCCCACCCTATTCCCCTATAAACCCACAACCCGCTACGGATCTAAAAACTCAAATAATTTTTTTTTAAACTACTAAAATTTTAATACATATATGAAAAATACAAACAATTCTTATACAAAAAAACATACATCACATGCATGTAAAATAGATACTAAAATACATAACATTAATTAAAAAATCGATATTTTTAACTATATTTTTGCAAACGATATTAAGCACTTCGATATTTTAAACATCGATATTACCTACATCGATATTACCTACCTAAAATCGATATTCTTGACCACAATATTTTATCTGTCGATATTTTGGACTCACAATATTTTTATATTGATATTGTCAAGACTTAACTCAGGCTTGCAGACGAGCTTGCATCCACACGAGTGAAGTTGTACCCCTACTCCCCCCCCCACCCAGGCAGTACACAACTGAGTATTTAGTATCACTCGAGTAATGGTTACTCCTTCTGGGGTGTGAAGGGACAGCGGAATGGACCACCAGGGGACGAAAACAAAGGAAGCTCATTCTGTACAGCAAACGTTTCCTCAATACTGTTTCTCAAGCACTGCATAAACAGAAAATAACAAAAAGAAGAGAGAAAAGAAATTATTTATCAAACTGTCTCCAGGAAAAACTAACAAGCCTTAACTAAGGGTTAGCAAGTTCATTTAAGCATTTCCCTGTGCATCACCATATACTCACAATATTAAAGGAAGGTATTGTGTCATGCTGGTTATCCAGGAGAAGGTTAATGAAAATCCCAACCGGTATGAAACTTTCTCTTCTGTTTGAATCCAAGAAATAAATTGTCAGTCAAGGCTTTGACTTTAAATAAACATAAGCCTTCCTTCCGTGAAGAAAAGTGTTGCATTTGTCTGCCAAAAGTCAAGGAAACAAAGAGGTCCATTAGGATGGCGGGCGGAAAAACACCCCGACCGCCATGGAAGCGGAAAACAACCGCCCGCCGGCACCGTGGGAAAACCGGCGGCCAAATTAGGATTAACCGCCCAAAAAATCAGACTGCGGCGGAACAAGGCTAAGAAAAACCACCCGTAGCGGACGGAGATGGCCAAAATCCATCCGCGGCAGTCGGAATCGCAGCGGAAAAACACCAACCCGCGGCAAGTATAGCGGGGACACCGCACCGGAAATTAGGATATCCCCGACGGTCCCGCGGTACTTACCGCCGTCTCCGACCGTAGCGGTCGCACAATGGGATGAATGGGAGAGCCAGCGGAAGAGCTGAAGCACAGCCACCGTGGCGGACAAAGCCAAAACCCCACAAGAAGGCCAAAAAGTGCACACAGAAAACTAGCTATGCCCCCCAAATACAAAAAACACACCCCAATGACACAACCACATGGCAAAACGAAAAATACAAATGCCAGGAAAACACACCTGTCAGCAACACCCCAATTGGACACACCCACATAGCTGAGTATAAAACCAACCCCTTCCCTGACCACAATCCCTTGCAAAACTCCAGGAGAGAAAGGACACATACCATAGCTGACAGGAGAAGCAAAGGACACAACATCACTAGCCACACCACACACAGCACCACCAACACCTCCACACCAGCACAACTAACCCCCCTGCACAACACACACCATACACAGCACAACCACCACTCACACTCCTGCACCCACAATCACTTTGCACACCACACACCATGGCCACACAGAAAATGCCCAAATTCACTGAGAGTAAGTTGAAGGTCATGGTAGATGAGATAGTCAGAGTGGAACCACAGCTTTTTGGTAGCCTGGTCCAACAGACACCATTAGCCACAAGGACACAAATGTGGGCAAGGATAGTCCAAAGGGTCAATGCAGTAGGGACCACACCAAGATCAAAAAAGGAACTCATGAAGCGGTGGCATGATCTGAAGAGGGTGATCAAGGAGAGGAGGAGCAAGAACCGTGAGCTGGCTCAGAGGACTGGTGGTGGCCCTCCCATTCCACAAAAACCATTCACACCATGGGAGGAAAAGGTGCTTGCCATACTGCATCCAGAGAGTCTCACAGGAGTAGCCGGGGGAGTGGAGGCTCGTAAGTACAATCAAATGACTACCACCACTCTGCTATGTACTGTCTTGCACAACTACAAAGCTACATCACCTAGGACACATACCATTCATCGGTACCACACACTCACAAAAACATGGCTCTCAGATCCATCATTCACCAAGCTCCCATTCACCCCAAACGTAGCTACCAACATTACCATGGGGGCATGTGTACAGACAGACAGCACTACAACGCCCACCAGGCCCCCTGGCACACAGCCTACCAAGATGGATCCCTCCCCCCCACCCCACCCAGAAGCATGTGTCAGCCATTACACAACCCACATCAAACTCACAGGTAGGTAGCCATCTTCACAGTGAGGCTGTTTGTGTGGTGAGGCCTGCACCACTACTCCCACCATGCCCCCTGTCCCACACCTGAGCAGGATGGAGCCCTCCCCCACCCCACCCAGAAGCAGTTGAAAGCCATTGCAGTACACCAAACAAACTCACAGGTAGGTAGCCATCTTCACAATGAGGCTGTTTGTTGGGGGGAGGCCTGCACCACTACTCCCACCATGCCCCTGTCCCACACCTGAGCAGGATGGAGCCCTCCCCCACCCAGGAGCAGTTGGAAGCCATTGCAGTACACCAAACAAACTTACAAGTAGGTAGCCGTCTTCACAATGAGGCTGTTTGTGGGGGGGAGGCCTACATCACTACTCCCACCATGCCCCCGTCCCACACCTGAGCAGGATGGAGCCCAACCCCACCCAGGAGCAGTTGGAAGCCATTGCAGTACACCAAACAAACTTACAGGTAGGTAGCCATCTTCACAATGAGGCTGTTTGTGGGGGGAGGCCTGCACCACTACTCACACCAAGCCCCCTGCTCCACACCTGAGCAGGATGGAGCCCTCCCTAACCCAGGAGCAGTAGGAAGCCATTGCAGTATACCAAACAAACTTATAGGTAGGTAGCCATCTTCACAATGAGGCTGTTTGTGGGGGGGAGGCCTACATCACTACTCCCACCATGCCCCCGTCTCACACCTGAGCAGGATGGAGCCCTCCCCCAGCCAAGAGCAGTTGGAAGCCATTGTAGTACACCAAACAAACTTACAGGTAGGTAGCCATCTTCACAATGAGGCTGTTTGTGGGGGGGGAGGCCTGCACCACTACTCCCACCATGCCCCCTGTCCCACACCTGAACAGGATGGAGCCCTCCCCCACCCAGGAGCAGTTGGAAGCCAATGCAGTACACCAAACAAACTGACAGGTAGGTAGCCATCTTTACAATGAGGCTGTTTGTGGGGGGTAGGCCTGCACCACTACTCCCACCATGCCCCCTGTCCCACACCTGAGCAGGATGGAGCCCTCCCCCACCCCACCCAGAAGCGGTTGGAAGCCATTGCAGTACACCAAACAAACTTACAGGTAGGTAGCCATCTTCACAGTGAGGCTGTTTGTGGGGGGTAGGCCTGCACCACTACTCCCACCATGACCCCTGTCCCACACCTGAGCAGGATGGAGCCCTCCCCCACCCCACCCAGAAGCGGTTGGAAGCCATTGCAGTACACCAAACAAACTTACAGGTAGGTAGCCATCTTCACAGTGCGGCTGTTTGTGGGGGGAAGGCCTGCACCACTACTCCCACTATGCCCCCTGTCCCACACCTGAGCAGGATGGAGCCCTTTCCCACCCAGGAGCAGTTGGAAGCCATTGCAATACACCAAACACACTTACAGGTAGGTAGCCATCTTCACAATGAGGCTGTTTGTGGGGGGGAGGCCTGCACCACTACTCCCACCATGCCCCCTGTCCCACGCCTTAGCAGGATGGAGCCCTCCCCCACCCACGAGCAGTTGGAAGCCATTGTAGTACACCAAACAAACTTACAGGTAGGTAGCCATCTTCACAATGAGGCTGTTTGTGGGGGGTGAGGCCTGCACCACTACTCCCACCATGCCCCCTGTCCCACACCTGAGCAGGATGGAACCCTCCCCCACCCTACCCAGAAGCAGTTGGAAGCCATTGCAGTACACCAAACAGACTTACAGGTAGGTAGCCATCTTCACAGTGAGGATGTTTGTGGGGGGAGGCCTGCACCACTACTCCCACCATGCCCCCTGTCCCACACCTGAGCAGGATGGAGCCCTCCCCCACCCCACCCAGAAGCAGTTGGAAGCCATTGCAGTACACCAAACAAATTTACAGGTAAGTAGCCAGTACGTGCACCCACCCATTTTTCAAAAATGGAATGGTGCCATATGACAACACCAGCCCTCTCATTGCACAAAGAGGCATACTTACCCCATTGCCAAGCACAGTGTGCACACAGGTAAGCTAAGGAAACTGTCACAGCCACCAAAGTGTGACACACCAATGCACAACTAGAAGAAAGTAAGGGCACAATCATGCACAGCACCTAGTTACATGTGCATAGCCATGGGACAAGTGCAACAAGGACCATTCGAAAAATAAGAAAGCATGTGTGGTGGTACAAATCAAGATATGCACATGACAGGACAAAGGGATGCAGGAGATGACAATGGCCAGTCCATGGCCAGATGTGACGTCTGCTAAGTCAGACAAATAAACAATGAGTTCTCAATTAAACACATGTTGTGCCAGGTCCTAGATGGCAACAAGTCCCTGTAAACCTCAATTGTGCACGGGTCGCATGGTATGCCTTGACGCCTCACACCATGGACAAGTAATGCCTGTACCACTGCATCATGTCAGGAAGCACAGTACTGCACATAGTCAACAATGTGATGATATGTCAATTGTGCAGTGTACAAAAAGTGAATGACACACAGCTAACACAAAGCTTGCCGGGTGCACTGCAATGACCATTTCACATCTGACCCACAGGTGACCAAGAACTCACTGCAGAGGACAACACCAGCAACCTGCAGAGCCAGTCTCCACCCCCGGTACAAGGACTCTCGGATGTTGACTCCCAGGATTCCATGGACGATGAGCTCGAGGCCGGCCCATCTGGTGTGCCAGGGAGTAATAGGTCCCAGGACCCCATCGTCCCCCCACCACATCTGCGCCAACAACAACTCCACAGCAGACCCCTGCTGTCACGGCCTGTGTGGCCACCGCCACCTCCACCACCACCACCACCAGTGCTGCCTGCAACACCCTCCCTGTCCCAGAGGATGACCAGCACACACCACCAACGGAGGAGGGCAGGGAGAGGATGCGGGTGCCCACAGTGGTGAGGCAACAGGTCCGTGGCAGCAGGGCAGGTGGGAGGGGCAGGGTCACCCAGGGACACCAGGAGGCTGGGACCCACTCCCTGGAACACATCACCAGAGTCCTGGGTGCATACGAACAGCCCAGGGACGAACAGGCCGAGGGACGTACGGGCAGGTCGGACGAACTGTTGCACAAGCTCATCCTGCTGATGAGGTCCATCGACACCCACATGGGACAAATCATGGACTTCTTGGGACAGCAAGTGGCGGTACTGAGGGACAGACATGCACCACAGACAGCACCTCCACCTCCCTCTGGCGGGCCGCACAATGACAGTTCACCATCCTCCCCTGCGCCCACAGAGAGGGGTAAGTCCTCAGACCCCACTGGCCCTGCAGCAGGGCCCCCCCTACCAAACGACGAAGGGGGCGTCCTAAGAAGACCCTGGGAGTATCTGGAGGCCAAGCACCTGCCAGACACCAGTCATGGAGCCAGCCATGAATGCAACCCTCTCCACCACTGCATTGCCTTTTTGGACTGTCCTTCCCCACACTGCCTTGTGAATGGCATCTGTCTGTTGGACTGGGTCACCCCAGCAATGTGATGACTACTCGACTATCTCATCTACCACAACTGTCAACTCACTGCTCCACCCCACCCCCCAATAGAAATGTTCACCCCCCCTTGCATCTCACCATTGTAAATAAAATATCCTCACACATGTTGGCGTGTCCGCTCCGTCTTTATTGCGGGATGTACAGTCTTCAACATGATCACAATGTACCAGGAGCATAGGCTGTATGTAGGCAAGGATAAGTCGAAGGCACCTAGGGAAACACAACAGAACAACTGTCACTGGTCTGGGTGTGGCATCACAGACATCACACAACCCCTACCATCAGGATAACCCAACATGCACATGTCACAATGGCCAACAAGTGTCAACATACACGTCCTGTTGATGTCCCCAAATGACATGTCCCAGAAACATTTCCAACCTCCAATGAGTCTACAACTGGCTGATGCTACAATTCTCACATGCCCCTTCAGCAGCAATATCAGCAAACAATGGGTATGTTGCACATTGACACCCACAGTCAAGTGAAGTAGCGGGTAAGGAGCTGTTCACGCAGGTCAACACCTTCCTCCTCTCCACTGTCCTCATCACTGGACACGGCTTGGTTTGCAGGCTGGGGCCTTGGGTCCTCACCATCATCCAGGAGCAGGGGAATCTCCTTGCGAATGGCTAGGTTGTGGATCATGCAGCATGCCACAACAATCTGACACACCTTCCCGGGCGAGTATGCCAGTGCACCTCCGGTCTTGTCCAGGCAGCGGAAGCGTGACTTGAGCAGACTAAAAGTACGCTCCACCACACGACGTGTCCTCCCATGGACCTCATTGTAGCGGACTTCAGCCGGGGACCTGGGATTCCGCAGTGGGCTCAGCAACCAGGGACGGTTGAGATATGTAGAGTCACCTAGGTATGACAAACACAAATAGACATTGCAACATCGCTGAGGCTCAGGGCAGCAGTGCACACACACAGCATGCCACACGACTAGGCATACTCGCCCACAATCCATGCACGCTCGGGAAGAAGATTAGCCATCAGCTGGGGAACTATGCTGTTCCGCAGGATGTAGGAGTCATGGGCCGAGCCTGGGAATTTGGCAAACACCTGAGAGATGGTCATATCTGCCAGACACACCACCTGCACATTGATGGAGTGGTAATGCTTGCGATTGCGATATATGTGCTCACTTGCCTGTGGTGGCACAAGACCGACATGGGTGCAATCAATGACCCCAACAACATTGGGGATGTGTCCAAGGGGATAGAAGTCTCCCTTCACAGCTGGCAATTCAGCACCCCTGGGGAAATGGATATATCTGTCCTTCTATAACATCATGGCGGACAGTACATCACGCAGCACCATGCTGAACATCGGTTGTGACATCCCATCAGCGCTGGCCACAGTCTCCTGGAACGATCCAGTGGCAAAAAAATGCAGGGCTGCCATCACCTTATAAGTAGGGGTGAAAGCTGTTGGATATGCTCTACGGGACAGCAGGTGGGGGAAACATCCTTTACCACGCAACCATTACAACGCGGTATGGTTACATCGTGGTTTTAACAACGCAAGTCGTTACACCGACTTGCACTGGAGGGCGCTGTAGGATAAGGAATAGTGTGAATTACTTTCCAACACCTTCCCTACTGTACGTAGACTGGAGTTGGAATAGTAATTCACACTATTCCTATGTCCAGCGCCCTCCAACGCAAGTCGATGTAACGACTTGCGTTGTTAAAACCGCGATGTAACATACCGCGTTGTAATGGTACGCGTTGTTACATCATACATCCGCAGGTGGGGCTCCAACAGATCACAAAGGGTTTTCAGGGTGGCTCTGTCCAGGCGCCATTTCCATATGATCGCAACATCCTCCATGTCCTCTAGCACCGTCAAGAGATGAGTCAAATTTGGCCTCCTCCTATTTGAGATGATAGTGGACACATGTCAATGCAATACTTCATGAGATGTTCACAGCATATCACTTTCTGGATGACACAACCACAACAATGACTGACATATATAGTGACTAACAGACCAGCTTACATGGAGTGACACCTTCCGCTACACAAAGGGCACACGTGTCAACTTACACAAGACAAGTACCTCAAACACCGCCTTGGTCACTGTGACTGCAATAGGGATATGGCCACAGTTCACATGGGCATGCCTGGGAGTATAGCATCCAGAATATGTGTAACTAATGAAAACCACTGTCTCATACCTAGCTGCTGTACCTGTCACACCTTAATGCGTCATTACAACCTGGCACACATCCAACACACAATGACCACATTCGGCGCTGGAATGACGAATGTGTTCATGAGCAGACATGAGAGGCAATGCTAAATAGATCATCATTCATTGAGACGAGCATCGCTGTGATTGTCACTGGACCTCAACACATTGACATGTGTACATATTGTACAGTCCAGAACAACACTGTCTTGCCTACACCAACATCAAATCCATAAGTGACATGTGAGTGGGTACAGGCAAATCAACGTTACACACACACAAACATGGCATGTGTAGCCATCAGTGGAGTGAATTGAGCATTGGCATCATGTGCACAATGATGTGCCATTGAACATGTTGGCACTGTGCACTGTTGATGATTGACAGATGGCCATTGTATGGCACCCAAATCGCGGTAGCTACCGCCTGGCCCCGGCGGTGTGTCACCAGCACCCCCGTTCACACATGTGCTGTAGTGATAGGTATGGAGACATGTGGAAATGGCGGTTGGCATGCTCCGCCGCCTGAATGGCGGAGCCTCGTGTCAATGTATGGCACCCAAATCGCGGTAGCTACCGCCTGGCCCCGGCGGTGTGTCACCAGCACCACCATTCAGACAAGTGCAGTAGTGATAGGCATGGAGACATGAGGAAATGGCGGTTGGCATGATCCGCCACTGAAATCGCGGTAGCGCACCCCGGGCCCCTGCGTTGTGTCACCGCCATGGAGCATGCTCATACAGCCAATGGGAGCCATGATTACGGTGGCATGATGCAATTTTGAAGATCGCGGTAGGCGTGCTCCGCCACCGCGGAGGCGGTCATTGGATGCATTTGAAAGATGCACCATCGCGGTAGCGCACCCCGGGCCCCTGCGTTGTGTCACCCCCATGGAGCATGCCCATACAGCCAATGGGAGCCATGATTGCAGTGGCATGATGCAATTTTGAAGATCGTGGTAGGCGTGCTCCGCCACCGCGGAGGCGGTCATTGGATGCATTTGAAAGAGGCAGACCTGGACCACCAATTGCTACAGCTTTGCACCTTTGAAACGACCCCAGGGGGCTATATATGTGTGGGAGTGAGCCTCACATTTCCACTGCTCACAGAGCCTGCTGCCAGCGACCCCACACCTGCTGCTGCTTCCAGGGACTGCTGCCTGAGACCCCTCACCTGCTGCTGCCTCCAAGAACTGCTGCCTGAGACCCCTCACCTGCTGCTGCCTCCAGGGACTGCTGCATGAGAGCCCTCACCACCCAATTCCGCCGCTGTTGTCTCATATCCGCAGTGATGGAAAGGACAGAGAATATCCGGGCCAGTCCCTTCACGAGTGAGGAGCTGGAGGTCCTGGTGGACGAGGTGCTCACACAGTACCCAAGGCTATATGGTGCCCCAAATGTCGTGGTAAGTCTTCCAACAGTGGTGGGATAGGGCAGGGGGGCCACACATGTAGTTGGACTGATGCAGTTGGTGCCTGGGAGTGTGAGGTAGTGTCATGCACTGCCTGACATGCTGTCTCCAGTGGGAAGGTGTGTGTACCAAATGCCACAGCTAATGCCACTGCTTTCCCTCCCTGCACATGTATGTGTATGAGTGACCTGTGTTGTGTTGTCAGCCATACAGTGACACAGAAGGTTGTTCATGCTGTAGTCAGGACAGTGATTGCTTGGCTGGATGGCTGTGTGTGCCCCTGTAGTCCTTCTCAGTGTGAGCCCAGCTGGCCTGCACAGTCCCCGTCTACAAAGACAAGGACACCTCACTCAACTTACAGAGTATGACATCAGTCTTTTCACATTGCACTCCAGCTATGGGCTATCTCAGCACTGTATTTTGCACACAACTGCCCTTGTGAATGGCATTTTGTATTTGTGTGATCATGTCCCTCAATGTGACCACCATGACACATTCAACTATTCACAGGACAGGGACATTGCTGGCTGCGCAGTCTTGGACACAGTGAGTCCACCCCCAAACACAGGTTGACGTGATGTATGTGTTGCTCAAGCCAAAAATGGACTGGAGTGTGGGCAGGCTACATGGGTGTTTCAGTGCTGGCATCCGGTATGTGCGTGAGATGTGCAGGCACTGTGTTCCCCCTCACACCTGCATGCTTTAACATCAGCTTTTCCCATGCAGGTGTCCCATGTGAGCTGTACTATAGTCTCTGATTGCCAATTTCGTTGGATATGTGAGGATATTGTATCTTGCTGCTATACTGATAGATGTCGGTACATGGCACTGTGTCACTGATCATTTCCTACTCTTGTCTCCCATGCCTGCAGCTCAAGGTACACCAGCGCAAGGTTGTGTGGAGGGCCATTGCAGCGAAGGTGCGAGCCCTAGGGGTCTCAAACCGACGGTGCACCCACTGCCACAAGAGATGGGATGACATCAGCTGGCTGGCAAAGAATGTGGCGGAGATGACCTTGGGGCTGCTTCCTTGCACTGGGCGTCTGGCACGGCGCAGTATGACACCACTTCTTGGCGGTGACACAGCCTGAGCTGGATGCACGTTTGAAGGAGCATCAGCAGCAAGCCAGGGGTGAGCATTTGGGGAGTCTGAATTTGGCTGGGAGTGGCTGCATGTGTACAGAGCCTGTGCCTGCGCTGGCCTCTGTGATGTTGGTAGTGTGATGCTGTGGCATGTAAGTGGCTGCTGGCCTGGGTGCCTATGGCATGCATTTGCTTTACCTGTACTTACAAAGGTGATTTGGATGCTGTGCCTTCACATTACATTCTGAGTTGTGCTCTTCAGGTTTCTTCTGCATTGGTGTAGTCTTGGTAATCCCATGGGAGGGAACGGCAGTGTGGCCAATCTGACTGGGTGTACATCAATGCGTCCATTGCATGCACCCATATTGGGGAGGCCTACACATCTTACAGCAATGTGCAGCATTATATTGTCCCCAAGGTACGACATGGTGGGTGGCATTGGCTAAAGTCCATTGTGGACTGTCATGTTGTAGTCTGGGTCTGTGTTGTTCCCTCCTGTTCCATCCAGTTCTGTCATTGGCAACAAGTAGTGTGCCCCCATCATGTCCCTGGGTGTGCTCAGAACTAGTTGTGTGTCTGTTTGAACAGAGCCACAAGCAGGGTGTTGTGCTGTGTGGTCATCACATGGCTCACTCATGCCTGAGTATCCTGTTTCCACGCACTGCTTGAGTCTATGTAGTGAGTTTGCACGATGTGATTGCACAGGGTGGTGTGCAACATGTAGATGTGGTCAACTTTTGTCATGCATTGCTTGCATATGTTTGTTCTGTTGCTGCCACTGACCCGACCCTACATCTCTCTCTCCCATGCAGCATCACCTGTGGTTACGGAGGGACAGGAGACGGACACCAGTGGGGGTGAAACTAGCACCACAGCTGCCCAGGAGCCCAGTGACACAGATGTCACCAGCGCCTCAGAGGGGGACAGGAGTCTGCTGGAGGAGTCCCAGCCTGAGACGCAAAGCACCACATCATCCGATGCCAGCGGGGATGCATCCATGTTGGAGGGCAGAGGGAACAGGGACTCTGCATCGACTTCCACCACACAGCGGCCATTGCCCACCCTCCCAGCCACTTCCTCTGGTGCTGCCCGTGTCCGCCTCAGTAAGAGGGGGAGAGTGTCCTTCACCCCTAGCACCGCTGCCCCTGTCTCCCCTGCTGCCACCAGTGCTGAGTCTGTGGACCTTTTGCGCCAGCTGTGTGTAGGCCAGACAGCTCTCCTCAATGCCTTCATTGACCACGACAGGAAATTGGCCCAGGTGGTTACTTTCATGGAGGGCATACATTCTGACGTGGGTGGGCTGCACCGGACAGTCCAGGCTTTGTCATCAACAGTGACGTCTGCCCTGCAACAGGCACATACTCACAGTCCAGCTCCGGTCCCTTTGTCCACCCCCCTGGCAGTGGCCACGTCTGACGATAATGACAACGGTCCACATACATCATGATATAGCACACGGAGCACACAGTAGCAGCAACCCAAGCGGTCCCGGGCACAGACACCATCCCCACAGAAGACCAAAGGCACACCAGAGCACAGGGAGAAAAGCCCGTTAGGCGACACCAGTGGACAAATAGCAAAGCAGCAGACCTCAGGCACACATGCCTCAGTGGCATCCCCATCCAAGGATTCTCCTGCCCCTAAAGCATCACGCAAAGATAATTGTACAGTGTCTGTGCCCACCAAGGAGGTGGTGCATGCCAAGGGTACACCTAGGAAGGGCTCCAAGGCAGTATCACCAACCACCACGACTCCCATTCCAAGCCCAGTGAAGCAGGGGCTGGAGGGCACTGTAGGGGTAACACCTAGTAAACAGGGGAAGGGGGGGGCAGAGGCGAAGCTAGGCAAAGCGTTCCGCTGGGTCGAGCACATCACCAGAGTGGCTGCCAGCACCTGTTGCAGTAGTGGTGGTGAGTGTGCCTGTTGTGCCCACACCACTTCCCATTGATTCAAAGTCAGGCAAGCCATTTAGGATCCCCAAGAAGTGGAAGAGCACCCCTCCACAATCTCCCAACCACACCGTGACTCCCGTCTGCATGACTCCACCTCCACGTACCACTACATCACCTGGTCCAAGCCGCCCTCCGGCTTGCCAAGCCACTGATAGCTCTACCTCAGCTGTTCCGCTCTCTCCCCCGTCAAGTGCCCCGACAGTCCCAGAGACACAGCCAGCTCCCAGTACGCCTGACAGCCAAATCTGAGTGGTAGTCACCCTCACACACCTGTGTCTCACACAGGTGGGCCTGTACTGCACATTGTTGCCCCCTGACTGTGTTGCTGACCATGGAAAGGTACAGTCACACACATTCCCTGTGCAGCTTCTCATGGACTCAGTCTGCACTTTGTGCTGGCCACTGGCCTTGTCGTTCACTGCTGTGTGCGCCCTGCCTGTGCAGCTTCTCATGGACTCAGTCAGCACCTTGGACTGGCCACTGGCCTTGTGGTTTGCCCCCTGCCTGTGCAGCTTCTCATGGACTCAGTCTGGACTTTGTCCTGGCCACTGGCCTTGTCGTTCACTGCTGTGTGCCCCCTGCCTATGCAGCTTCTCATGGACATGCTCTGCATCTTGTGCCTTGCTGTTCTCTACTCATGGTACCTATCTGTGCAATATGTGAATAAAGACAGTTTCTTCTGTTGTCTATTTTGTCAGTGTCCTTACTGAATAAAGTTATTTTGCTGTGTGTAAATGGTTTACTGTGCCACATGGTCTGTGTGGCACTTCAACATGGTCAATGTTTGAGCTCACTTACTCTATTTTTTAGAGCTGACAGGGTCTTTATTTCTTCTTGACCCAGATACTTGTGGTGGCAATGGTGTAAATTTCGAATGGTTAGCAGTAGTCATTTACTTGATTAGTTCATGTTGGCTCTATTGTACACATGTCGGGGGGGGTGTCACTTCCAGTACAGTGTGGGTTTCTGCACACAGTAATGCAGGCAGGCTGTCCAGGGTCATCATGTATGTGTGTTCTTCCTTTATGTGTGCCCAGTGGTGTATGTGTGTGGTCATCTTGTGATGGCCAGTCATCCTAGTCCCATGGGTTACTTTCCATTTCTGCTCTTGGATGGCCAGGTAGTGTGCAGTGTGAAGGGGGTGAGTTTGTGGGGAGTGTTGATGTGTACATGCCTCTGCAATGTCAACTACATACGTGTCAACCAGGAGTTGTGTGCCTGTTGTTTTGATTATTCATCCCTGTGGATGTGGTTGTATGCCCATGTGTGAGTTGTGTGTTGTGCACTGTGCAGTTTGTTGGTGTGTCCTTGCAGTTCTGTCTGACTCCTACTTCTTGTTTTTGTCACTTGTGAGTATGCGGAGAGTGTTACTGGCAAGTCAGTGTTGTGTTTTGTTGCACATCCATTTTTTTTTAAATGTATTTTTATTTGCTTTTCAGAACATTCATACAAACAATGCGATCAAAGCCCAGCACTTACAGGAGGCATAGCAAGGCACAGCTTCGTACCGTCAATTCTAATCTGTACTAACAGTGGTATAGCTCCCCCTACAACCCTGTGGAGTAGTCCCCTGTAATTCCTCCAGCCAGTGTCCACCTTCCGGCATCTTGCTCAGGTATAATTCACGGATGCTTCACTCACAAGGCTCCTTGGTGCTATCGATACCAGTAAACCAAAACCTAGTTACTACCCTATAGTATGACCCTCCCCTCGCCCCCCATCCCCTTCCCTCCCCCCCTCCGGCATGACTTACTGAGTGGATACATGTCAAGGCACCCACTTCTTCCACTCTACCCCACAAGCTTTCCCAACACAGGAGCACCGGCAACCCAAATACAACAATGTCCGACTCTACCCATTTTGTTGCACATCCATGTGTCTGGTGGCTGTTTGTGGGGACTGAGCAGACCTGCTGCTCCACACTGCCATTGTGGTTGTGTTATCATGCCTTGCTGTCACATGGTGCATTCTTGCCTCCAGTGTGGCATGTTGTATGTGTTGTTATTCCATCCCCTATCTGTGCTTCAGCTGCCTACCCATTGTGGGTCTGCACTCCCTCTCTTTGTATATGGTACACTCCTGCAATGTCCCCTACTGACATGCAGTACACTTCACTTTGGTGTGAGCTGTCCCCTTGGTTTGTATGTGTGTGTGCCTCCCCATGACTTCATTTGTGCCTCTGTGCTTTGTGGTGCAGTTCTTTGTCCAGGGTCAATGTGTCACTCAGGGCATTTCCCCAATGGGTAATGTGTGATGTTCTGGTGCTGTTTGTCAGTCATGGTTGCTCCTATGCAGTTCAACTGTGTGTGCTGACCAATTCTGTGGTCAAGTTGTTTCCACCTTTGAGTCCCAGACTTGTGCATCTATTGGGTGTTATGTTGTGTGTATGTGTGTTGTTTGTATTTTTGATTCACTTCCTGGGTGTGCTGTTGTCTTTGTGCTGTGTGGTGTTGTGTTGGTTGCTGTTCTGTCACTGATGTCGGTGTGTGTCTGGTATGCTTGGTGTGCACACACCGTATATTGTGCATGCAGAGCTGTGTGCATGTTGCCTTGTGACTGCCTGGTGTGCATCCCCTGATGTTGTGCTGTGTTTGCTATGTGATTGTTCTGCCTGTGCATCTGTTTGTTTGCTGTGGCTGTGTTGTTCTGTGATGGTGCACTTCTTGTGTGTGTTGTGGTATGTTGTCTGTGCATTGTTCCTAGATGATGGGGTTGTGCACGCCTGTTGTGTCTGTGCTCCCATTGCCTTTCCCCAGTTTAGCGGCACAGGGCATGTCTGTTGTTGTTGTTGTGGCTCTGTGTGTGTTTCTGTTGGGCTATGTGTTTGTCTGTTGTATTTGTTTCCACATTTGTGGTGGCATCCCTGTGTGTGTGTTTGTGATGTCTGTGGTTGAGCCCAGGGTGTGTGATTGTTTGTGTGTGTGTATTGTCTGTCAAGTATTGCCAGTCTTCAGTGTGTTTGGCACTGGTGTTGTGTGCTGCTGGTGTGAGGGGGGTATGTGTGTAGATTCTTACTGGTGTTTGTCAGTCCTGAGGTGTGTGGATGGACCCTGTGTGTAGTGCTGCTGGTGTACTCCTGTGGGGTAGTTGTATGTATGTGTGACTGTGCAGGCTGTGTGTCCATTTGGATGTTGATTCCTTGTATGTGTTCATTTGTTGCTTGTCCTCATTGATATTTCCATGAGTGTGGTGTTGTGTGTGTTTCCCTGGCCCTGTGCTACTGTGCTGTGTGTTCCTGTACAGCCACTCCTGCATTGTGTGTCTCCGTGATTGTTTGTTGTGTGGTGCAGGGTGTGTATTGCCCTGGCTTGTTGTTGTGCATGGTGTGCACAGGAGGGACACATGGCATGTGCCTTCATGGGGTGTGCTAGTGTGTGGTGGGAGTGGGTGTGTCCCAGTAGTCTGTGTGCCCTGCCCATGCCTGGCACTGGCCCTGCCTTCAGCATTGTGTGCATGTATTTGCTTGTGTTCGCCGCTGCGGTGACGTGACCGGGACATTGCTGCATGATGGCGGTAGCTGTGTGTCCAGGATGCAGCGGGGTGACTTTGTGGCAGGTGGGTGATGTGTGGGTGCCTTGTGGATGTGTCCCTGTCTCCCCTAGGGTGTCTGATGTGGATGTGGACCCGGTGTCAGGCTGTGTGTTGTGTGTTTGTGTTGTTGCATACCTGCGGCGGCGTCCGCGGCGGTCCATGAGTTCCTGGTGATGTAGCAGGTACAGCACCGGAAAGACGTGTAGAGCTGTGTCCATGGCGGTCGTGACCGGGACTCTGGTTTCGCGCCCTGCTGTCGAGCTTCTGCAGTCTCTGGTTGGGCGGTGTCTCCCCTGCGGTGCGTCTGCTTGCTTGAATCATCCTAATTTGTGGAGCGGGGCGGACGTCACTCCGCACGGCGGTGAGTCTCCATTGGCTCCCACCGCGGTGGTGGCGGGTGCACTTTGATGGCGGTGCGCGTCGTACCGCGGCGGTTGGGAATTGGCCTATTTTTTCCATACTAATTTGGCAGGCGTGATGTCCGCTGCTGGCAGGCGGAAAAAGGCATTTTTCCGCTCCGCCAGCGCCACTGTGGTCCCACCGCCCTACATCCTAATGGGCCCCAGAGTATCTAATTTTTTAAGGGAATGGGCGTCGCTGGAAGCTGATCAATGTCATGGCTCTAAATGTGAATAGTCGAGCAACTTGAAAGTGTTTGACAGTTTCAGACTATCACTTCTGTAACTCGATACAAAACAAACATGAAGAGCAGCTGCCATTGCTCTGAGAGTGCAAGGTTGAAAAGAAAGGGGAATCCAAGGTTAGAAGGCTTCTTAGGAAACTGACGTCCAAGTTCCAGGGTGCAGAAGGTAGTTCCAATAATTCTGAGGTTCTGATTTGTATTCAGGTCGTTTTCTTCACAGCAGGAAACAAAGCATGGGGTGGGGGTCCAATAACCAGGGAAAGTAAACCAAGCACTGACACAAGGGAGAGGCTGTCTTTTATACTTAGCCAATCAAGCACTAATTTCAATCATGTGAGCCTGGGGTGATACCAAAAAGGATAAATGGATTTAGCTTGCTGTACTTAATACTCCAAACAAGATGCATTGTGGTATATGTAGTTTTGGAGGGAGATAGACCAGACAGGGCGCAAGAAGCTCGAAGTGTAACAGATATTTGTGCAAGTCGACATTTGTGCATCGATATTCTGTCTCTGCACCAAAGTGCAGTACTGAGAAATGTGTGCATGGTGCATGTATGTGGTGGATGTACATGTGTCTATTAGTAAACAGTACCTGAAGGCTATAGTGCTGTGCAGTGCATGCACGATAAATACATGTGCTGGGTGTATATAAGCCTTGACTGGTACAATACATGCAGGGTACAGTGCGTGCATGTTAAATGCATATGGCGGATGTATGTGTGTCTATCAGTGGTACAATACATGAAAAATACAGTGCTAAGCAGTGCGTGCATGTTAAATGTGAGTGCTGGATGTATGTGTGCTCCGAATGGTACAGTACATGGAGGATGCAGTACTCAACAGTGAGTGTATGCTGTATAAATGGACTGGGTGTATGTGTGCCTTAGAATGGTACAATCCAATGACGACCTTAGGTTCCATTTTGGGAGGCTCAGGCCTGCATGATGAAATATGGAGAGGAGGAAGAGAGATTCCCAGACAGGTTTGTGTATTGCTGCATCCCTGTAAGCTAAGTGGGACGCACACTGGGACGGGGAGGACCAGGACTCCCCTATAAACTTTAAAGAGTGCTCTTTGACTCAGTGAGATGTCACAGGGAAGGGGCCGGACACTTCATAGGAAAGAGATGGGGCTGATAAGAGAACTATTCCTGGGCCACTAGGCTAAACTTTCACTGTGGCTGACATCCAGATGTGAAGCATGGACACTCCCATGGCCTATGTTGTAGGACTATCATCTTCAGAGACACTTCTGCTGTGGTAGCATGTGTTTCAAGAGGAAGAGGGAGCAGAGGAGTGAACACTTCAAAAGAAGCAGAACCCCAACGTAAAACTTCAAAGACTCATGCCCTAATCACATTTAATGTTTGGAAATTAACAATAAGAAGGTGAGGCTGGGACCCCAAAAATTGTCATCTACAAAGTAGCCATACAGGCTGTGTGAGGAGGAGAAGCTCTGCAAGACTTCTGTGACCAGGACTGGGGGACAAGGCCTCCTAGTCTCCCTGCTGGGAGAGTGGGACATCACCCAGATAATCCAACACCACCTGCCCTGGAGCACCAGCGATTGCGTGCTTGCCAAGACCAGTGTGCCCTGTGAGGAAGATGAAAGCGTTTGAGGGAGTGAGGTCCATTGGGGAGCCCTTTCAAGTGGGCTTTCTGGGTGAGGTGTGAGGAAAAGCCTGCTGTACTGATCAGGTCATTGCCCGAATGCAGAACAAAGTCTGCGATCCTGTATACCAGGAGAGCGTCGCACTGTAGTGAGCCCTGCGTTGTACTGTGACAATCGGGCCGTAGCCTGTTCGTGGTATCGAGCCAGCGACCCTGTATACCAGGAGGGGCCCCTAAAAAAAGAGTGCTGTGCAGAGGGTGGCCGTAGCCCTGTGCCGTAGCGAAGCAATGGCCCGGTATGCCAAGAGGTTTTGCCACTTGTTCTGCCACACATTTAAGAAGTGAATACACTCTGGGAGCACTGTTACCAGAATGCGGAATCAAGGACAGGATCGTTATAGCCTTCCCCCATCAGAAGCCAAATGTACATTTATTCCGCAGAAATAGCTGCAGAAAGCCACTGGTTGCTTTAGGAGCGCGACCGCAAGTGAAAGATTTCTTACATGAGCCTGGCTGCAGCCGTGGCGAGCCCTGCGGATGGAGAGCACTCCAAAACTCTGAGCGCTTCACACCTGCTGTAGGGGTAAGACTGGTATTGGGAAGGTCAGGCCGGGGGAACTTGCTTCTAGTAGCTCTGCAGTGTTAGAACTCTGTTGACCTTAATTGAGAGTCAAAGTGGACTCTTGAGACTCAGACTGATAGTAGGGCATACCCTGGATGTTACCTACAATGAATGGGAGATAACTACTATCATTTGTGCAAGGAAACAATTAGACAGGGAATCGCCAAAGAAACACTAGAGCCCCGAACTCAAGGGGAAATGTGTAATTGTTTGTGAATGTCATATTTTTCCTTGTTTTAGTAAGCTTTTGAAATAACATACTTCCCTTTTTCCATAAAAGTGAGTTTTTGGCTAGATAATGATTCATTGCTGCTGTGCGCATTTTCAGTTGTGAGCTTGTGTTCACTATCCTGTATCCTAACCTCCCCTACGAGGGTGCCTTGGACTGATCGGACAGCGAATACCCTTAAAGTTAAGTTTAGAAGGGGTTCTTTGACCAGTTACTCAGAATCCATAGTAAGTCGGGCATCAGAAGTAAAAGCCCTCAACCCAAACGGTTGGGCCCAGTAACCACTGCTTGTCACTGAAAGAGGTTCTGACAGTGTTTTTTTTATTTTATGCTTAATTCTGAAGATTTTGCTTTTAACCAAGGTAACTCTCAGGTGTTACTATTATGCACTTTAAAAGGAACCAAGTTTGTGGACCTAAGAATGGTACAAATCTAAGTTGATCAAACAGGTCTTATCAGTTTCCAATTTAATGGCATGTTTATTGACATTGTAATTGTTGGACAGGCCACATGAAGGGCTTGCTCCCTCCCCGCATGACAGGGCCCAAGCCCCGGACTCCCAGGTGTTACCCCCAAGGGCAACCCGCACCCCGTCTCCCAACGGAACTCCTGCCCCCGGACAGCCATGTATCATGGGGCCGAACCACTACCGGCTCCCACGGCCGGATCAGCCGCCATCTTGGGCGCTGCGCCACGAGGCCGCATGGCCTCGGCTCGACCCTAACCCGGGGCCTGGCCGGCCCCGACATCCCGGCACCACCATCCACCCAGGAGGTGAACGGACCACTTGGCAGGTCAATGGGAGAAAGAAGCGTCGAGGGCTCTCCCCCGCCAGGTGCCGATCACCCTCCAGCTCCCCCAGGCGCTGGCTCCACCCCCTGCTGGGTGTCTGGACTCCCTCATCCCGGACCCCCCGACCTCCAAGTGCGAGGGTCCGGACATCAAAGGGCGCCAGACCTATAACTAGGGCAGCTCCAGAGCAGGAAGGCAGTTGTATCCTGGAGTCGAGAGACACCGAGAGAACTCAGCCTTGACGGACTACTGGCGCTGCCGTAGCCCTGCCTTGTGAACTATCGTCCTGCCTGCTGGCGCTGCCGCGGCCTTCTGCATCATCCATCCTCGTCGGGACCTGCTGGCGCTGCCGCGGACCGTTGTAACGACCACCTTCATCGGGACCTGCTGGCGCTGCCGCGGACCGTGTAACGACCACCTTCACCGGGACCTGCTGGCGCCGCCGCGGACCGTGTAACGACCATCTTCACCGGGACCTGCTGGCGCTGCCGCGGCCCGTCCAAGCTAGAACACCGAGCTCGAGGATTGTGAGCTATCCACCATACTATCTCAGCTACCAGATTGGTAACCAGACTGTCCCGCTACCCCCTTTCCCCAAACCAAGAGACTCGAATCGAGGGGACCCCTGAGTCCAGACCTCCTTGTACCATTTCATCGTACCTTAAGAAATCACCTATAAAGAACGCTAAATCTTATCCTTGTGTGGTGTATATCTGTGGGGGGGAAGTTATTCATCTGTACGATCGCTGGAGACGGCTCTCCCCGGAGACCTCTCCCCTTGTCCTCGGCCGACCCTCCCGGTCCGTCTAACATTGGTGGCCAGCGGCGCGATCCGAATCAACGCGTAATCGTACAGAGAGTAGCTCACCCCACGACAAAACCACGATGTCAACCAAAGAGAGCGGATCCACCGAGAAATTCCAGATGGATAAATTGGAAGAGTATAGCCATCGCGAACTTAAACAATTCTGCATGGAACTAGGCATTGCTACCACCGGCCTGAGTACCAAAGACGATTTGAAGCACGCCATTGAGTCGTGGGCGGAAACCGGGGTCGCCGGATCCCCAGACCAAAACGGTGCAGCACCGGAGGGGAACGCCACAGCTCCCGAGGAGCGAGGAACGGGCCTCTCGCAGGAAGAGATCCAAGAAAGAGAAAGAAACAGATTACATGAGTTGGAAATGGCACGACTCAAGATGGACGGTGAACTAAAATTAGCCGAGCAAAAACTAAACCTAGAACATCTGCGGCTCCGAGAAGAACGGGAAGAAAAACAGAGGCAGAGAGAGCTCGAAGAAAAAAGACTAACATTCGAACACGAGCGCAAACTGGCGGAAATAGAACTTCGGAAACAGAATAAAGAACCGGGGGTGCCTGAGCGACCGCACACCCCGGGAGCAACCGAGAAGAAAGTCCACATCCCCAAGGATGTTGTCCGAGAGTATGTCCGAGAGGACGACATACAACAGTGGTTCAAAGCCTACGAGATCGCCATGACCTCCCACCGGATCGATCGGAGTGACTGGGGAGCCGGCCTATGGGGGAGGTTCGTCAACGAAGGCCGCGATGCCCTACTGCAGCTCCCAGACCATCAGATGTCATCCTATGACCACATGAAGGCTGCCCTCCTCACCCGATATGGGCTCACACCCGAAATGTACCGCCAGAGGTTCCGAGACTGCACCCGGATCCCAGGTACAACTTGGGTGGAATATGTCAACTATTTCAGCCGAGCCTTCGAGGGTTGGATCAAGGGAAGCCACGTAACGACCTACGAGCAACTCTTTAATCTTATGGTGTGGGAGCACCTGTCTAACAACTGCTTCGTCGAGCTCAGGCAGCACCTCCTCGACAGTAAATTGACTGACCCACGGCAACTCGCCGCCGAAGCTGACCGGTGGGAAAGCACCCGAGTGGGCCGGAGAAAGCCACACGAGCAAAACCGAAACAACCAAGGTCAGCACCGTCCCCGAGGAGGAGGAGGAGGCCAGGGGCGAGGGAGAGACACCGTCCCGGCCACTCCCGCGGCCAGCACCCCGCCCCCGGCCGGCCGGGGCAACCCCCCGATGCGCCCGGAGTTCCGAGCCAACGTCACGTGTCACCGATGCCAGCGAGTCGGCCACTACGCCAATGACCCGAGCTGCCCGCAGAACCAAACGCCAAAGCCCCGCCAGGTAGCTGCCGCCGCCCTGGGGGGAGAACAAATCTCCGAGGAACAGGAAGAATATGAGCAGGCACAACAAGAGTGGGAACCGGCCGCCATGGTTCTAGCGTGCCTAGGTGGAAAAGACATGGTCCCGCGGGCTCCCCTACCCGCCAACACCCGGAAATATGGCCAGTGGGTGAACATTAATGGGCGCCGGGCCGAAGCCCTACGTGACACAGGGGCCAGTGTGACGGCCGTCCGCTGTCACCTGGTGAAACCAGAGCAGATCCTGCCGAACATTCTCTGCCCCGTCCGCTCAGCCGACAATTCCGAAAGTCTGTGTCGGATGGCCTGCGTCCCCTTCGAATGGGGAGGGGTCTCCGGCATGTTGAAGGTGACGGTCCGGGATGATGCCCCCGTGGACTGTCTCCTGGGGAATGACCTTGAGAGTTCCCCGTGGGCCGCCGTCGAAAGAAGAGAGCACCTGGGGATGCTGGGCCTCCCGGACTGGGCATGCGTAACCACCCGGTCCATGGCCGCCCGTGCCGTCCCCCGACCAGAAGAACCAGAATGGCCAGCACCTCCTCCCCCGGTCGCTCCAGTAGAGGACAACGACTATACCGACCCCCCAGAGCCAACGCCCGAAGGGGTCGCCCAGCCCCAGGACCTTCCCGGCCTGGCTCAGTGGCGTCAAGAAGGGGGGCCCACCCAGGAACAGTTCCGCCAGGAACAGAAGACCTGCCCCTCCCTCGAGGGACTCCGCCAGCAAGCCAGCGCCCAGAGCGCAGGGGACTCCACCGGAACCCATTGGGTCTATTGGGATAACGACCTGCTATACAGTGAACAAAGAATCGCGGAGTTAGGGGCCAGTCGAGTGCTGGTGGTGCCCCTCCGTTTCAGAGACTTCCTGCTAACTTTGGCCCACGATGTTCCCCTGGCTGGACACCTGGGCCAGGACAAAACCTACAGTCGCCTGGTGACCCACTTTTTCTGGCCGAGGATGCGGAACGACGTCCTCAACCACTGCCGGTCCTGCCCCACGTGCCAGGCCAGCGGGAAGAGCGGCCGCAAGCTCAAAGCACCTCTGCAACCCTTCCCAGTGGTCACCACCCCGTTCGAGAGGGTAGGAATAGACATTGTGGGGCCCCTGGACCCCCGCACAGCACAAGGACATCGGTTCATCCTGGTACTGGTGGACCACGCCACCCGCTACCCCGAGGCTGTGCCCCTGCGAACTGTAACAGCTCCGGTGGTCGGCCGGGCCCTAATGGGGATCTTCTCCCGGGTGGGCTTCCCCCGAGAAGTCGTCAGCGACCGAGGCACAAACTTTATCTCGAAATATATGAAGTCCCTCTGGCAACAGTGCGGGGTCACCTACCGATTCACGACCCCCTATCACCCTCAAGGGAACGGACTAGTTGAGCGATTCAACCGCACACTCAAGGGAATGATTGGGGGATTGGAAGAGCCCCTCCGTCGCCAGTGGGATGTACTACTTCCGTGCCTCCTCTTCGCCTATCGAGAAGTTCCCCAGAAGTCCCTCGGCTTTAGCCCTTTCGAACTCCTGTACGGGCACCCTGTGCGAGGGCCCCTCAGCCTAGTCAAAGAAGGTTGGGAGATGGCCCCCCTAAAGACCCCTCCAGACGTCTTCAGGTACCTCCTGGCACTACGCAATCAGACCCGGCGCTTCAGGGAAATGGCAAAAGCGAATCTCGAGGCCAGTCAGGAGGACATGAAAAAATGGTACGATCAGAATGCCTCCTCCGTCGAATTCGAACCTGGTCAACAAGTGTGGGTGATGTCCCCCACCGAACCATGTGCCTTGCAAGATAAGTGGACGGGGCCCTTCAAAGTGGTCGAACGCAAGAGCCCCGTCACCTACCTCATCGACATGGAGTCCCCCCGGAACCCCCTCCGGGTCCTCCACACCAACAGACTCAAACCCCACTTTGTGCGCTCGGAACTCAGCCTCCTGATGGCTACAGACAGTGGGGCGGAAGAAGACTCCGAGCCCCTCCCTGATCTCCTGAAGACCCAGGAGAACGACGGTTCCGTGGACGGGGTCCGGCTCTCCGATGCCCTCACCCCAGAGCAACGCCAGGGCTGCCGGGACCTCCTGCTGCAGTTTGCTACTCTGTTTTCCCTCACCCCAGGGATCACCCCTTGGTGCTTGCACGACGTGGACACTGGGGACAGTCCCCCTATCCGACACCGGGCCTACCGCGTACCAGATCGGGTGCGGGCCTGCATCCAAGAGGAAGTATCCAAGATGCTCACGCTCGGGGTCATCGAGCCCTCGGACAGCCCCTGGGCCAGCCCGGTCGTGCTGGTCCCCAAAGCCGCAGCCCCCGGCACCACTCCTGAACTCCGATTCTGCGTCGACTATCGGGGCTTGAACGCTGTCACCAGGACCGACGCTCATCCTATCCCCCGAGCGGATGAATTGATCGACCGCCTGGGGGCCGCCCGCTACCTCAGCATCTTCGACCTGACAGCGGGCTACTGGCAGATCGGTCTCACACCCCGGGCCCAGGAACGGTCCGCCTTTTCTACCCCCGATGGCCACTACCACTTCAAGGTCATGCCCTTCGGCATGAAGAATGCCCCAGCTACTTTTCAACGTCTAGTGAACCAGGTCTTGGCGGGGCTCGAAGAGTTCAGCGCCGCCTACCTGGACGATATCGCTGTGTACAGCCGCCACTGGTCCGACCACCTCCAAGAGGTCCTGCAGGCCCTCCAGCGGGCCGGCCTCACGATTAAGGCCGGCAAGTGCCAAATTGGTCAGGGGTCCGTGACCTACCTCGGACACCAGGTGGGAAGCGGTCTGGTGGCCCCTCTGCAACTCAAAATTGCTGCCATCCAGTCCTGGCAACCCCCAGTCACGCAGACCGAGGTCCGAGCCTTCTTGGGACTCACCGGCTACTACCGGCGGTTCGTGAGGGACTATGGCAGCATTGTGGGGCCCCTCACGGGTCTCACATCCAAAAACCACCCGAAGAAGATTAACTGGACCCCCGACTGTCAAGCGGCCTTCGAGAAGCTGAAGGCCGCCCTGTGCACCGCCCCTGTGCTCCAGGCCCCCGATTACAGTCGGGAATTCATTGTACAAACGGACGCCTCCGACCACGGCATCGGGGCGGTTCTTTCCCAGCTGAACCCCGAGGGTCTTGACCAGCCGGTGGCCTTCATCAGCAGACGCCTCCTGGCCCGAGAACAGCGCTGGAGCACAATCGAGAGGGAGGCCTTCGCAGTGGTGTGGGCCCTCAAAAAGCTCCGGCCCTATCTCTTCGGTACCCACTTCCGGGTGCAAACCGATCATCGACCCCTGCAGTGGCTAATGCAGATGCGGGGGGAAAACCCAAAACTATTGCGCTGGTCCATCTCCCTGCAGGGAATGGACTTCACTGTGGAACATCGACCGGGCCAAGACCACACCAACGCAGATGGCCTGTCACGCTTTTTCCGCCTCGACGAGGAGAGTCCCCAAGAGGATGGGTGACTCTCCCCGCCTTCAGCTGGGGGGGACGCATGTTGGACAGGCCACATGAAGGGCTTGCTCCCTCCCCGCATGACAGGGCCCAAGCCCCGGACTCCCAGGTGTTACCCCCAAGGGCAACCCGCACCCCGTCTCCCAACGGAACTCCTGCCCCCGGACAGCCATGTATCATGGGGCCGAACCACTACCGGCTCCCCCGGCCGGATCAGCCGCCATCTTGGGCGCTGCGCCACGAGGCCGCATGGCCTCGGCTCGACCCTAACCCGGGGCCTGGCCGGCCCCGACATCCCGGCACCACCATCCACCCAGGAGGTGAACGGACCACTTGGCAGGTCAATGGGAGAAAGAAGCGTCGAGGGCTCTCCCCCGCCAATCACCCTCCAGCTCCCCCAGGCGCTGGCTCCACCCCCTGCTGGGTGTCTGGACTCCCTCATCCCGGACCCCCCGACCTCCAAGTGCGAGGGTCCGGACATCTTAAGGCGCCAGACCTATAACTAGGGCAGCTCCAGAGCAGGAAGGCAGTTGTATCCTGGAGTCGAGAGACACCGAGAGAACTCAGCCTTGACGGACTACTGGCGCTGCCGTAGCCCTGCCTTGTGAACTATCGTCCTGCCTGCTGGCGCTGCCGCGGCCTTCTGCATCATCCATCCTCGTCGGGACCTGCTGGCGCTGCCACGGACCGTTGTAACGACCACCTTCATCGGGACCTGCTGGCGCTGCCGCGGACCGTGTAACGACCACCTTCACCGGGACCTGCTGGCGCCGCCGCGGACCGTGTAACGACCATCTTCACCGGGACCTGCTGGCGCTGCCGCGGCCCGTCCAAGCTAGAACACCGAGCTCGAGGATTGTGAGCTATCCACCATACCATCTCAGCTACCAGATTGGTAACCAGACTGTCCCGCTACCCCCTTTCCCCAAACCAAGAGACTCGAATCGAGGGGACCCCTGAGTCCAGACCTCCTTGTACCATTTCATCGTACCTTAAGAAATCACCTATAAAGAACGCTAAATCTTATCCTTGTGTGGTGTATATCTGTGGGGGGGAAGTTATTCATCTGTACGATCGCTGGAGACGGCTCTCCCCGGAGACCTCTCCCCTTGTCCTCGGCCGACCCTCCCGGTCCGTCTAACAGTAATGATAAACATTAAATTGGCAACATCACTTGCAATCAAACTCAAGCTTACCAAAAGTCAGAAGTGAGCGCTAACCCTTCCAAGGTGACTCATCAGAATATAGAATGCTGCAGCAAGCAAGAGCACTGTGGTCAGTGTTGAGGGGGCACTGCTGCTGCAGCTAAGAGAGTTGAGACACAGAGGGGGTCTGGATGAAGAGTTAAAACAGGATGGAGTAGCATCCGCTTGAAGGGAGGACGTGCTGGCAGATGGTTTCGAGTACTGGTAAAGAAGGACTGGAGCAGAAAGAATTGCACTGTGACCAGTTACTTATCAGATAGTCCTGAAGTAACAACTTTATGCACAAGTAGTGCATCCTATTCACGTTTTTATTTTGCATTCTGATATTATCATTCTTTAACTCTATTATAATGAGTAGCAGGATACAAAGAAAAAAACTGCAGTAGTGTGATGCTCAAGCTTGGAAATAGAAAACCTGACAGAACTCGAGCACTCTGCTATTCCCTATGCCATCCTCTAAGGCAGAGGTCTTCAATCTGTGGGGCGCGGCCCCCAGGGGGGCCGTGGACTCCTGGGAAGGGGGTTGCGGATTCCCCAGCTTCACATGTCCTTGCAAAACAGCTTCACTTGTCCCTGCAAAACGACAGCCATCCTGGGACAGCTAATTTAGATCGTTGGCTGAATGAAATGCAAATGTGCCTTATCAGTTAATCTGCAAGTGTAAAGAATGCTTGGGAGCAGTTGTGGCTCTTTGTGATGACAAAGATTTGTTTTTTTAGGTGGAAGTGCAAAGAGTTAACAACTGGGCTGAGAAGTTCTTGCTTTTAAATTTAACTGTATGTAAACAGCCCTTAGTGCCCCTAAAGTGGTTTTGAAGGGACAGTTTTGTAAAAAAAACATTGCATTACATTCTCTCTGGTATTACTAAAATCTACGTTTTGAAGGCACCATTTTATTGTAAAACTATTTGCACGTTTTTGCAGCATTCTATCTTACCCCATCTTACCCCGTGTGTAATGCAAGTATAAAAAATGGACGTACATATTCACAGTGCTTTCTGCCACAGGCTGTGACCTCGTAGCACTAAAAATACACATCACTGTTCTCAGCTGCACCGATAAAGATTTCATTATGTGGTTCTCTGGTTGCACACAGACCTCTGCGGTGCATTAACTAAAAGAGGTTTCATAATGTACTATAGTGCATTTCCCACTGAGCAATAACTTTTTTAATATATTTTTTTCATTTACGCTGACTATTATTTTATATGTAGATACCTGATGGTGAAAGACCTAAAAACGTAGAGAATATTTTGGGCTTAATTATGAGAGGCTTGCATCGCCAGAACATAACTTTTTTTGATGGTCCGGTGGTGAAAATCGTCCCAACCATATCTATGAGGCAGTGCAAAGTCACCCTGCATGGCCTCATAGATATGGAGTAAGACATAGCAGCACAAGTCACTGCGTTGCCTTACTGTGCGTCAAGGTGTTTCATAGACTTTACGTGGGATTCCCACGCAACACCCATGGATTTTTATGCTGCCCCAGATTTACAAAATCATGTAAACCTGGGGCAGCGTCAAAACCTTACCCCTCTCCAGCAGAGGTGTAACGAGGAAAAATGTTTTTATTTCTCCTCGTTTTTTCCTCTTTCCATATGTGCAGCATTCTGCAGCTCACATAGAAAGAGGAAAACGCCTCTCTGGATTGTTTTCGTGAAGGAAGGTGTCCCTTCCCATACAAAAACAATCCTGGCTAAGTTGGTGCTAGGCAGCAATTTGTGCGCCAACGCAAGAAAAAAGGACTGGAATGCACCGTATTTTGTAAAAATTCCTGCCCTTTCACATTGGCATAGGGCAGCGCCGCAAGGAGACTTGCGACGCTGCCACACGCCAATTCCTCATAAATGAGGTCCTTTGTTGTTAGCTCCACCCCTTACCACGCATCCACGCTCACTGACCTTTGGTTTGCTAAACACTGTTTAATAATATTTCCCCACCGTAAAAATGATTTTCTGTGAGAATTGGGTGCTATTAGAAATGGGTGTCTCTAGTTGGCAATAGTTTGCACATCTGTCCAAGTAGGGACCCTTCCTTCTAGTCAAGGTAAGGGGGATACATACTGACATAACCCCTGCTCACCCCCTTGGTAGGTTGGCATGAGCAGTCAGGCTTATTTCAGAGGCAGTGTGTAAAGCTCTTGCACATAACCAACAGTAATACAGTGAAAACACTACAAAAGGACACCACACCAGTTTACAAAAAATATCCAATTCTTTATATATTCAAAACAAGAACCAAAACGATAAAAATCCAACATACAGTACTTAAAAATATGCACTTTGCAAGAATAACCTTAAAAATGCAATTTCTTGAAGTCAGTAGCTCCGTCCGGTGCTACAGTGTTGCTGAGAAAAACAGAATCAAACAGTGTCATCTGACCGTGTCGGTTGGGGTATCGACAGACTCGTAAACAGTACTTTTCATTGCAGCCGATCACGTTGGTGCGGGCCAGTCGTGGCAACCGTCGCAGTTGCGGTGTGAAGCGGAGCAGCGTGCGGTGCCATCAGGTTGCAGTGCAGGCAGTGGCTCAGTGACGGTCGTCCAGCGGCATCGGTGAGACTAGGGCTGCGGTGCAGAGTGAAGGCAGTGCTTGTTGCGGTGCTGACAGATCACGGTGCAGGCGACAGTGCCGGTTGCAGGGAGCTGGTGCTAATCAGTCCGGACTGCGGTGTGGGACAGGGCACTGTATCGCAATACTTACGAGCGGTGCCCCTAAGCCACGGTGCAGTCACGGGTGTCCAAGTCAGCGGGCATCAATGGCGTCGGTGAGACGAGTGCGGCGAAGTGAAGCAAGGCGGTGTGGGGTGCGGTGCCCACAGGTCACGGTGCAAGCAGTGGCACGGCAGTTGGTCGTCGTCAGTGGGACAAGGGTTGTAGTGCGAGATGCGGCAGTGCCCTCTGCGGTGCCTTCACGACACGGAGCCAGCGACGGAGTCGGTGACTGAGTCAGTTGCTTTCCCCCCTCTGTGGCAACTGAAACCACGGTTCCAGAGTCGGTACCCAGAGGTCCGTGAAGTCTTTGTGGTCCCTGAAACTTCAGAAAAGGTGGCACGCTCTACTTCAAGCCCTTGGAGATACTCGGCAAAAAGTAAAGAAAGTTCAGTCCGGTCCTTTCACAGCCCAAAGCAGACGCAGCAACTCCAGGCCAACCCAACAAAGCAACAACACAGTAAAGGGGCAGTACTCCTCCTGGCTGTTCTTCCAGCTTTTTCTTGGAAGGTACCTTGATTCCAGCGAGTTCCAGAGTTCTGGGGTCTGGGCCCCAATATTTATACTCTGTTTCACCAAAAGTACTCCCCACTGTCAACTCGCAACTAAGTTGCTGAATGCATTTGAACAGTCCTAGAGCTCTAAAGGTATGGAGGTCCCTGCGTGAAGTCAGAAAAGACCACCACTATTGAGTGGGGAAGGAGGCAAGTCCTTTTGTTTTATATTCCCTCACACACCCTAGTGGTGTCATGCTTCATCATTGGAACACCTCGACGCCTAGAAGTCGAGGTGGGCTCGACCATTTTTCAGGGAGCTCTAAAGAAGATGTTGTTGGCCAGGGGGATAAAGATTAAAAAGCCCGGCAACAGATCCCAGTTTCCCTTTTATTCTTGGACCTGCTGGGGGTGATAATAAAATAAAAGTTAAGGGTCAATGGGGATATTATGGTCCTAAGACCCTATAGCCAACATTTTTCACTCCTATTAAGCCCCATAAAGGGTGCTGGACTTTCTTCAGGGCGGGAATGAATGCCCCCTGGAATGGGTAGTGAAGGGAATTTCCCTATACTACTGGTGATAAGGGCAACTAACGCTCTTTATTAATTTCCGTAGACTAATTAGTCTCACATGTCACTCCATCTATGTAGAGAAAGAAAAGAAAAAAGAAGAGACCACACATTTTTTTATATATGGAGATCTAGGTTTGTTCATCTCTACAGGCGTTTGTCTCAACTTAATAGTGGTGAAAAATACTCCACCAGACATACAGAGGTGGCGGGTGAAAAAACACACTTAGTTTATCACGCGCTCGTGTCTGTGTACTGCCCGTCTTGGTGGTGGCCTTACGCCGCATCCTATCACCTTTTGCTCTTAGGTGTGTGTCTATCCATATTGATCCTACACCCGTGTCATTCCCACTACTGCTTTAAAAATAATCGCCGTGATTTGTTTAAAAGTTATAATAGCGTATATGCATGCTCACCTTTCACGCTCATGCATACGTATATCCATTTCATACATTCATTCTTACCCCATTCTGGGAGGGGTATCGACTCCAAGTGGAGAACCAGCTCTTATTGGGGTAGCCCTGTAGTCAGACGCGTGTTCGTAGGCGTTTTATCACCACACCCACGAGATTCAAGTAGCCCGAATTGTTGTCCCATAGTTATGGAGGGGGACCAAACCAGGTGAAAAAACACATATACAGAGAGACAAACACACGAAAACATAAACACAGGACAGTATCCGTGAGAGCTGTGCTTAATCCTGGATCCCAAACGGGGCAAGCTTACTCTTCATACCTTATGTCCGTAGTAAAGTTCCATCATTACTCACGCCATCAAGGGTCCTGCCCCTCGTATCATCCTATTCGGAGGTGGTTCCACTGCTTGGGGTACTAATTCACCTTGTTGTTCCGTTATAAATGGGCCGTTTCTAATTGAATGTTGTGCCGCCCACTTCCGCATCCCGTGACCGGCGTAAACGTGCCCCCGGTGTGAATCATGGGAAACGTAGTGTTACACTGACGGCACGCCCCTCTGTGCTTAGAGATTTGTTTTAAAAAATATCTTTATTAGAACGATGCCGAAAACAACCGTCAGCCAAATAGTGTGTCTTGTTTCTTTGCGGATTTAAAATTGGAATTTTAAAGGCCAATGAAATTCTGATATAGACGAAGGGTGTTTTAATTCTGACCCGGTTTGTTGTTATAGATAGTGTTTCTTTGCGATCTAATAATACCTGCCAATGAAATTCTGGTAAGGAAAAAGGGGGAGTCAGTTCTAACCAGGCTCTTCGGTATAGTGATAAAGTTTATTACAAGGATCTGCCACTAGTGTCCTAAAAAGTCTGCGTTACCAGGCTACTCATCTATGTTGTAGAGTAATGCATACAAAATACCGATCAAAAAGTGGAGAGTGGGGGAGGAGCCTAGCGCTTGACCAAGATGGCCGCGTGAGCTTTGAGCTCCCGGGACCCACGCGCCCTCCGTCGATTATCCTGTCTTAAATCCTGTTTTACATGCACGGCATCCTGCAGATGACTCATTGCTGAGGCGATTGATGCTGCCCGGGTTCGGATCGCCCACCGGGAACCGGAGTTGTGCACGGCGGAAGATTGAGGCCTATCTCCGAGGGATGCCAGGGGCTGGCGTTGGCAGGATGCCCGGCCACTAATTGAACAACAGCGGCCTGGCGAGGTGTGAACTGGCGGACGGAGAACGCCGTACTTTCACTTTCACTTTCTCGCCCTTTGTTTGCCTAGGCCCGGGAGTGCCTCCTGATGCTTCACTATCCTCTGGACGCCTTGCGCCCTACTCTGACTGGTTATTGCAGATCTGGCTTCTCCTGTTCCCTCTGACTGAGAGAGGGTCGTCTCTTTGCACCGGATTGCTCTGTGCCAGAAATGTCGGGTACAGCGGAGGTGGATAGGCTGAAACCCAAGGCTACCAGGCGGGGAGCCTATACCCAATCCAACAATATGGATCGCTATGCCCAGCAGAAGGGATCGCCTGGTGGATCGGGCCAGTCGCTGGACGTACAGAAGGCTGCCTCATCCCCGACCTCAGAGCTCTCGTTGCAGGATGTCATGGGTGCGCTCGAGGGGATGCAGGCCTCGATTGGGAGACAGTTTGATCCCTGGCGCATAAAGTGGATACTATCTTGGTGGATGTCAACCTGATCCGCGCGGATTTGGGCAAAACCAATGAGCGGGTTAAGTCCCTTGATCTCAAGACCACAGGCCTCGCTGATGATGCCTCGGAACTTCAGACCGAAGTTCGTAAGCTGCGGGCCGAGAACGACCGCTCCGCCCGCCGGCTGGAGGACTTTGAGGGCCGGGCCAGGCGCAACAACGTGCGCATTATTGGGGTCCCGGAATCTCCCGGAATCCTCGGACGAGATCTCCGTAGATCTGCTCGTTGAGGACTTGGTGCTTAACCATCTGAAGCCTAAGGGCCTTGGGAAGTTTTTTGCAGTCGAGCGGGCTCACAGAGTTCCTGGCGGGAGGCCCAGGGCGGGAGCCCCTCCGAGACCGATTGTCGCCCGGCTCTTTCACTTCCGAGATCGGGACGCTATCCTGCAAGCGTCGCGGGTGACGGGCCCGGTCCCTTTTCAGAACGCATCAGTGAGTTTCTATCCTGACTTCACCCAGTTGGTGCAAAGGCAGAGTTTCCTGGGGGTGAAGAGACGTCTTCGGGAGAGGGACCTGAAGTATGCTATGCTTTTCCCTGCCAGATTACGTGTGGTGTATGAGGACCGGACTTTCTTCTTCGAGTCGCCTGCTATGGCCGGAGACTGGTTGGACGCTTTGCCCCGACGACGGACTGGCGGGGATGCTGCCACAGACGTGGAGGGTGACCGGGATGGGCAGGGTTGATGCCTTTGGAGCCAGACTGACTTGCTTTGGCCCCGGACAATGACTTGCGCTGATTGCAGTAATACGGAGGATTGCGGGAGGAAGATGGGAGCTCTTTCCTCCCTCAGGGTACTTTTTGTAGTTTTGTGTTTTGGTAGGGCGACAGGCACACTGCAAGTTGGGGGGGGCTTTGTAAGCTGCAGCAGGGGTGCAGGGTGGGGGGGGAGAGTTGGGATGTTAGGGTTGTTGTTGGGGGGTTTGTTTTTGCAAGGCGTAGTAATGGTTGTCAGGGTTGTTCAATGGTGGCTCTTCGGGTGTGGGGTGGGCCTCTTTGTGTGTGGGGATGGGGGGTAGGGGCTTAAATATTATTAGCTGGAATGTTAATGGCTTGGGAGATCGTATTAAGCGGGGGATAGTCTTGCAGTTCTTGAAACGGTCTTTGCCGGATGTGGCCCTACTGCAGGAGACACACCTTATAGGTAATACTTGCTATGCTCTTAATAGAAAAGGTTACAAATTCATCGCTCACTCGGGATTCTCCTCAGGCTCCAGGGGTGTGGGCATCCTTGTTAGAGCTTCACTACCTTTCGAGGTGGACTCCACCATTGTTGATGATAGGGGGAGGTTTGTGGCGGTGGCGGGGAGGTGGGAGGGAAGAACGTTGGTTTCGGTTTATGTCCCTCCTGCCCTGCAGGCCTCCACATTTGCAGATCTGGGTAGGGCCTTGTTGGACCTCCCGGAGGGTATGCTAGTGGTGGGGGGAGACTTTAATGCTGTCGGCTCTGGGTTGCTGGATAGGTACCCGCCCAGGGACACCGGGGGGGCTCAGAAGTGGCTTCCAGACTTTATAGATACTCTCGGCTTGGTAGACTGCTGGAGGCTCCGGCACCCCACACAGAGCCAATATACCTTCCACTCCGGGGCGCATGGTAGTCTCTCTCGGATTGATTACCTGCTCACTCTGGCTGCGCATGCCTCATTGGTATCTGAGGCTAGGCATATGGCGCGGGGCATATCTGATCATTCGCCAGTGTGGGTCCGGCTGGATGTCGGCCGCGAGGGAGGGGGCAGGGTTGCTCCTATTAACCCCTGGTACTTTCGTGATCCCAAGATGCGCAGTGCGCTGCTGAAGACAGTTGATCACTATTTTAAGGACAATCAGGGTTCAGTTGACTCGGCTGTGTCGTTGTGGGAAGCATTTAAGACCGTGTTGAGAGGGGAGGCCCTCTCCTTGGTAGTGGCCGCCAAGCGACGGAGAGATGGCGAGGTTATGCAGGTTGAGGATGAGATCGCGGCTTTAGAGGTGGCCCTGGAGGGGGAGGTTACAGCGGCCTCACTGCATAATCTGAGCTTGAAGCAAGCGGAATATAGGGACCTGGTGGCGAATGCCGCCAAGACCCTCAGTAGGGAACAGCAGGGTCGCTTGTACGATGTTGGCGATAAGGCCGGGAAACTCCTAGCGTGGCTGGACAAAAAAGAACGTGTTAATAGAGTGGTGCCGGAGCTGACGAGAGAGGGGGGAGAGGTGGTTGTTGATCCCGAGGGTATAGTACAGTGTTTTTCGGATTATTTCCGTATGGTTTACGCCTCGGTTTCGGATAGGCCAACTGAGGATTCGTGTGACCTCCTGCGTGACATCGCTCTGCCCTGCCTTTCTGACGGAGATGACCTCGATGGAGATATAACGGTTGATGAGGTGGCAGGTGCTATCCGCGCGCTGAACTCGGGCAAGGCCTCAGGCCCAAATGGTTTGCCGATTGACTTGTATAAGCTGTTTCCGGATAGGGTCGCTCCTCACCTGCGCGCCATGTTCGTGGAGGCGCGGGTGAGTGGGTCCCTTCCGTTGGACCAGCGACTGGCGACGATTGTCCGGGTACTTGGAGACCTGATCCACCCGGATCAATCGGGTTTTATCCCGCACTGTAACACTGCGTTAAACCTTAGGCGTCTTCATGGAGTGATTGCCAGGGCGAGCACGCTGCGAGAACCAGCTATTGTGGCGTCTCTTGATGCCACGATGGCTTTTGATACGGTGGAATGGGCATATCTGTGGGCTGTGCTTGCCAAGTTCGGCTTTGGCCCTGGTTTTGTGAGCTGGGTGAGGTTGCTTTATGAGGGTCCCCTTGCGAGTGTTGTGGTAAACGGGCGGGCGTCGACTCCGTTCCAGCTTGGGAGGGGCAGCCGGCAGGGTTGCCCCCTGTCGCCTTTGTTGTTCGCACTTGCTCTCGAGCCGCTGGCGGCGTGGGTACGCTGGCACCCGGTTATACGTGGACTTAGATGGTCGCCCGATCACGAGGACCGTATTTCGCTCTATGCCGATGACATCCTGTTATATCTCGCCTCGCCCAAGAACTCGCTTATAGTGGTTTGTGACGTTCTGACATCTTTTGGTAAGAACTCTGGTCTCGTCATCAATTGGAGTAAGTCATATCTGTATGTTCTGAGCGGCGATGTCCCACCTGTCCCGCGAACTTGTTCGATCCAGATCGCCCAGCAGGGTTTCGTGTACCTGGGGATTTTTATCTCCACTGATTCCACTTTGCGGTATGAGAAGAACCTGCTCCCTCCCCTGGCGCGTTTGCGGCGGGATGTTGCGGGCTGGCGGAGGATGCCGATCTCCCTCCTCGGGTGCGCCGCCTTGTTCAAAATGATGTCTCTTCCCCGGTTCCTCTACGCCTTGCAGAATACTCTTGACTGGGTCCCGGCCAGTTACTTTCGGGAGGTCGAAAGCCTCCAACGATCGTTGTTGTGGGATGGGCGGCCGCGCATAGCGATTGCTAAGTTGACACTTCCGTGGTACGACGGGGGTATTGCGCTTCCGGACATTCGACGCTATTACTGGGCCACCCAGTTGAGCGCGATTAATCATGGTTTCTATGGTCCGGCTCTAAGCCCCGGCTACGCCATGGACCGATGGTTGTTGCGCGGCGGTAACAATCACAGAGCGTTGTACTCGAGGTCGCTGGACTCGTCCCTCACAGGGCCCACTGGGGTGGCGGTGCGGGTGTGGAAGTTGGCGACTGACTCGCTGGGCTGGAAGGATAGGCTCACCCTTGCTACCCCGTTGTTTGACTCTGAAAAATTGGGGAAGCTTTGGCATACAAAAGGCTTTGAGAAATGGGACTTGATCGGTATCTCCAGGGTTGGAGATTTGCTGATTAAGGGGAGGGTGAAGTCCTTTGAAGCGCTGCAGAAGGAGTATGAGTTGGGGACATCCGAGTTTTTCCGCTATGTTCAGGTGCGTCATGCCCTGCGGTCAGTTTTCGTAGAAGGTGAGAAGGTGCCTGAGTCCTCTCCATTGGAGGACCGGATCCTCGATGGCCATATGCCAGAGAGTGCGATCTCTCTTATCTATAAGAAATTGATTAATGTTCGGGCTGACCTGCTATTGGGGCTGCGGGATCAATGGACTAGGGACGGACTTGAGCTGGATGATGAGGACTGGCAGTCTGCGGTTTCCTCTCCTAAGGAGGTCGCGATTCCGTCGCGTCTGCGGCTGGTGCAGCTCAAAATACTCCACAGAGTCTATGTTACGGGGCCAAGGCTGGTTTGTATGGGATTTTCTGAGGAGGGCTTATGTAGGAGGGGCTGTGGTATGGTGGGTACCTTCCTGCATATCATTTGGGAATGTGGCGTCATCATGGAATTTTGGAGGAGAGTCCATGCGGTAATGGGGGAGGTGACGGGCATTGTTATGCAGCCGGAGGCGCGGTGTTGCCTCCTGAATGTTTGGGGGCCTACTGATCATGATGAGGCACAGACCCAGTGGGTGACTCTGGGTAACATGGTGGCTAAGCGAGACATCGCGCGCCTGTGGGGCTCCGCGGGACCCCCCACATTGGCTGCGTGGAAGGAAAACATGGACTGGAGTATGTTTAGGGAAAAGACGGTATATTGCGCTAGAGGGCGCCCTCGGAAGTGGCATGCCATTTGGGGGCGGTGGAACCAATATAGGGGGGGCATATGTCTTGCCCCTGATCTGGATCCCCCCGAGGAGCAGCTCTCTCCTTAGCATTCTTTCCAGCTCTGTACATATTTTTGATTGTTAATTGACTTATTGGGTCTCTGCTTTTCCCCTTTTTCCTCTTATCACAGCACTGTGACTGATAGACGAGGGGGGTCCGGTCTCTCCTGAGGGGCAATCACCAGGTGTATTCAGTGTTTTTCGCCTTGCTTGGGTTTGGTTTGTGTTTGTGTTTATTTAAAATAGAACCTTTTTGCTTCTCCTTTTTGTGCACTGTGGACGCTCATTTGTACTGCTCTCTTGAAGCTGCCGAACCTCCGGGTTGTCGGCTGAATAGCTGTGTCCCTGATTTTTGATGAATAAAGGTTTTTAAAAAAAAAAAAAAAAAGAAAAAGTGGAGAGTGTTTCGACGTTTTCCAGATTATAACCTTTAAACTAGACACAACAGTGATTAGGCTATTGTATGATCGCTTTTTGGAATTAGTGTCTAGTGTGTGTATTCTCTTATTTGGAATTCGTGATGGTCTCATTGGTTTTTGAGAATAGGTAGCTATATTAGAAGGCATATTAGTTAAGGTTTATATCCTTCGAAAAAACTTCTGTGGCTCTCAACTTATGTTATGATATAGCTATGTCATATCATTATTTTGAACTTAATAATTCTAGTTGATTTTAAGAGAGATGTGACCACAGTCATAGGAGAATTATTACGGGGTCGAGATTCTCAAAATTATTAGTTTGCATTCCAGTCTTTTAATCCTCAAGAGAATTATTTCTTGTTGAGTTGATTCCATGGTATCGAATCGTTTAATCCGACAATGTGGGTTTTGAGTCTATATACCCATCGTTGTTCGCGTTCCAGTAGGGTTCTGGACATATCACCCTCACCACTCACTTTCTCGATGATTGTCCACCACAAGTCTGTGTCTGTGTGTTTGTACTCAATATAGTGAGCTGTCAGTTTCGTGGATGAAATAGCCCTTCTAATCGTGCTTCTATGCTCACAAATGCGTACTTTAACTTTCCTCCCTGTCATTCCTACATACATGAGTTGGCAGGGGCATTTGATGAGGTAGATGACCTTCTCTGTGTTGCAGTTTGTATGTGATCGCTGTTCCCACGCATATCGCATACCAAGGTCTATTTCTTTAGTATGTTCTGTAAAGAACACACCACGCATGATCCGCACGGGTAATGGCCCATGACCTTTGGTAAGTTCCATAATGTTACTTGATGTGTAGATTGTATTTTTGCTTTCCTGAAATCGGTGTGTATGAGGGAATCCCTCAGACTTCGGTTCCGTTTGAAAGAGAACATTGGTTTCTCAAATTTGAGTTGGTTTGAGGTAAGGACTGTCCACTTTTTATTAATGATTTTCTTAATTGCATTTGATGATGCATTAAAAGTGGTAACACATATGAGAGTGTCCTGCTCTTCTTTCTGATGTGTTTCTAGTAGGGCCTCTCTGGGCGTGTTGCGGGATCGTTTCTTAGCTTTTTCAATAATCTTCTTCGGGTAAGATCTTTCTTGTAATTTCCTGGCCAGATTTTCTGCTTCCATCTTGTAGTCTCCCAGGTCCGCGCAGTTTCTTCGAATTCGCAAGAATTGGCCTACCGGGAGGTTCTCCCTAAGTGCCCGGGGATGTGCACTGTTGAAATGCAGTAGACTATTTTAATCAGTTGGTTTAGAGAACAGGGAGCTGGTAATCCCCCCATTTCTTGAGGTCAATTTAACATCTAAGAAAGATACCTGTTCCTGGTTGAATGTCATGGTGAACTTCAAGTGTGGATTGAGTTGGTTAATCCATGTATAGAAGTTGGTCAGTGTGCCTGTGTCACCTTCCCAAATCACCAGGATGTCGTCTATGTAACGCCACCACCCTTTGATGTTATTGGTGTAAGGGTTCGTGGTCCAAACATGTTCCTCTTCTAGTTGTCCGACGTACAAACATGCTATACTAGGCGCGAATGTGCTGCCCATAGATGTACCGTGTACTTGCAGGTACAATTGATCCTCGAATCTGAAAAAGTTCTCTTTCAATGCCAGGCTCATAAGTGTGACAACCCAACTGATTGGATCGTCCCAGGTCCATTCTTTCTGATGTAGAAGTGTTTCAATTACTCTGACGCTCTTGTCCTGCGGGATGCTGGTGTATAATGCTTCTACATCCAGACACACAAAAATATTGTGTCCTGGATCGTATGTGACATCCTGGAGGACATTTAACAGATGTTTTGTGTCCTGTATGTAGGACTTGATTTGTGTAACCAGAGGGCGGAGGAACCAATCTGTATACTTAGACAATGGTTCTAAAAGGGAACCAATCCCGGACAAAATAGGTCTTCCTGGGGGTGGACTCTCCCTTTGTGAATTTTAGGTATTGTGTAAAAAATTGGTGTTCTTGGATCCTCACAGTTCAAGAATTCATGTTCCTTTTTATTTATCCACCCTTGATCCAATGCCTCTGTTGTTAAAGTGTTTATAGTTTTCCTAAGTCGAGCTGTAGGGTCTCTGGAGATGGGTTTGTAGTATTTGGTGTCTGACAGCAGATTAATACAGGCTGTTCTATAGGCTGTAGTGCTCTGTAACACTGTGGCTCCACCCTTGTCTGCTGGTTTGATAACCATATCAGGTCTTGTGCTGAGTTCTTTAAGAGCCTCACGTTCTTTCTTACTCATGTTATCGAAGACATCTCTTCCAATGGGTAAGTTCTCGATTTCATTTGACACTGCTTCTTCAAAAGCTATTACTTCTGAGGGCATCATTGAAGATGGAGGAAAGAAATTGGACTTCACTCGTAAAGATGTATGTTTATGATCATCAATCGGTGGTTCATTTCCCTCGAAGAACGTTTTTAATCTTATCTTGCGAAAAAATTCGCTCAACTCGCATCTTATCTTGAATTTGTCTAAATTTGTTGTAGGTACGAATCCCAGACCTTTATTCAAAACACCAATTTCTTCTGTAGTCAGGGTAATGTCGGTGAGATTCACTATTAATCCCGGGATGTGCTTGTCCCTGCTGTTGGTCCTTTCATCATGCTCCGTGTATTCATTGTTGTGCTGCTGTCTTCCCATTGTACCTGCTTTCCTCCGTTGTTCCGTCGGCCACGTTTCCCTCTTCTTCCGCCCTGTCCTAAAAAACGGTTCTGATTAAAATTCGGCTGGAAGTAGGGTCCCATCTGGAAGTGTTGTGGCCCCTGGAACGGTGGTGGTCCGTGATAGGGTACTGGGCCAAAGGCTCCTGGCCATGGGTACATCTGTGGGGGCTGGAAGCCATGACTATACTTTCGCCTTCTTGGTCTTCTCGGTCTGCCACTCCAACTCCCCAAAACCCCAATATTTATACTCATTTCTCTTTGTTCTTTTGGGAAGAGAGTGTCTTCGCTCCGCCCAAACTAGTTCCATCCTTTCTGGCCCAGCTTCCTGGCAGGAGGTGGAGACAGCATTGGCCAAGGCAGACCAGTCCCCTGCAGTTGCAAGGAAATCTCCTCCCACTATTCTACATACTGCTCAGGTCTATTCAGTCCAGCCCTGACTCCTCCAGGAAAGTCAGTACACACCTTGATCCCCCCCCAACCCCCCCTCCAGTGGCTCTCTGAAGAGAATGTACATCCCCAGCCCCTGTCACTCCAAAGCCAGACAGTCAATCCACAAACCCAGCGGAGGCACACTGGATGGCTAAGCAAGAATATACCTACTTTCTAAAAGTGGTATTTTCAAACACAGAACATAAAAATCATCTTTACTAAAAGATGCATTTTTATATTCTGAGTTCTATCCTATAGGACAGATAGCCTTTCCATAGTGAAAAACGAAACACACTGTAAGTCACTACCAGGACATGTCACACACACACCAGTACATGTCCTACCTTTAATATACACAGCACCCTGGCCACAGGGGTACCTTTGGCCTACCTTAGGGGTGACTTACATGTAAGAAAAGGGAAGATTAGGGCCTGGCAAGTCGGTGCACCTGCCAGGTTGACATGGCTATTACAAACAGCGCGCAGACACTGCAGTGGCAGGTCTGATAACCCTTTTCATGGCTGCTTGGGTGAGTGGCACAATCAGTACTGCAGGCCCACCAGCAGCATTTGATTTACAGGCCCTGGCACTCTCAGTGCACTTTACTAGGGACTTACTAGTAAGTCAAACATGCCAATCATGGAAACACCAATCCATACTACAATTTACAATAGGAGCACTTGAACTTTAACACTGAACAGCAGTGAGAAAATGGGCAGAGACACTAAACCAGCAAAAACATAGTCAAAACTAGGAGGGCAGAAAGCAAAAACACTGGGGAAACAAACCAAAAGATGCCAGGTCTAACAAGGGCATTTATGGTTGTTGAAAGTTGTCGATGATGAGGAGTACCAGGTTCTAAAAATGTTGTCAGAAGATGGTCCTTAAGCCTAAAAAGGTTTGACAAGGGGGTCTTGGCATCAAAAAGTTTGAAGACCTCTGCTCTAAGGCATCATCTTCCTGCTGGGTATATTTCAGGTACAATAGCAATGCTTGTGTTAAATTAAATACATTAATCATTAATATTTGATACAGCTAGATCTGTTTAAGTCAATAATCAAAATCTACTGTGAAATGTCACTCAAGGTGTCGCCCAAGAGACATGAAAACATCTCACACATAAGCACGATGAAAACTTGGAAATCTCACTCATAAGCAGGGTGATCCTTGGAAGCCCTGTACACTCGGTACATAATGTCAGAAAACTATGACATACAGAGCTCTCAAGTTTCCCAGGTCCATTTGTGTAAATAACTCACCCAATCAAGGGTCGGACTTTAAACTATGATATTTTTAGTCCTATATTCATAAAGAAATAATAAAAAGGACAATTATCAGAAAGCAAAGTAAAACTGGACTTCAATGATCTACTCGCGACGTTTGACCAGGGAAACGTATTAGTTAGTATTGGACACAGTGTGATATGTGTCTCTTCATAATTTGTTCGTACCAATATATTTGGGCTTGAACGAAATGTTAATTACGCTGGTGTAATTACGCGGTACTCCTTTGATGAAAAATTAACGATAATTACGCTCTTATTGCTGTAATTCGCCCCTCGGTTTTGTTGCTTACGACCAGAGCACCCTAGTTCGCCTGACCTGTACCCTACCAACGGAGAGGTTGTGAAATCCCACGATGCACTGCGCTCGGAATTTGAAACGAGGGCAAGTTACGTGCCGCGTGCTTTGGCGAGGGGCCTGGGTCTAGGATGCGCCTTGGGCTGCGCATCAGTGGGAACGGCGGCTGCTGGGACCTGTAGTATTGGAGCTCCAGACAAGGGGGCGGCACCTCCGCTTCCTGAGGGCTGAACTACATTTCCCAGTGGTGCACTGTTGGTTATGGCAGGGCAGGTTCTGTAACAGAGGCCTGCAAAGCTCTGCGTGTGTATAGCAAGGCAAGGGAGAGGATAGACTCGGAGATATTTAAAAAAATATAACGCAGCTAGTCCGGAATTGGCACGTCGCTGCAACGAGACATTTTTAACCCGGAAGGACAGAGCTTTGCCCGACCCAGGGAAGCTAATGATTTTGTTTTGGTTTTATTTTGGTGGTGGTGGTTCCTGTAGGATCCGAGCCCATTCCTCCCCCAGCTAGACTTCCTTAAGTTCGGGGGAGCTCCCCCCTCCCACCCATCGTCACACCCCCTCCCTCAACCCTGAGCAGACACAGGGCCCACCGAGGAGCAGACGAGGTCTGCTTTGGGGACGCTGGTACCCCTCATCTGAGGGGGTACTGGGGGTATTTTTCTTTCTTTTTCGCCACCCAGATGAGGCTGTTTTGAATCAGCACCCGAGTGTGGGGGACAAAAACCCACAGCAGCGATGGCGGGGGACGAGTCGGAGAAGGTAAGGAATTGTAGAGTCTGTTTCCTAACCCGGGTGGCTCTGACTTGTGAAAGTGATGCGTTCGCTCCTGTTCTGCAGTTCCTTGTTTTCCATGCTATGTCTGGGCCGCTTTTGTTGTTTGTTCAAGGAAGAGTGTTTCGTTTGAGTTTTTTGGTTTGATGTGTACTGAAAAGGCGTATTGTTATTTATTTTGCAAGCTCTGTGTAAGGCAGCAGTTGTTGAACTCTCCCAGATGCTTTGGTTGAGGCCCCCAGAAGAGTATTCTCTGTCAAGACTCTTGCCCTCCTGACTTATCGACTGAGTATAAATGTCATATGCATGGTTTTCTTTAATTTCTCTTTGTGAGTATTTTATGTGTGGCGCTATTAGCAGTCGCTACTCTTTCTGTCGTCTACGGCAGGCAGAGACATTCGATACAAGCCTCTTCGCGCAATGTACATTGGATCCCAGACTGTTGGATACTCGGAGTTGAGGCGAAACATCAACCTTCTGTTATTGCAATTATTAGTTGAATGTTTTTATAGAATTATTATTAACGTGAAATGGCTTAAACTATCGAAAAACGAGAAAGGATTATGGTTCGAACATTGCATGTGAAGTAGATTGTAAGCTCTTCGCCACCAGGGTGTACCTGAAGCCAATTTTTCACAGTTTATTTTATTTGCTAGCGAAACTCTGGCCGTTTTTGAGTTTCTTAAAGCCTTCAACAAGGTGCACGTTTTGAGATTGTATTTTGTTTCTGATTTACACTTTTGTTATCTTTTGTAAAACGCACAATTTGAGACTTGTTAATTTGAAGATTTTGAACATGTTCAGAAAAGTAAATATTTGCAATTCCCCTCTTTGTATTTAATTTTCCTACGAAATGTTACCTTTGGTGACATGTAAGTGACAGACTAGGCAGTGGCGTTTTAAAGTATCTGTGTATTGTTAAAGACACCATTGCCTCTCTTATTTTTATTATTATTTAAATTGATATTTCAATCGAAGACATTGTTTATAGTGTAAACCAGCTTTCGAATTCTTAAATTTGGAAATGGTTAGATAGTTTAAAGGTAATAGATCCCCTTGTTTAACCTGTTATGTGGATTTATGCACATTTAAGGTATGCATCCTAAAGACGGGTGGCGGGGGGGCATGAGGTACCTTTTTAAAATCTAATACTTAGGGGTATGCCCCCCCCCCCCCTTCATATGTGACAGTTTGGGAGTAGGATGCTTCCCATGCATGTCACGAGTATCCATTTTCCAATCCTTCTGAAACCATGCGTTGTCACGACGTTTTCCTTTAGTTATGGATTTGCAGCATTTGCAACATAATTAATCACCTTCTCCATAATCTACAGGTATTTAATAAAAAACGTTTCTAGCTCAAATGGATCCAAAGTTACTAAAACGTGGCTATATGTGTTCCCACGCAGTGGAAGGCCCTTTCACAAAGGCTGATTGGTCCTTTCTGTTGTTTATTGCTGTATTTTGTTGGCACTAATGAGGTGATATATTTTCCCAGACAACGTTAACGTTTAAAAAAATGACAAAACAATTAAGTAATACTATCGCAAAATATTCTGCATTACGCCTCACAATTTGCCTTAATTTCTGTATAATTAATTCAACCCTACCACATAATTTGGTCCTCCCTTGCCATATAATTTCAGTGGCCCTGCCGTTTTCAGAAATTGTCTTACTGAGCCCTTTGCACACAAACCTTAATTTTCATTTTAGTTTAAATCATGTTATTGTTAAAGTTGATGCCAAGTGTATCTTCCAAATATTTTTTAACAGTATTCATAGCTACAACAGCATACGATGTTTCTTTTGGAGCATTCTTATTAAAAAGTAATCTAAATGCCTCGGTTCCGCATGTTTGAGTGTGGGTCACTGCAGCAAACCCTCAAATGTCCTTTGGTAAATAGCTTAATTGTTAAAGGTAATGACAACTACATTTTCGAAATACTTTTTAACAGTGTTAAACAACAACTACATTTTTAACAACTTAAGAGTTCTCATTGAGACAATTCTTGTTTTAAAAAAACAAAACAAAAAACATTGATCTGAATGGATCACATGGACATGCTTAAAGTGTTTGTGTGTTGTATGAATGCAATTATTGTGCAAGTTTGTCTTAAATAAATATGGACATGCTGGAACTGTTTCCAATAAGTATTTTTCAATTAGCCATCTTCCTTTTCTTTGTTTTCCTGGGAGAATGGGAGCCTGTTATTTTTGTTTTACTGTAAATAATCTTTACGCTTGCTGTTTAGCTGGAAATTAGCTAACTACTATAGCCCAGACTGAGTGGAGTTGAATAAAAAGCATGTCCTCTGATGACAGTCCGCGATGGAGAAGGTCTAGGGCATTCACTCTACCTCGACCTCCCAGAATGCATTCTCAATCGCCTGCAGCTGGCCCAAAATGCACCTGCTAAAACAGTACTTATGTTTAAGCCCAGGAGTCCCATATCCTGCACCTCAAGGCACTACACTGGCTGCCAGTAATAAAGAGGATTAGGTTTAAGACGCTGGTATTATTTTTCAAACCTCTGCAAGGCGGTGGCGCGAGGTATCTCAGAAGTAGAGTCTCCAAATATGTGCCATAGAGAACTTTGCAATCATCCTCAGTGGGCCTTGCCTCCGTGCCTAGAATATCTCGCGCTCGGTCTGGAGGTAGTTCTTTTAGGTTTTTGGGAGTCCAATCCTGGAATTTTCTTCCGCTGTCAATCAGAGCTGTGACAGACCTCACCGTTTTCAAGAAGCTACTCAAAACCTGGTTATTCCGCAACTGACCCTTTCGCTTTAAGATACTGCTTAAAACATGGTGTTCTCTGCAGCTAGTGGCGTTCGCAGGATAGATGGTGGGACCATTAGCGCCGGGACACTCTTTTGAGTAGCTGTGCACTTTATAAATGATCTCACTCATTAAAAAAAACAAATGCAGGTAGATCTTCAATGTAGGAACAGAATAGAATGGGCACAAATGCAACTTGGCTTTAATCCATTGTTTTTGTGTGTTTATGTGGATACTTGCACCTAGCCTTGTCTGACAGTGGCTTTTACATTAATAAACTTCTTCTTACCCATATGTCAGTCTTTGACTTTCTGTCAGCCTCTTTATTAATGCCTCACAGATGCCCATTTACCTAGCCGAGCAATAAAGGCTAATTCAATTTAGAGAGCAAAATCTCAATTGCACATTTACATTATGTTAATTTGTAGAGCACTTGTATACCCTGTGGTGTCTTGGCGCTAGCAAACGGCTTGAGCACCACAACTGAATGAAGCCCTGGGAGCAGATTCTTGGTGACCCCGGTGACGAAACTGCCTCATCCCCATTTCCTCCCCTTGAAGCTAGAGAACACAGCTTTCTTTGTCCCCATAGATTTCTAGTGGGTTCATACCATTTGAGCGCGTATTCCAGGAATTCAGGGCTGATATCATGCAAGGTCATGTAGGATATACAGAGTGCCTTGAATATTACGCGTTTCCTAACTGTCTGCCACAAAGCCCTCTGGTAGTTTGAGTGACTGAAATTTGTGTATTCCCTGGAGCAACCTGGCTGCCTCATTTTGCAGGGTTTTCAGTTTGTTGAGATACTGTTCTTGCAAATTTATGTACAACCCAATGCAATAGTCTATTTTTGTGAAAACTAGGATTGTGATTACGGTTTTCTTGGCGTCTGAGGGAATGAAAGAGCACATTTTCTTGATCACCCTCAAGGTGTTGAATGAATACGAGACCGCTGAATTGGTTTGATTACCAACATTCAGATGATCACTGATCACGACTCCCACCTTTTTAGCTTTTTTTACTGGGTTTGGGAGTCTTCCCATCTCCAATGGCCAGCTGGATGGGGCCGAAAATTGGGGATTATTCTCAAAAAGAATCATCTAAGTCTTTCCTAAGTTTTGCTTTAGGCAATGATTGCTCATCCTGCCACTGATTGCCCGCTTTCAATCATGGAAAGTAGCAGAAATTATGTGTACATTGTTGAATGCTGACAATGCAATGTGCATGTCGCAGGGGTGAGGAATTTAATAAAATATCTACTTCTCCATGGGTGCCATGTAGTGAGGCGACAAATTATGGCGGCAATCTCATTATATAAGAGCTCTGATATAGCCTCTCTGATTATGCCAGGGCTCATACCATAGTAGTGTTTGAATACTTATGTTGCCATATTTCTGCAGATCCACATACTTGGGCTGAAGGTGTGGTAAGCCATTGTTCCAGGGTTAGAATGCCCTTTTGAGTATGTGCAAACCTACAAAATTGCATGTTTTAAGGGTTTTCAACAACTTTTTTTCTAATCTTCTCCCATACTGAGAAATGTTGGAAAAAAGTGGTTGGAGGTAGAGTGAACTTGCAAACACTCAGATTTTCGCATGAGCAAATCTACACATGCATATTTGCTCTTGCTAAAATGCAGTTCACACATTTTTTTCTAGGAGTGCTATTTCTTGTCCTTCTTCTGTAAATTCTGTGGGATTCACGAAAGCCCTATAGCTGCACTTAATGCAAGTACATATACCATGGGTGCACTTTTGAGACTTTCTTTAATATTTGGGCTCCTAATTTGGTCTGGCGTTGACTATGACATTTTGCGTTTTATTAAAATTCTCTCTCTCTGACAACCAATTTCAGACCTACTGGCAGCTTTGCCAATGCTTGTTTATTTTTTATTTCCCATAATCTTATTGAAACTGGGTACTTCGATTTTCCATTATGAAGGGATATAATTTTATTGGTGGGAGATTTTAATCATAAATTAAACCCAATGAAATTAGATACTTGGTATATGGAAATATTGGAGGCTTATGATATAAACCAAGCAAAGTTCCCTGAATGTCTTTCTACAATTCATGATATAAAATTGGGAAATTACCTTGGGACAAAAAGCCTCTTTTGCTTAAACGGTAGGTCAGCCCTAGACAGCCCTGCGAAGAAAACTTTCAAACTGGCCACACAAAATTGCCCCATAGATTATGTTTTTATGCCAGTTTGGAATTTTGCATTAGTAAAGGGATTCAGGATTTGCCATAGAGAAGGCAGTGACCACAATTGTATGGAACTTGAGCTCGCAGACTTCCATCAGACCCCCCTGTGATAATGTAATTGAACAACAGATGGATTATCCCAGGCCTATTACAACAAGGTTAACAGAAGAATATATTGAAAGGTTAACAAGGTTACAACAAAACATTGATTTAGGATGCGCCAGCAGCCTAAGTTTGGCCTGGTATGTAGGGAAAATAGAACAAGTGGTACAAAGCCTTTGTGTAGAACTTAGAAATGATGCTAAGAACGCAAAGAGTAAACAAAACGCATCGGCTAGACAAGGAAAGTGGTTCTCTACAGATTGTCTAAAAAAGAAAAGGGAACTAAGGAGAGAAGCGCACAGACTTAACATAAAATATGATCAGAATAGGGCGGACAATCTCGTTAGGCTAAAGAGAGAATGCACCACGCTAATCCGCAGCACAAAAAGGGTCTATAAGGAAAGTTGCTGGGGAAAATTGTTGGAGGCAATCTAATCAAAGAACATACGTCAGTTCTGGAAGCTGATACAATCAGCAGCAAAACTTTCGGTGGCCTTAATTAATTGTGTGGTGGAAGAGGATGCATGGGAGGAACTTCTGCTGGAACTGTATAGCCCGGGCAGAGAAACTGAAGAGGAGGAATTACAAGACTGGAGTGGTCTAGTAGAAGACCTAAAACCAGATTTTTCAGTAGTAAACGTGACAAACGCGATAAATATTTTGAAGCTAACAAGAGCAGCAGGTCCGGATAATCTACCAGCCCTGATAATAAAATCAAAGTTGACCTGGTGGGCAGAATTCTTCTCGCTTATGTTCCAAGTAATAATAGAAACCGGGAAGATCCCCCAAAATTGGAAGGGTGCCATAATTAGGCCGATACACAAGAAAGGAGATGTACATGCCCCAAAAAATTATAGATTAATTAATTTATTAGACATTGGGTAAAAAAATCTTTTCTAAAATAATACTTGGTAAGTTAAAAGATTGGGTACAGCAGGGTTCAATTGTACCGGTCGAACAGGGTTTTTTTAAAGAAGGACATTCCACCATAGACCACTGTTGTGCCCTATGGGCACTGGCCCGAAAGTCGATAGAGCAAAAAGGGAAATTGTATTGCTGCTTTGTCAACTTTCGGGCAGCCTTTGATTTGGTGGACCGTAAATGTTTATGGGAAGACCTGATAAAGTATGGAATACCGGAAGGTATATTAGTGATTCTAAAAGAGCTACATAGAGGAAACTGGGCCCAGGTAATTAGAGATACGCAGGGGTCATTGACTAGAAAAATAACTGTAGGGAGTGGCCTTAGACAGGGGTGCGTTTTGGCCCCCTTGCTATTCGCTATCTTCCTAGCTGATCTTCCTGTAGCATTAGAAGTGGAAAGAAGTGCAAGTCCCAGAATGAGTGGTAATAAAGTGTCTTGCCTTCTATATGCGGATGACCTTGTGATACTTGATCAAACGGAGCTAGGACTCCAAAGGAAATTAAATGTTTTTAAGAACTATTGTGAGACAAAGTTTTTAACTGTAAATATGGAAAAAACAAAGGTTTTATGTTTTGGGAAAAGAGATAAGAATTTTAGCTGGTTTTTAGGGCAAGAGAAATTGGAGATAGTTAAGGAATATAGATATTTGGGTCTTTGGTTTGATAGTGCTCTAGAGTGGTATACCCACCTAGAGGCCCAAAAAGCGAAAGCTTTGTCATCAATTTGTGTGCTGAAAAAATTCAACAAAGAATATGGAGACATGTCGCATAGACCCCTGTTAAAGGCATATGAAGCAATGATTCCCCCCGCAAGTACTGTGTGGGGCAGAAGTTCTTTACCTGAGTGGTAAATGTGAGTGGGACCGAGAAGAAGGGAAGATCTTAAAAATGTTATTGTCCTCCATGGAGTCCTCGCGAGAGTTGACTCTATTCGGGAGCCTGCCATTTTGGCGTCCCTGGACGCCACGATGGCGTTTGACACGCTGGAATGGCCGTATCTCTGGGCGGCGCTGGCTAAGTTTGGTTTTGGACCTGGGTTCATTGGATGGGTGAAGTTGTTATACGTGGAACCACTGGCGCAGGTGGTGGTGAATGGTAGAGTCTCTGCCCCCTTTTTGCTTGGCAGGGGCACGCGGCAGGGTTGCCCCCTGTCCCCGCTTCTCTTTGCTCTTGCGGTGGAGCCCCTGGCGGCGTGGCTCCGGTGGGAACCCTCCATGACGGGTATTCGGTGGACACCGACGTTTGAGGATCGCGTATCACTCTACGCAGATGATATTTTGCTCTATCTCACCTCCCCGCGGAAATCGTTGATAGTGCTATTTGATGTACTGACCTCCTTTGGTCGCAATTCGGGGCTTGTCATTAATTGGGTGAAATCCTGTGTTTATGTGCTGGTTGGCGACCCCCCTCTTCTCCCGCGTGGCTGTCCAATTCAGATTTCACATTCTGGATTTAAGTATCTAGGTATCCACGTGTCCCTCGATCCGGCGGTCCGTTATGCTCTGAATCTGTTGCTCCAGCGGCTGCGGGCCGATGTAGCTCGTTGGCGTAGGCTCCCGCTATCGCCGCTTGGCCGGGCAGCCTTATTTAAAATGATGTCTCTTCCACGCTTTTTGTACGCATTGCAGAACACGCTGGACGTGGTGCCCGCCCGATACTTTGGTGAGGTAGAGAGCTTACAGAGGCAGCTAGTTTGGGATGGGAGGCCGCGCATTGCTCTCGCTAAACTGACCCTACCGTGGTATGACGGTGGCATAGCCCTCCCTGATATTAGACGATATTATTGGGCGTCCCAGTTGGTGGCGGTGAATCATGGGACATACGGCCCGGCGGTGAACCCCGCGTACGAGATGGATAAGCTACTGTTGCCGGGCAAGGATTTCAATAGGGCGCTTTACTCTACGAAGGGAAGTACTAAATTGACCAGTCCTACGAAAAATGCGGTGCGCGCCTGGCATTGCGCCACCGCTGCTATGGGATGGACGGGCCGTCTGTCTCGTGCGACTCCACTGTATGCGTCGGATGCGTTAGGAGGTTTATGGCGTTCGAAAGGCTTTGAGAAGTGAGATTTGATCGGAATTAGTTGTGTGGGGGATCTTTGGACGAAGGGCGCTTTTAAATTGTTTGAAGCTCTTCAGACGGAATATAAGCTGAGCGATAGGGAGTTCTTTCGTTATGCGCAGATGCGCCATGCGCTACTTTCCGCTTTCCCGAATCCTGCAGCTGTCCCCGAAGCCTCCCCGTTGGAAGATCGTCTGCTTGATGGTTACCTGCCAGATAGTACTATTTCCCTGATCTATAAAAAACTGATTAATACTCGAGCGGACCTCCTCACGCATTTGCGAGAGGTCTGGGTCGCTGATGGCCTAGAGTTGGATGATGAGGATTGGGTCGCGGCCGTAGCCTCACCGAGGGAGGTTGCTATACCGGCTCGCCTTCGATTTGTGCAGTTGAAGATACTACATAGGGTCTATGTCACCGGTCCCCGCTTGCTTCACATGGGTTACACAGATGATGGTTTATGTCGGCGTGGTTGTGGCTTGCTTGGTACTTTTCTTCATATTCTGTGGGAGTGCCCGAAGGTGATACGTTTCTGGACTGGTGTACATGCAGTGATAGAGGAGGTTACGGGTGTGGCGCTGCTCCCTGAGGCTCGGCGATGTGTGTTGAATGTATGGGAACTGACTGACTGCGATGTGGCACAAGAACGCTGGGTGACTTTGGGCAACATGATCGCTAAAAGGGATATTGCGCAGCTCTGGGGGTCCGGTCGGCCCCCCACAGTTACGAAATGGAAAGAAAACATGGATTGGTGCATGTTCCGAGAGAAGACGGTTTACGTGGCCAGGGGCAAACCTAGGGCATGGAGTAAGATGTGGGGTCCCTGGAATTCCTATCGGGGGAATATCTGCGCCCCCCCCCTTGGTGGTCGCACCAGATGTGACGATGTCCCCTTGACTTTGAAGTTCCTGGTCGCTTTGCGGGATTGAGGACCGATCCTCTCCCGGCCCCCCCTGCCCCCCTTTTTCACACGAATACCTGTGTATTTGGCTGAGTTGTCGCTGTTGTCCCCCGCCCATGAGAGAGCAAGTCCCTGTTAATGGAGTTCTTTTGCCTGGTATAAGTTTCTTTTTGTTGTTTTCTTTATAAAATAGTTAATATGAAACCTTTCTGTAGTACTATGTTCAGTTGTGGGGGGCTGCAGCCGTTATGCGTGCGGCTCGCTCCGGCTCTTATGACTGCGTATTATTGTCTTACATTAGCGGCCGGCCCCTGCGGTTGTAGGCCCATGACTGTGAATATTCGATGTGTAAATAAAGGTTTTCAAAAAAAAAAAAAAAAAAAGTTATTGTCATTACAGAGTTCCACAATGATTCAGGCTATTAGAATGGAGTTGGGTAGGTTTGCAGGAACCATCGCCACAACCTTTAAATCCATGACCGATCTGTGACCGCCGCGTTCCCTATCAAACTCCAAGACTTTTACTGGTGGAGCCTTTGCATGTTTTACTGAAGGCTGGGGGGGGGGGGGTTTAAACTCATCAACAAGGTTATTATGTTTTTAAATACACTTTAGCTGCTTCTTGAAAAAAAAAAAAAGTGTGTGTGTGTATATATATATATATATATATATATATATATATATTTATTTATTTCACACCACTGTATCTTTTTAAAAATGTTAACTACTTTTTGCTGTATTTAAGATTAAATGTATTTTTTTGCCTATTTTGCTCTAAATTGTCATGATTTTAAGTAATCGAACAATAGACTACTATACACTGTGAGTTAGGTATAATAGCATGGAGCATTCAGATGCAAATGTCCTTGCTAAGGTTTTGGAAACGCCAGGATCCAGGTGGTGTGCAGAAGGTCTCACAATGGTGCAGAGAGGATATTCAACTTAGTAGCCTAAAATGGGCGAAGGATGTAAGAAGGAAACTCCAGACAATAGGTGCGCGCCTTAAGGTGAGACTATCACAGCAGTCCATGGAAGTAGTTTTCACTAAGAGCATTCTCAGGTACCAAGGTCAGAAATATTCAAGAATGATGGACCTGGAATATCTGAGTGTGAAAAAATCAGTTCAGTGTATAAGGAATTCATGGGTAAACGAAGCCTGGTTTTCGTACCTGGATATACTGCCTAATCAAGGGCTAAGCCATGAAATCCTAAGATTACGAGTTGGTATTAATCCTTGGCTGATGGAAGAAAAAATAAAAGTAGCAATGATACAGACTGATGGGATTTGTAAATGTGGGTTAGGAACTAGAAATTACATTTTAAACCTAGTGCTTGATTGCATTTCGTTTTTAGCTTTACGAAAACTGTTTTTATGCCCCATATTTTTAAAATATGAGATAAGATTTTGCACCCAAGTGGTACTCCTACTCACAGAAATGCCATATCTTGATATTGCTATTGATCTGGGAAAATATATGAAAGCCATAAAATGCTTTGTAAGGGAGAAACTGAAGGAGGGGCAGTGACTTTTAATTCATTTTAGTCTTTTCCATTAATATAAAAGTTTTAGGTGAAATTATAAATTGTATATTGATGCCATTTTTTCTAAGTGTTTTATTGGTAATTTCCTTGCTAAAGAATTTTTATTGACATTATTATTCTGGGTGCCTATTGTGTTTAAAAACTATGGTCTAAATAAACAGAGTTTTTCTCGCTCTCTCTAACTGCACTACGCATCATATCTGTAGAATGAAGTTATGGCAAGGTAACATCCGTTAAATGCAAATGAGTTCTACATTATGAATATTTTGGAAAATACTAGCATGCATCAGCACGTTACTAAATGATGCTGCAAAGAAATGGTACTGGAAATTTTACAGTAGTCTAGCAACATGTTTTTTATTCCTGCTTTCATTTTTTATGAACATTTGATTTTGAAAGCAAAGAATAATCAATCTTGCTTTCAAGCTTCTAAAAAAATTTGCATCAAATCATAGAGCATTCAGGGAGCATTATACATAGCCTCATATTGCTAAACTTTGAAAACGTGTGTACACATTTTTGTACTGGAACCACTGTCTAATGAAGTCAGAGCTTATAACATTTACTTAGAGCACTCACCCTAATAATAAAAGCTTTCAATTAATGAACCATGAATACAAGTTTGAACAGCATTAACATATTGACAACAATATTAGCTTAACTGCAGACAGTGCCCTTCCCTGATCCATAATGTGTTACTGCAAACTGGCAGCCAAAGGGTTTGTGCTGCAGGGGGGTTGGGCCTATTTGTCCCCAGGACACAATACACAAGAAAACTTGTTGCCCTTGACCCCATACAATATGTCCTGGACGCCATCTGCATGTATCAAGGACCCTTGCGAGACCCCACATGGAAGATAAAAAGGTTTAGAGGTGTATGGTTCCTGGACTACAGTTTTCTCTCTTCCTTGCTCCAATGAGCTCAGAAGGGCAAGTGCCTTCTTTTAAAAAAAAAAAAAAGTGTGTGTGTATATATGTGTGTGTGTATATATATTGTGTTCAGCAGCCACATCTACAGTGTGAAAGGTACCGCAACAAAAGGCAAATGAGTACATGCTCCCTATACTCGTGAGAATGCCCAGTCTGTGGCGGGATACAATGTGACATTCAGATCTGCAATGGATTGTCCGAGCATATGCAACTTTTGTATCAACTTGTACTATGAAAGAACTGACCAATCCCTTCCCTTGGTTGCGCCAGTGTCCAATGAGAATCTATCTCTGTGTTTAAAAGCACCCTTACACTGTGTTGACTGCTTTGTAAAACGAGCTGGAAGAAGGCAGACACGCCGAAACGCGTCCTCGTAATAAATCGAATGAATGCAAACCCCAGGAGTGCAGTGTGTTTTTACGAACACGTGAGCCTTGATATATATATATATATGTGTGTATATATTTTTATATATAATAGGTATTTTTTTAAATGCATATATATCGCCTTAAGACAGTCGATCAAGACCGTATGGTCGGCGGGTTCAAAGCCACCGACAGTTCAAGGAGAATAAGGTCTGTGGTTCCTCCTGTATCCAGGGTGGCCCTTTTTTTTCCTCAGTGGTCTTTATCTGGGCAGTCTTGGCGCTGTGTCCGGGTCTGAATCCAAACTGCGTTGGGTCTTGAAGTTGGTTGTCGTGGATGACAAGTTGTTCTCATTGCTCTCCAGACTGAAGCCCGGGCCTTGATACGTCTGACCAGTTCTACTTATTGGCTGCATGTTTATGTTTTAATTAGATTTATAGAGACAGTTTTGTAGTGTTAACTGCACATCAAATGTACAATCTCAAGAGTGACTTAATATACAGCCACCTCTTTGAGGGGAAAAAACGCATTTCTGCATTTTAAATAACTTTGGTTCCCTCTGCCTCGCACTTAAAAGGGGCAATCATTTATAAAATGGAGTGAGAGTCCATTAGAACCAAGTAAAGGAACGTCTCAAAGCCCTCAACCAGTTCTCCAGCCATCTGTGGAATGGGTCATAATGTCAATTTAGTGCAACTGCAGACGGAGGAGCCCTGATGTCTCACCACCTGTTGGTGAACTCCCTAGCTCTTTAAAAAGTTCCGCTCATTGTTTAGGTGTGTAACTACATGAATGTTTCCTTCACTGGTCACTGTTTTAGGCCGGGCACCATAGGGAGGACTGACAATTCACAACAAGCTCTGATACTCTGAAGCGCCTTTTTTTTTGTGTTGCATAGCTTTGGTTGAGGAACATCAAAATGTTTTAGTGCTGTTTTAGATGCCATCCCCGTGATCTTCTCTTCTGAATTTCCCAGTTCAGTCAACAATTCAGCCTGTGAAGTTTGCTTTCCAGATACTTGTGTTGAGAAACTGAGTACCTTATGAATGTCAAGAGCTACATGACTGTTTCTCCTTAATTCTTTATTCTGAAAGACTGAAGCATCCCACCCTTCACTGACTTTGAATCGGAGGACACCCAAGAGCCTACATTTAGCGGCCCTTGTGGAATCTGGAGGCTATAACGGTAGAATGAGGTTTTAGACCGTTTTTGCTGTCTTTAGTTCGTGACTCCAGTGTCTCTACCCTCTGATTCTTAACAACTCTCATGTAACTTGTTATCGTTTGTTAATAATTCCTCTAAAGTACTGTCTGTAGACATGATTGTTCAATCTGTTTTCCCTCTAAAATCATTTTGAAGGCCCAATAATAGTGACTACCCTTGTGGCAACCAAACACGGTTGTCAAATGGCGGGTCATAGGTAAAATGCAGATCATTTAGACACAGCTCAGCTGTAGCATTTAGGTTTTCACAAAAAAGTGGAAACCGCTTATAAAATAAACCAGTATGCAGTTTTAGACCCCCTCCCCCTCCCCCCCCCCCCTTTTCAGCATTCATGTGAAGCCCAGTCTCGAAGTGCGGTTTTTACAGCAAACTATACTACTCAAGCCGCTTTTCCATAATTTTTCTTGAAGTAAAATCCATGCGCTTTTCCGCCCCTGTTGTACTGATTAGTGGCATGCTCAGGCTAAATGACCCTCCAGTCTCCTTTCTTATGGAAATGAGTGTTACGATTTCCTTTATTTGAAATCCGGACTCAATTCTTCTTATCCGGGTGTGGCATGTTATATTTTTTCATTGTAAATTTAAAACGGGAACAGAAACGTACTGCTCCGCATTGGCCACAAGAGGGCAGTGACAACACACGAGCCTCCTCCACGGGAGCTGGCGTCTAATGAAAAATTGAACAGTAGCTGACCTATCTACTGCAAGGTGCCTTCCTGCTTTTTGTTTCATGTGCTTGTATTTGCTGGTGCGCCTGCTTTCTTGTTTGATAGTTAGTTGCCCAGTACTCCGCACGGCTCATGCATCGACCTCTCCTTCAGCTTCCGTTTAAACCCTAGAACTCGGTTCCGGATTTCGATCAAATACTGTGTTGATGCATGTCTTCAATGTGCATCACTCGAGAGCCATGCGTTTATCTCATTTTAACGTTTTACCTCAGAATCGACGCACATATAAGCCGCTGTCATCCGAAAGTATATATATTTTTCAATAATAAAAATGTCAATAGTAGGTGCCAAGTGTAACATGATTTGATGAGGCCATAAAAAATTCCAGACTTCTTTTTCTGTTGTGTTTTGTGTGGGTTTTTATTTTGCTATGTGGAGCGATGCCGTTAAAATTCTTTGCAACTAGTGAAGTTGGGCAGGAGGCTACTTCCTATCATTTTGATGGCATAGTAATGGGGACTTGGAGCCAGCCCACTGCTGTTGTGTTCAGAAGAAGGTAAAATTGGCCATCAATATTTTGAAAAGTAAAAGTGGAAAAGCAGACTGTATTCTAATATTGTCTATTGGATTATAGTCGTTATTAAAATAACAAAGTCACTTAAATAACATAGTAAAATGTACTAGCTGCACTGAACAACCCTATGCGATCACTGATTGTTGCTAGAGTGTGTGATTGTGTGTGAGAACGGGGCGGGGGGGGGGCATGAAACCATGTTGCAAAGGGGAGGAGGATGAGAGAGGGATGCAGCCTGGACAAAGGCTTACCAGCTAGTGTGTCATCCAGAGGGTTGCACACGAATGATCTGTTGGTTGTTCTTAATTAAGGTGCTTCCTGTAAAGCAGTAGTGAGGGACCTTGATTGTTCTGGGTGGGCACGTTTTCAAATATTAAGATGTAGTGAAAAGTCTTGGCATCTTGTCTTCTCCTCCTTGCATTGTGCCATCTTGAGCCTGATTTTTTTTTTTTTTTTTTAACACAAACTCGATTTGGTTTTTCCATGTACATGATTACATATTGTTTAATTTTCAATGCACAGTTTTCCTAATGCAGCACATTTTACAAGCGTTACAGTCTTCTGTCTGGTCATACGGATGCGCGTCCCTGAGTACAGTGCACTCAGCCCTATACCTCCAACTTCTGCTTTACACATGCATTCTTTTTCTCTAGGGGCTATATTATGCAAGTGAGCTGCTCTTATACCCATTAAACACTATACAACTCCCCTAGGGCCATCTTGAGCCTGATCAGGTTTTTCTAGAGTATTCAACCAGAAACCTTGATTTATAAATAGGGTGGAGTGGTCAATGAACTGTGTAGCACTCTAGCCAGTCAGAATTTTAGATTAACTTTTTAAAAAATTTCCAACTTATTGCGAGTACGTAAGTGAAATCTATGTAATGGGTGCCTGCGCAGCAGGCTTGTCAATTTCTGCTCTGGTCTAAAAAATGGCTTTCTGAAATTGGATATAACCATATCAAGCAGTCCAGACCTGGTGTGCTTTGATCCATCTGGCTTTGCCTTGTTTAGAAAATGAATCCACAATGGATACTTTTGAAATGCCTTGAAAGCCTTTGCCCCACCCCTATCATGACGTTTGTCACCAAGTTTTGGTCAAATGTTTTAGAGGACTAAACGTATTGATAAGACATAAAAGTATGTTGTTACTTAATTACAATTTTGTAAAACCAGCAAAATAATGTGCTGTCATTATTCGCAAAAAAAAGCAAATGGTTCAAAGCAAAAAAAAAAAAACACGAATGGTTTGTCTTTGCTGCTTCATGTCTTTAAATGTCCTGGCAGCAGTTTTTAAAATATGAATTGTGTGGACCCCCACTGAATCATTACCGGAATCCGGGAACCTTCCCTGAGTCAATTCAATTCAGCTTTATTCGGTACAAATTAATGACCATGAAAGCATACACAATCATGAATCAAAACCTACGAAATACGAACAACTTATGGCAGACATGTTAATACATTTAAGACACTATAATTTAAAACAGTAATCATATTTACACAATTAAAATGACATTTGTACAGCTAAAAACACATGTTTTTCCTGGAATTGATGCATTTGTTTAAAAAAGTGGCAGTATAAAAACATACATCCGCAGATTGTAAATTAAAAATCAATTTCATTGCGTGCTCAACCGTACGTATTCCATATTTCACAAACATGGGTTTAAGTAAAACAGTACGAAAATTAGAGTACAGCTTACAAAATAGTATAAAGTGCATTGTGCTCTGCTTGGAAATCCCGTCGCATCTACAAGGCCCTGATGGATGTTTTTTCATTATCGGATGGGCCACCAGTAGTGCACTATTCCAAATCTAAGTCTAGTTAGCAATAATTTATGCGTCGATCTAGTGACAAGGGTTAGGTAAATAGGGAATCCATCCATAGATAAATATCTGTTATAAAACATAACGGTGGACAGAGTACCAGCGATAACAATTCTTTTCCTCTCAGCATGAGCTAGAAAGACCCTTTTTAACTCAACTTTGGGGATCAATAAAACAGCATTCGGATCATTTACAATATTCAGGTTAAAATATCTGAGAAACACACAATAATATATTTAATCCAGGGTATTGCTATAACTTTGTCTAATCGCAAACAATCCTGGATAATGGACCTAGTAAAGGACTTCTCCTCATTCAGCCAAATAGACCGCCAAATCATCAATGGTCTAAGTGACAAAAGGTCAAGTAGATAGTTCACAGATAATTCCCGATGGCTCAGCGCGTTAGAGGCCGATGAGGGTAGACATAAAAGTTTTTTAAGGAAGGAATTCTCTTCCAGCTGCAAATTATGTGCGCAGCAATAACCCCAGATTCCTGCCCCATACAATGCAATTGTTACGCATCTTGCCTGATAAATTTTTATCATGTCCCTGGTCCTACGGTCCCCAATTTTCTGAGCAAATCTAAAAATTCCGTGGGCGTTTCTAGCCATTTTGTTGCGTATGTTATTAAATTCGTGGGTCCACTTTTTGTCACTAGAAAAAGTTATACCTAGATAACAAAAATTATCCACTTGCTGTACTTTTGCTTTGTCAATAAAAAAACCCTTTCGTTGACTGTTTTAATTTCTTTGGACCAGCGATCATGGTGTACGTTTTACTTTTGTTAATAACTAATTTTTTGTTGTCAATAAAGGAAGCAAAACTATACATCAATCGTTGCAACCCTCCTGGAGTTCTGGACAACAACACAGCATCATCGGCGTATAGTAACACCGGCACTGGTACACCATTGATCATGGGAGCATCTGCATTAACTTTCTTTAAAATAGCATCAATTCCATTAATAAATAAAATAAATAAAAGAGGAGCTAAAACACAACCCTGCCTTATGCCTCGTTTAACGCTAAAGTATGGGGTACATTCTCCCCTCCTACCAAAACGTACACAAGTTTTTAATCTCTCATACATTCTGGCAAGAAAATAAATTATGCCCTCTGGCGCACCCAGTTTCAACAAGGTTGACCACAAAATTGAGTGGTCAACCATGTCGAAAGCAATGCTTAAATCAGCGAAGCACAAATATATAAGGCCAGGTTTTGCATCACTATACTTCCCGATCAATAATTCTAAATTAATGCATTGATCGAGCGTACCCCTGCCTTTCCTAAAACCATATTGGCTATCTGCCAAAATACCATCCTGTTCTGCCCATTCTTCCAATCTTACCAGCATAATCCTGCTCATAACTTTTACGGAAGAATCCAGTAATGAGACAGGTCGGTAATTTTTTGCATCAGACCTGGATCCTTTTTTATATATTGGTACGATAATAGACTCCTCCCAAGTCGGAGGTGGATCTTTACATACCGCGGCATTAAAAACAACAGTCAACAAGGGGCCCCATACTTCCGGTGCTTCCTTGTACACATCACTTGGAACCCCATCCGGGCCTTGGGCCTTTCCTCCCTTGCTTGCCCTAATCCCCCTTTCAACTTCTTCCACAGAGATTTCAAGTGGTAATATAGGCCAACTATATGGACCGACATTAGTATTTTTACCTGAATCAAAGATGGTTGAGAAATGAGTAATCCATCCTTCACTGGAGACATTTGCTGTTAACTCGGGTGTATTTGTCTCCTTAAGGAATGGGGAGTTGACTGTTGCCCAAAATAACGTACCGTTAGAAAGTTCTGCCGCTTGGTTAAGAGATTCCCAGGCTTGATGTTGAAGAACTATCTTCCTAGTTTTAATGGCATTTTTATACTCTAACCTTAATATTGTTACTGACTTTTTATCCCTAGGCTTTGTTACTAGTGCCTGCTTAAGGTTAGTCAAAGCAGCAGAACAGGTCTGGTCAAACCAAACAGGTCCAGGTTTTGAACAGCCCCTATTACCACCTACAGCCCCTATTACCACCTTCCCTGAGTCATTTTTGGAAGCTGGGGACCGTCGGCCTGAGGAATTTCTCTGATTTGAACCTCCAAAACAATTCACTAAAGTACAAAAACAAATGTACACCAAACAAATTCAAATATTGTATTTAATACATAATCAAATATATAAAAAGTTTTTCAATTTTGCTGCTATATTTCCATACACGTTATTCATTTTATTACTTAATTTTCTAAAAACCGGTCAGGGACTCCCTGAGTAGTTATCGCAGACCCCCAGAGGTTCTTTGACAGCCGGTTAAGAACCACTGCCCTATGTTGTTCCCTCAACCACAGTGGAGCAATAAATAATTGTGGCCAGTAAAAGTCACGATACTTGCAAGTAGAGCTGGCAAGTATGCCCTCATTATTGCAGAAACTAAGAAAACATTTGTTCCCTCTTCACCACTGTCATTAAAATTCACAATACATGCAAGTATGGCGGGTGAGTAAGCTCTCAACATTTCAGAAACTAAAGCAACGTTTGTTTCCTCTTGTGCCACTCTACCGTAAAAAATGCACAAATATTAACTGCACATTGTTGTTCGCATACTTGTCAACCGAGGTCAAAGTTTAGTGATCTAAAAATAGCCTTTCCAATTTATTACATAGATCTGCCACTTTGGAGACTGAAGCATACAGTGTTTCTAAGATATGAATGGAAAGGCCGCAGTAACCCTGATCATAAATAGGATTTATTGCACAATTAAAGAGGTCCTAAAATGACAATCCGTGGTTGTGATCGAAAACAAAACGTTGCATTACTACAGAATATTATTAGAAGTCCTTGCTGTTGCTCTACATATGAAGGCATGGTCAGTGTATCACTGAACCTTACTGGTTAGAGGTCCTTGCTGATGTGTTACATTTGAAGGTATGGTCTATGTACCACTGAACCTTACTAGTTAGAGGACCTTGCTGTTGCGTTACATATGAAGGCATGGTCCATGTACCACTGAACCTTCCTAGTTAGAGGTCCTTGCTGTTGCGTTACATATGAAGGCATGGTCCATGTACCACTGAACCTTACTAGTTAGATGTCCTTGCTGTTGCTTTACATATGAAGCATTACATATGAAGGCATGGTCCATGTACCACTGCACCTTACTAGTTAGAGGTCCTTGCTGTTGCGTTACATATGAAGGCATGGTCCATGTACCACTGAACCTTACTAGTTAGAGGTCCTTGCTGTTGCTTTACATACTAAGCGTTACATATGAAGGCATGGTCCATGTACCACTGCACCTTACTAGTTAGAGGTCCTTGCTGTTGCGTTACATATGAAGCGTTACATTACATATGAAGCGTTGCATATGAAGGCATGGTCCATGTACCACTGCACCTTACTAGTTAGAGGTCCTTGCTGTTGGGTTACATAAGAAGGCATGGTCCATGTACCACTGAACCTTACCGGTTAGAGGTCCTTGCTGTTGTGTTACATATGAAGCAAAAACCAAAGGAAATGATGGACGGAGTGTTGAAAATTGCAAGCACTCACCCCCAGTCAACTGATCTGGGTTTAATCCATCACCGTTCTTTAGCCCACTCTGCCACCCCAGTTCAGACATGGCCATATGCAAATCAGTCTGACCCTGTGCCTAATGGGAACAGTCCAGCCCGAACTGCCAAGCCATGCCTTCCCTGGACCGGAAACAAGCTTCCTAGGACCGGTTTCTGGCATTTCAGCCGTCTTCAGCCAGGCTTGCTTGAATCCAGTGGCAAAGTGAGCAAGGCCATGTCTGAACTGGGGTGGCAGAGTGGGCTAAAGAACGGTGATGGATCAGACCCAGATCTGTTGACTGGGTGTGAGTGTTTGATTGGTTCTGATGCTCCGTCCATCACCAACCCCTTTTGTACCGCTTTGTTCGCCATAAGTTGGCAGGGTATGCTCAGACGTGAGTCCCTTGCTCACTTTGCCACTGGATTCAAGCAAGCCTGGCTGAAGACGGCTGAAATGCCAGAAACCGGTCCTAGGAAGCTTGTATCCGGTCCAGGGAAGGCATGGCTTGGCTTGGCAGTTCGGGCTGGACTGTTCCCATGAGGCACAGGGTCAGACTGATTTGCATATGGCCATGTCTGAACTGGGGTGGCAGAGTGGGCTAAAGAACGGTGTTGGATCAAACCCAGATCTGTTAACTGGGTGTGAGTGTTTGATTGGTTCTGATGCTCCGTCCATCACCACCCCCTTTTGTACCGCTGTGTTACATATGAAGGCATGGTCCATGTACCACTGATCCTTACTAGTTAGATTCGCTTTTGCTTTACATATGAATGCACGGTTAGTATACCACTGAACCTTACTAGTTCATTTCCTTGCTGTTGCGTTACATATGAAAGCATGGTCCATGTACCACTGAACCTTACTAGTTAGAGGTTCATGCAGTTTTGTAGACGAGCCACAAGACTTTGTTAGAACCAGCTAGCTTCACAGGTGGTAATAGATAGTGAAAGGTCGTTACCATTGTAAAATGCATTATTATTTCTTTTTTGTTTTTGGAATGCAAAATCCATAAAATCAATACAGATATAAAGTACAAGACACAAAATATTTTCATATCTGCACTCTCGTGTACATATGGCCCTCACAATAAAATGATTCGAGTTTCGCAGCATCTAGTACAAATTGCTCTGAAGTACATTAGTCCAAACAAATTTTACATCATGATTTTATAAATACAGTGTTTGTTCTCTTCCTCCTTGTCTTCCCGACAAAATTTGTTTCAGAAAATTGTACACATTGAAGCTTCTCATGCAGATACAAAAAGCTTCTCTTCTTGTCCGCAGTTCATAATGAAATAGCAATTCTTTCAGTCAATAGCTTCTCACTCTTTTTTTAGTATGTACGTCTACAAAGTGAACCTACCTAAATAAAGTGGTAAAATGTTTGATAATGAATGTTTGGCTGAATCTAAGAATTCAAATCTCTGACATCGACCAATTATAGTGATGGCACAACTGGAGAAATAACACCCTATGTCACCATAACAGAAATAAACCTACATGGTGAGTGTTAGGGTTAATGAAGGTGGTGACCATAACTGACTTATTTTATAGAGTTTTATTTTTGTATTTAATCATAACACATTTTTATTTAGTTTCCGGGAGGGTGCATTTTGGGTATGGAAAAGGTTTTAAACATTTCCTAATTAATGTTTCATACACATTTTTAACCTGTGCAATAGAGGAGCTGGTTGGAGACAATTACACTAAAATTGGTATTAAGATTTAGTGCTTACCAGCTTGAACCATTTGCTTGGTTTGGGATAATTTGTTCTGTATGTTTTGAACAAATAAAAAAAAATGACAACATGCATATTTATTTGGACTGCTAAGTTAATGAACCAGTAGTTAATGAACCAGTTCAGACATGGGCATTTTTTAAAGAAAAACATACCCGATTGGCTTAGATGATTTCACCCCATTGAACATTCTGCTTTTCATCCCATTAAACATTTTGCTCTTTACAAACCAACCAATGATTCACAATACCAAAATAATGTTACTGGTGAGGTGTTAGACAGCCGTTACAGAGGTTCTCAAACCAGCTTTGCAGGTTTACAAACCCTGTTCAACAGATATTTTTAAGAGAGCCATATGGGAGCAAAGGGAATACATCAAAACCTCAGAAGGATGATAATGCAGGATAGAGGACCATTCAGAAGTCTTAACTGCGAGAGGAGTTCCCCAGTTATTTTTGTTGCCCCTTTGTCACTTAAGTGAACAAAAAAAAGCTTAACTTGATCTTGTTTTTGAACTAGCTCTCTCAGTACAGGAACACTGTTCTAAAGTAAAACGTGCTGGGAGTATGTGGGGGGGGGGGGGGGGGTCAACATGAGCACACACTAGAGAGAAGGGAGGAAATGCACCCCATGCCCTATCAAGATTATTTTATGAAGCAACTGTCATGAGTCAGATTGCAGACCCAGGGTTTACAAACAGCTATACGATTTGGAAAATGCCTTAATCACTTAAGGTGACAAAAATAGGCAATACACAAAGCCAAAGAAACTCCCAAGAGGGCAATGCCTTGCAACCAAACCCTGCCGGGCCTAGCCAAAACCCATGCCCAGTGAGCTAAGAAGGAAGGGATACAGGGCTTGGTTGAAGTGATACCATCAAGACCATGGAGTAAAGGTAGTTAATGCAAAACGTGTTCTGCCCTCCACAGAGAGCCTGCTGGCCATGGCTTAAACCCATGCACCAGTAGACTGTGGAGGCTGGGGAGCATGCAAATTAAAGCTACTCCACTGACTTACAGAATTTAAATAATATACTGAAAATAGATTAAGGGAAGCTGTGGGTATTCACTAAGTTTAGATACTAATTGTTGTAGTAAAATAATATTGACTTCTAAAGATGAAAGGACATTGTGGTTGCAGTTAAATATCTATAAACCTCAAACATTTGCCAGGTATAGTGAGTTACATGATCCCGCACGTCAATGAAAATATCACAGATTACTTCATTGATATCACCACTGCTCACACCACATTTTGCAGTCATTGTTTAATCAAGGATATCTCTGAAGCCACCCACTATTTCTCTTTGCACAGAGTGGAAATGCAACCTTGCATGAACTTATGTATATGGGAAATGGTAACGCAGTTTTCCAAATTCTATTAATTTCTATGGGGCTCTGTCTTGCTAGTGAACGTAATGGAACATTCTTCATTATCTGCCTTAAGTAATGACATCCTATTGGATTTCATGAGCAAGGTTTACGGGATTGCTGTGAGTTATGTAGCCATAACTGATGAATTTTAGTGTTTTTACAGGTTGTGGATTGTAGGACTTGACCATCTTTTGTGTGATGCAGCCCTGCTTTTTTGACTTAACTGTTTTTGCTAGCTGTAGAACTCTGTGCACCATACCTTGGCTAAATAGTGGTAAAGTGCCTGCGCTCCTCATTTCAACCTGATGAAATCAGTACACTCCTAATTGACTTAATAAACTTACCTGTAAGTCCCTATTATGTGGTTCAAAGGGTACCCATGGCCTGTAAGTTAAATGTCACTAGCGGAGTGAATCACCTCTTGTGCTTTCTACTACAGTGACAGTGGAAAACATGGCTTCAAGCTTACCTGTGTAACCTGACTGTAGTGGTTTAAAAACTGTGGCTCAACCTTTTAACACAAAGCCTCTTGACAGGGCAAACCTCCCTTCTGATTATTAATAAGTCATCCCTGTGTATGCTTTATAGACCATACATATAAGGCAGGGTGTACAGTATTTAAAATTAGGACACGTAGACATTTAATGTTTACTTATGCTCACAGTGACTAGCACCCACAAATATTTTCAATGTGGCTGTGTACAGATTACCTTTCTGATACTGTATCCCAGGAATGAGACTAGATGGAAAAATATTTAAACCACATTTTTTAATAGTTATTAAATATCCAATTCAATGGTGATGTTGGGTTTTTAATAAATATTCAGGAAAATTTACTTTTAGAAAGTTACCTTTTGCCTGCCAGATGTTCTTGGAGGATAATTTGCATTTTCTCCCCAGATTCTTCCAGCCAGCATTTAAGTAGATGTGAAATAACTCTCAGGAAGAAACGATAGGCTGACCTGAATGGGCAGAAAACCTCACAGAATATGCAGGGTGGGGGCTGTGGGCTTCTTTTTGACAGCACAGTGTCAAAGTCTGCTTGACCTGTCTGCCAGGGACTTTTACCAGTTGAAAGGGGGAGAACAGGATGCCAAGACAATTCTTATGTATCTACTGTCTGGTTGCTGAAGCACCGTGCTTTGTCTTACCAGACATGTTTTCTCTACGGTTTACATATAACATTCGGGTTGCACCTGAAAGGAAGGGAACAGGATGCCAAGACCTTGAAAAATTATTTTTATTTGCATTTAACATAATAGTGGCATCGTAATGCAAGTCATTGAACACTTTTTGGATTATTAAAGGTACAGAAGCTGTTCACGATGATGTGTGTACATCGTATTTTCCTATATCCTCCTATCATGAACCTTATTAACGTCACTCTAACTTATACAAGTTACCAACAATAGTAGACGCTTATTGCATGAAACAAGAAGGAAGACATTGGTCAGACAGGTGTACTCATGCACCACTATATCCTACGACATTCTGCGTTTTACATTTAAAATAAATATTGGTGCTTGCCATCTATAAATGTGTTAGGATTCGTTTTACTCCTGTACCTACTAGTCTATATTGACAACCTCTTATGTCCAGTTCGGTAGGTTTGGCCCTGTCCTCCCATCCTAATATGTTTGTTAGATAGTTTCTGCATATGTATTAGCAATCAAAACAATACCTGTCCTCTTGTATCTAGTGCCCAAGCAAACACTAATATAATATAAAATCATTCCTCTACTATATGTTTTAGTCATAACCCTCTTCTTTTTTCAGTTTGTGAAATCACTCTTTCCGCCACTGCCCACCTATCTTCAACTTACTTCCATCTACTGTGAGGTGGGCTGTCTGGAGATCTCTAGTGCATACCAGTGGCTCTTTTAGCTACTATCAATGAAAGATCCAGTAACCTGGAGCTAATTGTAGTGCCTTCTGGGCAGGAACAAACAAAATGTAAACATAGGTCCATCTGCGGTAGACTAGTTTTGTTCCAGAATCTTACTAAATTCCCAATTACATGCCTACAAATTTTTTCAATGAAGTCTGCATCAATTAGATTATACCTTGGGCGAGTTATGTGGAGGGAGGTACGTTTTGTGGAGATATTTAAATTGGCTGTACCTGAACCTAGTATTTCTGGTTAAAATATATGTATGTATATAAATGTTCCAGAGCCCAGTCTATCCCTTTTCCCGGAAGTCCTGCCAAGCCCCCTTATTTCTAACAGGTGTCAAATCAATGCTCCATTCTACTCCAGGATTCTCGTCTTAGAGAAATAGGAGCATATCCTCTCCATATAGCAATATATAATGCTCCTTATCATGTAAGGGGATGCCTCTTTCTTGGCCATCCCTTTGCCTGTATTTGCAATTGGCTCTATGGCTAGCTCAAGTAACATGGGTGATAGCAAGCAGCCCTGAAGGGTCCCAGTCCTGATCTTGAACACGTCCGATATAGAACAGGATGGCAAGACAGTTCTTGTGGTGCACTGTCTGGTTGCTGAAGAACCCTGTGTTTGTCCTGCCAGACGTCCGTCTATGGAAATACAGTGGCTGCTTCAAACTGGAGTTCGGTTATAGATGTGGCTGGACACTCCCCATACACCCCACCAGTCCCCAAAGCCCAAGTTTAGTGTATCTGAAGACTTTCACCATCATGAAAATGGCCAGAGTGGGTGGGGCTGGACCCGATAACTTTTAATCATTGGTTACAGCGTGCCCAGGAGCCATTTCCACCCATTAGCGTGTGCCATCTCCAAGCGCCTACTTGAGAGCACTGCTGGATCTGAGGAAGAACAGAAAAGTGCTGGAACCTTTTGGTCTGTGACCTCAGAAGAGCCCTGAAGGACTGCACCTGTACACTCTTGTACCCAGGACAAAGAAGTGGTCTCCAAGGGTCATAAGTCTGACCTCCTGTACACACTTCAGAGATATAAACCGCTACAAGTGGCCTTTTCCTTGAAGTTTACATATCTAAAGGGGACCCCCTGCGCTAATGGAACATTCCTGAGGCAGGGAAAAAAACAACTGTAATGTAAATCCTCAGGCAACCACTCTCTTTACTTAAAAACAACAATGTTGCATGATTAACAGAGCTCATGAACACATAGAGGTTTGAAAAATAAAAAAATTATTTTATTATCGATAGTAAAAATATATACATATAGATACCTAAAACATACAGCTCTAAAACAAACCAGTACAGTTTATCCACAACTGTCCTAACCCATGCACATTCTTAGATTACTCTTGATTAACAAAAAATGAAGTTCCAAATTATTTATAATTTATTTTCATATTGATATGAAAGTCCTAATCTGGAAGATAACCTTTCAAACATATTTTTTTTAAATGGATCAAGATATGGCATATGACACCAATTTCAATAGCCAAATATCATTGACAATAGATGGATGTAATGTAGCTGGAGTAAAATGATACGCCCAGAAGATCTCTCTACGCGCGTTTCAGCTCACAGGCCCTCATCAGGAGAGCCATTTTTCTAGGTTTGGATAATACCATCCTCATTCCTGCTTGCATCACACAATCGATGCAGCGAAGTTTACATATAACAAGTGACTAGCTTTCCTCAAATGGTTTTGTATAGTTGTTCCTGTGACAAATCACTAGGATTAGAGCCCGACAAAGGGATTCAATAGCATGATGTAACTGTGCCGGGATGCCCCATGTCAACTTAATCAGCTAAGAAAAGTCATTCAACAGCGTGAACAGAGAAACCCTTTGGAAACTCCTCCACCAATATAGTGTGCCAAATAAACTCATAAGAATCATCAGGAACTATTCCATGGTAATGACCTTCCATATAGTCCATGAAAAGCAACTCATGGAAGCATTCCAAGTAAGGATCTGAGTCCACCAACGTTGTTTTCTCAAGCTTTTTTCCCTTGCTGGCCATAGACTGGATCATGAAGACATCCTCAGCAAGGTGAAGAAATGGGATCCAGTGGACACCTTGGATGCAGCTCAACAGCCTCCCTACTCTCCTGCAGATGCAAGAGAAGACTGACAATTTGGAAGTTACATCAACACAACTTGGCCTCAACATCCACAGGGTAAAAACCAAGATCCTGAAGGCTAACACAGCCAGCACAACTTCAGTTACTCTTACAGACGATGCACTTGAAGTTGAGGCCTTCACCTACCTGGGCTGTGTCCCAGACAGGCTGGGTGGCACACATGCCGACATCAAGGTAACCGTCGTAAAAGCCAGGGCTGCCTTCATTCAGCTAAAGAAGATCTGGAGCTCCAAGGACCTAATGCTGCAAACTAAAATCAGGCTTTTTAACACAAAAGTAAAATCAGTCCTTCTGTATGGAGCAGAAACTTGGAGGATAACAGTGACCACCACCAACTAAGTTTAAATGTTCATCAACACCTGTCTGAGGAAAATCCTCCAAATCAAGCCAGACTCCATCAGCAACAACGACCTATGGCAGCAGACTTTTTAGCTTCATGCTCATGAAGAAATCATGAAAAGACGCTGGGGCTGGATATGTCACATCCACCCCAAGCCCGCAACAAACACATCTAGGCAAGCCCTGACCAGGAACACTAAAAGGAAAAAGAAAAGAAGGCGACCAAAATAACTCTGGCGCCGACACCTCGAGGCTAACTGCAAGGAGATATACTCGATCTGAAAGAAAAGCCAAGGGCAGAGCAGAGATGGCTGGAGAGTCCTGGTTGATGGCCCATATCCAAGGAGGGGTAGTAGGCATAAGTAAGGACACGATTTGGTGAAGTGATGCTGATAGTTTATGTTTACTGGAAAGGTAGTTGGCAATTTATCCCCAGATAGCACTTCCATCCTAAATCTTTATAATGAAGACTAAAGAGGCCTCTGTCAGACAGAGTACATTTTTATACATTGCCTTGCTGTTCGCTCTCTCACTAGTTTTGCAGGTGTGGAAATCTCCAGAGGCACGTAACTTCAAATCATGCTTGAATAAGATGCAGTGGGTTAAAATGTAGGAGAAGCTGTATGCTCAAAGATTAGGGGCGCTTAGAAAATGTAGGGGCATTTGGAGTGAAGTGGAATAACATGAAATAGCAGAGGGAAACCTGAGCTCTTACTGATGATATATATGTTTATATAAGGCTTTTTGGATTTAGATTAATTTGAAATGTATTGAAGTGTTTTTTTTCTCCCTTTCTTTTTGTGACTATATGAAAACTATAAAATATTGTTTTAAAGTAAACTAATCATGGAGGTCTGTCTATAGCTCACTACTTCAGCAAGGGTTCTCTTTGCAGCAGTCATTGAGACGACTTAGAATAGGTGCGTTTTTAGAGCTTTCTTGATGTTGACAAAGTTAATCATGTGCTTAGGGTGAGCCCGTAGGAAGTTCCAAAATGTAGGACATAGTTCGTAAAAGTTCTCCCCAGTTTTGTATTTGCATTTGCCCCTGGTAGAAAGTTCAGTGTTTTTGGTACATAGGGCGTAGGTGGAAGTGTTGATGGAGATGAGGTTGGTGAGAGGTTATGGGGCCAGGATGTTACTCTTAAACATCCAAGATGCCACTTTGAATTTGATCCGAAGATGAACTGGCAACCAGTGAAGTGCACATCTAGTAAAATTGTCTCTTACCTGAGACCCAAACTAAGGGTTATGCTGGCATTTTGCACCCACAGGAAATGACTGGCCAACCCAGTAGCAATGTCTGGAAAGAGGCAGTTGCTGACAGAGCTTGCTATTATTGGCTGCTTTTACAGTAAAATCTCTTTGTGGGGTTGACAAGAGTGGTAAAGTCATTCTGTTTGGTGAGGGTGTTGTTGCATCTGCTCACTACTAAGCCAATCTGAGATGGAACTCTCCAAACATCCATGACTTCCATTAATATGTGTGACATTTAGCCTGTTTGTGAACGCTTTCAGTTTTGAAATAAATGAGCATTGAAGCATAGGAATGCTGTTAACATGCCCTGAATTGCTCAATATGATCAGGTGGGGAAGCTGAGATTACTATCTAGGTATCCTAATTCGCCAGTTAGAAAATGATATTGCATTCAAAAGAATTCAATTTTCCTTCAGTTACAAAATTCATATTTGCTAGCCATTTCTTTGTAGCATTTCCCTAACTGCTGAAAGATAACCAGCAGCAAAGCTAACAGTTCTGTCAACAATGTGACATCAGGGTGAGACATATTGAAGGGAGCCAACGTGTGGACAAAGAGGGACATAGTTGGGGCCTTTGTAATTATGCGATTGCGCAGCCATGGCGTTTTTCTGTTTAACTATAAATGTGCCACATATTCTGCAGATTTTAACAAAAAAATCAATATTGTCTCTAGCTTTAACAGTTCAAAAGTTACTGCAAACGCAGCAACACTTGCTGCCGCGCATTGGAAGGGCTTTTGCATAGCTTGACTGGTCACCTTTTTGTTGCTTATTGCTATATTAATGTTTAACTGGTACTAATGAGGTGCAACCGATGCCCAGGCAGTGTAAGTAAGTGTTGTAAAGTAGTCCCTCATGCTGTTCAGTGCTACCATGAATGGAGGTGAAAGGATATAGTCAAACAATTAGCATTTAGTAAGGGTTGATTACTCCGCTAGGCTGAGGCAAGATGCAAAGTCGCAAGCAAAACCTGAAAGAGGCTGGTTGAAATAAGACCATGGTTGAAAGGGGTGGACCCAAAGCTCACTCTATTTATACTGTTAATAATATGTCTTTTAGACAGCTGCACTTTCAAAACTAAAAATGCTTTTCTTGTTTTCAATCTGTTTTTCTTTTTTTCGTAAATTGTTCAAGTAGAATTAGCTGACAAGGGAAGCAAGTAGCAAATTAAACTTTGTAAAATGCAAAAGTCCGAAGTGAAACTTTGTCCTAAAAGTAATAACAGTTAAATTAACTGCTCCCAAAAAGTACATGCTTAGTTTTCAAACCATAAGCTCCTCGCAAAGTTTGGAAACCACCTGAGTATACTGCATGTCTACACTTTACTAGAGTAAGCCGATGCATGGTGGCTTTTGCGGGCTATAGAAGTGCTACAGGATCTCTACTACAGTGCCACATTTTTAGCATGAAAAGCACAAATCTAGGTGTTTCCATCAGAAGTAAACACACATTCGACAATTGCTTTCCTGAAACCCGTACACAAAAAACTATTGTTAAAAAAAACAAGTGAGTAGGACTTAGATGTCAATCAAAACAGATGAAAACGCACAGTATACACTAAGTGAACTGCAGAATTAACGAGGGCAGAGTTCCAAGACACAATGTTAAGTCAATGTTTATCCACATCACCTCAGCACAATACCGGTTTAAGCTGCTTCGGGGAACTGAGTTTTCTGTTTATTGGTCGAGCATTCAAGATCTCTTGTATATACTTTAGTTTATACTACTTTGTGGCTTAAAGCTGACCTACTGCTTTTCATTTGTTTGTTTGTGTCCTTCAAAAATCCATGCTTGATAGTGGTCAGTGCTTCCTCGTTGTCCCGCCTTTTTCTATCTTTCTTCCCAGGGAGCAGGGACCAAGTACTGTATCATTATGCTTTGGTTGTCTATCTTTTTGGGGTACTATTTTTTTCTTGGTTTCCTGCTTGTGTTACTATTTACCTGTGTTCAGTTTTGCCCTGTAGTTGCTTGCATTTTCAACGCAGCATCTGTCCCTTCCACCCCCTCGCATATCTGCATGCCCGCCCCACCTACCCCCACGTATGCTGTTTTGTTTTGGCATTTTCTTTGCAATGCTTTTTAAAAGAAAGTGTTAAGTTTATAACAGCTGTTCAGATTTCTGTGGAGCGCATTGATTTACGACTATTTAAATCCAATTTTAAAAACTGTTTCTGCCCTCCCCCACCCCACACTAACCCCCACAACCAGGCTTGGTATCCTTGCCTTCCTCCCAACCAACCTACATAATGATTTCATTCAAACAGAAGAAAAAAGGGTGGTGAATTTACTCGCTGGGGGCTAGGCATCGCCGGCGAACTCCCTTACCAGGAACAGTGAGGTGGCCAGATAGGTGCTCTGTGGGTTCTCCACATCCATAGTTCTGCAATTCTAGTGGGTTGGGGGGCACACAACACTAATTAACAGAGATTACAATAGGAGTGATAATGCAGTGTATCAGTGGCTTATCCAATCTAATCTGTAGGCTTAGGTTAATATAGTAGTTGAGGTCTGTTCTCGCCAGTTAATCGTTATCGCTTGGAGTGTCTCCTACTCTCTTTCCGAGAGGTGGTGGGCTTATACATTTCAATCGTGCGTGGTGTTTAACAAACTGCATCGCCGAATGCACATCCATGAAGATGTGTTGTTTCCCTTTGTGTGTGATGTGCAGTTTCACAGGGTAGATTAGAGCATAGGGGATCTTTGCCTTCTGTAGTATGAGCTTTACTGGGAGAAATAATCTTCGAGCTGCCTGTAAAGTCAGGGTAGAAGGCTAACGCGTTTCCTTGATGCTGTATAGCGCCTCGTTCGCGCGCCAGTTGGAGTATCTTGTCCCGGTCTCTGTAGTTTTTTTTTTTTTTTTCACACAGATTTATTAATATTTATAATTCTTATCGGTACATATACAGATATCACTTTTACTTGTACAGTCAGTATTTGGGACGTTCTCAAGTCATACAAGAGTAGGTCAGCAGAGTGTTAAATCAATGAGGACATTGTTCCGGGTTGGAGGTGAGAAATATACACCTGCTCAACTAGGAGACAGAAAGATCAGAGAGTAAGAAGGAAAAAGGGGGGGTCGAGAGAGTGGAAGGGGGAGAGAGGTGAAGGTGAAAGAGACAGAGGTATCCCCGGTATCAAGGACCCAGTCCCGAAGGGGAAGGCTCAATATTGCCTCTCAATTGCCCTCCCACACCCCGAAGGATGTCATGCTTCATCATCGGGCTGTACCGCCTCCACACCCATATCAAGGGACTGAATGAGGAAATACCCTGGATAGAACTCTGACCCTGTACAGTTTATCAGATCGTGACCCTAAAACAGACAATCCCACACTTACATGTATACCATGTGCACCTCTTAGAGGGCTATGGTCTCTGTTGTACAACTCTCTGAGTAGGGAACATCTACATCTGGCAATATAGTAAAATATGGGCCCTCCATTCAGTTCACTTAACTTTATTATTTTATTTCCAGGTGGATACAGCCTCACTAACAAAACACCCATGGGGTTTACCAAATAAACGCATTGGTCACACGATACCCTACACACAGCTCAAGACGCTATGCGCAGGCTCACTCAAGTCCCGCCTTCGGACACGTGGGCTGCTTCGCGCGCATGCGCATAGAATCCTTTCACATCCGATACGCATGCGTCGGACTAAGACTCTTCTCACTGCGCATGCGCAGCACCTAACGGCCATGACGGCGCCCGACACACGAACAAAACAGGAAATAGGAGCCGCCTCAGGAAGAGCTACTTTAGAGAGATATCACACACAGCCCACACTACTTGCAGGCAGCCTTTGATAGAGGGTAGGTGCGGAATGAGCCGGCACCCGACGCAACCGTGAGTACTCTATCCCACACTGGTGGTAGCCAGCAAACCGCATCCGTGAGAACCACGAGCAACATTCATACGCACAGGGGTACTTTTGATAATATTGCCCCATATGTTGTGTTTCTCTCTATCCAGCAAATAGGGTGCGGGCAACCAACGGTCAAGCCTAGGAAACCCTCGATCATGCACACGAGGGTAAGCAGAGCTGTAACCTTATCTTTTTATCGTAACCTTTCAGGTTGCTTGCGCATACTTGACCTTTTTTACCTCTGTGGGGTTACTAAAGTATTTAGATTCGAACATGAATAAGAACTAGGAAAACGTTTTAAATCGCGACCTATTCAGGGCCGTTGTTACGTTTATGTTGGGCATACATCTATTCCATCATTAATTCATTCTCTCTTAGTTCTGATTTTGCATTTTACTGGGGCTACACCTACAACTTAACGTGGCATGGCATGGTTCAACTTAGTATCTCGGCCATTACCGCTACATGAGAGGCAACCTATGTTGGTCACTGACCACACTAATGACCACACAGGTCGACCACCATGACCGGGGAGATGCTGTGACCACCACAATATACCCACGTATTTTAACTCCTGTGTATATCTTTACTGCAATTGATGTTTGGTATGTTTGTCATTTGTTCTATGTGGTACTATGCATGTTTTGTTTGTGTGTTTTTGACTTTTTAAGCCATCATATGACTGACTGGGACATCATTGTATGGATGACAGACAGGGGTGTGGACAACTCTTGCCACACGTCACCAGATATGTGATTATAACCCCCTCTACCTGTTGTGGTCTTATATATACATATATATTTTTTATCTTTGTCTCCCCCCTGCCCCTTTTTTTATCCCTACTAGGTATCACAAGTCTTGGGTCATTCTAAGAAGTTTAACTTAGACTGCACTCTAGGTCATTGAACCTTGCAGTCTCCACCCAAGCACACCTTCACGCTCACACAGGTTACCTTATTCAAACCCGGAACCCCCATTTACACCGTGCACAACCATCCACAATAGCTAGGTCCTGAAGAAACTACATTGATCTTTTTAGGCTAAGGAGGCGTGAATCATGTCGACCTGATTTTGAGTTACACGGGCACCTTGCGCCCACAAGTGACTCACTGACCTCCGGGTCTTTTTATCCTACCAGGGGTCCCACAATATTAAATTACTTCATTTAGACTCCCCTAGGTAATTTTATCCACATACCTTTGCACGCACTTAATCACTAACTTTTTGGACCAACCCCCTCCCTTTTTTATCCCACACACTTGCACTCACCTATCGGCTTTTCTCTTTAAAAGATCTCCACGAAAGAGACCCTTCGGGGGACCGTCGGGCATTGCAGCGCCGGCCCGACGAGGAGCAAAAAAAGCCCGATGATGAAGCATGACATCCTTTGGGGTGTGTGAGGGCAATTGAGAGGCAATATTGAGCCTTCCCCTTCGGGACTGGGTCCTTGATACCGGGGATACCTCTTTGTCTCTTTCACCTTCACCTCTCTCCCCCTTCCACTCTGATCTTTCAATCTCCTAGTTGAGCAGTTGTATATTTCTCACCTCCAACCCGGAACAATGTCCTCATTGATTTAACAGTCTACGTTGGAGCACGGACATTGGACCAGAATCAGCTCCTGGTCCCCCCCTCTTTTTGTTGACATAGGTCAGCAGAGTACCATGAGATTCCACTGTCTCAGCATTGATAGCACTACAGTTGTTAGAACCAATTGCACAAAAACATGCCCTCTATACAGTCGTATTAATAACGGATTACTAGACTTGACAATATTTCAGTACTCGTTCCAAACTCTAATTTGTCAAAACAGGCCCCCCTCCCTCCACCCCCCTGTTAGGCTCACCCTTATACATGGTAACATTATATAGTTCTGTGCAGTGCTCCAGGAGATAGCATCTTTATTAGTAATGCCTATATTATAACGAATTGGCCTGGAATGTGAATTATATTTCTAGATGGGAGTGTTCTGGCCTCGTATTGTATCATGAGAATACTCTACACAGTCTGAGAATTGTTGGGTTGTTTTGAATCGAAAGCCTTGAACGACTCCATGTGATCCCACTCCATGGAAATGGGTATTTTGCGCTGCCCCCTGTGTTCTTCTCGCCAAAGCGCAGAGCTCTCCACCATTCCCCATCTGACCATCTCTGTATGCCAGGAGTGTACCTGAGGAGGAAAGGAGGACTTCTACCTCATGGTGATGGCCCGCTTCGCCAATAGTATGGCCATGTCAGCGAAGCGATATTGTCTTCTGAGTTTTTTGGGCAGGGATGTAGGCCCAAAAGGCAGCTTTCTACTGTGACCCATACTGATGTGCCTGTTATGTCCTGCAATATAGCAATCTATCTCTTATTTTGGCCCAGACCCTGCCTAATTTTGAGCAGATCCATAGCATGTGAGGTAAGTCCGCATCTGCTGTCCCGCACCCAGGGTAACTGAGCTGGGCATCTGTATACATGCAGTTAAGGCGGTGTGGTGTAAGGTACGCCCTGTGTAAAACCATATATTGGATGTATTTGAATTTTACATTTCGAGACACTTTATTGGGGAACTCTAGGGCATACGCCTATTCCTTGTCAGTGAAGTACCGCCCGATGTCTCTCCCATTTTGCGCGCAGGGGGCCAAGTGATATTCCCGTGTGCACCCGGGTGACCCTGTAGAGCCAGTGAACCAAGTTTCTTCCCCTACTCAGCAAGTGTATTGCATATACTAGTTCATGTGTGAGGGGTTTTTCCCCATTTGGGGACCAATGGTTTTTGACATAGTGTGGGATAGCGGCATGAAGTAGGAATAGCGTCTGGGAGACACTTTGGGCCTGGGCAAAATTATTATGATCCGCTAGCACGCCATCTGTGAATAAACTACCTACTGTTTCCACCCCCTTCTGTGTCCAAGGGAGGATATGGCGGTTAGTAATCAGTCCCGTGACACTTGGTATACCTAGTAGCAGGATATTGGCGGAGTATGGGGCAGCTTTCTTAGTGTATTGCAAAGCACGCTTCCTGTTGACCAGGGCAACTTTAAGTAGAGGTGGGCCGCAGGAGGCAACCGGGACCCCGGCAGGAGTAGTGTGTGTAGCAATCCTTGGGCCAGGTTCTGCAGCGTGTATTCAATTTCATGCAGGTTACGCCCGGCCAGCCAATACGACAGACACTGCAAATGACTGGCTATGCAGTATGCTCTAAAATGGGGGCCCCCAGTCCTCCCTCTTCAGGTTTCAACCTGAGTTTCGCCAGGCTGATTCTCCTACGACCCCTCCCCCATATGAGGTCCGTAAGTAGGGCGTCCAATATGTAAAAGGTGCTGTATGGAATTAGGAGCGGCAGGTTAGTAAAATAGTATAGCTGTCTAGGGAGTAGGACCATCTTGGATATAGCCACTCTCCCCATGACCGAGAGAGGAAGTGACGTCCAGAATGTGATATGGGCTTTTAGCAAGCGGATAGTTTTCATGAGGTTGCCCTCTAGTAGGTCCTGAGGAGTTCTATATATTTTTATTCCCAAGTACTTAAAAGTGTGTGGTACAACAGTCAGATTTATAGTGCCAAAGGGAACAGGTTCCGGGTTTTACCTGTATGGCATGTAAAAGGCATGTGATTTTGCAGTGTTGATTGCTAATCCAGAAATGATCTCAAAGTGTCTAAAAATAGAGGGGATGGGCTCAATGTCACCCATTAAATCACGGAGGTACTTTATTAAATCATCAGCATAGGCTGATCCTACATGTTGTGTCCCTCCTAAGGGGATCCGCTTCCGTTCGGAGGTTTAGGAGGAGAGGTTCTAGGGCCAGGACAAACAGGATTGGTGAGAGGGGGCAACCCTGCTTAGTTCCTCTTGCCACCGGGTACGGGTCAGAAATGTGAGATCCCGTAGGAACTCGGGCAGTAGGAGCAGTGTACAAGAGTTTGACCCATTGTATATATTTAGGTGCTATGCCAAATTTGCTTAGGGCTACAAACATATATTCCCAGTGTATTGTGTCAAATGCCTGTTGGAGATCGAGGGAGATACACCCTGTTCTACAAGATAATTTGGCTGCCGCCTTCATGGCGCAAGGCAAGCGACGTATATTAAGGAACGTAGTGCGGCCCGTAACAAAGCCGCATTGATCCAAATGGATCAATTTAGGATGGTAGCAAAATATTAGCCCGTCGACTCCTTTCCTAAGTATATTTTGTACTCTGTGGATAAGAGGGACAGGGGGCAGTATCCCGCCATATCACGTGGGTCCCTATTTGGCTTAGGAAGGGATATGACTAGAGCTTGCATAGTTGTGAATGATAGCCTGTTTGTTTCTTGTGCTTTCTTGTATAAGCATTTGAGGTGAGGAGCCAGCTTGCCTGCATAGGTGGAATAAAATTCAGCTGGCTAACCATCTAAACCCGGGGTCTTGTTGCGTGGGAGTGACCCTATAGCCTCTTTAATTTCATCCCTAGTAACGGGACTTTCCAGCTCCTTCTGAGCTGCCCTTGTCAGTTTAGGGTAATGTAAGCCCTCCAAGAACCTGTGTACTTGTTCTGGCGCGCTATTAAGCTTCTCATAATGGCCCTTAAAGGCTTTGTTTATTGTTGCTTGTGAGTACACCATTGAGCCGTCTGTCAGTGACACTTCTGGTATTGTTACCGGGGGAGGTGCATTGCATAGTAGCCGAGCTCGCAAGGTGCCTGACTTATCTGCCTCAGCATGGGAGTGTTGGGTGTATGCCCTGTAATCTACTAAGCGTAGCTCTTCAAGGAGTTTGGCATGTCTAATCCTGCCTTCTTGTAATTGGGATTAACAGGCGCCGGCGGCACTCGCGTTCCGTTCCAGGTCGGCTTCAAGTGTGGTGATTTTTTTGTTAATTTCCTGTCGAGCCCCCACCAGTACCCCTATGGTCGTACCTCGCATTACTGTCTTGAATGCATCCCACTCGAAGGAGCGAGAGGAGGCAGAGTTAGAGTATTCGTTGAAGTAATTGGAGATACCTGTATCCAAACAGTCTCTAACAACCTCATCTTCCAGCCGCTGTGGCCACAGTCTCCAAGTGGGGACTAGGGTGGGAATCCTCCCCCACTCCATAGTGATTTCTAGTGGATTGTGATCCGATAGTCTTCCTTAAATATGTGGTGTGGTAGATTTGGGAAGTTATAGCGGAGGAGCAAAAGATTCTATCCAGTCTAGTGTGAAGTTGGTGCGGTGGGGAATAGAATGAGTACTTGTGGTTAGTAGGATTACGCAGGCGCCACATGTCCTCCAACAACCACCCCTCCGCCCAAGTTTTCAAGAATTCTGTTTGTTTAAGGGATGCAGCCCTGCGAACCGGGGGGTGGGAACGATCCAGTTGGGTATCCAATATGGCATTATAATCATCGCCCAGTGCCCACAGGATATCTGCCCAGTCAGCTAAGATGGTATTCAGGCTAGTAAGGAATTTGTCTTGGTCGTAATTCGGAGCATATATACTCCCAAGAATTAAGTGTTCTCCGTCAAGTGTCCCGTGTACTACTGTGTATCTGCCTTGCTGATCTATACGCTGCTCTATGTGTATAAATGGTACGCCACGTCTCGCCCAGATAAGGGTCCCTCTTGCGAAGGCGGAATAGGACGTGGTATAGATTTGACCTCTCCATTTCTCGCGTAGTTTAGTTATTTCGCTAGCTGTCAGGTGGGTCTCCTGTAATAATGTTATGTGAGCTTTCCTCCTATTCATTTGGGAGTGGATCCGATGCCGTTTGTGTACAGAACCCATTCCTCTAACATTCCAGGTCACTATATTATATTTACCTTGTATGGGCATATCTGAGATTGTCGGTGCGTGTTACAGCAGTTTAGGCCTGTACAGCCGATAGAGTAGATGTAATAAGCGAAGGTGAACCTCCCTCCCAAAACTTCAAGTTACTTAAACTCCCCAATACTAGGACAAGCACAAGAATGTTGCTAGTCCAAACATTAAACCGAACATTACGCACATCCACACCGTTAAGTATTACGATACTTGTAGGGGGGGTGGCTCCTATAGAGCCCATTGCGTCTCCTTACCCGACGGCTCTGTAGTTTAGTACTATTATAGGCCTTTGTGTAGCTTCCATAGGTGGTTTGGGTTCCAGTGAACGGTGAGCCCTCTCCACTATGAATATTGCAGAAAGATCCGTGCCAAACAGTTCTTTTAGTAGGGTTTTAACATAGTTTTCCATTGATGCCATTTCTGTTGTCTCCGACACCCCGCGGTGCGCACGTTTTTGCGATGAGAGCGGACGTCAAGGTCTTTGTTCATGGCTCGTATTATCAAGAGGATTTTTTCCATTTGGAGCATTTGTTCCTTATTGTCTACTTGGAATTCTTGTACATCATCCGCCCTGTTCTCCAGCGCATCTATGCAAGTGTTATGTTTGTCAGCTCTCCTTTTTAGTTGATCCAGTTGGGCAGTCAGGGCGTCTAGTTTCCTATCGATGGGCCTAAGGCTAAACTGCACATCTAGCAGCATGGAGCGAATGTCTATATCAGACTGGCCAGAGTTCTCTCCTGGTGCACAATCAGCGTCTTGTTGTGTTTCTTCATCCGTGTGCCTGGTCTGTCTTTTGTTGTCAAAGTTGAGTGTGGCTTGCTTGGTATCTGTTTTCCCCATTTTCTGTGTCTGGCTTCCCTTTGCTTTGGGAAGGGAAGGGAAGGGGCCGCAGTAAGGTGGCTCCGCGACCTTTCCCACTCGTCTTGCCAACCGTATCCCGGATCGCCGGCAATGTGTCGCAATGCGTGGTGCTGCAGATATTGTTGCCACGGGCAGCTGCTAGGGCAGCAATGTTGTGTTTAGCCTGCAATGCGCCTTGTCGTCCTTAGGCTGAAATGTAGGCGCATTAGCGCATGGGTCTCTGTGCCAGGAGGTGTTAAGCTTTTGTCCAGTCCCCCCTTAGGCGGCGTAGTCAAGGCTTTGCTTGACCCCGTCAAAAATTATGAGCGGCTAGGGTGAGGCAGTAGTGGTGCGTTTATCGCTTTACGCACCTCGTGCACTTCAGGGTAGGCTGCAAGTGCGCTATTGTATATATTCCTGTTTTGCATGGTGGCTTGTGCACAGCTCTGCACACTGCAGGCGGGCACAGGCGAGGCCCGTCCCGGCAGCCCCAGGGTGTCGGCGGACACTCACCAGGTGCCCAGGCTTCAAGTCAACTGCCCCGCACCTCGCACACTGGGGCCCGATCTTCAGCCTGGCTTCACGCTCCCTGCAGCTACTCAGTCTTCAGTTGCGGACCGTCTTATGCAGCTGCCCGCCTGGATCTGCATGTCGTGTTGTCTCAACCGCAGCTCCAGGTATAACCTTCCTGCAATTTGTGACCAGTGTCAGGGCGGCAGACGGGGGACGCCCAGTGGGACCGGGAGGGATGGGCCGCTCGCCGGCCACAGCTCTCGGCTCCCACTGCGCACCACCTCTTGTTCTTTGTTATTCAGGCCAGTATGATCGTAGGCCTCTCTATGGTGGCCCTGTGTCTCATGAGCACCGAGGCCCGGGACCGCGCGTCTAGGCCCAGCGGATTCTCTGCTTCGCAGTTAGTTCAGCAAGCACCCCTGTTCATGTAGGCGGATTGTTCTTGTGCCGATGTACAGTCTCTGTGTTTGCTCCTCACTTTCGGTTGTTTACGATGTGGATTGCCCCTTGGCTCTGCAGATATTTAAATGTTTTTCTTGTTAGCCGGCTAGAGCCCTTTCAGTGAGGGGCCATCTTGCTGCTTGGCTCGGCCACGCCTCCACTGATTGTTCAAACTTTAAAGTACACATGAATCCCTTTTCCGTCAATGCATAGTTCATTTCTTCATCCTTGAAATGCTTCTGGAATTAACATGTTGCACAGAAAACAAAGGACTCGCTGCCATTGGTAATTCTACCTGCCCCAGCATTTCCGGCAGTACATTACAATGTTTTCGAAATAATGTATTTTGTGATTAAAGGACCGCCCTTAGAGCTGCTGTAGAGTTAGAGTAAGTTCAGGTCTTAGACTGGCGCTTATCTTTGGCCCTTCTGTGTGGAACTCATTAAACAGGATGCCCATACTTTCAGTGGGTGCTGTGCCTTAAGAGCAGCTGAAAAACACAAGTTTGACTGCTCTAGTCTCATTCTTTTTGTATCTGCCCAGCCTGCCCTCGTGAGCCATAGAATGTCATGGCCACGACGGCCGAGATGAGTGGATTGTAGATGTCGATTGCCACTTCCGATCATGGTATTTTGATATGTTGGGTGGGGCTCTGGTAGCACCTTGCTTGCAAGTGACTCTGTCCAATGTCGCCCTCTGTGCTGCAGTTGACTCAGCAGTTTTTTCTGCACCCTGCCACTCTAAGGACGTCTTGCAGCTCTTTCTGTTTCTTTTGACCTGTGCCAGGTTTGTGTTACCCCAAAGGAAGGCTGAGCACATGTTTATAAAATGGTGGGTATTTTAGGTGGTCTGCTTCCTTCTGTGCAGCTCTCACGCCTATCTATCCACCATGCCACAAATAATTCACAGGCACAGATCAGAAACGTCCGGTGTCCTTTTCTTTTTAAACTCAAAGACCTCTCGCCCCTTCTGGACAAAGCGTTATTTTGCACAATACAGAGATGTATCTTTTTCAAGTGCAAGTTCTTCATGGAGCACTCCAAATGGGTTTTTACCACAAAAGACTTGTTTTCCCAATGGCCTGAAGAGGGCAGTGACGAGCCATGAACCTCCTGTTTTTAGAGTACTCTGTCCTTTTACAAAGGGTACAGCCCAGGTGGGGAGATATTTCACACTTCACATACCCATTCATTTATTTTCTTGATTAACTTTCAGATCTTCAAGTTAAGAAGATAATTGCTGCCCCTGTTCTTTTATAGCAAGTTGTAGAACTCTTGTAGAATGCTGGGCGTTGCCTTCCACCTGCACTGTAACCTGCCACTTAAAGTTACCCGTCTGACAGCCTGTCAGGCCGCCCGAAGCATTTCAAGGTAACTCAATAAGTACTAAACATTGGTGGTGAACTAAGTGCTGTAAAATATGATCACCAGACCCTGCTCATCCGCTCCCAGATAAAGAGCTGCCAACTTTGAATATTAGTTTTACTGAGGAGAAGGAGGAGGAGCCTCGAAGGGGTAGGGTTTATAGTATGGATTGGGCTTTGTACCGATTACCACCTGACCAAATAGAGGGTTTAGAGGTCTAGGAGATGACTGGGTAGAGTCAAGCGCTGCCCGAGCAGGCCCTTACCCAACACAAAAGCCTGTGATGCTGCCGCCAGTGGCCAGGGGAAGAATTAAAAGCCTCTGTTATACGTCAACGCAGATCCTCCATAGATTGAGGCAGAAACCTGGTTTCTGCAGGTGTTGCCAGCTCACTTACTGTGTGCACTTAACAAAGTGGTCTTCAAACTTCTTATGCAGCCAACCCCCCTGTAATTTTTTTAAAAAATGCTCTGGGCCCCCCCTCAATTTGTTCACAATTCAGCTAATTTGGCAATGTTTAAAAATATTTAAACATTGCAGTTATGCTCTGTTGCCCCTTTTTACACATTCTCCCAGTCAGGATATAAATGACAAAAGTTGTTAGTGATGGCCCATTACAAAGTGGCTTACTGCTGCTGATGTTTGCAACACTTAAAACAAAGCATGATGTTTCTCTTGGCCAGAGCCTGGCGCCCCCCCCCCCCGAGTTCCCTTCAGGCACCCCCCCCCCCCCCAGGGGGGCTTGCCCCCTAGTTTGAAGAGATCTGAATGTTTTATCTATTGTCCCTTCACCCGGAGGTGGTGAGAAAGGGGGGAAACTTGTGTGACGCACGATGGCACTGATGCAGCGGAGTTTACCAGCTCTATACATTCATACACACAACACTCATTTGGGCTCATATACATTCATACATGCAATGAGCTGGCAAATATCCACTGGTCATCAATTTTATTTTACCCTAGGAAACCTTTACACCAGTATTCTTACCATTCCTGTCTCCTGAGTAAATAAACAATTCGATAAGATCTAGTAGTAGATTAGAATAGGGAGGAAATGCGATAATGCATTTAACGAACCACAGACTCAGAAGGAGTTTTAATTTTTTTTATCTGAATTAATAATTTTGTGAGTCAAATCAAGATACACATGATTATACCAGAAGTCTCCATCAGGAAAATAGTACAGTTAGCTTATAATCAGTTTGCATTAATAAATTCTTGCAATGACAGCACCCGAGGAGAGAAAGAACAGAGAGCAAGTACGGAGCATTAACCCTACAGTTATATTTACCTAGAATGGTATGAGGACTCCGACATCAAAGAGTCAAGGATTCAGGACAGGGAAAAGGTGACCACTTCTAGTGTAACGCCAGCGTTACACCCCTCTCTGGTGCTACTCTCTCCGGCTCGGTCTCGTCCGGACCCCTTCCTAGATGTGCCTCCTCGGTTGTTTGGCAAATTTTCCTAGTGTTGGATTCTTCAGTCAGATTGCAGCAAAATCGGGCAGCATCTCGGCATAGCATCAGCATCTCAGCATCAAGTGTATCTAACTAACTAGAACTTACCTCTGTTAAACCAAATCAAATGTATGATCCACCCCCAAATGTTTCAATTCCATGTTCACCCACAATTTGATTGGGCCAAGCAGTGGGGTGAGGACATCACACCATACTAAGTGCAATAATTTTCTTTAGTCTATTGTCTAGTTTCCCCGCCCCTTAATTTTAATACCCACAAGCTTTATTCCAACAGACATTTCATATGTGGATCGATAACTCCATTTTACAATGTTGCTTCTCTTTTCCTCTCGTAGGGTCAAAAGTTGGTTTCCCATGTCCTTGCTGGGCTTGGGTTTGGCAGTCAGTCAATTTACTTCACTTGTTCAGAATAAGCGGACATTTGAGCATGCGTAGAAGCCACAAGGAAACAGAGACGCGGTCACCCTCCAAGGCCCAAATGTGAACTATTAATAAAGACAAAAAAACACATGTTGGAATACAAACTTAAATGAATTCACTGTATACCACTTACTTCTACTCTAACCCCATTTACTTAATAATAAATCTTTTGCATTAATAGCTTAGTAGAACTTGCATAGGTTAGTTTCAGCACGGCGTGTGCATTAATGCGTTATTTAAAAACGGCCATTTTAGAAGCTATTGCGCAGCTGCAAAGATTTCCCCCCCCCCAAGCGACAGAAAACATCATACTACATAGATATAGTAGACGCATGTGCAGAAGAGTTCCTGCGTTTTCGGCGGCCATTTTAGGATACTCCGGTTATTCATTAGTAATGCACATAGGAAAGCGTCCCCTAGATACAATATGTTGAATGTGGTGCACTGTTAGTACTCACAAACAGATTCATTATAGTGTATCGGGTTATTCAAGAGGATTGCATACGAGCAAGTTTCTTTTTATGCGAAACCTTGCTCCATCAGCACTGTCTGAGTTGGCTGGTGTGCATATAGCCATGTGGCCTGTTTAAGAATTCTTCACATTTTATTAAACCTGCAATCAAAGGCGCACATCTCCGGGCAAAACTAGACTGTTCACCAAACGCAATTGTCATTCATTTTCAGGATCCTGAAATTGAAAGAATAAGGTGCAATATTTTAAAAATATGATAAATAATCTGGAAAGGCATGGTGTGAGGGCTTGGGGTGTGTGACAGTCTGATGTCTCAGGTAGTCGAACACTTACTGATAACAAAACGCAGTGTGCTCGAGAGCAGGATCTTGAATCCTATTAGGGCAAACTCCTTCCTTCCACAGGTTGGAAAAATAAGGTCCATAAATTGGCCAATTATAACCGCAGTTATGTCTTATTTAGTGATATACGCAACTCCAGTAGGATGGACAATTTTCAATTCAAACTGATTACAACCAATATAATCCCAACAAAATGAACATTTGGTTTCAGTAGAAATCTTAAAACGCTAAACCTGGGCTTTGTTTAAGCTTTCACAGTGGAGTACATTGCAGAAATAAGTCTCTGAAACGTTGGCTATAGCCCCCAAATTGCGGGGACCGTTGCCCGCCTTGGCACAAGTTTGGGTCGATCGAATACCCTGTGTTTTGATTTACAGCATGTAGGTTGTCCTTTACATTCCCACAAACAGTATCAGGGCTTTGTTTGCTCTTTTTTTGCACTTGAATAACAATCCACTCCTGCTAGTTTAAAGTAGGTCTTTCTGATCTTGCAGGATGTCCACAGTGCGTCATAAAGCTGCCATAGTAATGAGTGACATGTTTAAAATACCTGATATGATTATGGTTGTATGGACACTGAGTTTACAGACCGCCAAGGGTTGCTGTCTAAAACTGGGAACTGCTTGCTGAATAGGCAAGTGAATGGGACGCCAGCTGCTAGCCATATGCATAACCAACAGACCATATGACTAAGCCCCAGCATAACCTATTCCAAACTTGCAACCTTTTTACGGTCAATAAAAATAAATTATATTTGACTTAGAAGGTGGTGTAATGCCCTACATATACGGTTGTTGTTATACTTTATAAGGCTTTTTGACATAACCCACCTTTCCTATCCATGATCTGATTACTTTTAGCCCTACAGCGAAGCAATTCCTTTATGTCTGATGCAGTATGAGGTCACAAGCAGTGCATGGTGGATAGTGCTTGGGTGTCAGAATAACCTATTTAGCACAGCTTTCTGGAGGTGGTCTATTTCCCAGGAAAACTCTAGACATGCCCAGGTCCTCATCTATTGTCTTCATAAAGACAAATAATAATAATAATCAAGGTTTGATAACCTTAACATCTTTACAATTAATTGCCTTGCCTTGATACCACAGATTTCCTTTTATGTAACATCACAATTGACAACAGTCACTGCAAATTGCCTCCCCTATTATTTCCTTTTAATTAATTTTTTTGCATGAAAACAGCCTGTTCGTGTGGAATAAGTTATGTGCAATGAAGTGGCAGAGAATACCCCGTTCGTAAGGCAGTTTTACAAACCATCTACTCCACTCTTAGGCAAGGCAGTACATTCTTGGAAAGTTTTCTGTAGATCAATTTTGCTGCATTTATGCCCAAAAACGAATCCTAAAAGTCCCAGTTAGAATGAAATTTTGGGGTTTCCCCAGGTAATCGGTCACACTTCTTTAATATTCACGCAATTTCTTGCAGGGTGAAACAGCAGGTCTGTTGTTGAGGGAGAGAGAAAAAGAAACAGATAGTGCTTAATTTGTGCAGGAGCCCACACTTTTAAGGAGCTCCTATCCTCCACTACAGAATACAAGGTTTGCTGAATACAAAGAATATGTAGCCTTAGCTGTACCTCGTGCATCTTTCTTCCATCTCATCCTATCTTATCTAACTCTTGCAGATTCGGTTTCATTACTTTTTCACCATTTTCCTGTCTTTCTCATCATTCCTTGTTTTCACTTTTTTGGCTTTCTCTTGCTCTAGGCAGGTCTGGTCAAGCCCCAGTACCCAAACATGAGTGCTGGAGCCGACCACCCTTACAAATTAAGCACTGCAGACAAATACTTGGGCAGCTGATAAAGAGGTTACATTTAAAGTACAAGGATATCTTAACTTTGGAGATGGGTCTGCTTTTCAGCAACCTTGGATTGTGAAGTGGTTCCTACAGCAAATATTAGCATGGTGATTTTCTGCAGGTTCTGCTGATGAGTGCCAGGCAGAGTCAGCCACACATGCATAAAGACCTAGTCTCTGCACTCCACTCCAGCACTTACCATAACGCACATCACAGTAGACATTGCAGTTCTGTTGGGAGGAGATACTTTGGCACTGCAGTAAGTTACTGCACACAGTTACAGGAAATTGATTTCTCTTATTCCTGGACTGTATGTTTGTGAGCCTGCACGAAAGGGAGCAGGCCGCAGTGGTGTTCTCTGCTCTGGAACCACTTCTGCCAGTGCCGCACAACCTCCTGCCTTCCCCAGAGCTTAAAACCCATTTGTTCAAGGAGCAACATAATTGTTGCTTTTGCTGACCTGCCGAAGCTGATCTAGCCCCCCTAGGATTGTAAGAGCCATCTCTATATCGTTCTCACCACTCCGCAACAATGGTTATGGTTTATAAAAGCCTAATATAGACGTGCCCTGTGCATCTCCAGCCACTCGGAACAGTGTTCACTGCCTATGCCATGGCAATGTGTCCAACCTCCCATGGCCCATCATCACTTCCGCTCACTGCACCAATTTCGCACTTGCTTCTATCTCCTGGACACACGCTTCGCATCGCTCGAGGCCAACTCAACACGTGCTAAGCCGCTGCCTGCACATTTAACAGAGTTTAGCACAGCATGCCATGGACCGGTTTAAAAATGCTATATGCCTATGATTTCAAAGACCAGAATGCAAGATAGAGGCTGGAGAAGTAACAAGTGGGAAATCTCCTATGCATATCAAAGCCTAATTTATTTCTCAACCTCCCACCTTCTTCTTTCCCCTTCACAGCTTCAGTTGTTCTCTGCACTACTCTTAGTAGTCCCACATGAGTGTCTGTAGGGCAGAGCATTTTTAGGTCGAGCCTGGGCAGCGCATGCGCTGCTCTGCGAGGCATGCTGTGTTCGAGTTTGGAGTTTAAGCTCCGCCCACTCTCTGCCCATATTTTGTATTGCCTTGTGTCATTGTCCTTTGTAAATGCTGACTTCTGATTTGTTAATAGGCTTGTTTGTCCCTCCTTAGTATCGCATTATCTTCATTTGTAACCTCCCGTGAGGGCTGGCCCTTTTACTTCGGTTGTAACACGGTACGTCTTATTTAGCCTTTAAGCACTATTTTCTTCAATGATTTTCTCCTACTGCAGGCACAACATGCTTTCCTGCAACATTCAGCGGGCCATGTGCGCTTTCACTTTCCAAGCAGCCCGGGATACTGGCTGCCACTTCTTTGAAGTGAAATGTATTTACAAGAGTTTCTGCTATTGGCATTGTAAATGCTAATGCCTTTTATTTGTGTTTAATTATCAAAACCGATAAATAAAAAGCATTGTCATTTACAATGCCAATAGCTTAAACTCTCGCAAATGCAAGACCTATTGCATTGCAAATGCTTATTACCCTTGTGAATAGTGGGGCGGCAGATAAAGGTATTCTGGCTACCACAAATGCCATGAGAAACGACCCATAGAGAGGAAAAAAACTACCTTCGATGAGATCTTCACGGAGATCACCTTAAAAATAGATACTTGCATTGTACTCTATGCTGTACTCCCATGCAGGTCCTGTGCTGGACCTACCAAGGTGCCTCACAATTAGTGCATCTCCCTAGAACACAGAAATTCAGAAAATTAGGTGTGAGTACCACAAATATCGGTGATTACTGATAAATCTCAGAAGGTCTGACCCTGCAGGGTTCTCCAGTCCTGTTTACACTAAATAACTTGAAATGAGAGACGCTTTTATCGACTTGTTGAGGTACTGCCGGGTGCCCACCCATGTTGCGAAATTGTGGGACATATATTTTCAATAGTTTTGGCAAAGCATCAGAGTTTATAACCTTTTTCAAAAACATTCATGCAGTAGGTTTGATATGTAAGAGAATTCTGCAGCTTCCCTCAGGGTTTTTTGTTATTTTGGATCATCCGCTCCTCCTACTGTTAATGTTTCGTCGCTCTCATTCAGCTATATGTCTTGTCCTATATTCCTATAGTGCTATGTTTTCTAATTAAAACAGTGTTCTTGTACTGTTGCTTGTTGATAAGGTGCCAGGAAGCTGTTAGTCGGAGAGACTGACGAATGTGACATTTCAAATGCCTGCATCGCCTGGTGGAAAAGGGGACTCGTCAGGTAGATTGATTATGGCGAAAGGTCCCATAAAGGTGCCCTCCAATAAGTGCACGGATACTCTGTTTTGGTTTTTGCTTTAAAGTATGTTGTGTTCTGCTGTTCTCATCTGTCCCAATTGCCTCTTAGTAACTCAAGAGTTCTCCACATTTCCAACCCCCTTCCGTCCAGGTGTCCATGGCCTTTGAGGACGTGGCGGTGTATTTCTCGGAGGAGGAGTGGAGCGGCCTGTCTGACTTGCAGAAGGAACTATACACAGATGTCATGAAGGAAAATTACGATTCCATGATTTCACTGGGTAAGGAGATTTATCTTGCACAGCCCGCTTTCTGGAGTAAGCACTGAAATGGTTTGTGCCTTACATCCCACCCTCCACACATTCTAGTAGTAGAGAAGTCTTCTGTAGTTAAGTTTGTAGTTCTGATTGGCTGGTGGAGCGTGGAAAGAGTTGGGAAAAAGACAAGCGAGTCCAAGACCGGCCTCACTGAACATACTCTGCTAGGGTACTGTTGATATTTCAGGAGCACAGACCTGCCAGGAAATGCTTCCCTTTCCCCTTCACGTTCATCTTAAACTTGGCCGGTCTGTAGCACAGGCTCGTGTCACACACGTAGGCCCTAGTCCGAAACGGTCTCACTGGGGTTAAACTGATAATAGAACTTTGGCCCTTAGACAGCAAGGCTGGCTCTCACATTTTCGTTACACCTTGTGCCTCAACCAGCAGCTACTTGTTTTGTCTGCACTCGAGTCAATCCACCAAAGTCTGACTGTGGTTATTGGCTCCTTTGTTGATTTTGTTCTTGGTGTATCTGAGCAGTGTGTGCGTGGACTGCTGCAGTGACTGGTGCAATGTAAAGATGCCTAATCCTTATGGTAGATGATGATGCAATGAACTTTGCCTGGTAGGGTTTAAATGGCATCTTATGAAACCATTTGCAGAACCTTTATGGTTTCCTGACTAATAACGGGAATATTGAAAGGAGCCGTGCCTGTTCACTGGTCCTAGTGCAACTCCTCACTGATTGTGTACGATACTCCCAAAAATAAATGCTGATTCTTCTTGTGTCCTCTGGATGCCGCATCTTCTACCAGCTGGCATTCCACCAGATTGTCTATAAATTGACTCTAGAGTCCTCACCACACAAACGCTTTCCCATCTCCACTGACCATCCTTTGATCCCAAGTAAATGAATGTAAGCAAGAGATTCCTTCTTTAGGTCTCCAATATACTTACTTCCCTAAAGCTGCCTTGGAGAGATTTTATTTTTTACATACTAGTGCTTAATTTATTGGTGCTCTTCCAGGAGTCATTCTAATAAGTAAGGACTGCGCATCCACTGGCAGCAGTCACACAAAGCTTTGCATCATTCCATGCTAGGGCCACTGCGACATTCAAAAGGCACAGCTTCTGTATGAACAGTAGGGTGTCCCACAGCTGGTGTCCTTTGTGATGTCATAGTTCTTGTAACACGTGAAGCATTTCATGACTTTACTTTTGCATTTAAAAGAAGAGATGTCTTAAGATCAGAAGGTGCAACTATCGATTATTTGTAGGTTTCAGTGCTAACCTCTTGTATATCAGCGGCTAGGGGTTTTGATGATTTGGCCGTGGATGTTTTAAATGGGAGTTATTCAGTCTTGTGCTTTCTATGTAAACAGGATATGCAATGGTCAAGCCCGATATTATGCGGAGGATTGAAAAGGGTGAAGAGCCCTGGACCGGAGGACAGTGCACTTCCAGAGAAAACCATCACAACATAGGTGAGTGAGCCTCAAGTGGTGCATATAGATTGTGTAAGTGGGCAGCACTGCTTGGAGCTGAACTAAACATCGACTGAGTAAGACTTAACTTTGTCATGACTGCCACCTACATACAGTAGTATTTTCTATCTCTTGACATGATGTGCTTAGTTCCTTGTGGCACAGCTTTTCTTTTTAAAGGGCGAGGCACAAAGCAAATAAATACAGCTGAGTGTGTGTTGAAAGGACCCTTTACCATTGGGTATGAAGATTGCACTTTCTCCGTACTTTTAGGCAAAGTTTTCATCTGATCTGCAAAAACTGCTCTATTCCACAACAGTTAAATAATTAAATGCTCTTGTCTTCCTTAAGTAACGTACACTTGTTACACCTGAATGCCTTATTCTAGCCTTCCTAACAAGGACTTGATCAGAAAAGGAGTAAAGCGATCATTTCATGCTCTATAGCGCTATGAGAATCCATATCATATGAAATTTAAAGACCTACCAGAGACTGTCCAGAGAAGACTCAGCAAATTGGTGCAAGGGTTGGATCTGAATTATCATGAAGAGAAATTCAAGCAGATTAATCTGTATTGTTGAAGATGAGAAGAAGCAGAGTGGTTATACAATAGGTATTTAAATATCTTAAAGTATAGATTGAAAGGAAAACAAGGAGGAAAATAGGACATTTAAATACCTCTGGCTAATACCTGTTGAAGAGAAAGCCTTAGTATGGCCACAGCAAGGTGTCATGGTTTGCATCCTGTTCAGGGAAATGTGGTTCTTTAAAAAAGTTTTTTTTAAATTCATGAAAAGGTTGTATATCACCCTTCACCTGTAGTGATAGAGGTAAATTAGTGAAGAACTCAGAAAGGCTAAAGGTGGGCACAGGTGTAATCCTAGTGTAAGAACAAAGGGAGAGGTATCTACTAAGTAGATATAGGAAGCTGGCTCTGTATATGGTATACCAAAAAGAGATATACCGTGCAAACAGTCCAGATAGTTCCTTATGAGTGGACAGGGGCTTGCTGTAGCAATCCCAAGGTGCTCTTCATCCTTGGGGTTATCCGAGAGGAGTGTTAAACATCTGCAAAATATACTCATAGGCCATAAATGATGCATGCGACTCAATAAGGAGGTCCATACAAAATAAAAAACTATGTATATGTATATGTATATATATATATATGTATATGCCAGAATCGAGTTGATCTGGTACGTTTCAAGATGGAAATACTTTCAGTTTTCAAAACTTGACACAGTGCGATTTTCAGAGTCTGTTATGTTATCCAATTGGGGGGAATAATAAATACTGCATACAGGGAGAGTGCAACGACTTACGAAACCAATCTCCTGGACTTAAGGTGAGTTTGGGGCAAGTTCCAAGGCAGGACCAGCAGGTCACATCCAGGGGCTCTAGGGCGACTGGGTGCAGTGGTGCAATACAGCGTTTGGTGCCCAAAGTTAGTCTATGGGGATCGGTCTTTGGGAAAAGAGGCTGCAGGTTTGGACTGGGAGACCAGTCAGGCTGAACCTATAGGTGGGCTCCTGTCTTGCGATGCTCTGAGACGATGGGGCGACCTTTGGTCCTCCTCCTCCACGGGCCAGGGGCGACTGGTGTAGAGATATCTTTAGGCGTTGGGTTTTTGTCACCAGGAGCGCTTGCGGTCAAGGGGGCATGCAAACCGAGGCTGCAGGCGGTGTTGGTGAGTCCACAGTGAGCATGTCTAAGGTGAGCTTTGTCTATGGAGGGCTGGAGGACCACATTGGCACCGTTGGCCCACTTACACTCAGGCTAGGTGGCACGGTTGCAGTGGTGCTTTCCGGTGTCAGATGTTTGCTGTTCCGGAGTCCTCCCAGGTGTCTTTGTGGTGTGCCTGCAGAATGCAGGGGAGCAGCTCCGCTGCTCCAAGGGAAATCGTGCTTCTTGGGTGAAACACTTGCAGGTCTTCTTGGCTTTGGAGACACAGCAGCTGCAGAACAAGTCGTCTTTGGCGCAATTGTCAAAGTCAGCAGACAGTCTGCAGGGTTTGCTTCAAGTTAGTTGCTGGTCTTCTATTCTTGCTTCTTGTGACTCTTCACGTCAGTCTTCTTCATTAAGGTCAGTAGGATCTGATTTCCTGGTGCCAGGGGCTTACCTAAATACTAGATTTAGGGGTGTGTAGGGTAGTAGCCAATGGGCTTCTTACCTCCGGGGTCACTGCTCCCCCTATATGACCACTTCCTGTGGGAAGTGGGCATAATCCTCTCCCAGAGTTCTTAAGTTTGCCATCACAAACATGGCAGACTGAATTTTTGTCTTTACTACGGCCCATCTTAGGGGTGGGACTAGCCTGAAGGTGAACACACCTCTCTGACTACTAATTTTCTTACCTGTCCCGGTGCTAAAGGAGCCCTGGACAGAGGGGGGTCTGCATCCTCTGCTGTGAGGGAAGCCAGATTCTCATACTAAAGGGGGTTGGCTCTTTGATGCTCCCTGTCTTGGAATGCTAATTCGCAAGTCATCCTGTGGGGAGGGGTGTAACCACCCTCTGCCTGAGCAGGCTTTGTTCCTGATCTCCTTAGAGCAAAGGCCCTCATCCTTGGGGGTCAGGAACTCGCCTGGGTGGCAGGCTGTTTAAGACCAGTCACTGAGCACACCAGTAGTTGGTAGGTTTCCAGGGGACACCTCTAAGGTGCCCTCTTGGTGCCTGCATTAATAAATCCAACACTGGAATCAGTGTGGGTTTATGAATACGACATGTTTGATATCAAGCATCCCTGGTTTCAGTGAAGTCATCATGTAGCTGGGGGAACTCATTTTTACAAGTCTCCAGCACATGTTTTTTAATGACTTCCCTGATCACTTGTTCTGGCAGTAAATGGAATTGACCTGCACAGGGGCATATCTGCTCATGCAGATGCGCCCGCACATGTATTATAGTACTCCCTGACTTAGAGCTGTAAGGCCTTCTGTAGAGGTGACTTGCCTATACTGCATGCAGTGTCTGCTGGCATGGCACATAGGCTGTGTGCCATGTCGTATTTTCACTTTTGTCTGCACCAAAACATGCAGCCTGCAATGGCTGTCTGCATGAATTAGGTGAGGTGTCCCTTAGGGTGGCACACTATGTGCTGCAGCCCTTTCAGTACCTCAGGCCCTAGGTACCAGTGGTACCATTTGCTAGGGACTTGTGGAGGGTGCTAATGGTATAGCCAATTGGGGTGCAATTGCACAGTTTTGGGAAAGGGATCTGGCACTTGGGGCCTGGTTACAGGAACCTAATGCACTTCCAAGCAAAATCACATCAAAACACCAGGCAAAAAGTGGGGTGACCATGTCAAAAAGGGGCACATTCCTACAGTAGAGTTGAAAGTATTGCATCAGGTAGGGAAATGGACATACAAGGTATGTCCTGGGGATCCCACTTAGCTACAATATCTACAGCTCTGTAGGGTATGGAAGGTCCATGTGTCATAATCTGAGAACGTTTCCCTACTTTCGGCATAAGTACAAAAGGGCATTAGTGCACAAAATAACTAAAATTATTGAGACTTGTAGCTAGTTCAATACACTTTGGTTACAACTGGGAGGATTCACTTGCAGATTTACTACTGGCAGTTAAAGCTCTAGAAGATATCTAATGTACATTTTTCTTATAAAGCCCCTTTTCCAAGCACAATGGAACATTTAAGGCTAACCACAAAGTTTTAGTGGTCTTATGAACATGACAGAAATGAATGGGTATTTCATGAAACATTTACCAAAGCCTCCTAATGGGTCAGAAACATAAACATCAGGGGCTTAACTTCATAGTTTCTTCTGATTGTGGTGCTTCTTATGGATTTTGATGTGGCCTAATCTGCCTTCCCACAGAGTATTATTTTTTTATAGCTCATCTTGGTTTGTAAGAAAAGTAAGGCGTGTTGTTGGGCTCAGTCATGGCAGGGCGTTTAGTTTATTAGACTTGGGGCTCCATCAGTCTCAGAAATGCACTATAAACATGTTAAATACAATACAGTGGAATAAAGATAACTGCATTAAGTCATAAACTAATCTTAAAATGTAATGCCTGGGGCGTGGCCTGACTGAGCATGGCATGAGACTTACTTCGTCAGTGCTCCGGATCGTCGAGGCCTATCGACGCCATCTTCAGCATCAGGCCGACATTTCACCTTACCTGGCAGGCTAGGAGCCCCACTGGTCCTTTGACCCGTGGGGACATAGTGGGTGCCCAAGAGACCCATCTCGGCACTAGGGCAGCGTTCCTGTTGGGCGGCCTGTGTGGAGGCGCCGCCGTCTTGAGTGGGAGCCTAAGGGAGCGTTGATGTGGGCCCATGGCAGCCTGGCTTGCAAAAACAGAACCTGGAGCAATATCCTGGGTGGCCGGCAAGTCCGGAGCATAGGGGCCCTAAGCAACAGCGGACTCCCTTCCCCATAGGTATTGGACTGTGGAAAGGGGTTGGGAGCGTGCCCAGTGCCGACCCCAACACGAGGCAGCCCTGAAGCCCGGTGGCGAGTGGCAGCACCTGACCAGAGACACAGCACCGGGTCCTGCCGGCATGAGTAAGTGCGCCTGGTGGGCGACTTGCCCTGTGAGTGCCGGGTTCCTCCTGCACAGTCTTTGGAATCAGCGACCTGGTGGTGGTTGTGGCCTGGGTGAGATGCGGCCACCAGGGGCGCCTGACTGCACTGCTGGATGCCTCACTGTGGCCCCTCTGATTCCCAGAGGGAGTGTAGGCTGCCTCGGGAACTGCCTTGATGGAGCCAAACGGCTGACCACCGGATGCCTGCTACATCTCCACCTGGCTGTCAAGAGACAGCTGAAGTCCTGCAGCTGGGCCCTGGGTTGGAGACCAGACAAGAGGCCTGAATTGCACTGAAGGCCTCACACAAGGTGAACAGACGATCTGGGGTGGAAGATCCTGGCCCTAGCTGGTGTGTCCCTGCAGTCTCCACTCCATATAACAAACCAACGTATACCCCGGCGGTTCTTGCCCATTGGGCAGTCTGGTTGGGCCCTGCTGTGGACATTGCGCTCTGCGCCCCTGGAGGGACTCTCTGCTGCTGCACTTCACTGTTGGTACCTGCACTGCTGCCTGAAGCCCACGCTGAGCTTGTGAGGACAACGCCATCTTTCAAAGGAGACTGGTCCATGTCCTTCTGAAACAGCCACTTGTGGCCTGGGTGCTTTAGAGGTGAACACATATCCTGCGTTCCCTGCTATGGGCATTTGAACCTTTTCACCTCCTGGGGAGCTCCAGATATACTTCCTGAGAGTGCTGGCCCATATCATCGGAGGGGCTTACACCCCACCAACATCCACAATCTACAACAGCAGGCCCCTGCCATTAAAATCTGACAACGTGTCCCGGAGAACCCCAGCAGCATCCTATGCTCCACGCTCTTGGCCTCTCTAGCCCTGCACGTCACCTTGGCGTTGCTTCTGCCCTTGGACAACGCTGCTGGGGCCCATTATCTGAAGCTGCATTGCCACCTTGACTCACTTCTGTCACCCTGCCATGTCCCGCGGCAGAACCAATAGATCCACATCTGGTGCTGGGATTAACGTATCCGCCACCTCCCTATGGCACAAAGCAAACGTACTGAATATGGAGCCCTCATCAGCCAGCACGGGGTCCCCCCTTTGAGGCTGTAACATCTGCACCTCTCACCCAAGCCTAAATGGACAACTTCCTCCAGGTACTTAGAGCAGAGATTGGCTCCCTGTGAGAAAGTGGCTCTGTATATACTGTGCCCAAATAGGTACAGTGTGCACAGAGTCCACAGTCCCCAGAGGTTTGGCAGAGGCTAAAGTTAGAAATAACCTTTCTCTCTAAAGTGGTAGCTTGGTCGAGCAGTAAGGCAGTATCAGAGGACAGTGTAAAGCATTTGTTGTACACACTGAGTCAGCAAATGGTCTCACACACAATAACTGAACTCTAGGCCAATGGTTTATATAAAAAATACATATGCTTGTTTTATTTTAGAACCAACAATAGGTATTAAAATATACTTTCTCAGAATGAGATTCTTTAGGTAAATTGACTTTTGTAAATACTGGTTACAGGTTGTTGCAATAGGCAACACAATTTCAAACACAATAATGCATTGAGCTCAATGGAAGTTTTAAGTTATTTGCAATAGATTACTTTCAGGATTACTTTTGTAACTCCAGGACTGGATCCTAGATTCAGTCCTGGGACAGGTCTTAGAAACAAGTGATAAAAGTCGACTTAGTTACTGTTGTGATTTTTAGGCAATATGTTGCTATTTTTAAAGTTGACAGAAGAAATTTCATAGAAAACAGCCAATGACTCCCTATGGGAAAAAATTCTAGTTGCAGGTAAAGTAGGTTCTCGTTACTTCTGTAATTCAGTACTGGGCTCCTAGACTCCGTACTGGGACCTCTATCTAAAACAGGTAAGTAATTACGCTTTCGCAGTTGGTACGATTTTTAAAGAATATTTGAAGTTTGCAAAAATCGACACTTAGAAGAAATTTCACAGAAAAACAGTCAATGATTTCCTATGGAAGAAAATTGGGTTACTGGTAAGTACGGTT